>NC_132988.1:5212500-5837500 GCF_048564905.1 Vicugna pacos | reverse complement strand
GAAAAACACTGGACACATTAGCATATCATACTCAAACTTTAGAAAATTGAAGACAAAAAGAAAATTAAAGAAACCAAAGAAAGAATTCCATATCTCCACGGGAACATGGATAAGAATTATGGGAGGCTCCTCATCAAAAACCATTCAAGCAGGAAGAGAATAAAATGTCGTTTAAATTTTGAAAAAAAGAAAAAACACTCACCTAAAGTTGCATATCCAGCAAAATTATCCTTCAAGAGTGAAGAAGGAATGAAACTTCCTTAGACAAAAACAAAGGAAATTCATCACCAGAAACTTATGCTGAAGAAAATATTAAAATAATTCAGGCAAAAGAAAAATAACATATATCATAAACTTAGATCTATGTAAAAGAAAAAAAGAGCACCAGAGAAGGAATAAATTAAGACTAGTTAAAATGTCTTAATTTTATTCTTAATTGATCAAAACATAATTCTTTTGAAAGTAATAGAGTAACAATGTATTAGATGGTCATTGCCTATGGTTAAAGTTTATGACAGCAATATCAGAAGAAAAAGGAGAAAAAAATTCAGAATATTCTGCTTTAAGACACTTGTACTACTTTTAAAGTGGTATAGTATTATTTGAAGATGAAGTTACATTAAAAGTGTGTATGATAAAGCTTAGGTAAGTCACTAAGGTTTTTTTTAAGATATAATTGATATACTAAGAAAGGAGACAAAATTGAATCATGCAAAATGTTTACTTAAAATCAAATAAAACAGAAAATGAGGGAAGGAAACAAAGAATGCAGGAAATGGACAGAAAACAGTTGTACACATGGTAATTATTAGTCAAAGTACATAAGGAGTACTTTAAGTTTGAATGGGTCTATATCAATTAAAAGACTCATAATGTAAGAGTAGATAGAAATAAAAAGAACCAACTATAGTTATCAATAAGAAAAGCACTTTAAATGTAAAGAATTACATAGGTTAAAAAAT
The DNA here is from genome assembly GCF_048564905.1 of Vicugna pacos. Lineage (NCBI taxonomy): Eukaryota > Metazoa > Chordata > Mammalia > Artiodactyla > Camelidae > Vicugna > Vicugna pacos. The sequence continues at coordinate 5,836,538 of NC_132988.1, read as the reverse complement.
AAAGGGATGGAGAAAGATATACCATGAAAACATCAATTTTAGAAAAAAAAAAAGCTGGAGTAATTATAGTTCTAGCAGGGAAACCCAACATCAGAACAAGGAAAGTGATCAGGGATGAGGAGCAGCATTACACAAGGGCAAAGTGGTCAACTCTCCAAGAAGGCATAACAGTCCTAAAACCGTATGTACCCAAGAACAGAAGACTAAAATACATGAAGCAACAACTGATAGAAATGAAAGGAGAAGTAGAAAAATCCACAGTTCTGGTTGGAGACTTCATCTCTTTCTTAGCAATAAATCAACCAGGCATACAATCAGTAAAGATATACCTGACCTGAACATCACTAGCAGTCAACTTGATCTGACATTGACTGAACACTCCATCCTAGAACAGTAGAACACACATTCTTCTCAATCTCATGGAAAAGTCACCCAAATAGACCAACTCTGGGTGACATATTAACACCTTTTAAAAAACAGAAACCCTACAAAATATGTTCTCAGACCTTAACATAACTAAATCATGAAACAGTAACAGAATGATAGCTGGAAGACTCACAAATATTTGGAAATTAAACAGCACATTTCTTAACCATACTGAAAATATAAAGCACGCTGCCGGTTGAATAATGTTTGGCTGTTTCCTGTTTCTGCTAAGAAAATTAAAAATTTCATGTCGAGTTTCATCTATAAATGAGAACATCTTGATGGTAAATGTTATAAGCATAATACAGTATAATCCCCATGAAGTAAACTATTAAGAATGTTATAATTTTACTTAGTGCAGAAGCATGTTTCGTGGGATTAGGGATTAAAATGCTATATTATAATAGTATTTGCTAATGTCTCTCCATAGAAATTGTCTACTATAGAGAAAACCCAAAAGAATTTTTTTCTTCAAATTAGACACATTTTTATCAATTAAAACAGTAATTGAAATCTATTATATTTAAGAACCAATCTAAGATTTTGAATATTGATAATATTATTAGTAGAGTCTTTCATTTCCATTTCACATGCTAAGAGTACTTTTGCAGAAGGTAATTTCTGCAGAGGAAGATTACAATAATCTCCTTCAGTGAACAGTGAAATCTGGGAAAAATTTGATTTCTAGGCCATTTCTCAAATGGTCTGAGATTAAGAAGTTTCATTTGGGGCAAAACATGTAATGATAAAATACTTTAAAAAAATTTTCCTCCAAAATTAAACTAAAGCTTACACTGCAGTGTCAGCAATCAGTATAGATATAGAATAGAATACAATATAAATTAGAAAAGAATGTTCATAAAATAATCTATATTCTAATAGAAAGATAAATGAAAACTTCATTTTTTATTTCACTAAAAGTTTATTTAAACTACAGATACTTCCCTCACCATTTCAAATGTTACTTAAATTTCAAATGTTACTTACATTTACTAACAATTTTAAATGTTACTTCAATTTACTAACTTCCAAAATTAAAAGTGTTTTATAATTATATGAATTTGTGGTTATTACATGTTACACTCACACTTGTATCATAGACCAAAATACTGTACCAGCAAGAACAAGGAAAAATCTATTAATGAGGATTAGCTTTGTTTCTTTTCTGAGAACGCATAACAATGTAATTCAATGAAACTGAAAGCTACAAGCTCTTTAGCTAGGCCCCGTGGGTAGACAACAAGATGGTTGGATTTGTGGCAAAGCACTTGGACATATAAGGATATATTAGAGGCACCAGGACCATGCGAAACAAAATATCCCTGAATATGGAGGGATACTGCAGCCTGACCAAGTCAAATGACCTCAAGTTTAGAAGATAACTTTTGTTAGGTCATTGTTTAGATCAGATCATTGTAATTTAGGAAATAATTTATTCCATTTGATGTTAGTAACATTTCTTATCCACGAACTCTTCATCCTGTGATTCCCAGAGAACATATTCTAACAATGGAAACTAGTGAACAACCCTGAAGTTAACAGCATCTCTTAGAGATATTAAATGTCTTGTATGCTGTCATTTTCTATTAAAAAAAAATAGAACCATACTTTCTCTTGAGTACTATTACCAATAATTAAAAATGAAAGATTTATGAGCTATCATAGGAGTGATTTCAGGTAGATGTGGGGCAGAATTATCTGAGAATTTTTCAATGAACAGTAATCAACACCTTGTCATCAGAAGCTAGATTCAGGAAATAGTAGTCGATATCCCATTAGACTTCATAAGACCATGTTGATTTTTTTAAGGAAACTAAAACAATTGAAAGTGAATTTCAGTAAGTGAATGAATAAAGGGCTAACCCATAGTAACAGGAACTGAATTAGTCACCACTTCTGTTCTAACAAGAGGAAATTTTGCAAGTCATTTTGAAGCATATTAACTAATTATTTATTAAACTGTGTACATGGATGTCAGTAACATTGTGTTCAGTTTTCTAAAATAAATTCCTTTTCAAGGGAAACCTATCGTTGTAAAACATGCTTTTATATCAAATTAACTGTTAAAAAGTATAAAACTAAATAGCTCCTCCTAATAATTTTAGGTAAAAATGAGAGCAATCTAAGAGTAATGACTCTTAAATTGTATATTTTTGAACCAGAGACATTATACTTACTAGAATTTAATAATAACTGATTACCATGAAGAACTGTCAGTTTACAAGAGTGGCCAAGTGCTTCAACTACACTATGTGAAATGAGCACCAAGCTCCAAATGAAGGACTTGGATTTAAGCCAGTTTTGCACACACTGGCTACGTTCCTTTGCACAAATCATTCAACCGTGTGAGATCTGATAAAGTTCCCACTACTTCTTAAAAAAAAAAATGTACACCTTAAAAGTACTACTTGAAAATCAAAGAAACCTTTTTGAATTGAAAAGGTTGAAACTTACCTTGATGGGTAAGGCATTCTGTTTCTCGCACTACTCTGTTCAATACACTCCAGGTCAGTAGGGAGGCCATAATTCTAGCAGCATTATGACTTCTGTTTCAAATTACCTTGGTAGTCATAGTCCTGCTTTATTGGTCCCTGTTTTTGAAAGGGAAAGGGCCCCTTCCCCTTTCAAAAAATGTTCATATTTGGCCTCTATATGATAAACTGTCTCTAGGCTGGAGGTCACTGAACATTTCCCCCACTTTGGCGTAGAAAATGGCACCAGGCTGACGTTGTGGGAGCTCCTCTAGGGTGTCATTGGTGTTGCTCAAAGGCATATATGAAGAACCCCAGTGCAAGCTAAGTGGCTCGTGGAAGGGATGGGAAGCCCAGCAGACAAAACAATATCCTGCAGGGACCTGCCTGACTCCTTTGTGAGACCCCAGACACCCTTGGAAACATTGGGAAAGGCTTCCTTTGCAGTTACTGGGGTTCTCATCCTTCCTAAACTGCCTAAGATGAAAGAAGCACCAGTCACTGGGATTTAAACGGGATTGTCTCAGGGTCCCCCTAGATAAGCATCGAGTTTCCTTAAGAGTACCATGTAACCAGAAAGTTGACTGGAGATCTCTTTTCGCTCATATAGCTCATGTTACTAGGCTGGATACTTGGATGGGGAGACAAAAGTAGAATGGGAATCCTGGAGATAAATATAATTACTCATTTAACCCTTTTCTGCTTTGAATAAAGGACAGGCTTATTAAGGCAATGTCTGTATGAGAATTTCCCTAAGAATCTCTGTGGAAGAAGACATTACTTTACACTGAGAATTATCTCATCAGTCATGAGTGCAATAAAGCTCTCCATGGCCTGGATACTTTAATGTGTTTAAATACCTTTCAATCAAGACACTTTGCTTCTTGCCCATTTGCTTCTTGGGTACATGATAAATTGGTCTTCAAGGCTTGACATTAGTATGATTAGGGTATGTTTTTTTGAGAAAGTGGCTGAATTACACTGCACTATTTAAAAATTCACTCTAAGATTTTAACATCCCTTTCTTACTCAACAAAAAATAATTTGAATTATCAGACTTTCTCAACCTGTAAGTACCCTATAAGCCTGAAGCACTAGACTGATTTGTTCCTTAACATAAATTATACCTTAACATGAATTATCCCAGTCTCCTCATTATATTGCCTAAAACTGATGTTCTGTAACCATTTATGTTTCTCTCCCCAAACTTAAGTTCTTTGAAGGATGAGTCCATGTCTTATTTACCTTTGTCTCCCTGGCATCTAGCAGAATTCCTGGCGCATAATCTGTTTCTGGAATCATACAGAAGGAGTAAGAATGTTATCTAGGAATGGAAATGGGCTTTGAGTGGACATTGTCTGCACTGTGGGACAAGTTAAGGATGGGAACATCTATGTACAACACTGGATGCCCATAGAGGCTGGGGAAAGAGGCATGGGGATAGGATGTGGCGAGGGAGAAAGCAAAGAATAAAGGACACATTTTACTCGTTGGTAATTTTTCTGAGAACTCTGAAGCAGCCTTCCTGAGCCAGCGCTGGGCTCATGGTCCAGTCCAGGTGTGAACGCTCATTGATTCCCAGCGTCCTGCTCAGGAGCTGTCATTTCTCTGCTTGAGATCCTCTCTTCCTTCACTTCTCCCTACTCTCCTCTCTTGGACGTGATTGGTCACCACTCATTTGTCATCGGCCCAGGGCTGGGCAGAGCTGGGATGGGCTGGGAAGCCACTGCATCTGAATTTCAGGGATCATGCTGGCTCTTCCTGTGACATGCAAATCCTTGGCATGCCAGCTTGCTCAAGAGGAGGGCTTGGGCTTAGATCTCTGTTCCTGACCATGGCAGGGGAGGGACCCGGGTGTCCCCAGCCACGCAGCTTATGGACGGTTAGCACAAAGACTTGAGTTTCTTTTTTGAATTCTTTTTGTTTGTTTGTTTGTTATGGAAGTACTGGGGATTGAACCCAGAACCTTGCACATGCTAAGTACTTAATCTACTACTGAACTATGTCCTGATCCCTCTTTTCTGAATTCTTAATGTATGAACCGTTTAGATCTCTGCAGTGGCTCAAGCTATTACAGATGGAGTAACCATGCAACACTTACTACTTTTTCCTCCCTGTGTTTCCCCAAGAAACACTGTCTATACTCTTCTGAGCTTGGTACAGATCTTGAATTGTCTTCTGCCTTGTTTATTTACCAAAGATGATGCTCAATACTGTGAAAACTGACATATGTGTTTTAACTCAATAGTGTGCCAGTGGAATCATTCTAAGTCAAGTCTATTTAATAAGGTGTAGGCAGTTGATGATACATTGAAAATTCTCCTTAAAAATAGTTTTGCTTTCAGTTGCCATTACCACTAAGCAAAATTAAGAAGTCAATTCAGATTTCAAATCAACAAATATTTCAGTGCCTTCTATGTATGTTTTCTCTTTTCCTTTGATGCCCCCTACAGTAACTACTTCAAATCAAACAATGTAAATAAGGGGAGCTTATTGTGTTTGCACACTTTTTAATGTTTGATCTAAATTTTGCATGACCCTTTAGAGGGATTCTGATTCAAGAAATTTGGATTCATGAGTTTGGGATTTTAGCTGCACCCAGTTACTGAACACTTTAGCAAGCTGCTGTTAGCAATCGGCTACGAACCGTGACTATATCCATTGAGGTTTTCTTCTCAATTTAATCAAAATAATTTAAAGAAAATTGAAAAGGGAAAGATTTGGGAGTGGGCAATTATCTGAAGTGCTGTATATGGAGAACCAAAGCTCTACTAATTGGTCAGTTTTTTAAATAATCTCTGAAGCTTATTTTCTGCAAAAAAAGGAAAGGGTGAAAGAAAATGTGGTATTTGTACTACTAATTACACATCCTGGTAGTAAAATCCCCATAACTGAATTGTTTCCATGAATTAATACCCAAAAAATTACACATCCTATACTGACTGCAATGTTAAAATTCAAAGTAAATTACAAACGTTCACTGTAGCCTTTCTGTGGTCGCGACAGTAACAGACAGTGAAGCATTACCTAGCCGATCTTAATTAAGGATGGTGTCTCACTGAAATCATGATTAATAGAATTTAAATTAATCTCTGTTTAGGAGTCATTGTTTATCGGCTTCATTTTAATAACATTTATGAACATTATAATAACTTAAGTAATTAAGCAAATAATCCTGTGGTTCTGACTTCTAGCTATTTAATATTTAGGTAGTTTCAAACAAAAGCACTTTTTTAATTTAAATAAATATTACCCAATTACTTTCTTTTGAAAGAAGAAAGGATTGCCTAGAGATCTAAGATGCTGCACAAGCAGGTGGGAGAGATTAGATCTTGTGTAGATTCCAAAAGACAAACAACGAGTTTCCTGGAAAGTATCATGTAGCTCAAAAGTTGATTGGGAACACTCTACCACTCACATAGCTGTGATTCCCAGACTGGATGCTTGGAAGGAGAAAAACGCAGCAAGGAAATTCTAAAGATAAAGATGATTTTTGATATATCCCCTTCCCAATGTGAAGTAAGTGCAAGTTTGTTGGGCAGTATCTGTGTGAGAGTGTTGAGTTTACCGCACACCTGCCAGCACCCAATCTTATCAAACGTCGGACGAACAACAGCAACAAAGATGGCGGTCTTCTGTTCTCCCCAATTCCTTGAGGATTAGTGGTTTAAGCCTCTGTATTTTATTTTTGGATTAACCATCTGAAATTTCTCTTTCTGAGATGCTTATTCACACCCTTTGCCCTTTTTAATTCCGATGTTTGCCTTTTTCTTGTAAATATAGAAAGATATTCACAAATACTAGACCTTTAAAACCCATTTATACTTCAAATGTTTTCTTTTGCAAAGAATGGTATAGCACAGTTATATAGTGAGGAGCAAAACATAACTTAAACATATGAAATATGCATATACGAATGGGACATTTCATCCCATCCTAACCTGCTTGTTTTCTTTCTAAACCATGACCTTGTTCTTCATACCTCAACATATGCCCTTCTTATTCTTCATACTTTTATTCTGTATTGGTGATTAAATTATTTTTTAGAAATAAGATTGCCTAAAACAGGTTATTTTAGAAGACACAAACAAATTCTGCATAATGCCATGCATGGAATTAAGATATAGCAATTTTTTAAAAATCATTCATTTTAACCTGCCCAGAACATAGTAAACAAATGAGTGTTTTGGGAATCCCTTGAAGCTATTCAATCCCTGGCCTCTACCTGCCTCCCATCCTCTTCCAATGTGTGCATGTGTGTGTGTGTGTGTGTGTGTGTGTGTGTGTATACTGCCTTTCATTGTACTGCTCAATCATTCCAGTAATTATTTAGTCTTTTTGAAAAATCCCATAGCTTGTGACTTACTGAAGATAATTTTAAAACAATAGTGCCAGTTGACTGATAGCTAAATATTCAGAGAGTAACAAGGCGATAAATTTTACCACTTTATATCTTAGAGTCAGGATTCACATATTATAAAAGTTATACTGTAAACTAGGCTTGTCTCTCAGTGTGGTTATTTGGAATGCCTATGCTTGTAGGTCAGTGATGCAACTGTCACACTACAGCATATTTGCAGAATTACTTTCAGAGGCACAAAAGCACCAATAATGTAATCATACTTCACATTGTAATACATACCAAAGTATATGTTAAGGGCTTGTTGTCTTCCTGGTCAACAGATCACTCTGAGTTTCTTTTATACTATTGCCAAAATGTAGTGCTCCACTGCAGATGGTTTTGGCAATATGTGCATACTAGCCTTATTCTGTGAGCACGTTAAGGATAAAAACTGCTTCTTTCTCAAGTCTGAAAGCCTTGTGTGATATCTCAGTGCAGGGCACATGGCAAATGCTGAAATAAATACTTTCTAAATTCTAAGTTGTTCTAGCTGTGAAGACAGTTCTCACAGACTCCTTCCAAAATGTTCAAAGTCATGGCGCATCACTGGAACAAAGGCAAAGCTTCCAGGCTGACCATTTTGGCTTGGGCAGCATTCATTTGGATATCTAGACTCTTGGCGTGTTTTTTGGAACCAGAAAGAAGTTTCATTATTCTGACATAGTTTTGGCAAAAATCAGTGTAAAAGGGAGTCCAATTCAGAAGAAGAGCAATGGGAGTCATTTGTGGGGATGCAGTAACATTCCAACTCAAGCAAACATCCCTGTGAATCAGGGTCATTGATGGTAGTTGGGGAATGGCATTGCCTAGTCTCTGAAACAAAAAGACTTAGAAGAGCTAAACATAATGTCTGACCAAGCACACTGGGGAGATGTTATGGTCATTAAGTCCTCCACATTGGCTTAAGAACTAAAGAAAACACTCAGCCATGTAGTGAGAGGTGTAAAAGACGATTATTCTAAAGCCATAGACTGATTTAGAATTCATTCCCTAAATACTGATTTAATGACAGCAACTTTAATCCAAGGCTCTGCAAGATGGACAACCATGGCTGTGGGTAATGTCTTCTGCTGAGGTCAGGATTAGTTTAGGAACTGAGTGTGTAATGTAAAGCCTGCCCAATAAGCTCAACTAAGTTGGTCTAGACCATAGAGCTGTCCAACGGAAAGTTCCCTGTTGATGGAAACATTCTAAGGCACCACTCAATATGGGACTCACTAGCCATGTGTGACTTTCGAGCAGTTGAAATATGGCTGGTATGACTGCGGAACTGAATGATTAATGTTAGTTATTTGTATTTAATTTAAATACAAATAGCATTGTCTAAAGGCTACCTTACTAAATAGCACAGGTCTACAGCAAAAAGTTAGGAAGCTATCACCCATGGTCAAATCTGGCCCACCACCACTTTTTGTAAATAAAGTATTATTTTGTTTTATTTATAACCATACTCGTCTGCTTACATATGGTCTGTGCTCCTTCACATGACGTGAAGGATGGATGAATAGTTGTGACTGAGATCACAGGACTTGCAGAATCTAAAATATGTATTATTTGGCCCATTAAAGAAACCTCAGGTTTACAGAAAGCCAGGTTTACGGTCTTATTTTGGTTCACCATATTGATGAGCTATAAATGGTCCAATCAAAGCAAAAATCCAATCAAAGAACAAAAATTTAGTGGACATTTGGAAAATACTCAAACTTAATCTATCCCAGTAATTGTTAGCTTTGAACTTTATTTGCCATTGCATATTTAGTCTAGAAGAGAGTGAAGGTTCTTGATGGCAAATGTGCTGCAAGGCCATGAGGGCAAAGGTAAGGTAACATCTCATTCATGCTTGCATATAGCATAGTACTTAATACAGGTCTAGGGAAATGTGTGACAGCCAGTGATTTGCTATTGTATTCAATTTAATCAAATGGAAGAGTCATATGCATGTCTCCAAAAAGACTAGACCCAAACTAGACAGCAAACGTGATAAACATGACATTTTTCCTTAAGTCTATAGGATTTTATATTCATCTCTTTCAAAATGTAATTTTCGTTATTAAAAATCACTGAGACTGCAATTTGAATAAGAAGTGAGTTTTTGAGTTTGTCAAGTTTATGGTATTTGTAAGTTTCAAAGGCTAATCATATTCATTAGGTGATTTTAAATTATAATTAATTTTAGCAACAAGTCAAGGTCTTTGAAAAAAGTCTCTCTTCTCTTTCAAAAGAACTTGGGGTTACTCTATAAAGTTTTTGGGGAAAAAACTGTTTCACAATGAAGCATGAAGATGACCTGCACGATTACGATTTTTTCAAGTGCAGTGCCCCTGAGAAGGTAAAGAAGGGACATTTTCCTTAAACAGCAGCATCAGAACATTCAGTCCTGGTGACCAGTCCAGTGCGAGACCACTGCTCCCAAATCACTTGCACACACATTGTGTACACTGTTCCTTTCACAGACACAGAAACATTTAAGTGATGTTGGACCTTAAGGAGCTAAATATAGTAACTGAAAAGAAAAAAAATCCTTCATCTTGTTGATCAGAAAACTGATGTCAGTAGTAGCCAACACATGGAAGCAACCTAAATATCCATCAACAGATAACTGGATAAAGAAGTTGCAGTATATTTACACAATGGAATACTACTCAGCCATAAAAAGAACAAAATAATGTCATTTACAACAACGTGGTTGGACCTGAAGATTATCATACTAAGTGAAGTTAAGCCAGAAAGAGAAAAAAATACCATATGATATCACTCATATGTGGAATCTAAAAAAATGAGACAGATTTATTTACAAAACATAAACAGATTCACAGACATAGAAAACAAACTAATGATTACCAGGGGGATAGAAGGGGTGCAAGGGAAAATTGGGAATTCAGGATTTACAGATACTAACTGCTATACATAAATAGATATTCAACAAAGCCCTGCTGTATAGCACAGGGAACTATATTCAATATCTTGTAATAGCCTATAATGAAAAAGAATCTGAAAAGGAATATATGCATATGTGTATGTATATGTATATTACACACACACACACACATAGATATGGCTGAATCACTATGCTGTACACCAGAAATTAACATAACATTGTAAACTGACTATACTTTAATTAAGAAAAAAAAGAAAAGAAAACAACTGTTAACAGGCTAAGAGCTGATGAGGCCAAAGGGGAGAAATTTGGCCAGCAGTTCTGGAATTGTACTTATGCCAAAGATAAGGTTTTGAGTTTTAAGGAATGATAAATAGTATATCAATTTCAATAAATTATACTAGGGTTAAAATAAGATGATGTAACTAAGAATTAATTAAAATTACAAATAGTATAATTAAAGGAAGGAAAGAATACATTACTCTCTGGATTATCATTAGGTTCATTGATCAAGAACATGAAATGAATGTTTTAATATTTTTAATGGTTACATATATATGATATGTTTTAAGATATCCTGATGTCTTCTGTCTAAAGAGTAGTCAATAAGAGTTACTGGAAAGGCTTTATCTAAACTCTTTTTGAAACATATGGGGGAAAAAAAAACACTTAAAATACATCTAAAATAAGAAAATAAATATATAAAAGGTAAAATGGAAAACTAGAAATTCTCTGTCAAGATATCTAGAATCTTCCTTACTAGTGAATAAAAAGTTAAATCAATTTTTCTATATTCAGGAGCTAATTCCTCAGCTAACATTTTCTGCGGTGAATTGAATGCAGTGACTTTTCAGTGGAATAAGGTTTTCTCCACTCCATTTAAATACTCACTTATTTTCGCAGTTACCAAATATTTTCTGAGAACCTACTACACACTTGCTGAGATGCTGAGGATATCAAAATAAACACCACATTGCACCTACCCTCGTGGAATTTACATTCCACCTAAGAAGAAGGGATTCTTAATATTTCTACAAATATCTGGTGATACTCGATTACTGAAACACCAACATTTTTAGACAAACAGTAACTATGCAGTTAATGTGATTTACTAACCATTTCTACTTTCCACTGGTTCTACTGAGCCATGATATATTTATGTATCTGCAGCATGAGTGGAAAATGAACCTCTGCTGTCTCCCTTGAGGGTTGGCGACTATAGCCCATGGGTCCCATCCAGCTCATCATGTGTTTCTGTCAACAGTCACACTCCTTGGATTACATACTGTCTATGGCTGCTTTCACGCTAAAACGCCTGAGTTGAGTAGTTGTGGTAACTACTTGGCCCACAAAAAGTAAACTATTTGTCATTTGGCCCTTCCCAGAAAAACATTGCTGATGTACGTTAAGTCACTAAGACTTGGGTGTTGTCTATTACCTCAACATAACCTAGTTGTTAGGGGCTGAATTCTGTTTCCCACAATTTAAATTTTGAAGCCCTAACCCTCAGTATCTCAGAATGTGACTGTATTTGGATATAAAGCTTTTAAAGAGGTGAGTAAGTTAAAACGAGCCCTAAGGGTGATATCCTTATAAGATGAGAAAATTGGGTTCCCAAGGCAAAACCAGGGATACATGCTCACATAGGGAAGTTCACGTGAAGACACAGCAAGAAGGCGGCCATCTGCAAACCAGGAAGAGAGTCCTCACCAGACACTGAATCTACCAGCACCTTGATCTTGGACTTCTAGCCTCCAGAATGATGAGAAAAGAAATAACTGCTGTTTAAGCCACTAAGTCTGTGGTAGTTTTCAAGGTCAGTTTCTAGCAAACTAATATATTACCCTATCCTGAGTGATGCAGTAATTGGTACCTAAAAGTCAGGTGATGATGTAATAAAAGCAATAACAAAATGTGGCGACTATATTTAATTTCCTAAATCAGGATATGCTACAGAATGTGAAAGAATTAGTTACTTACTTAATTCAAATCACTATATTAAAGCAGGATTTTTCAGGTATCATATCATGTTATGATGGTGGTAACTATTATTAATAGAACTATATATATATATATATATATATATATATATATATATATATATATATATATAGCACCTATGCACTTAATTTGTCAAATGTTGCTTTGCTTGATTTTATTTCTGTGGGTACATATAATTTCATGGGTGACTCTTCAGGTTAAAAAAATCACACATCCCACTCTGGTCCAAACAACCAGAATACATTTTGTGTCTGAAAAGCCAAACTAGTATAAACTACAGTGGATTCTTTTGATAATCCTGCAATAAAAGATGGCAGGAAATGTCTGTTAGTAATTGGGGACAAAGACTTTGAAACTGTTTTCTTAGTTTGCCTAAACAGGGTAAAATATGCAAAAATATGCAAAATAGCTTAACTGTAGTCATAGTCTTTATTAAGGAAAAAATTCTGCATTTTTGTTTTTTTCTTTTCTCTTCTCTCTCTCTTTTTTTTTTTTTTTTTTTGCTTTGGCAGGTTGGTCTATGAACCCAGAACCCAGTGTTATGAAGTCCCAGCAGCCAACTCACTTCTAAATTTTAAGGATATAATCCACCACTAGGCAATCACTGACCATACAGTGTTTTTCCCCAACTAAGTGCATTGGAGTACTCTTCAAAGGGGAACACATCCACATAAATAAATTTACTTTTCATTTCATATTAAAAAAAAGACAGTCACATTATTTTGCCCAGGGAATCTATCATTAAAGGAACAATTTTTCCTCCTAGCCCTTACTCACTGATGAACAAGATTCAACTTATTTATAATACTAACCTGAAAGACAAGGCCCCCTGCAGAAGAAAGGTAGCCAATTGCCTCAGCAGAACCCTCCAGAAGTGTACCACCTTGGGTTCACAGTCTGTCTGGCTTTCCAAGTTCTCTCTCTAGCAAAGGCAATTTTACGCTGTCAATTCAAGAACCACCAAGTGCTCCAAAGAACGGTTTTAACAATAACTTGATTCTTGGTCTTGGCATTACTAAGAACTCCATCAACATCTCAAGTTTTCCAGAAACATTCAAATTACATCCTCTATGGTTTTCACATCCCAGCTAGGATTGTGCTGGTGTTGTGGATTTAGAAGGGATGAGCCCCCCAGCTATGTTACTGCTGTTCTTTGAACCTTTAAGGTAAGTAAAGGAGGTCAGATGATTCTGTCTCCCCTGGGAGCACCCATGAACTCTAAATCTCCAAGGCTTTTCAGCAAATGGCAAGCAATGTTATTTTGGTCAGAGATGTACTTTTCCCAGTGAGAAGTGAGAGCCTCTCAGAATCAGGAGTTCAGACTCCATCGGTAATGAGTCACGTGGGTGCCAAGAGCCCTGAGACTCTGCCTCTGATCAGGTTTCACGGTGAGGGAATGAGAAGGAGTTCCTGTTGAGGCAGAGGGTCACAGCTTCGTGGGGGCCCACATTGCTTCTGAGAATACTTTCAAAGCTCACCCTGGTGAGGCACCTTCTGTCCTGACTACTCAAACCACTCCCGCACTGTCCGTCTGCTCCTCCACGGTTCTACCTGGTGACATGGAGCTCAGCTCTTTGGTATTTAAGGTCTGTCAGGGTTGCATCCACAGCTAAACCATAAACTCCTTGAGAGTGGAGGCTATGTGCTGTCCTTCCTGGTGTCTCTCATGGCTCCTGTAACTCTGGTGGATGATTAAGATGGAGATGCTGGTGTCCGTGAGGATGAGGAGAAGGACTTCTTAGCAACGTTAGTAACTAACGTGTATTGACCCCTAGAGCTGGTGCGAAGTCCTCTGTTTGGATCTGCTCACTTCATCCTCACAGAAACCCTTTGAGGTACAGATGAGGAAAACTGAGGCTGACCTCACAGTTTCTGAGTCTCTGTTCTGGGTTGAATGGTGTCCTCCAAAATTCACACCCACCTGCAACCTGTGAATGTGACCTTTTTTCAAAACAGGGTCTTTGCTGATTTAGTTAATTAAGAGAAGTTGTAGGGGATAAAAAAATTATTTTCCCTCTACCCTTCTAAGTTCTCTACTAAGATCCTTTCCTCTTCTTCCTTATTCTATTTCTCTTGGTTGTTATAGTCCTTGGTAAAGTTGAGAGTAAGGGACACCAAGATATAGTTGACTGGTTCCCGAGGACAAGGAGAAAGATTACAGATCAAGTGTTCAGTCCATGTCTTTTAGACTGTCTGTACCCTCCTCATCCTGGCTTAGGTGCAGCTCCTTATCAGTGTCTTGATTTTGTGTGTAAACAAAGCAAGATGCCTCCATGTTCCATACAGTTAGAATCTCCAACCATTTGTCTAATAGCTCCTCTGGTGAAGTGATACCATGTCCAGGGTGGTGCCAGCCCCCAGCAGGTGCTCAGCTGAAATTGTTGAAGGGGATGGCTGGAGCCCTACCCCAATTACCTTGTGAGCCCCTTTGCCCACCTGTTTCTTTATGTGTCAGTAGGTGTCATAACCTTTTTATCATCTCTCTAGCACACATTTCTTCATGTATTTATATTCAGGATGTGTATATGACTCAAACTGTATCTCTGGTGTGTCCATAATCTCATAAGTGAGGAAACTGTCATCAAAGCAAGTCAAGAAACATGTGGTGGTTTATTGGATAAAAATCCCCAGTTAGTCAAAAGCTATGTTCTCATGTATGGCTCTATTTCTGTTGTACTTCTCAGAATAATCAGGTAAAATTCTGCAAAAACAACCAAAAAATGCATTTAAGACTCTGCCTATAAATAAATCAGTTTATTGTAAAAGTTAAAATAATAGAAAGTTTAGGAAAAATAAGTTCAATGTTGTAAAGTTCCATTAGTTATGCTTCTGAATATTAATTTTATCATCCAGATTATTTGGAAGCAGTAGATATATGGACTATGACTCACTAAAGCCATGATAATTATTTAAATTTGGTGTAGCAATTCAATGATGTATATACATATAAATTAATTTTTAGGCATCAATAAGCTTTATAGTTCATAAGTGAAATGCTGACCTGTTCTTGAAAGAGACAGTAAGGTATAAAATGTATAAAAGAAGTGAAATAAACATTTTCTTGGTGTCCTTGAGTATGCTTAGAAGTTTCAGAAATGTTTGATTCTTATTGCATAATCCTGGATATTTTAAAAGTCTATGCTTCCATGGGAAACCATTATGCATATTTTAGTGTAGGAGTTAATTCTGAGTCCATGGTGAACAGTAATGATCTTCTCAACCCTTGACTTTGCTTTGTTTGTTTTTTTTTTCTTTTATTCATCATAATGGCATTGGAATTGCTCTAAAATGAATACATAAATAACAAAGAATAGTTACTAAATATACATGTGTGCATATAGTATATATAATGCATATTTTCAACCTTGTAATCCTCTTCATCTTATTTAAATACATAAAACACAGACATTAATGACTTTTACAGTTGAGTCTCTACTATGGCTATGTTTTTTAAACTTTTGTCTTGTTTCATTTATAATCTATAAAATAGGAATGCTAAGATTGACTTGTGTCAAGTACTTTCTCAGTAATTTAAACCCTAAAACTAATTAAAATATTTCTGAGTAATTCTCATTGAATTAGTTTCAGACCTGCTAAATATTCCCATTGAAAGCAGTCAGACTGTCACAAATTGTGCTGTTTGACCTCAACCTTCAGTTCTGGATAATGAGAATGATGGATAAAAATCTTGTTCAAAATTTTAAAAAATTCTATACTGAAGAGAAAAATTTGGCTTCACATTTCCCTACATAATGCTCTGTTCAATATTCCATGGCAAATTTTGTCTGTGCAGCAAGAGAAATGGATTATTTGTGTCTCATTAACTTTTATGTAAAATTTTTCTTTGTTCTCTTGGTTGCTCCCTGTCTAAATTGGAAGGGAAGGGAAATAACCAGAGGTTTTTTTATGAATTTAATTCTTTAGATTTATACATTTATTACTTGTGATTTTTAAAATGAATATCATATGCATCCATGATAAATGTTTAGTTTAAATATTCTTTGTTATTTGTGGTACTCATTTTAGAGCAATGCCAATGCCATTAAGATGAATAAAGGAAAAGAAACAAACCAAGAAAAAGACTAGGGTCAGGGAGATCATTACTGTTCACCATGGACTCAAAATTAGCTCCTATGCTGAAATGTAAGGATTTTCAAAAGAAATATTGTCTTTTAAAATATGCAGGATTATTCTATAAGAATCAAATACTCCTGAAACTTCTAAACATACTCAAAGACAGTTGGTGCTAAAACCAAGGAAATATTTATTTCACTTCTTCTAGACATTTCATACCTTCACATCTCTTTTAAGAACAGTTCAGAGTTTCATTTACAAATCATAAAACTTGTTAATGCCTGAAAAAATGAATAAATGAAAAATAAGAAGATGATTTATCTTAATAACTATAAGTATTACTCTATTAAATAACTTGCAATGTCTTAGATGGTAGAAAAGTAAGAAATATGCTTCCCATAGCTTTATCCTTGAGCCCTATTGGGATCTGCCTTTATAGATACACTAAAGCAGAAGCAAACACATTTTTCTTAATATCTTGTATTTTGGTTGTTCAGAGAATCAAGATTATCTGTGGAAGAGGAGTGGTACACTGGGGAAGATGTAAATCATCCAGTAGAATTACTGAAGAAAACATATACACAAAGAAAAGAGAAAAATGTAAATTTCAACAAAGATACAGATTAGACACCCAAAATTGACCTAGATTCAGAGATAGATATAAATACATAATAGATATAAGATATAGGTACATTATTAATACACATTCCATTTTGCATGGAGAACTTATTTATTGAATTAATTCATTAAGCACATGGGATTTTTTTTTTCAAAGTGTACATTCTATTTTTCTGAATCTGGTGAAATTCACATGTGGTTACAGATCAAAGTATGCTTGGTTTAAAATTCATGATTACTAATAGTCACTATTAACTTCATGAGTCCAAAAATATAAATGATATAATGTCAAAAAAGCATGGACAACAGAGTCAAAAGAATGAAGCTTCTGCCTAGGACTTCTGTTCCTAATTTTCTTGTCTACATGAAAAAGAAAAAAAGAATAAAACCTTGCTAAATTGTTGTGGGACAGTAAATGGGAAGGTTCTACGCACTGTGAACACCAAACAGATGAGGGAATAAAGTTAACTAAGAGGAGGAACACAGGTAAATTTAGGAGTAATGAAAACATTGTATATCTTGTCAAAGGTGCTATTTACAAAGGTGCTATATACATTTGTCAAAATCCAACAATCTTACAACTGTGAACCTAAAGAGTGGATTTTATTGAAAGCAAAATATACCTTAATAAATCTGACTTAAAAGAAAAAGCCAACTTGATCACAAGGCACATTTGTCTACATTACACATGAATCAAACCACATGGAGATATACATTATAGTACATCAGTAGGACTTTTGGCTGAGACTTATTGTTTTATTACAAAAAAAAAAAAGAAAAAGACAGACGAGGCCAATAGAAATTTTAGTACGATGTGTTTGCCGAGAACTACATCAAGCATCAAACTCCCAGCCCCTGCAGCAGCGGAGGCATAGCCCACATGTGGCATAGAGGCCGTGGGGTCATTTGCCTTTGAAGGGACCGCGTAGGCCTGGGCACTGAGCATCCTGAAGGCAACCATGAGACATAATATCAAAGTCTCCTTCTTAGGGTTTTGTTTTCATTTGTTTTCAACAGTGTTTATCCCCCTAATTAGGGAAAGGAGCCCCCACGATGATGAAAAGCCTCAGGGGGGAACAATCTCTCTCTCTCTGTTTCCCTTCCCTGTCTCTCTCCTCCTCTTTCTCCCTCTGGCTTTACTCTCCCAACTGGGATCTGTGCCCTTATGCCTCCCAGCACAGTTTTCACACTGTGTTGTAACTTTCCCCTTAATTATCTATCTTCTCCTAGAACACAGACTGTGTTCTATTCTTTTGGCTCTAGTTCCAGCATCTGTGGCTGAGCTACCGGTGAGGTTCCAAAACTAGCTGTGGAAACGAGAAGCCCAGGGAGGGACCTGGGCTGGAGGCCCCGCCCCTCAGAGCATGGGGCGGGGCCACAAAAGGGGCGGGACCTGAGCAGTGCCCTCCCACTACTTTCCGCGGAAAGCGCTGGTCCTCCCAGGGCAGTGGGTTTCGTCTCCGTGGCTGGTGTGAAACAAAAGTTCTTGATTACTCCTCACAGAGGACCCTGCCTGCTTATTCAGGTCCTCTACAGCCATGTGGACCAGCTTCCTGATTAGGGCAACTTGTTCCAACTGTTGCGGCAAACCCCTTTATGAGACGTGCAGTGCAGTCCTCGGAGGCTGACCACCTACTGTTTGAGAATCCTGTGGAAGATGCTCCTCTCTCTGTGTTCCCTGTGGCTTCCACAGGAACTCCGATTCATCTCAGACTCTGGCAAACATCTTCTCAGCAGACACTCTAGAAAACCGGTTACCAGCCCCTCTGTTGAAGCCCTGTCCGCTTCTTGCTCTCAGCCTCTCCTTGGATGCTGAAGAGATCCTGTGAGCGGCCTCTCTGGCTAAGCCTCTGAATACACAAGGAGGCCCCACCTGAGCCTCCATCCCACACGTCTCCCCTTTCCTTGTCGTCTTCTGTCTTTACAATGAGTCTCATGCTTTTTCATTCTTTATCCATCATGACTGATTTCTTTCTCTACCACCAGAGGCCACTCTGTCATGGCGCCCACGTTTTCACTGACTCCCTCCTCTTTACTGAGAGCCTCATTCCCCACTCTCCTCTGCCTTCAGAGCCCTCCTTTTTATTGAGTTCTCTCAATATTTCATATATTTTTCTTTTACCCCTACCACCAGCTTTCTCATTTTGTCACCAGTGAGCTCTGTGGCACTGCAGCATACCTTCCCCAAAATGTCCAACTTTTCACCCTCAACACTGATCTTCTTCTTGTTACCAGAGCCATTTTGACCTCCATATCTCACATCTCTGATGAACTCCATACTGGCCTTTTTCCCTTCTTGCCCAGAGCACATGCAGATATTAGATCTTCTTCTCCATCCAGACCTCACTTTGGCTCTGAATCCCACCCACTCCCCTGACCCCACCTAGTCGCAGGGTATCAGCCTCTTAATAAACTTGATGGACCTCATGATTCTCACTGACTCATTTGCAGGCATCCCCCACCATCTCTCTACTTCACCATCACCAGCTCCAATGTTTAACCCTATGTCTTACTTGATTCCAACCTTACTAAAAACTGTCCCAAAGAGTTTATGTCCAAGTAACCCCTATTTATCGGCCTTTCTGTCCCAACAGTCTCATGTCAACTCCTCAAGCCTGCATCTGTCAATCTTTTCCTGATGGTAGGGGTCTGTCTGCCAGAGGACTTGTTCCTCCCCCATTTTTTTCATACTGTGATTTCTAACAAGAGCTCCATACTCTCTGTCCATCAGAGATCAGTCTCTGGCAGGGGGCAGGGGGTCTGCACATGGAGGCCAGGCCTCCCCTTGGTTCCTTGTGATGTCTAGTTGCTCCTAGAGATAAAGTCACATAAAGAGTGGACTTTCAGATTTGGAAAGAGAACGAAAAAAAGGATCACTTCCAAAACAACTGAGGTCAGGCTACTAAGAGTAAGGTCTTCCCTTAAATCTTTGGTGCTACTTGCTGCTAAGCAGAACACCACTAAGACAATAACTTAGGAAATGACATTTTGGGGAGCTCAAGGGAAAACTCAGACCAAGAGCAACTAAAAATGCATTAAGGTTACAATTGGACACAAAGTTAAGGCAAATCTGCAAGATTAGATACATAGCTTGCTCCCAACAAAGCACTACCTCCTCCTCAATAATGCTGTGTTTTGGGGTGTCAGAAATGGGGCACCCCTGTTGTTTTAGGGATGCCACCTGAATATTCTTCATTGATCCAGACCACCAAATTGTGCTAAAAATTAATATTATTCAGTTTGGGTGGGACCAAGTTAGGGACTGGTCTTTAAGCTCCTAAATCCATAAAAGTCTTCAAAATGAGAGGAACACAACTGTGGCTTCCACTCCAGTTGGCCTTTTTCTCCTAAGCTACCCATGTTTCAGAAGCTAATGCTGTAGTTGAGGTTGCCCAGCTTTTGCTAAAAACCATGAGGCAACTAGAGAAACAAGAAAACCATGAAAACATCAAGCTCTACTCTGGTTAATCCTCTGCCTGCCCCCTCTCTTGTAGGTATGGAAGGCCAGAGGATACGGAGAAGGTCCACCTCTGATATTTGTCATGAGTTCCCAAAGGGCCCCCACAGTGGCGAGGACAGTAGAGTTTTTAGTCTACCACATTCAGCATCATAGGGAAAAATCTAGGTGAGTAAGACTTTACAGTGAGCTAAGACAGATAGCCTAACGCTGACTAAACATTGAACAGTATCAGGAAATGAGCAAAAGGTTGACAGTGGAAGTGTCCCAAGAGATTCTAGCCACAAAATAGCATCACCCAGAGCCAGAGAACATAGGGCAGAGATGTTTCAGCAAAGAAAGGAGGCATTACTGTAAGATTAGTTTTCACTTTAGGAAAATAATTATAGATATGAATTCAGAAATTCCCTCAAAGGTCAGAGATTCTGGGGAACTGTCAATAGCAAAAGGTCTTATCTCCTAAACAACCGTCAGGAGAGCCACTGTGGTAAGAAACTCTCCAAAGCTACAAAGCACCTTAGTATTCTAGGAACTTCAGTGACCAAGGAGTGCCTCTGACAGCTAACAGTGTTGGATGACACAGAATTCAGGTCAACCATGCCCCATAGAGCAGTTTGCTGGTAAATTAAAGCTCAAGTCCCTCACCTCAGGGGCCATGGCTTCTAAGATCTTGGAGTCCCATCGCCAGAGTGTTTCCACTAGGGCCGTGACTACTGAGTGCTTCATTTGTGGCTAGTCTGATTGAGATGGGTTATAAATGTAAAATATGTATCAGATTTCAAAGACTTAGTTTGAAACAAATAACATAAAATGTCTCATTAATATTTTATACTGGTGCATTTAGAAATAAATATTTGACTGTAGTCTATTAAATACATTATTAAAATGATTTCAACTGTTGGTTTCTGACTTTTTGAAGTGTGACTACTTAAAAGTCAAAAAAGGCACATGTGGCTTAATCATGTGGCTTAGACATTTCTTTATATTTCTGTTGGAGAGCACTGCATTAGGCTTCCTCATCTCAAAGCCCTTTACCTCCGTTCCAATATGACTATGGCCTCAATCTGGAGCTCCCCACCAGGGACAGCTGTACCTTCTGAAATAATACCCTCTGACATCCCACCCTCCGACCTCAAACTTATGCCTTTCCAGCTTCTGTCCTCAGCATGCCAATCTTCCAGCCTTGCAGGGACCTCTCATACATTGCTCCTTCTGTATATGCCCTAGTCATGTTGCCTCTTATCTTTAACTCCTCGTGGTACATGATATAAGCCATTGTCCACTGCCACCATCCCAATGGCCATTCTCTTTCATTATCCCTCTTTGGTAAAATACTAACTCTCTGCCTTTTTAGGCTTGTCTTATAGGAGGTGGCTGGTACCTGTTGGATAAAATCACACACGCGTGCACGCACGTGCGTGCACACACACACATACACACAAGGACATTGTTAAGACCATACTCTCTTGATCTAGAAAGAATAGCTCAAAGACTGCTGGAAATTGAACCATTCATTCCGTATATATAAAGTGTCTAGTATTTCTCGCATTTAGACTACATCAATGAACAGAACTGATAAAAGCTCCCTGCCTCTTGTAGTTTATGTCATTTACCTGGTCAACTGTCTTTCCCATCTTCGATATTATTTCAAACCTCCACTTCCTAAAACTTCTGCATTCACCACCTCAGGAGGTGTTCTAGGTCCCCACTCTACAGAGGAACTACAAGCCATTAGATGGGAAATTTTCATCCCCAAATGCATACATCCCACTTCTCCTTTAACTCCATGGTAACCCTGCCAAAAGGGGATAGTTGTCTTTACTTCCCTCATTACAGGGCATTTCCCAATATGTTTTAACTTTTGGTTTCATTTAATCATCTTCTTTGGGGAAAAGAATCATGCCTATCCCTGACAACAGTGCTAACTGTCTTATCCTCAGTTTCCGGACTTAGCACCTAGCTGCCAATCAGGAAACTTTTGGGGGAAGGAATGAGCAATGAGAGGGGCACCTGGAAGAAGTCAGGGATGGCATCACCCATAGTGGAGTATTTAAGCCAAGCACCCCAGGAGTCTCTTGGGAGTTTCCTAGTTCCCTGATGTGACAGTGATGTCATAAGGTCCCGACAGGCTTTTCATGTAATACTCCTTCTCTCCCAAGACTCAACAAGTTAATAATAATAGTCATCATCACCATCACCATCACCATCATCATCATCTAGACCTCATTTACTGAGGTCCCACTACGTACTGGCAGTCTGGTCTGGGACAGTCATTTGACCCAAGTTCCAGAGCTCGTCTATTAAGAGAGATGCACTAGTGCCCTCTGATAGGATTGTTGTGGGGAATAGAATACTTTCCCTCTTGCATCTGCATTATCAGTTATTATCACCCAGTCATTCAAGCACGAGACATGGAGCCATCTTGTGCTTGTTTTTCATCCTTTTTGTAATTAGTCTACATGTCTTGCATGTGTTCTTCTGGTACGTATTTCCCAAGTCTGTCTCTATGCAGAGCCTCATCACCTTTCACCCAAGCTGCAGCACCTCTCATATCACAGTCCCTCCAGCTTTGCCTCTTTTATGACCTTTACTCTAATCACTACCTGAGAAATCTACCAAATGCGATATTTCCATGCTTGAAACCCTTCAATAACTCTCTGGTCTACCAAATCAAGTCTGTGCTTCCTACCCTGGTGTATTATCTATTTATATTGTCTTCTAGTTTAATTCCATTTAGATAAGGAAGCAGACTTTGTATAACTTCAAACCTTTGAAATTTATTAACTTGTTTTATGGTCTGGAGTATTGTTTATTTTGGTGAATAGCCTATGAGCATTTCAAGAGGATGTGTCTTCTGCTGTTGTGTGAATTGTTCCATAAATGGAAATGAGGTCAAGTTGACTGATAGTGTTATACAAGTCTCTGTATACTCACTGGTTTTCTTTCTACTTGTTTCTTCAATTACAGAGAAAGGAATGTTGAAATCTCCAAGAATAAATGCTAAGCTACCTACTTCTATTTTCAGTCCTATTTATATTTACTTCATGTACTTTATAACTCTATCATTGCGAATATATATACTTAGTACCATTATATCCTCTTGATAAGTTGACCCCTTTATTATTAGTATATGTCTTGTTCTATCCCTGACAACATTATTGTTCTGGAATAGATTTTATCTGATAATAATATAATTGTTATAACTTCCTTTTGATTCGTTTTTACATGGCAAATATTTTTCTATCATTTTTTCTTTTAAAATATCACTGTTTTCAGTTAAAGTGAGATTCATTCGAGCAGTATATATTTGGGCTGTACCATTTAATCCAATATAACAATGCATGTCTGTTTTAAAAATTCAGCTTTACAGAGGTATAATCAATATATAAAATTATAAAATATTTGAAGTGTACATTATGATGATTTGATATATGTGTACATTGTGAAAAAATTCCTCCCATCTAGTTAATTAACACATCCATCACCTCCCATATTAATCTTTGTGTGTGTATGAGAACATTTAAATTCCACTCTCTTAGCTAATTTCAATTACATGGTGCAGTGTTACCAACCATAGTCATCAAGTTATACATTAGAGCCAAACATTGTATTTTTCTTATAGCTAAAATTTTGTACCCTTTAACCAATCTGTCTTTACTTTCCCCACCACCCCACACCTGGTAACCACTTTTCTTCTTTCTGTTTCTATGACCTTGAATTATTTTTTTTTTGATTCCACATATGATACCATGCAGTATTCGTCATTCTCTGTCTGGTTTATTTCACTTAGCCTAATGCCTGGAGGGCATTTATTCATTTTGTTGTAAATGACAGTATTTCTTCCTTTTTATGGTTGAATAAGTCTCCTAAATATTTATATAGGAATATATATATATTATATATATAAAATATATAATATACAAATAAAATATAAATTAAATAGTATATACACCACGTTTTCTTTATCCATTCATCTGACAATGGATAATTTGGCTTTTTCCACATCTAGTAATTGGTCTATTCATATTTTCTATTTCATCATATTCAGTCTTGGTAAGTTATATGTTTATAGGTATGTACCTATTTCTTCTGGATTGTCCACTTTCTTGGCATGTAATTATTCATAGTCTTTTATAGTCTTTTGTACTTTTGTGGTGTTGTAACAACTCCTCTTTCATTTCTTGGTGAGTCTAACTAAACATTTGTCTATATTGTTTATCTTTTGAAAAAACAGTTCAACTTTATTGATTTTTATCATCTTTTTAGTCTCTATTTCATTTATTTTCACTCTTATCTTAGTTATTTCTTTCCTTCTACTAATTTCATGCTTAATTTGTTCTTCTTTATCTAATTCCTTGAGTTGTAAAGTTAGGTTGTTTACTGAAGCTCTTTCTTGTTTTTAATGTAGGTCTTTATTACCATGACCTTTCCTCTTAGAACTGCTTTTTGCTTTCTTTATCTTATAAGATTTAATATGCTGTATTTCTGTTTTCACTTGTCTCAAGATTTATTCATTTCTCTTTTGATATCTTTTTTGACCTATTGATTGTTCAAAGTGTCTATTAAGTCCATTTTGTCTAATGTGTCACTTAATCCCAGTGTTTCCTTGTTGATTTTCTGTTTTGCTTATCAATCTACTGATAGATAAGTGGGGTATTGAAGTCCCTTGCCATTATCGTATTGCTGTTCATTTCTCCTTCTAGGTCTGTAATACTTGCTTTACATATTTAGATGCTCTTATGTTAGGTGCATAAATATTGACAAATGTTGTATTCCTTTGTTGGATTGATTCTTTTATCATTGTATAATGGCCTTCTATCTCTCCTATTACAGTCTTTGTCTTAAAGTCTACCTTGTCTGATGTAATTATAGCTACTCCTCTTTCTTTCAGGTTCCACTTACATGAAATACCTTTTTCCATCCCTTCACTTTAACCTGTGTGTGCCCTGAAAGCTGAGGTAAGTCTCTTGTAGGTAGTATATAGTTGGATCTTGTTTTTATTGTTTTTTTTAATCCATTCAGCCACTCTGTCTTTTGATTGTATAATTTGGTCCATTTACATTTAAAGTAATTATTGATAGGTATGAACTTACTATTGCCATTTTGTTAACAATTTTCTGTCTGTTTTATAATTCCTTTGTTCCTTTCTTCTTCTCTTTCTCTTGTCCTTAGTGATTTTGATAATTTTCTATAGTGGTATGCTTAGATTTCTTTCTTTTTCTCTTTTGTGTATCTGCTGTAAGTTTTTACTTTGTGGTTTCTATGAAGCTTATATAAGAATCCTCTATTTATAACAGTCTATTTTAAGTTGGTAACAACTTAAGTTTGAATTAATTCTAAAAGTCTACATTTTACACTTCCCCCAACATCTTATGCTTTCGACATCACAGTTTAAATCTTTTCATGTTATGTAGCTGTTAAATTAGTATGCTTTTTATATGCTGTCTTTTAACTTTCATACTTGATTTATGTGATACATACCACAATGACAATATCAGATTATTCTGAATTTAACTATATATTTACCTTAACTAGTGAGATTTACAGTATCATATGTTTTCCTCTTACTGATTATCATCTTTTCATTTCAGCTTGAAGAAGTCTTTTTAATATTTCTTTTGTAAGGCCAATCTAGTGGTGATGAACTCTTTTAGCTTTTGCTTGTCTAGAAAACTCTCTCTCTTTTAATTCTGAAGGACAGCTTTGCCAGATAGATCATTCTTTGTTGGCAGATCTTTTCTTTTTAACACTTTGACTATATCATGCTATTCCCTTTGACCTGCATAGTTACTGCTGAGAAATCTGCTAAAAGTCTTTTGGGGTTTCCTTATACTAACAACTTGATTTTTTCTTGCTGATTTTAAGATGCTCTCCTTGTCTTTAACATTTGACAGTTTTTTTGTTTGTTTGTTTGTTTTTTACATTTTTTATTGATTCATAATCATTTTACAGTGTTGTGTCAAGTTCCAGTGTTCAGCACAATTTTTCAGTCATTCATGGACATATACACACTCATTGTCACATTTTTTTCTCTGTGATTTATCATAACATTTTGTGTATATTTCCCTGTGCTATACAGTGTAATCTTATCTATTCTACAATTTTGAAATCCCAGTCTATCCCTTCCCACCCTCTACCCTCCCCCCGCCCCGGTAACCACAAGTCTGTATTCTCTGTCCATGAGTCTATTTCTTGACAGTTTAATTATAGTGTGTCTTGGTGTGGATCTCATTGGTTTCATCTCATTTGGAACTGATGGACTTTCTGGATCTGGGTATGTCTTTCTCCATTTTAGGGAAGTTTTCAGCCATTATGTCTTTGAATAAGCTTCTGTCACTTTCTCTCTCTTCTTCTTCGGGGATTCATATAATGTGAACATTGGTCCTCTTGATTGTTTCCCACTAGTATGTCAAGCAGTCTTTAGTCTTTTTCATTCTTTTTCTTTTTGCTCCTCTTATGGATGAATTCCACTGCCATGTCTTTGAGTTCACTGATCTTTTCTCCCATTTTATTTAGTCTCCTGTTTAACCCCTCTATTGAATTTTTCAGTTCAGTTATTTTATTTTTCAGCTCTGAGATCTATTTTTGGTACTTTCTTATAATTTTTAATCTCCTGGTTGAAATTTTAACCTTGTTTATGCATTGTTCTCCTGATCTTGGTAAACATCTTTATGACCATAATTTTGAACTCTCTACTCAGTAAATCACTTACCTCTGTTTCTTCAAGGCTTGTTTCTGGAGTTTTGTTCTTTTCTTTAGAACATATGCCTCTATTTCATTTCTGTGACTCTCTGAATTGTTTTGTGTGCATTAGATAAAACAGCGACCTCTCCCAGTCTTGACAGACTGCTGTTCTCATGTAGGAGGCAAGCCTTACCTCCAGCCCAGTCAAGCACTTCATTGTTTCGCAAATCTTTGTTATTGTCCAAGCTGCCTTTTTTGTTCTTAATGTCTTCCAGTAGTTGAGGATATGCTAAGACTTATTTCAATTGTTGGTATTTTCTTGTTTGCCCCATTTGTAGGTTTCACACAGCTAATTTCTGGAATTGCTCCATGTGTAGCTCTGTACACGGTGTGTCCGTGAGTGGAGGTGCATTCAGAGCTCTCTGTCTTGCTATCTTGGACTGGCACTTTCCTCTTTCAAAATTCTTTATAGTCTAAGGACTTTATTTGTCTTTCACCATCTGGCTTGTCTCGCCTAGCATAATGCCCTTATAAATGAGCAGTCTCGCTTCTGAGCATATAACCAAAGGATATAAAAATGATATTGAAAAGATATGCATTCCCATGTGTATTCCATCATTATTCACAGTAGCTGAGATATGAAAATAATCTAAGTGTCCATTACTGGATGAATGGATTAAGAAATTTTATATGTATATGCACAATAGAATATTATTCAGCCATGAGAAAAAGATGAAATCCTGCTATTTGCTGCAACAATGTGGATGCATCTTGAAGACATTATACTAGGCAGTGATTCATTAGGTGTAGCTAGGTCCCTTAATTGTTGCCATGTAATACTTTATTTAACTTTTTAAAATCTCTATATTTTTTGAGTGCAGGATATGTATTACATATTGTACTAGACTCTTGACAGTGACAACAATGAAAAAAAACTTCTTTGCCTAAAAATAATAAGGCGCATATAGAATAATGACAAAAAGAAAAAAGCTGTCCAGGCAAATTATTTGCAAAAGCAAGAGAAGAATAACTAGAATTATTGCTAAGAGTATATACATTCCATCCATATTCTGTAGCTTTATAAGTGTATATTTTCAATGATGGATTATTCTATTATGACTATTATCAAAAGTAATAGTGTAAAACACACCGATATCTAAAACCAAAATATTTTTCTTTGGCATCCCATTTTAGTCAATAATATGTATATGAATAAGTATTAACTTTTCGCCATATGCATTAACAAAAGGAAATAAAATATTAATGCACTCTTTGTAGCATGATTTATTTTATCTGTATTTGGGACCATCATCTCTAACTTCCTTATTTTTATAAGAAAAATTCAAATGAATAATAAAATGAAACTCCACTACTATTCTTTTAAGGGTTACAAAATTATTCACTTATAGCATGAACATTTCTCTCTCCAATAAAGAACTGGAGCTCTAACTTCATTACTGAAATGGAACTTTCTTTTTCCAACTGGCAGGGAAGATACATTGTAGGAAAACAATGGAGACTGTTTCTGTTCTTGCTGTTGCCATTTGACAGTAATGAGAATGAATATTAAATTGCAAATGTGGTATAAATATTAGATGGGAAATAGTGATGTTACCATAATTCAAATTATCTTTCATTATTTTCAGCTCACTAATTTTTTATAGTCCTTGCTTGAAATAGCATTATGCAATCTACAATATACACTAATTGAAACTGTGTCAGCAGTTAGCATTCTATTAACTAGTCTAACTTTCAGGGGTTTAATTTTAGCTACCACAATCCTTTTGTATCAATGCTTTTCCTATGAGTTCTTAATTGTGTATGCAGTGTGGTTGATGAGTTCTATTATTCTTATTTGGGGATGGCATAGAGCAGACAAAAGAGGAAGATTGTGCTTTTTGATATTTGTTTATTTTCCGTTAGCAGTATTTGACCTCATTGCATTAGTCTGCAGTGAGTTGATGCTAAGGATGAGAAGTTATCTTACCACAGTTTAAAATTTAATTATTTGACTTTCTTGGTAACTATTTAATTCTCAGTGTCCCTGAATTTACTATAAATCTCAATATAAGGTTAGGCTAAGCTTGCCTTCCATAAATCTCTGCTTTTCTTGCTTTCTTTTCTGTATTTGCTTTAAGAATGAAAATTAAATGCCGATCAATTTAATGTTATTCAGTGAGATACCCAGTTACCTAACTAGCAAATCAAAGACAAAAATACTTTTAAGATCACTCAAAGCAGATGTGTTTCTTTGGGAAAACATCCTTTCCCAGAGCTTTTTTTTTTTAATTTGTACCAAGAAATAGTTCATTTATTTAAAATGTAAATCACAATATTGATAAAGTTCGCTCTAGCATGTCACACTACAAAGTAAAAAAAAAAAATAAAAGAATGCTCTATACAAAATAATAGCACATGTTATTTTCCAATCTTCACAAAGTGTGGGAGAGTCCAGCCTATTCCATAATCAAAATGTCAGCCCTTTTCGAATGATTGACAAACCCTACTTCTGGTCAGGACATATTTTAGGATTCACAAATTAATAATTTCATTATTCTGCATCTGACCAATGTTACCTGTGATTATACCAAGACCCAATTTCTAGTTATTATGCCTCCTTATTCTTACCCCACGCCTCCATCCTTACAGATATTAACTCTACAGGTGTTATTTAGATTGTTGCTTTTTTCCAATCAGATCCTTAGTTTATTTTCTAAATCTGTTCTTTCTTCTGTTTATCAAATCATTCATTCTTTTTGTCCCTTTTATTTTACATGTTCATAACAGTTTTTTAATTGGATAACTCCCATTTTATGGAAAATTACCCACGGAGTACACATGAAGAAGTCAGTTGTCCCTCTGGGAAGTTCCTTTGAGTAACCAAAGGTAGCTTCATTTTGAAGAGATCTTTATGGTCATTGTAAGTTACATGATCTACTGGAGTCATCTCTTTAGTCACCTGAATGTCTCTTATGATCGCTCCTAATATACAGGTTACTGTATTTTGGGGAAGAAGGCAAGTTAATACCTGACTCCCAGATAGCAAGTATGTCCCAGGGTTGTACATGTTGCCCTTGGAAAGAAGCTACTGTTAAATTCTTGGGAGCCCTCAAGAAAGGTCTATAGCAGTCACTGAATTCAGGTTGAAATTGCTTCCAAGGTAGCCTTAGGGTTCCTAGTTCAGTTACGTAATCAATTCTAGTTTTTGTGTTTGGAGGGACTGTTTGAGGGAAGGGAGCGGGGAAGACATCCAAAAGTGTTAATGAATGTTTGCATGGAAAGTGGAGGAACGTCATCATCAATTATTCCTAGTAGACTTCTTGGTAAGGTTAATGGGAATAGTCAGAACAGTTTGACTGGGATAAGAAAGGGATTTGGCAGACTCAACAATGAGTTAAATTTATAGTGCTTGCAACAGTTGAAGAAAACAGTCCCAAGGTATTTTCTTTCATGAGGAAGCCTCCAGGGGTGATTCTGGAAGAGATTGTTAAGGTCATTCTTTCCTCACCTGTACTTTTGAGCGTCTGAGATCTTTCCTCCCCAGACACCAACATCATGATTATCTCTCCACTGTGACAAAATTCACGTGTGCTCTTCTGGTAGTTATAAACTCAACTTTTCCCCAATCATCTCTTACTCAAACCCAGATTTTTTCATTAAATATCAGCTTTAAGGAAGATGATCATGTTTAGAAAGCATACAGAAACCCATTATGTCCCTCACTTTGGCTCATATGTTCCACTACAGAGGGAACTGGCAAGTAATATATTCAACCAAATGGTCAGTACATATGTGACCATATGATATGTGACCATGCCAATCTAACAAGAGAATCTTGGTGGCTGAGTAAGAATCCAGCTTGAATTCATTAGACTCTCTTGTGACCAGGCTTCAACCCAGAGAGTTGAAGCTACCTTAGGGCTGCTGTTAGGGGAATAAAAGCAGGACCATATCCAGAGATGGTTACAACGAATTACCCAACTCTCAGAATAGGTCTATATAACCCCACCCCTTTCATTTTGATCATTGCTAGGACATAGCTGAGAGGAGGTAATTTCTTTCTGGAGAATAGTCACATTGAGTGACCAAATGGCCTTATTAAGGAGGAAGTAGAGTTAGAAATCTTTTAAAGTTAATTTTTAAGGAGGCTATTCCAACAATTAACAGTATCAGACGATAAGGTGTATTCAAAGTCCATTGAATACTTTGGTTATCCTTTTCCAGATTGCAAATGGTCCAGAAATCTGAAAAGATAACGCAGATTAGTTTTAAGGGCCATAGTGGTGTGAGAGTCAGCTGGATCAGACTAGAAGCACTGTAGGCTAGAAAATAACCATCAAAATAGTGTAGAGGAACCACGGATAGCCAAGAGGGAAGTCAAAGATCCATGTAGTCAAACTGTCAAAAATGGGTAGAAGCAGTGCCCTGTGCCATATGGCCTCCTTCAATTAGAGACAAACAGGTCAATTTTGGCAGGAGTAACAGGTATGCATCCAATGGTAGCCTCTGCATCAGGAACACGGAGTGTTTCACGTGCCCATTCTATCATGGTAGATGTACTGCCATGCCCAGCATGGATCTAAGCAGCATCAATGGCAATCTGGCTGGTGCAGGCTCAATCAGCAAGTTGACTTCAGGCAGTTTCATGAGGAGACTACTCTTACCATGGGCATTTGCATGAGTAATCCAGTTAGTCAGCAATCATTATGCACTTCCTCACTACATGGCCCCCAAATGGGTGTCTTTTATTTACTAGTCTGCAGTTTTCCAAAAGCAGACCAAACAGCAAGGGTCACTAAAAATATAGCAACGTTTAATTAAGGGGAACATTAGCCAGAACTATGAGAATAACTCTTACTACCACCCGCTAAGTGGAGTAACCATAACCATTTTTGATTTTGCAGTTGGTACTATTGTTGAATACCGCCCAATCCAAAGGACGCCATCAACTTCCAGCTTAGCTAAGCCATCGGTGAGTCAGGCCTGGACATTCGGTGGAACCTCTGTGAGTCTGAGACAGCAGAAAGCAAAGTGGGGGGTAAAGATTCCCCTGAAGGGATAGCTGCCATTTTTATGTAAAGCTGAGCTCTGTCTAGGGCCAGACCAGTTGAATTCTGGAATATCGCATTGCCATTTGACAAACAAAGCTTTTTAGACTCCTCCCACCTTGTTAGTAATTGAGTCAACCTTCAAAAATTGGATTATCAGATCAGAGTTATAAGGTTTTCATGGATCAGGCATTCAGTTTCAATAAGAGCTTAGAAGCAAGATAATAGCCAAGCTCTGTCAGAGAGGCAACAAGTCCAAAACTCCAAGAGGCGTCTCTAGATGAAGGTGCCTTTCCTTTGCCAACCTCCAACTAGAAAAATAGAATTTTCAGTTAGAAAACTCATCAATCTCAGAAACTTGCCGCTCAAAGTAATGATTCGAGCTGTCGAGCCCCAAGGGTATGACCGCTTTGGTACATCCAGTTCTTCCCACTTGAAAGAATCCCCTTTAGCACTTACGGGACAGGGAAATACAAGCATGTAACACTTCAAACCCTACTGTGTATTCATATGTAGGCCCAATAACAGTATCCTGAATCAACCCAAAGAAGTCGACTCACAAATTCACATCACCTTCCTGCCTCACTTTTCCCCCTTTCCTTCCTGCCCAAATCCCATCAGTTGAACCTAGGCACTCCTTCCTTTCATTGAACTGGAGAGGACAGTGACTTGATTGTTAATGTTCTGTATAATAGAGGAATAACAGTTTGAATACCCACCCATCCCTGAAATGCCCTAGTATACTCAAAGAAGTGCAGATGGCCTTCATCTTCCCTTGGAGCTAGGGAGACGTCCCGGTGGTTAAAGGTGATTAATTAAGGGTGATCAACCACCCGTAATCATCTTTCTCCTAGCAGCTGATGTCAAATTAGAGGGATGACTTGGAGGTGAGAAATGGAAACAGCATTTTTGAGAACACTTTCCAACTGCCTGAGTGTAAAGGGGAGAGAGACAGTTGAGGCAACTGGATAAGTATGGTGCCAAAATGTGTTTATTTGTTTAAGATGGAAAGAACATTAATATGTGTAGAAGATAATGCAAAGATATTTAGCAATATAAGATTTATTCCACTATTGTATAATGGTACACTGGGGATTCTGGCTTAGAGTAGGTTCTAGATTTAAAGAACAAATAAATAAATAACAAATAAGTAAATTATCTCTCATGCATTATCTATTATATGATATGAAAAAAATTTGTAGTTCCCTAGAATTCGATTTGTACTTTTACTTATTTTAAAGTAGAAAGCTGCAACATGATTTTGACTAACTTAGCAGCTGCTTTAAAGCACAATTTAAGCATGAATTTACATCTAGATATTCCTTCACTAGAGCAACAGATTAAAAAATAAAGTAAAAGACCTGAACAGCATGAAAAGCCACTTAGATGACCTACAGATAGTTCATGAAAGTTCTTAAATAAATTTCTTCCCTAACCAAACCCCTGTCAAAAAAAAAAGGAGAGAGAGAGAGAGGAATAATGGAAGGAGGGAAGGAAGGAGGGAGAAAAAGAAGGGAGGGAAGAAAGAGAAAAAAGGAACAAAATAAGTTTATAAAAATTTCTTTAACTTGAAACATCCCCATCTGCAATCACTGCATTTATGCATATCAACTCCAAAAGATAAACAAATTGAGTGAAGATTAAAATATGAGAACTATGGATTGATTGATGGGTTAATCTATTTGTGCTTGACTTAGAGTAGGAGAAAAACATGGATGTAAAAGAAAAGTCCTCTCATTCTTTCTCCCACCTTGGCAAAACTGGTGTGACAGAAGAGAAAAAAGAAAGACTTGTGGGCATGGCATGAATTTTGGCTTTGTGAAAAGAAGTCGATTAGCCTATAGATATTATGTCAGAAATAGCTGTGTAGGTGTATTCAAGGGAACTGAACTATGTTCACATAAAAAGAAATGGGGAATGGTGTTTTTCTAAATGTGAAGCCATGCAGAACCTTGCTCTGCAGTATCAGGAAATCTGCAAGGGGAGCGCTGAGATCAGTGTCATTATCCATAAGGCATTACTGAAATAGATTTTAAATCCTTTGATGTAATTGCTTGCTGAGTTTGCCATTACAGCAGCTCTATCCTTTTGACTGATTGAGGGCCTTTAACAGCTCAAAATTTTACTGAGACTGCCAACATATTCATGTTGGAATCAGAAAGTTAGACAGATGTTTGATGTTTAATTTAACTAATATGGCGCACCATGAGTCAACAAAACACATTCTGTGTTAATGCCAAGAAAAAAAAAAAGGTGAGAGACAGAAATGCATGCAGAGTTAATCTTTCTGTTTCAGCAAGATTGGTTCTTAGACTTATTAACATGAATTCTGATTTAAAAACCCTGTGGCATTTTTCCTGCCCCTTGAGAAGAGCAGTTTCTTGATCCCACCAGAGCATTTAGAACCAGATCTCAATGAATAAATTAACAATGCATAAAATCACCAAGTGAAGTGTAAGGAGCAGTGACGTAAATTGTTTTTGTTTTTGTTTTTCTTACAGACAGTCCCTATTCTCCATGGTTCTTTGGATAATTTTTATTCTTTATGACACACCTTTCTTTTTCCACCACTACCTAAGACAAATAGACAACAATGCACCATACTCACTTATCTTCAGATTTACCCTCCTCCTGAAGAAAGACAGATTTGACCAAAAGCAAAGAATTTTATTCATGATATTTCAGCATTGATTGTGTCTAATATAAAAAATACATATATTTAACACCACCTAATAGTGTATATATATATAAAAATATATATATAAAATATATATTATATATAATAGTGTGCATGTGTATATATATATATATAAAATAATGCCTATTTCATATACTTCTCAAAAAACATAGTGACTATACATTCTGTTCAAGATATAGTGGCTAACACAGTTAGCTTCTCCAATTAATATCATTTCCATAATATCATTTTGAGGGAAAAAGCTGGAGATTATTTTTTCAAAGTGGTTTCACTAAAGCATCTATTTTAATGTCGTTGGCCTCTTTGTCTTAAGTTTAATAGTTAATAGTAATAATAGAACAGTGGTTATAGTGGTGATGATGGTAGTTGTGGTTAAACAGTTAGAAGAAGAAATTTGGAGCCATGATAATGACAAACATATAACAGAGTCTTGTACTATCACTTTCTGTGTCCTTTTGCTAATATTATATTTTTGCTTCCATGACATACGTAGAGGAGTTATCGCTATTTGCATTTTATAAACACGGAAAGTGAGGCCTGGAAAATGGTGGTGACATTCCTGAATACCATTTGACTAGGAAGCTATTTAAATCAAGGTCATCTGACTCCAAATCCAGTCATGTGCATGCTAAAGTTATGAGTTCTCACTGATCAGAAATAACAATTAACCGTTCCTAATGACACATTGATTCTATCAAGAGCATTTTCATGCCAGTATCAATAAGCTGGTTGTACTAGTTTAAACTTATCTGCTTACTTTTTATAGCTTTGTTTCCCATTCTTAGTATTCAACATGTTTAGACTGGCTGGTGTATACACTCATTCATTCATTCAAACCTGTAAGTAAATCACATAGTACTTGAGACTAAATTAATAAGGTTTCTTCCTTATTCGTGTAAGTAACCCTGACTCATTCTTCCCATCTCAGTCTATTTCATGTCCATGGCATCCCTACCTGTAGTCCAGGGCCCCCAACCCAACTTTTAGGTCAGTGTTTCTCTAGAAGAACTCAGAACTCAGAAAAGCTGTTGTGCTCAGGGTTATGGTTTACTACTGGGAAAGAACAAAGATTAAAATCAGCAAAGACAAAAGGCAGACAGGGCAGAGTCTAGAAAATCCCAGTCACAGTTTCCGGGTATCTTTTCCCAGGGGAGTCTCATGGACAGCACTCAAATCTCCCGGCAACAGTGTGTGAAAACACGCAGGCAATGTCAGTCAGAAAAGCGCTCAAGAGACTTTGTGTCTAGGGATTTTACTGGGTATGGGTCATGTATGCTTGGAAAGCCCCCATGACTGATCTTAGTTTCTCAGTCTTAAGCTCCTCCAGTGGACAAATTAGTACCATGTGGCCCAAATCCCCCAACATAAATCACATTGCTAGCATAAACTCTCCGGCATGGTCCAAAGACCCAGGTAAACAAAAAACACTCTTATCAGGCAGGAAATTCCAGGAGCTTAAAAGTCATCTCCCAAAAGGGTCAAAACATTTTCTGGAATGTGCAAGGTTTGAGTAACTCAGACCTACTAAGGTAATCCCTACCCTA
The DNA here is from genome assembly GCF_048564905.1 of Vicugna pacos. Lineage (NCBI taxonomy): Eukaryota > Metazoa > Chordata > Mammalia > Artiodactyla > Camelidae > Vicugna > Vicugna pacos. The sequence continues at coordinate 5,800,237 of NC_132988.1, read as the reverse complement.
AATTAGCATCCTTATTCAATCATTTTTTTCAAGATCTCTCTTTTCAAGATCACTCTAATTACAAATGCCACATTGTCAGAGATTATAAACAATTTTCCATCTTTGTATGACAGAAGTGTGTAGAAGTTTCAAGTACTGGCAAGTGAGTAATTGAAGAGACAGAAAATAAAAAATAATTTGAACAGGGTAAGGGAAATATAGAATGGGGTCATTTTAGTTTAAGTGACTTTTTGTTGGGATAATAAGCATTTTTATTTTTGAATCTAGCATCTCCTAACTCCATTACATTTCTCTAAGTTCTGCTTGAATCCTGAATATTTCCTTTCTGATCATTTCTCTATACACATATCCTATCAGGCATGGCTAAAAGTAACCATTTGACATTTTTAACCTTCTGCCTGAGCATCTCCTTAGACAAATCTACCATTTTAATAGGTATATTTTATGTTTTCAATATTACAACTGTTTTGCAAAAACTTTCAGCCACTACATAATATGCAGTTACAAAACCTCACTATTTTCCATCGTTCGTTAAGAGTTTCCTTGAGATACAACTTCTACTCTCTTCCTAATCCCAAACAAAGACAAATGTTACAGTTTTTGTTACAGCAGTGCTTAAACTTTGGGTGCTAATTTCTGCTTGGATTAGCTTTTGCAGAATTACAGGCCAGCCCAAGATTTAGTGGCCTAAAATGACACTATATTATCCCTCAGGGTTCTGTGAGTTGACTGCAGTTGGTTGAGTGGTTCAAACTCGGAATTTCTTATGAGGTTTTAGTAAGACAGCAGATGGAACCTCAGTCATGCAAAGTGTGACTGGCTCAGTGCCTAAGATTGCTCACTCACGACTGAGTAAGCTAAGTAGTGCTGGCTAGGAGACGGAAGGTCATTTAGGGCTGAGTCATGGACTGAATGTTTGCGTCTCTTAAAATTCATATGTAGAAGCCCCAACTCCTAATTTGATGGTGTTTGGAAATGGGGCCTTTGGGAAGTAATTACAGTTAGATGAGTTCATAAAGGTGGGGCCCTGATCTGGTCCCTCATAAGAAGAGACACCAGATAGCTTTCTCTCTCTCCACCTTGTGAGAACACAGGGAGAAGAAGGTTATTTGCAAGCCTGGAAGAAGGCTTTTGCCAGATCCTGACGGTGCTGCACCATGAACTTGCACTTCTAGCTTCCAGAGCAGTGAGAAAATACAGTTTTTTTTTGTTCAAACCACCCAGTGTATGGTATTTTGTTACGACAGCCTGGATGGACTAATAACAGGCTGCCACCTGGAACATCTATGCAGGAACCATCCATGAACTTGGACTCTTGGGCTCCTCATAGCGTGGCTTCTGAGCTCCCCGAGGGAGCATCCCAAGAGCAGTTGTCCCAGGAGGCTCAGGGAGAAACTAGAAGGCTTCTAGTGACCTAGTCACAGAAGTCCTGTCCCAGATTCATGAGTGGAAGTGGCAAATCGACCCCACCTGTTGATGCGAGGAGACATATGTGCTTAGAGAAAAGAAATTGTTAGCAGCCATCTTGGAAACCATTGACCACGCTTGGCACTTGAGATGTGTGAATTTATTCTTCTTCCTTCTCTGGTCCTCAGGGATCGAATTCAGATGAATCTGGGTCACTTTGTGATCAGGTCCATGAGGTCCATGCAGTGGTGTCCTTGTGAGATTAGGCAATGGTAAATCTTGATTGAGAGTAAAGAATCAGGCACAGCAGACTTTTCTTTTGGATAATGAATCCAAGAACAATTTTTTTAAATTAAGTGTCACAGTCATTATCTAGTTAAGTTTTAAGGCATTCAGTGTCATAATGTTATCTGTGGACTTTATTTCCCTTTGTGGTTTAAAAATGTCAGGGGGCCAGAGGATGTGTCAGTGCCTTCTCATGCTATAATTTTATTTTTATCCTAGAGCACTCATCTGTAAATAACTAATTCTAAAAATAAGAGCTAAGAAGAAAGAAAGAAAAAAAAAAAACCCTAAACTGACCAACCAACAAACAAAAACCTTCTATTTTGAAAAACTGTTCCCTTATACCATTTAATTGTTATTCTAAATCGTAAATTCAACCATTAAAAGAGTGACACAGCAACTGAGGAAAGATTAGCCGGTTAGAACCAAGATGGCAGAAGATTTGACTTCCAGTAGACGTTGAACCTCATGGCACACCTGCGGGCACCATGACAGTTCCCACACTGACCATAAAAGGTCAGAAACTGGGTGTGGCCCAGTTCCTGGAAATCCCCACCCCTTCCCCAAAATAGTTGGAATAATCTTCCTACTCATTAGCATATGATATTACTCAGCCCCCAAAAACTAACCACTGCCACACCTCCTGGCTACTCTCCCTTCTGGGTGAGATGGACTGCATTCTGTCTATGGAACGTGTACCTCCTAGGGCCACCTCTCCTGCCTTCTGAGATTGCCCACATTCTGTCTATGAGGTGTGCACCTCCCTGAATAAATCCACTTTCACTTTCAAAAAATCATAAAATCAAATATAAATTGCATTTCCATTCATAATTTTCAAGAAAAGGATTAAGCTACATATCTCTCTCATTATTAGTGGGATTATAGAAGGCCAAACTGAATTTTATTTGCTGAAGGAAGCGTTCTTATCTAGGGGATGCTCACTTGTGTAGGATATTTTACGGTAAATGAAGCAAGAATCTGTGGATAATGGTTCCCTGGAAAATGCTCTGTGTGCACTGTAACTATCTGAGCACAGGATGCAGATGTTTCTTGATTGAAATGGCTCTTTCCTGTGTAAACAGTGTACCATGTACATCACTTAAAGACATTACATGTTACTCTAAGCCAGAACATGTCCTTAAGGAGAGACAGGAACTATAAATCTGTATCGACAGCCACGGATCTCGCCCTTCTCAGCTGTGCCTCATAATTACAAAGCACTTTTATCAGCGTATTTTTTATGGACTTCTGACCCCTCCTGATGGGTCAGAGAATCTATCTTGATTAATTGACCCCAAGAGTAGAACTTTGGAAACGAGTTCATTTTTAGAGGAATCGTGTTCTTTAAAGTAAGCAATTAAGTATTATTTTATTTAGGCTAACAAGTGTTTTATTTTTAACGTCTAAACTAATTATTCCCAGCATAGTTTTAAATGATGGTCTTGTGCAGTGGGTAACAGCTGCCTTATGGAATTAGAATTTGAATCTCTCCCAAGTCACTTGCACTCTGCATGAACCAGAGAATTAACCTTTAGCCGTGTTTTCTCATCTCTAAAATGAGCATTCTGAGGGCACGTTGCGCACAGGGTTTTATTGGATCTTAAATGCGAGCTTATATATAAAGCATGTAGCATGTTGCTTAGTACATGATAAGTATTGATTACACGTTAGTTATTGTTCATCTCTAGCATATTAATAACCAAGGAAATTTCAAAAACGTATTATTAAAATATCTTCCAATATATAAATATAAGCTGTAAGAGCTGGATTCACTATTGTCCATTTGTTGGAATATTTGTCAAAGGCCCCCCCTATGAGCTGGTCAATTTTTGTTACTTACTGAATGTGTGTGTGTGTGTGTGTGTCAAAGAGAGAAAGATCGTGTCTCCGATGCACAGAATTTTAGCAAAGCCATTTTCATCAAACATAGAGCTTTTGATATGAAACATACAATATATCCCACCATAGAGTGTTAAGGCTTTCCGATCTTCCTGACACAGGAAAGAACTGATTGTTGGCATCTGCATTATAGTCACAGCCAAGTTTATGACTGCTTGAAACTTATTTCATTGAAATGAGGATTTAAGATCAAATGATTTGCCACAATTAGGGGTAAACAAATTTTCCAGGGTAGTTCTTTTATGACTAAATTATTTTGTCTAGAGTAAGAAATGTGCTGACTGAAAGTAAAAGCCTCATTTTTAAATTTCACTATCCGGAGGGTGTTGTATCTGTACTAGTAAATATTTTACTGTCATTCAAAAGTAATTGAAGGGACTTTTTTCCTAAATACAAAAATATGTATTTTAAAAAGTCTTATGACAAGTTTATACTGTACAGCACAGGGAACTATGTTCAATACCTTGTAGTAACTTATAGTTAAAAAGAATGTGAAAATGAATATATGCATGTTCCTATGTGACTGAAGCACTGTGCTGCACACCAGAAATTGACACACTGTAAACTGACTATACTTCAATAAAAATACATTAAAAAAAATCTTATGCCAGATGCTTTTTGTATTACAGCTAGCCTCCCTTTCACATTTGCATTCATTGAAATTTAAAATTTTTAAATTATTAAAGTAATTAATATTAGGTATAAATCATTTACTTCCACGGACATGATTAAAACCATGTCATACAGTTTTCAGTATTTTTCTCTTTCCCTCTTTATTTATTTATAATGGCACTTTGTGTTTGCTTTTATTTTTCCCTGCTCTGAATTGAGCAGAAGAAACAGTTCTTCTGTTTCTGGACAATAAGGTAATTGCACTCACAGAGACTGGACAGTAGCAAATACTGGGAATGCTGTTATGCAATAAATTCCTAACTGGTCTCTCTGCTTCCATTCTTGGCTCTTCAATCAATTTTCAACACAATAGTCAGAGTAATCTTATAAAAACAAAAGTGAGGTCTTGTCACTAATATGACCCATCCAAATAACTTTTCATCTCAAAGTAGGAGACAAAGTTATCACCATGGCCTAAGGCTGCCACCCACCTCCTGCTCCATGACTTTTCTATTTTCATCTCCTACTGTTGTTTCCCAAACTCACTCCACTCCAGCTACACTGGCTTCTTTTTCATTTAATTCACCAGGTACACTCTCACATCACTGCCTTTGCACCTGCTGGTCCCTCTGCCTGAAATGTTTTCTTTCCTTCACTCATTCAATTTCTCATTTAAGTACCTTTATCACTTTTTTTATGTGATAAGCACTGTCTAGGAACTAGGAATACAACAGTGAACAAAACATCAAAAAAAATCAGTCTTCATGGAGCTTATAGTTAATGAGGTCAGTGAAAAAGAAAAATACATATATTTAGAGAATTGTAAATACTAAGGAGAAAAAATAAAGAAGGAATGGAAAGCAGAAAATACAGGGAGTGAGAAGGACATGGAGAAATGTGAGACAGTGATCAACTTCTACAAGTGACATAAATGTTACAATTTCAGTGACACCTTCTACATTATTTAATATTGCAAAACTGCCTCCCTGACAAAAACTTTCAATCCCTGTTCCCTGAATTTTTTTTCTCTATAGCAACATATTTTAGTTATTTATTTTGTCCATTTTCTGACTCTAGTTACTAAAATGTAACCTCTGCTTGGAGGGATTTTTGACTATTTTATTCACCTTTGTATAACTACAGTCCAGAGCCATGAATAGCACATGGTGGGTATTCAATAGATCCTTGTGAATAGATGAAGGTCCAGAGTAAGGAAATATTATGATAGCAGATGAGGAGCAGAATGGCTACATTAGACCACCTAGGCCAACAGGGTTGAGGACAGTAAGTGAAAAACAATTAGTAGGAAAAGTTAACACAATGGACAATATGGCGCCAAGGCCAGACTATCATGGAGATGGCAAAGCCCACAGACAGCCAGATCCGGACTGCAATAGGGGGATCCATGGCTCACTGGGCATGAAGTGCCCTCTCTCCCTCTTTTTTTATCCACCGTGCTCTGAAGTTCTTTTTCCCCACTGTATTCCAGGAATACCCATAGTAAGCAAACACTACAGGGACTTAAAATATTCAAGAGGTATTTGTACCTTTTCCCTGTGACACACTTGGAACAGGCATAGTGGACACACAGTCCTAACAGTTAAAATGCATGAAGAACAGTATGGTCTTTCCTGAAGTCTTCCTAGGTCTCATTGCAGAGGCAATGTTCCTGGCCAAGTCACAGAGACACCCACTTCTATTTTAATGTAGTCTGAGTCTTCATATGTCTTGAAAGGAAGACATATGTCAAATCAGGGACTAAAACTTAGATTTTTGTGCCTTTTAGGTATTCACTCCTTATTCCACTGGCTCCTTAAAATTTAGTGAAAATGCTGTACAACCAGGGCATTTCATGTAAGTATCTTAAGACTCTTATAGTTATTCTAATAATTAATTAAAATATTATTGCTTTCCATATGTAAAATAATTTAAACATTCTCAAACATATTCAAATTATATTTGTGCAGTAGTGTTCACTCAGGAAAGACTGATTAAGCATTTGAAGTGCTTAAAGAACCAAAATGCATTCGGAATTCCCTGAAAACTAAAATAATTTTCAATTTTTTTTCTCATTTTATAAAAATATACATGAGACGTTGAGGCAAACTACACTGTGCTTCATTGTTGTCAGCTTTGCATCACAACTACTTTTTGTTTGGTCTCCTCTGCACAGCCCAGAGGAGATGCCAGAAACTACATTCCCCAGAGTTTTTTTCTCTGTGTGGTTCCAGGGTGGAGCCTATCAAAAAGAGAAATGAGATTTGGAAAGAGTAAGAGCAGAAGAAGCCATTATTCTCCAGGGGAAGTTGCTGGCAGATGAATGGGCAGGCATGATATATGAAACGACTTTCAGCTCAGCTTCTTGAAAATCACGTACATCCAGGTGGCAGCCTGAGATAGTATTTCCTCCTTTCATGCCTCCCACCTCTTTCAGTGGTGATGGAAACCTAATTCCTGTATTAAGACTCTTCATACTTGGGGGGAGAGGTACAGCTTAGTGGTAGAGCACATGCTTAGCATGCCTGAGGTCCTGGGTTCAATTCCCAAACAAATAAATAAATAAAAATAAATAAACATAATTATTTCCCTACCAAAAATTTTTTTTACAAAAGACCCTTCATACTTAGACAGTAATTTTTGTCTCCCTGACTGAAACCTAACTAAAATAAATTATTCAAATATTTATGTATTTATTAAAGTATTTATGTATTTATTTATCTGTAAACCTAAAGGTAATTCTGAGGGAAAAAAAATCTTCTAGCACTAAATCCTATGTTTGCCTGTTATGGTGTTACATACCAATAACAATGTACATAGCAATAAAATATTTAATAAAATGCTTTGTTAACAAAAATGTCATTAATTCTTAAGCTCCAGTCAGATACAATGAATTTAAATATATTAAAAATTTACAAATATGAAATTAAGAGGCCCATGATTGCACTTTCCCTCCTGCTCTAAATAAGAATAAAACTGGACAAAATACATGTGACAAGTGTTTTTAGGGCCGAGAAAACAAGTAGCCCTAAATGTGATTCTTGAGAGAAAGGAAATTCACAAGATTAGACTTGTTAGAGCTGTTTTTCCGGGCTTTCTGCCAGGGGCACTGTCTACATCCCAAAGACGTGGAATTCAAATAAAGCAAGTCAGCTCACTGAGCTAAAAATAATGAGACAGAAGTTAGTGCTCAGACTACGAAGGCGGCTAAAATTCGTGGAGAAGAGTGTCAATAGAAGGCATGTGTAAGAAGAGGATGCTCAGAGCACTGGAAGGTGTTCCTCACAAGTTTGTGACCAAGACCTGGGCTGTGCAAGCCCTTTGTCAAGATTTGTTACTATGGGAGGTGATGAATATTAACTAAATTCATTGTGGTGACCATTTCACCATACATACATATAAAATATCATTATGTTGTGCACCTTAAATTTATACAGTGCTAAATGTCAATTACACCTCAGTAAAACTGAGGGAAAAAATTAAAGATAAAGACTATTTGGCTAGCTAGAACTGATACCAATCACAGATGGCAGAAGAGAGATCATGCCCTGCGGGATGCTTAGAAACTTTGCAGTGACTCTCAATCCCAGAAAAGACGATGGGTGCCTAAGGAGAGGAGTAACAACCCCATCACCTAAAGTAAGAGCCATACTTTGTGACTGAAGACAAAACTGAAAACAACAACAACAGCAATAACAACAAAACAACACACACACAGAGAAGAAAAACCAAAAAAGAGGCCAAGACTGACACGGTTAAATAGATCCACCAGTCACTTAACCACTTTCCAGGAAAAAAAAATTAAGGAAAGAAAAACACTTAGAGGATCACTACTTAATCCAGACTCATTATAATAAGAAGATATTATGGTTATGCATGCATACAGCTAACAATATAGCTTTAAAATATATTTAAAATAGTTTTAGAACTATGGAAAAATAACTGAAAGAACAAATATAGTAGATGATTTTGACACTATGTTCGGGAAATGACATATGAGGCACACAAAGAATAAGCAGAAATATACAATATTTGGAAGCCATAGTTGATATAAAATTAGCAGGTTGGAAGCAAAAATATGCTGATTATTTTGGTACAAACAACATTTATTTAAAAATTAACTAAAAGTGGCTTACAAAGGATTCCTTACTAAGCTCCAGAAAGCCAACATTCTATATTCTTTAACTGTAATGCAATAATACTGTCTATTAACAAATGAACAGTAAAATCAAAAAACAAAATAAAATTTATTTACTAATCCTAAAACATAATAGTAAGTGACTTATGAATTTAAAATGTCATAAAATAAAATTCTAAAATTTGTGTTACTAACAAAAGTCTTTAAGTAACTAAAAATAAACGGAAAGGAAAATGTAAGGATTCTTGCACCCACCTCTACACATTTGTTGTTCTATCAAAATTGTAAAAAAAAAAAGTGAACTAAACAAATTCATTATAATTTATACATTAGAATAAATCTCAATAGCTATCTTTTAAAAAATAATGCAGATATAAATTAACACAATTAGATACCTAAAGTATATTGAAGATCACTAAAATAAGTACAATATGATATTACAGCAAAAACAAAAGTTGAATTCTCAGAAACAGTTCTGTTTATAAGCAACCTAATAGATCTTTACAATGCCACATACCTCAGTAGAGAAAAGGATGCAATCTTTAGTAAATGATGTTGCGAAATTTTACTAATATTGAAAAATTAAAGTTGGATTCCTCACATCATAAGGCTGTGAACTCCAGATGTATTATAGCTCTAAATATAAAAGGTAAAATGCTAAAAGCAAAAAAGATAATGTAGGAGAATTTTGTTATATTTGTGACTTGTTGGGGTGGATAAAGCTTTCATGAACACAAAACGAAATGAAAATATTTTTCTGTATATAGCTATGTCAAAATGAAAAGATTTCTGATCAGCAACACACGTAGTAGATAAATAAATAGACGACAGACTGAGAATTGATATTTCCTATATCTGAAATCAATAAGGAATAAACACCTTGTAATCAAAGAATGCAAATTAATACAAGAAAGCCTTATGTCTACATGAGTGAATTTGACAGAAATTAGATTTGCACATAATACCAAACTTGCTAGGCTGCAAGGGGTGGGGGACTTTCATGAACCAATGGGAGTGGAAACTGTGGCAGCCATTTTGAAAGTAACCTCGTAATTTAAAAAAAAAAAAAAGAACAAGCAAAAAGCCCAAAGCCAGAATGAGAACCATGTGTAAATTAAAGTGCAATGTCACAGTATCATTTGTGCCAATGAAAATACGATGAGATAAACAGTAGGTTTCTACTGTATAGCATAGGGAACTATATTCAATATTTTGTAGTAACCTATAATGAAAAAGAATATGAATACATATCTATGTATGTACGTGTGACTGAAGCACTGTGCTGTACACCAGAAATTGACACAGCATTGTAAACTGACTATACTTCAATAAAAAAATAAAATGCCATGAAACAACACAAGCATTACTGTGCATTTTATAAGATCACATGCATGCACAGACGCATGTACACACACACACACACACACACACACACACACAGGGGTAATAAATTAATCATAAATGTGAGAACCTGTTCAGGAATGGAGAAGAGAAGTGACAGCAGGTGATTAAGAGGGAAATAAAAAGAAAAAGAAAAGAAAACTGAGAGAACACTTGCAATGATAATGATAACTGTTTCATAACCTGAGTAGTATAATGCTCCTTAGTAGTAAGATGCTGCCAACATTTAAAAAAAAAAAAAGAAATGAGAGAAGAAAATTCAATATATAGCTTATTCAAACACACATAAACACATTTATCAGCTCTTAATCACCTCTTGCCTCTGTATATGTCAGTTTCAATTTTTGATCACTTTAAAAATAATATTAATCTAACAGACTTACATTGGTCCAGAGAGCATTGGATAGTACGTATTCTACAGTGTCTAGAAGATTTATTATGACTACAGGAAATTTCAGTGTGCTTTCTGCTACTGGTTCCTTTTTCCTCTTTGTAAAAATAATCAAATAATTACTCATATGGGTATCAAACTAGTTAGGAACACCAAAGGTGTTTGTAACTCCCAAACAATAATAAAAATATTAGAAATTCTCCCAAACACAGCAACTATACAGTGGTTTTAAATTAAATCCTACAAATGGGCTGCAACATTTAAAATCATTCACACATTGGTAGGAATAACATTTATGGTGTTAACTGTCTTGACTTTGAACCGTCATTTGCTGTCAAACTGTTAAATTTATAATATAAATTAGAGGCAATAGTCCACACAAGAAGGGCCTTTTGTTATTTAATGGAGCCCTTAGATTCCAAAGAGCAAAGAACTCCACAATGTTGAATACTGTCTATAAGCAATTGGAATATAAGCAATTGGAATACTCTTGTAGAAGCTGAGAACCTCACAGTAGTTTCCTCTTTGTCTCTGACAAATAACTATCATAAATGAGCTCCTTGGTCGTGCTAAGTGGTTGTTATTTTCCTCTAAAAATAATAGATTTCTTATTATAGCCTTTTTCATTTTGACCAAGTGTGTTATTTTCACTCTGTCTCAAAAACTGTAATATGAAACATCAGAAAGTTTTCAGGCTATTTAGAAGATGAGATTTATGCAAAGCTACAAAAGATTTAGTAATAACAGAACTTTGTTGGATGCTAAATTGACTTTTCCCAGTTAGTCTAATTTTTTTTTAATTAATGATGGAGAAAGAACCATAATGGAATGCATCAGCATTAAATTTTTAAATATCCCTTCATTTTTATTCCCTCTTGCTTGGGCACTTCATAAATATTTGTTATCAATAATGATGACCGAGCATTTTCAGAAAATTTTAGCTTCCTTTCCTTTTCCTTTTCTTTTCTATTTTTTTAAACGTTCACATTCCATTTTGGTGCTTAGGTTTCTGTAGTACTATATCATCATATTCACCACTCGCTTTTCTAGTTTTTCCCCATTTTCCAGAATTATGTTTTCCTAAAATCATATTTCATATTAGAGAATGAAAACCTCATCAATTTGACTCATCTAAAATTAACTACCTAATGTAGGATGCCAAAGGCTTGATTTATAAAGAACTTTTACTTGCAGAAAAAGGTCTGATTAGTTCATAATAATAGTCTTTGCAGCAAGAAGTTATAAACATTTATTAATTTACAAAACACCTGAACCTAATCTTTTATAACAATACTTCATCAAAGCAAAAACATTAAAAAAAAAAAGATATAGGCTGAATCATGACCTACATAGTTTATCTCCACGAGACTAGATGGTATACTGAATGCTAAACTGCTTGAGCTCAGCTGTTCCAGGGCCACTTACAGCCAAGGTCAGCATGACAAGATCAAGCTGTTGAAGATGTGGGGGGGTTGGGAAAGCAGAAGGGATAAGAAGTCGAATTTCTGATAAAAGACTGACATTTCACTAATAGATCATCGGTCCTTACAAGAATCAAATAAGAGAGAACTGAACCAGGAAGAGTTAGCAGATCAGAGCCGGAGTGTAGATCAGAAGCCAAATATTACTATCATTTTTTCACCTTTTCATACTTTTAGATTTTAATACTATTATTATTGAATAACAACTTCTGTACATCATAACAATAGGGATACTGGGCAATAAGGTTTGTTCCGTAGATACACGATAAATTCATGATTGAATATATTCACTTAAAATCATTTCATATGACTTTCAGCCTATCTTATCCTCAATAGATTTCTTGTGAATTTATTTCCAAAATATCAATGCAAAATGGAGTTATGAACAATTCAAAAATAGGAATAGCATGGGCTTTGCCTCACGTACAATATGTATTCCAGCAGTTTGTGTTCATCTGAAGATACTGATTTGACTGTTTATTGGAACAAGGATGCATCGAAATATCTTGCATTTTAATTTCATATAATATGCCTCTCCCAATCATGTATAAAAAATCTAAATAAATATGACTTTTACTTTTTTATTTATACTCAGCATGTTTTATGTTTAAAAAATTAACTTACACAAATTTGTTTGAAGTTAATCCTTTTCAAAATTGCAATGAATATAGAGGAAAAACTTGAGGCTTCCACAGAACATGATAGATTAAATGATGTGTTTCTTTCTGTTCAAAACTGTACTGATAATACAGTAAAGGAATGAAAGAAACAATCTGCAAAGAGAAAGATGAGAGTCCAAGATATGACAGTGGAAAGGATATATCAACAAAACTTGAAGGCTCAAAAGTGGGTGTGAGTGGTAACAGACAGAGTTGACTAAGGAAAGCTGACTTCTAAATATTTCTGAACACAGTCTTCTAAATGCTACTAAAAGCTGGAGGATCGTCTGAAAGTCTTTCTAGGTAGTGGTTAGATGCCCAAGAAACCTTCATCCATCACCTTTCACCACCGTAACAGAAGACTAGAGCATCTCTCTCTGAAGAATTTGAAGTGGACAGACTCGACTCTGAGACGAAAGGATGGAGTCAGATTGGATGCTGTACTCAAAAGCATGGGATTAAGTGGACATTGACCTATTGAACATTGAAAACCAGAATCTACCTTAACAAATGTACTCCAGTAATGCTGGGAGCTACATTACACCTGTACAGGCAGGAAACTGAGAGAAAACTCTCTAGGAAAACTGACTTGCCTCAAAGAAAAGATGCACAGATGCTCACATTTGGGTTACTCCCGTCGAACTGGCGGACTCCTTACTGCTAAAACTATCATGAAGTCCATAAGACTACAAATTACAGATCACCTGCATAAACAGAATTTCCAAAAAGCAGTTTGGTGCTTCGAGCTTAAGGATGAACAGAAAAGAGGATCACGCAGGTTTGAAAAAATGGTTTGTCATTCTAGAAAGAAACTGAAGTAAAGTAAAGGAACTCAGAGGAAACAGAAACAATCTAGGAAGTGATTGAAAATTAACTAACATCTTCAAATAAGAGAAGATAAGTTGTAAATAAGAGAAAGACACTGGGGGAGGAGGGTAGAGCTCAGTGGCAGAGTGCATGCTTAGCATGCACAAAGTCCTGGGTTCAACCTCAAGTCCCACCATTAAAAAAATAAATAAATAAACCTAATTACCTCCTCCCTCCAAAAAAAAAAATGACGAATAAAAGATATCATCTTAAAAAAATTTTTTTTAAAAGAGAGAAAGACACTGGTTGCTTTTTATTTCTTTGTTTTAAATCAGAATATTCAAAAACCAGTTCCTGAGATACACTGATCTCATAAAATAAATACAAATTCAACAGAAGTTATGGAATTTGAAAGTCAAGGAAATTTCCTAGATATTAGAAACAAAAAAGACGAAGAGGTGAGAAATTGGAGAGAAAAGATTAAAAAAAGAGAGAGAGAGACGACATGTTGAAGATGTTCAAATGGGTTAGGTGTTTTAGAAAAGGAAGGGGAAACTGGAAGCAGGAAAGAGAAGAGCAAATGGGAGGGGGCATTATCCAGGAAGTTATAAGATCATTTCCCAGAGCTGAAGACATGAGCAGCCAGGACGGAAAGGCAGGGCCCACTCAGTGACCACCATGATCAGTGGGAAAAGAGAGAGGACCACGCAAAGGACCAGGAACTAGAACGCCATCGAAGGCTTTAAAGCGCACTGCAACCAGAAGACAGTGGAGCAAAGCCTTTACAATTCCACCAGCACTCAAACGTGAAGGCTGAAAAAAGGCATCTTCAGACCACAAGATCTCACAGGTAAACTTCTCTTTCACTCACAAAAATCAGTGAGTAAACCAAGAAAAAGCAGTCAAGCTTCACAACGTACAGAAGAAAGGCAAGAACCCCAACGAACGTGATGGAGGGAGATCCCGGGGCACAGCTTTGGAGCCGGCTGAACAGAGGGCAGTCCAGGTGTGTGAACATAAAGGATCTAAAGGAGTTTTCTCCACAAAAGAAAATGGATACTTTTCCTGGTTTTTTGAACAAATTAAAGCAGTATTTGCAGCTTAGTTTGACTTTTTTAGAATTAGTCGTATGCACATAAACAATTTTAAAGAGAAAAAATGCCAATAAGAGAAAAACTCCATGGACTGAAAAAAGCTGTAAATTTGCGACTTGGCTTTAAATATTTATAATCACAATATAAATATTTAAAGGTATATACTAAATACCAACTCAAACCGTGATGTGACTTTTTGGAGGATGGAGGCAAAGGAAATGTGTGAAGACAAGAGATGAGGAAAGAGTTATATTCTTATCTCTCGTAGGAGGAAGTTGGTAGAAAATATTTGGAATCAAGTGTTTAAAATGTAATTTTTAATTCTTAATTTGGGTTTGGACCCTAAAATAAAATGTCACCTATTCCAAAATATTATTAAAAATATGTTTCCAGTACTCAGTTGAACATCTAACAACAGCCTGCAAGGAACGAGAACAAGGCTTGCCACATAGTACGCATTCAATGAATGGTTTTTCCATAAGTAAATTCTGTCCGTTTCAAAGCTGCATGACAGTACCACTGCCTGGCATTCAATCTTCTTCACTTGAAACGTTAATAACAGTGCAAGGAGATGTAAGATCATTTGTGACCGAATCTCTGTAAGTAAACAGGCTAGAAAAGGTAATGAATGCAAGCCTGCATCCCATTCATTGCAGCCTTTCTAACATAATGTCAATAACTTAATTTGACTGCAAAGCAGTTTTCTTTCCTTGACATAACTCACTCCTGTGTGCCACATTCTTACAAAACAGTGTTCAATTTACATTATGGTTTTTGTGTTTCCATCCCTCTTTCTTTGCTTTCAACCCCTTTGTGCCACAGAAGAATTTGGTAAACAACTCTGCTGAATGGTCAAAAGTTGGCACTTCAGTTATTATGTTTTAATTCCATTTCATATAGTTTTTAGGCAATAGAGAAGAGAGCTTTAATTTCATTCTGTTCTATCGGCTGATAATCAGATAACGCTCTGGATGTCTTTGCTGCTCTGCGAAAGAAACTCATACTCCTGAGTGAATAGAACACAAAAATAATCAAAAGTCTGTATTCTGGGTTGTTAACATTAATGTTTGAATATTATTTAAACAAAAGTGACCACATCAAAATGAATTCAGGATAATCCTGGATATGCCAGCTATCTACCCCTAGAGTTTTATGCAGCTCTGATCAAATTGTAAAGGGAAAAATCATGACTTGAAGATATAGTGCATGCATTCTCAGATCATTTCACATGACACTGGCCTTCATTATTCATCAAAGACCTGAATCTCACTCTTTGAGAAGTTTTTTTTTCAAATGTCGTATATCTAGTTTGATTGAAATAAAACCACTCACTCAAAGAAAAGCTGAAAGTAAAGAGGTTTTTTTCCAACAGAAGTATTTATCCATTAAATATAAAGATACCCTTTCTTTCTTTCCTCCATTCCTCCCTTCTTTGGGTAACTTAGTTCAAAGGCCATTAAAGACCTTTCACTTTCTTCTTTTCCTTGTCTTTCTCCTTCTCTAGTACTTGTCCGAGCCACCGAGGGAGTTAGGCACCCTTGCAAGATGACAGCTAGGTTTTGGGCAGCAGCTCTAAGGCGTCATCTAAATGGATTAATTTCAGAGGTATTGACAAGCAAGCAAATGAAAATCAGGTTTCTCATTGTCAGAAAAGGGAGTCACAAATACTCCACGGAGAAAAGCTGGAATGCATACTGTGGACAGGGACTGGAACTGGAGGCATGGCGATGAACTTAGGCATTGGTGTGAATTTAAGTGAGAGAGAAACGTGGATGTGAATGCATTTATGCAAGTGTCTGCACATATATATGTGCATATACATACACATATACCACATATACACTATTTTTTCCTAGTTCAGTTAAATTAGCCACTGAGTGGGACTGGAAATAGTGAGGTCAATATCAATAAGCACACTTAATATATTATTTCTTGGCTTCTAAATACCTTCCTCCACTAATAGAAACCAGGCTCATTAGAGAAATGGCTTAATCAGGGACCGGGGCAGGAAAAATACAAATAAGCTTGGAAAATATTGCTGTGATGGAAAATAAGGAAGTCGCCCAAGAATGATGGGGAAAACATCAAAAATGACACTGAAACCAGGTTAAAATTGCGCCACTGGTCAGATCTGCAGAAATTTGAGCATCAAAACAGAATGGCAATGTTAGTTGGTATTTTATGTAAAGAATGACAGAATTAGAAAACCACCATTTTGGAAAAATCTTTGAAAAAAAAGCAGTAAGAACTGTTTCAGGCAGGAATCCTCAATGGATGCTAAAACTATTGGGCAAAGTTTTGATGAGGAAAGCTAAATTCATATATTCTCACAGTGTCTTCCCACAAAATGCAAAGTAGTTATTCATTTCAAAGGAAAAATAGTAACTTTACCTGGAAGACATCATTTTAATCAAGTGACCAGAGAAGGATACAGTGCAGCTCGAACATTCACACATTGCAAAATGGTCACTTTGGAAAGCAGGAACAGTTTCTTGTAAAGGTAAACACACCAAACCATGCGACCCAGAAATCCTGCCTCCCTCCAAAGGAGAGAAAATGTCTTTTCACACAAACACCTGTACGTAGATGCTTTTAGCAGCTTTATCCATAATCACAGAACATTGGAAAGAGCCCAAATGATCTTCAACCACTGAACAGATAAACTGTAGTACTTCCACACAGAGGAATACTATTCAGCAATAAAACTTAAAAAAAAAAGAAAAAAGAAAAACTACTGCTACATGCAACAATATGGATAAATCTCAAATGCTTTTTTGCTAACTGAAAAAAGGTCAAATCAAAAGACGACATGAATGGACCTGGAGAATGTCATTCTAAGTGAAGTAAGTCAGAAAGGGAAAGAAAAATATCATATGATATCACTAACATGTGGAATCTAAAAAAAAAAAAGACAAAATAACTTATTTACAAAACAGAACCAGATTCACAGATATAGAAAATAAACTTATGGTTACCAGAGGGGGAGAGGGGTGGGAAGGGATAAACTGGGAGTTCAAGATTTGCAGATACTAATATATATAAAATAGATAAACAAGTTTCTACTGTATAGCACAGGGAACTACATTCAATATCTTCTAGTAACTTATGGTGAAAAAGAATATGAAAACAAATATACATATGTTTCTATATGACTGCTGTACACCAGAAATTAACACATTGTAAACTGACTATACTTCAATAAAATATATTTTTAAACAAGACTACAAAGTTGGCTAGGAGTTCAAGGTGGGGGAAGGGGTTGACTACAAAGGAGAGGCGTAAAGAAATTTTTTGATTTGATGGCACTGATCTGTAGCATGACTTTGGTTGTAGATACATGACTCTGAACATTTGTCAAAATTAATATAAAAGTGTACGCAACAACAATAAGTGACCAGAGTTAAAAGCGCCAGTAATAATTATAAGAACATTGATACTGTAATCGCCTATCAGATAAATATAGTGATAAGAGCATCTCATCACCCAGGTGATGTTCCTGACAGATTCATAGACAAGTAGGAAGGTAGGTACCTGGAAAACCCTATAAAACAAGTGTGGTGAAATGTCATCAATTGTGGAAACTGGGTTATGAGTATTTGCCCTTTGTACTAATCTTTCCAACTTTCCTCTAAGTTTGAAATTATTTTAAAATAAAAAGTAGTATATGTATATATGCGTGTGTGTGTGTGTGTTTATCTGAAATTTCCCTTTGGAAAATCACAGAATAGTTTCATAAGGAAATCAGCTAATGACAGTTACTTGGCAATATTGTGTTGCTGAGCACAATACCACTTTTGTCATTATTTCATTGTGTTTTCTAGAGAAAGTAGCCAGGTTTATGGGAGCGTAGCAACAAATGGGATTTCAGGTGGAGTTTACGGCCAAACAGAGGAAATTAATTAAATGCTTCCGGTCAGCAGGCCTACTGTGATGACATTGCTCTGACATTCTTTTTCTCACTGCTGTAACATACCCTGACTTGACATGGATCACAGATGTAGTTGCACTGGACATAGTATTTTGGGTTTAGGGTCTTCTCAGAAGTCAAGAGTTCAGGCACCTTAGAAAGTATAGACAGACATTTCTTTTTATATCCCTGCTGATTGTTTGAAAAACACAGCTAAACAAACCCTTCACCTGCCCCTGTCCTTTCCAAGTTTTTTCAATAGAAGAACCACAGTGTACTATACAAGGTTTCCCTTTTTATATATTAAAAAACAGTAATGAAATATAGAGATGAGTATTTAATATACACAAGTCTCTTACTGTGTGAGCATTATATGATAATTAATATATAAAATGGTGTTCTGAGACAGACTTTCACCATTTATCAACTCACAAAAAATTATTGTAGCACTAATTACAATAGTCAGCCTTACGAAGTCATCTACTATGCGTACCTGTTTGATTATTGCTGTATAATTATACAATAGAATTCTTTGCAGCTGTAAAAATCATGTTTTAGAAGATTAGTCATCTTAAGAAAGCTCTCTACATATTACATGAAAAAAGCAAAGGCAAACTAGATAAATATGTTGAGTACGATCCCACAAATACATAAATAAAACTCTGAAAGTTGTTTTGGTTGTGTGATGGAATTACGGGGAATTCTTATTTTTTCATTTGCAACTTTTGTGTTTTCTGAATGTGCTGTTATGAATTTGTCCTGCTGTCAGACTCAGGGGAGTATGTGAGTTTCGTTTTGCAAACGAAGCATATATTTTAATGTTTTTCTTTTGTGTGAGACCAGGTCTCATCACATTTCTTGGAAGCCTTTTACAGGCTGAAAGGAAATGGAGGTTGTATTTACTCTCAGAAGTAAAATCGACTCATTTTAACTCCTACATTTGTATCAGGTTGGCTTGAATGCCAGCAGAGATTAATGGTTGATTCTTTATCTATGGTTTTGCAGGACTACATCATTTTAGAAGCAAAGAGCTGTGTGAGGCAGCCTTCTATTACATGCCCCTACTCTATCAAAAACATTTAACTTGTCTTTTTAAAAAGCCTTCTGATTATGTCTTTCTTTTTTTTTCTTTTTTCAGTTTTATTAGGTAGAATGATTACATTTTGACTGCACATATACATTATATTGCAAGTGAATACATATATGCAATATACTGCACACATTTTTTTTAGTTTACATATATGTACTAATCATTGTTTCAAAGAACAGATGAAACTTGCATAGTCATCAAAGGACTAAAGCCAACCACAAAATAAGAATCAACTAAATGCATTAATACAATTGTAAAGGATGTCTTTCTTCACGAATATTCTTCATCAAAAATATTTGACTGACAATTAGCTTCCTCTGCCCATTTACCAATTTCTATTTGACCTTAGATTCAAAAGAAAGACCTTTGATTAAAATGACTTGTCTATGAATCTCTCATTTGAATACCTGAATCAAGGGGAGACACAGCAGTCCTTGGATTTTAAGTTATTATTTCAGTATCCCCAAATCTGTCTTAAATATGGAATATCACCTCTAAATATTTAAAAAGTAGTTGTTATTTGAAGTTATATAGTAATTTAATAAATTAAAATCTGGACAATAATCATAGACACAAATGAAATTGCACTGATTCCATAATATAAAATATAATCATCGTATCTTGAATCTTTCATGTATATAATAAGTTCTTATTGAATGTCTACTTTGTGCATTCTATTCTCCTCCATGGAAATATTCAGGAAAATTGAATTTCTTCTCTTTGGCTGTTTGTAATAGGTGAAAGCCAAAAGAGTGAAATGATTGCTTTTAAATTAAAAGGAAATAAATCTTTCCTTTAAAGTAAAGATAAACATTAAGGAGCAACCATAATGCAATTGTACTCAGTTTTCTCATAGGCAATGCTAATCATTTTTCAGGGTCGACCTGCATTCCTCCAGAGTCACAAGGTCCTGCAGATTATTCCCGAAGCTAATCTTGATGGGGAACTGATAAAATGAAAAGAAAAATTATTTTATGTGCTCATTATACTGATAGTGGTTTCTAGACTCACTCCAAATGTAATCACATTTTCATAGCCTCCTAAGTCCTGGAAGCAATCTAGGGTCTACAAGCCAAATAGACGAAGTTAATGAGTTGTGTCTTGGACCAATAAATAGAAAAAGAAAGAAAGGAAGAAATGTTAGTATGTCACCATGTGAACCTATTCCTATGAAAGGAGAGTCTGAATTAACTGTAAAATGACCTTGGCAACATAGCCATTTCCTTCCTGGAACATAATGTAATGATGACACTTCCATGTCATTACCTTAATGTTGCTTTGTCATTATTACAGAGACTTGAGCATTTTCTAATCATCAGTAGGAGATGGGGTTAAAAGTAGGAAGGAAAAAGGACTAGCCAATTTCCAAGGAAAAAATTTTCCATTCAAGAAAAGCAAATGTTTGCAAGAGCTCTGGTAGTAATGCAAAAGGTTTCATTGCCCCATCTAGTGGTCAGGAACTAATTTACTGAGCAAATCACCTACGTCAGCAGCTCTCCTTCCAAGATGTATGGGATTTCAACAATCGTGTAGTATCACTGTGTTCCCAAATAGCAGGATACAAGATAAGCACGCCATGTTAAGCGGAAGTTGAATGTTAAGAAAGTACGTGTTAGTTTAGTAATTCTTTTTTCTTTTTAATTGAAGTACCATCAGTTACAATATGTCAATTTCTGGTGCACAGCATACTGTCCCAGTCATGCATATACATACATATCATTGTTTTTATATTCTTTTTCATCGAAAGTTGTTGTAAGATTTGCATATATAAACTCAGATAAGTGTTACTTTGTCTATTTTAGAGTTCACCTGTTGTCTTGCAATTATTTCTAGTATTTACATAAACCTTAAGTAGCACTCAGTAAAAATTTGTTAACAGAACCATCTAAATAGTTCTTGATGTTTCAGACAACATTAGCATTGCCTCAGTTTTATAAGTGAAATAAAATTTCAAAAAATCTTTATAAGAAATTCTGTCTTGATCAAATTGGATTATTTATGGTTATAATCTTCCTAGAATTGTGTGATACACATAAAATAAACAGAAGGTATCTCTAAGTTTAACCCATACATATCCATCCTCACCACAGCCCAAAGATTCAAGGATTCCAATTTTTTAATTTACTCATATACCAACTTTCAACCATGAAAATATTCTTCAAAAATGTATATCATCAGAAAAGATTGGGGAAAAAAATTATATTACAGGAAGGAGAAACACCAGTGAGTACACAAAATTACTGAGTTTCTACTTGGGCACCAATGTGGACTGAAGCTTCTAGAGACGGAAAAGTAGGTCCATCAAGCAGCACAAGTCCTTCGGGGGGTTATCAGGTACCGTGTCACTGATACAGCATCATGCAGTGTAGGAAGCAGAAGGGATGCACAACATACTAACCAGCTGTGAGGCTTCCACTGCTCAGCGATGCTACATCTGGCCTGTTAGGCAGTTTCATGGGCATCATCAATAAACTATAATCAGCATGTAATGATCCGACAAGATCCCCAACAAAAAGAGCCTGGAAGCCAGCCAGGCCATCAACACTGACAGTTCACTGCGATTGAGTCCTCTTGAGCTGGACGTGTTTAGAAAATGGAAGATAACTAGGAATACAAAGAGCAACTTTCGGGGAGGAAAACCTGGAGACAGACCAGCAGGAAATGAAGGAAATATGCCCTAATGGTGAGCTGAACCCCTTAAACAAGGCTGGAGCAGCCAGCCAGACTGCCGTTTTAGGCAATTCAGTAAGTTCTTGTTTCTAGTCCATGCAAAGCAGGTATCTATCAATATGTAAAATAGTCTTATGACTCACACATCAAGTATCATAACCATTTGCTGGATGTAAGTATACAACTAAAAATGATGGCTAAAATATTCATAGATTAGTCTGTTTAGGATTCAAGGATGTAAAATATTCCCTCACTTTTCACTATTGATAATCATGATCAGTTTTGGCTATATGCACATTCCCAAAATATTTCCAAGCATTTTAGTCAAACACGGATTGAAACGCTTCATTCTCTTGTTTATCAAGGAACAAATGTGAATTTATAAATGACAAAAAAGGCAATACCAGCTTTACTGAGAAGTGGAATTCTAAAGGTTAAAATCAGGAAACGGGGAGGAGGATATAGCTCAAGCGGTAGAGCTCATGCTTAGCATGCACGAGGTCCTGGGTTCAATCCCCTGTACCTCCTCTAAAAGTAAATACACAGATAAACCTAATAACCTCCCCCTGCCAAAAAAAATTAAAATTTTTTTTTAAATTAAATAAAAAGAAATCCGGAAAAACAAACAAACGAATTCTTTCTACACAGTGTCTCTGTGGAGAAGACTCTCTGGTTGAAACTGGGGCTCATCCCATGATTTCTAGTCTCTCTCTTTTTTTTTTTTGAATTTATCGTTTATCTATTTTATGTATATCAGTTAGTATCTAGTCTCTCTTTGACAAAAAAAAAATCCTTTAATTACTCTTAGACACAAAATAGTCGTTGTTCTCTAATACAAATACCCAGCATCTGTCTGAATATCTGACAAGCTTCTCTTCATTTGGCCTAGACCTGTGAATCCATTGGAAGGGGAGAGTTGGGGAGACTCTCTGTCTTGGGCCCTTCCAGGGTTTTAGTGGGAATTAGGTGGGGAATGAAGTTCAGAAAAGTCCTCTCCTCGTCAGTGCCGTTGACCCAACCTCACAGTGCTTTCTACTATTTTTAAATGTGATTAAAGAATCACATTTTTAATGTGATTCTTGATCTCCGGTTAACTTGGAAACCTTGCATTCCTTCCCCCTACCTTTCCCTCCTCCTCCCCACCCCTCTGCATCTTCGGGCATCTGTCACCTGCAATTCCCTTAAAGTAAGGAAATCTTTTCTCTCACCATCAATTTATGACTCCCCCTTTGTCCTCTCCTACTATGTGACCTGCAGCCTCCTTGAATTTGCTGTATTCACCATTCTCTTTTCAGCCAAATTTCTTGTCATAGTGCCAGGCCAGCTTTCTCTTCCAAGAGATCTCTGAGCCAAGGAAAATCACTAGCCTTTGTCTCCAGAAATTCGGGAGTGAGGACAGTCCATTCTCAAGGAAGACATATCTCACTCATCCAGCAGAGCAGCTAACAAGCCACCATTTAGCTTCTGTACCCAACAGACTCCACTGGAAACATCCAAAGCTCCTGATCTCCAGACTTGAGCCAGTGGGGAGCACAAACCTATCCCTGCACCGTGATGAGGTTTGACTCAGCACAGCCACAACTCTCTCCAAAGAAATTCTTCTTGGCCACTCTTGGTCCCCTAGTCCATTTTATGGTCTGGTAACTAAGGACCACAAACTATTCTTAGCCATTTCCTTTGCAAGCTGTTCTCAAGTGACTTAGAAAACTTCCATTTGGAATGTGTGGGTGGTGGCCTCTCTTATCCAGGGCCTCTCTTAGTTTACTTTACTTGTGATGAGCATCCGAGGGCACATGGAGCATGTTTTATTTGGGAGGTGATCGCAGAAATGCCAGTGAAGAAGTGAGGCTGAGGAAGAAAGGAAGCCAATAAGGCAGGTTTCTGCTGTGGGCACCCTAGATGCAGTCCTGCAAGGGAGCTCTGGGAGTCAGTGTAGAAATGTGCCTCGGATTTATCCCCACCGAGCACCCGGGAAACTAGGATGCTCACACAACCGTGTTCATCAGTCACTGGCTGAAGGTCTGTTCTCAGAGGAGGGGAGTGGGGAAGTCAGGGTTAACTTTCCAGCTATTTTGGCATAGAATGTCATGTGAGAGGGTAAAGCAGCCTCTGACCACAGAGAACTTGCCCAAAGAGAATACAAGTGCTGTCACTTGGAATTTGGATGGGTGGTCCTGAAACAGAAGGAGCTGGGTACTTATGGACCAAACAGCAGCTGCTACAGGGCCCGGTGACCCAAGGCAGAACGAGCACACTATTAAACTGACAAATGATAATACTGAAACAGAAATCAGGTTCTTCAAAGAAGACTGTCAAACACAATTGCGTTCCTTTCATGATGTCAGTAACACCTGCACTGAGCAGAACCCTTACAGGCTTCTGACCAGGATCTGCTCTCAAACGGACACATCTGTCATCAGAGTTCTGCTGGGAAACTTGAAGCCAGAAAGCTGAAAGGGAAAATCTCTTGTTATTCCCTCTCTCAAATTCTCCTCTAATGCAGTCTCTGCAGACAGTCTCTCTGGTTTACACATTCTTTTGCAATGTCATCTACGTTTCATCACAATTCTCTTTTAACCTCCTTGCTGCAGCTGAAATCTGGCCCTCCCCCAGTGACAGTGTAATGGAGAAGAACAGATCTGACTCCATATCAGAGCTGTTTCTTTGGCTCTAACCCTGCGCTCTGTTTCCTGGGCTCCATCATGCTGGTTCTGCACCTTTTGTAGAAGAATGTTGCCTAAAGCCTGAAATAGACAGGAGAGCCCATCCTCAAGGCTCTGACCTTTAAGGGGGTAACACTTTCCCATTCATATAAGGATAAAAAGTTGCAGAACAGGAACACCATGACCTGGCTCACATGGAACAAAGGATTCCAGCACCAAGAAGTTTGCAACAACCAGCCATACAGCTCCTCCCCTTTTAGTATAAAAGGAGCCTGAATTCTGACTTGGGGAAGATCTCCATCTGCTGGCTTTCTGAATAAAGCCACTGTTCCTTGCCCCAACACCTCATCTCCCAATTTATTGGCCTATCCCGCAGTGAGCAGAGCAAGCTTGCACTCAGTAACAATAAGACATCCTCTCCTGCCCTATCTACATTGTGATCTTAACTCCTACCTGCAGATCACTGCTACAACCCCTTTTACTTAAAAGTCTTTTCTCGTCCTCTACCTTCCATAGTCTCTTCCAATTGGTCAGCTTTCAAATCTCATGAAGAATGTTGGCACATGGTTCACAACCCATGTAAATATCATGAGCAATGTCAGTTTCTCAGGGTCCTTGAATGCCCGAAACTGGCACTCACTTCCTTTCTCTCAAAACTGTCATGCCAATCTGCTAGCACTCAGAATCACTCCACCTCTGAAATCTTACTTATACCTTTCTCTCTAATTATAATCCCTATTATTCCAATTTTTTTAGTCTTCATCCCCTCTCATGTCCTGTTCTTCATGGGTTCTTTAACTTGTCATTTTCTCCTAATCTACAAACTCTGTGTGTCTTCACTTTCTTCCCACTTAAACTAACGTTTTTGTCAACACCTCAATTCCCTTGCCTGGTGTAACACTCACCATGTAACCCCCTGACCCTAGATGGATCTTCCTTTTGGACTTCTATATCAGAGCTGCTTAAAATTGCTAAACTAAGAAGAAAGAGGAGAAGGAGAAAGAGAAGGAAGAAGACAAGAAGGAAGAGGAGAGAAAAAAAATTTAAATTTAATTCAATATTCAATCCTCCACCCCCACCTTTCCTCCAATATCTGTAACTACTATACATAAAATAGATGAACAACAAGGTCCAACTGTACAGCACAGGGAACTACATTCACTACCTTGTAATAGCCTAAAAATAAATATATTTATATTTTTTAATGAATCACTACACAGTATACTCAGAAATTTAACACAGCATTGTAAATCGACTATACTTTAATAAAAAAAATCATACATCACACAAAGTGATGATTGGACACCTGCATTAAAAGAATATATGTAAAGGTAATTCTACTTTTTCAACTTCATCCTTCTAATGCTCTAGAATTACACTGGATTCATTCAACACACATCTCTCTGTTGGACATTGTACAGGACACTTTTGATTCATCCAACACATCATTCATCCAACACATGCATGAACAAGTGCTTCCAGTTATTTGGTCTTTAATTATTTATTATCCAACATTTTACTTGGCTGCTTTGGATGTGCATGTCCTGTCTCAAGAATCAGGTCAAAAATAAGGAGGACAGCTTGTACCAGAATATCCTTGCTAGTGCCTAATGCAGCCCAAATTTCCCACTCCTATAGATAATTTTCTCCCAACATACACTTTGCTGACCGATCTTAAAGAAAAATTTCTCTCCTCTAAGAACCTTTTCTTGTACTCTGTATTCTGTTACAATTTTGAGTTTCTTATATTTGGAAAAAAGGTTTCAAAGCAATTTTCTTGCATACATTAAGTCTAACCATGGAACACTAAAATATCATGTGCACTCTATTTTGTTAGTGGCAGAAATAATAATAATTATTATTTACTTTAAAAAAAATCAGAGACCAAAATCATAGTATTTCAAACTCTACACATCAATCAAATTTAAATAAACGTAAATTGTCAAATTTTAGGATGAGAATCTTTTGTATTTTGTTTTCATTTATTTTAAATTTATCAGTAGAGAAGGGACACAGTTTAGGAAGGCTCTTATAGCTGTTTTTCTTTTTTCTTTTTTTTTTTTTGAAGCAGAAATGAAATTTCAGAGGCAGATGCCACAAGCAAGAGTAAATATGGGAAGTAATAAAAGCCTAATTATTGTGGGCGTGGCATCAAAATACAGGTCTAGCTGCACTAAATACTTGGGGGAAACTGTTAGTGATAGGTTGAATATGAAATGTGAAGGAAAAGGACTTCAAAGTTAACTTTAAAAATTTTGAGGCCATGATTAATATCATTCCATCATTAATATAAAAAGGAATGACTCTCAAATCAGAATCTTTGTATGGGGAAGAATAACTCCAGTTTTAAATTTGTTAAGTCAAACTAGTGATTCACTATCTTCTAGAATGAGGAAATAGAGAAATGGGGCCAGAGCTTTCTTAGCAAATCAAAGCCAGAATATTAAATGCGTATCTTCATCATTGGGGCAAAAGTTGCAACTACGGTAAGGAAAAAGTCAGTGGAGAGAAGAAAGATATTAATACATCATTATAGCAAAATATTATCATGTTCTTATTTAGGCCAGTATCTCTTTGGGTAGGATGGAGCAGAGGGGTTTACAGTCAGCACAAGGACTAAGAAGGGCCCCAATTCTTCAATCAAATTACTAAAAACATCAAATAGAATCTCTTAAAGACCCCTGCTGGTAAGAGTTTGGTGAATGCTAGGAATATTCAATAGAGTTTATTTTTTCTCCTGCAATGGGAAAAGTTTTCATTTCTGCCAATGCTTTTTGCAGCCTTATGGATGCTCCATTCTGCTTTTTGACCTGATCGTTCTGTGCTTACCTACCTGACTGTGTTCTTTCCTTCTCCTCGGTGGGTTAAAGTGTAACATGCCCAAAATGCTGGAAGTCACAGTAACATGAAAAGATGGGAGAACTTGGTAACGCACAGGCAGAGGAAGCAAAGCATAGCTAACACCAGGAGAGCCACAAGGGAGCGCATCAGACACCGAAAAAGAAACCAGCGTTTTCAGTACCCATCACACGCTGTACGTCCTCATTTCTACTTATGATGCTTTTTACCCGACAGCCCCTGGGAGCTCTTGGAGAGCCGCTGTGATTTCTCAAATAAATATGTATTTCGGTTTGTATGCTTATCTCGAGAACTCATTTTAATTACCCGGTGGACATTAACAGTGTCTTCCCAGCTGTTACTTTCTATTATGTCCTGCAAATGAGCCTTTTGGCTCTTTTTAAAAACGCATCTTTGACCCGATGATGATGACGATGCTCAAGCAGCGTGGCAACAGACAGTGTAAATTCCCCGCCATTGGGAAATGATATAGACAGCTTTTCCAAAAATTACCCTGGCCTATGACTTCTGCACATGAACACACATCATGTTTAAGATTTCCATGAATTATGTTCTTAAAGCATTCCAAATAAAACCCATGTAGACTTGATGAGAATCCTTCTATGCACACTTTGAATGCATATAATAAGATGCTTATTAGTTAACAAATATTTTAGGTCACTGAAAGGGACAAGAATGGAAAAACAAAGATTTAATTGCAAACTACTTTTCTGTTTAATGATTCACATCATGGTATTTTACTCCTTTGGCTATGGGTAGCACATTCTTATTGAATAACACAAATTGTATTCCTCTTTGATTTCAAAGATCTAATGATTCATCTGGACCATCAAATTGGAAACACTTTCATCAATATAGGAATAAATGCAAGTATGTGACAAATTATATTGTGACATAGTCATAAGTATAACTAAAAAGATGGCTTTCTTGTAATTCAATTGCTTTTACAAATCCTTTTTCTTCAGACAACTGAAAAGAAATTTGGCATTGGTCAGTTCCTTCCTTCAAAGCCATTTTTTCTTGAGAAACCTCAAAAAGAATTTTAAGAAAACTCTGATTATTCCATTAGACTTCTTTTCCCTTCCAAGATTGTATTTCTAAAACACAGAAGTCCACCTGAGAATACTTTTTTTTTTCATTTTATAACAAATAGAAATTTATCTTGCAACTCCGTACAGAAACCGGAGAGAAAATCAATGATCACTTTGACAAGAACAATGCTACTTGCTTCTGAGCAGGTCACCTAGCTCCTGGTGACCTGTTCTCCCAGGATAGTTTATTTAGAAAATCAGGCCAGTCACCCCTGAGCCTGTTCAATCCTATGGTTCCAGTCACTCAAAGTACACAAGAAACTTTAAACGTCAGAATTACTGGAAAGCTATTTCTCAGTGCACCTATTTCATGAGTAAGAATCATTATATTCATCTGGTACAAAGAGAGTCAGTTGCCATGACCACTTCCCATTTAGATCTGTCCGTTAAGACTGAAGGAGTCAATGGAGTGAGGCCCATTATCCTTGCTTGGGAGATGAGAGGCTATAGGATACTTTTTGAGAACATGGTCTTTTAAGCCAGACTAATGGCATTTTGAATCCTGCTTCCATCACTTACTGACTTTGCATCTTTGTATTCTTGGATATTTGACTGAAGTCTCGAATTACAATTTCCCCACTTGAAAAGTGCAGTTAACAATACCAAAAAGGATGCTGCTGTTCGTTTATTTAAATGACACTTACAAACCCTTTAGTATAGTGCCTGATACACGGTTTGAATTATATTTGTTGCTATTATTATAGTTAGTCACTTCATTTAGAGAAAGAACCTATCTATTTATATTCAAAAATCTTCAAGGCTACTGTTAAAACTTGAATCCATAATGGCCATGATGCTATAATTATCTGTTACATTTTTGAAACATTCACAGCCTCAATCTAGAGCTCTAAAAGAGCTTTGAAGTTTCTATTGACTTAAAGGGAAAAAAAAAAAGTAGAGGCAATATTTGTGATTCGGGAGAAGAGCTCAGAGTATCAGAAGTCGGTAAAGCAAAGGTTGGGATTACCTTCTCCAGGTATATTGATTCTGTGGTTGTTCATTACAGTGCCAAAGCTGCCTGTTTAAGAACCCACATCATGTACTTAATCCTCGGCAGACACTTCATTTCTGACAAGGGGAAGAAAAGTATGCAAGGCTTGAGTTCTCTCCCCTGGAAGTTCTTTTCTTCTTTTTTTTTTTTCCCCTCTCTCTTCCAAAGTTATTTCCAGCTATAATATAAAACTTGTGAACGGGTTGCTTCTTAGTAGATCTATGTCATTATAGCAAGAGATAATAGGCAGGTAGTCAGAAGGGAGGAAGAGGAATTACCACATGCGAGTCCTGCTCTGAGCGCTTTGCCTGTAATGACTCACACAGTCCTCATGACAACCCTATGAAACAGCCACTACTGTTACTCGTATTTTATAGAGGAGAGAACACAGACACAGGACATTTAAGTAACTCCCCAAGGTAGTGGCTCATAAATGACAAACTCAGGCAGCGTGGCCCCAAAGCATTTACACAGGACACTGCACTGTCTCCGTGAGGAAGAAAAAGATAACAACTAATTTCATACAGTATTGATTTATGTTCACTTTTATTTTTTATTGAAGTATAGTCAATTTACAATCTTCTGTGAATTTCAAGTGTACATAGTGATTGTTACATACACATATATATATTCCTTTTCATATTCTTTTTCAATATAGGCTATTACAAGGTATTGAATATAGTTCCCTGTGCTCTGCAGTAGGACCTTGTAGTTCGTCTATCTTATATAACACATTTTTTTCTTCATTTTGCCTTGTAAATGACAGGAAATCCATTTAATAGATGGTATCATTGAGAACAGATAAATTAAATGACTGATTCATGATCTCAGTGCTCTTTAGAGAGGAAGGCTGAATGACAACCCAGGGGTTCTTTCTCTGAAAGCTCCTCTTTTTCTTCCAAACCAGAGCCCAGTAGCTGCAGGCTGGAGTGGCAATGATTCTACAAACTGCTTTGGGAACTACATTTTCCCTGAAATGAACAGAATCATTTACTTTTATAAATGAACAACATTTTGAAAGGGCTAGCGTTTAAACTACACCAAAAGGCACACCTTGAAATAAGAAATCTAGATACTGTAATTGCTTGAGTA
This sequence comes from Vicugna pacos, assembly GCF_048564905.1. Lineage (NCBI taxonomy): Eukaryota > Metazoa > Chordata > Mammalia > Artiodactyla > Camelidae > Vicugna > Vicugna pacos. The sequence continues at coordinate 5,769,703 of NC_132988.1, read as the reverse complement.
ATACTGAAACAATTTCACTGAATCTGGATAGAGAATATCAAGATAGAAAAACAGGAATGTGCATTTTGAAATAACCATTTACAGGGGCAACTCATCAAGAAAAAAAAATGGTCTAATTTGTTTCAGTCTTACAAAAGTACAGCTATTGTAACTTTAAAAAAAGAGCGAGCGGTGCCCCCCACTGCTTGCATCCTGTTACTTTGGCAGCAGCTGCTGTCCGGGGGTTCTGAAGGGAGAGGGTTTGTAAGACCATGTCCCGTGCCATGATCTCCTCCTTATTCACTTACGCAAATTACCTCCAGAAGGGATCTGATTAAGTCCTTAAGGTCTTAAGTGTGTATCAGTGCCAGGGATGTGCTTAGAGTTACTCGGCTCATGGGAGGACCCTGACCACCTCTGGCCCCACTGGAGGAGGGCCCCAAGCAGTAAATAGGGAACTCCCTCCTCAGCTCTTTCTGAGCCCCTCTGTTGGATACCTAAACTGACCTCATTGGGCAAGTTTAGCCACCGTCGGGGGCTAAAGAGAAGACCAAAGATTCCCCTCAGCATCAAAAACACGTAATTTCTCTAGAGTCGTCCAAGGATGCCCCACAGCTCCTGCCGGCACTTCCCAAGACCCGCCGGCAAAATGCCCATGGAGCCCTCAAACTCTTGCAAACACACTGCAAGCAACCCTCCAGAATCCCCCCCATGGACTCCTCCAGCACCTCACAAAGGTGCCCACTGGGAAAGTCAGATTTTGGGCTCTTCCAGAATGACCTTTATGCTTAACCGGCTCATCAGAAGATCGAGGTGATCTGGAGAGAGCTGAGCTGCAGGTGTCAGAGTAGCCAATGAAAGACAATGAGCCAAAATCAAAGTATCCTTGAAGCCTTTAATCACATGTTGCGATATAACCAGAGAAAGCACTGTTCCATTTTCCCCCAGGAGATAACACATCAGTCAAGGGTCAAGTGGATCAGCACAGAAGTAGGGACTGTCTCTCTGTTGAGGAGTCAACAAAAGATTCCTGCAGTTTTGTGGACCCAGAGGCAGGAGGGAAAGGGGCAGGGGAAAGGCAAGTGTGGAAAAGTACTGGTTACTGAGTAAGAGTAAAGCATCTTCAAGTTTCTCCAAAAACGAGAGGTCTTGGGAGAAGAAGGCACAAGGAACAAGAGATGGTCAGTGGGGGCCCTGAGTCCTTGGTGCACCGGTTGAGCACTAAGTCTGGTGTGGGGAGGGCAGCTTCCCCTCTGAGCCTGCCAGATTGGGATGGAAAAATCACACGTAGATTTCCTGGTCAGTAATGTGACTCTTCAATATGGTTGGCTAAGAAATTGAACTTATATTCTGTAGGTGCTAGGAGATCAAAGGTTTTCAAGATGGGACATACCGTGGGCTGTTTAATTTTGTCTTCTTTTTTTTTTTTACTGTATTATAATATTTAATTGTCTAGTTTTTTTTTAATTGTACTATAGTCAGTTTACAATGCCATCTTGATTTCTTGTGTACCACATATGATTTTGTCTTTCTTAGTTGGAATGATGGAACGTTAGATGACGTGGAGAAAAACAGGCAAAAGAAGAACTTTGCAATGATCCAAATTTGATTCTGAATGATGACTGGGATGCAAGGATATAGAGAAGTCTTAGGTAAACAACTGAGGAGTGAACTCCAGTAAGAATTGTTGAATAATTGGATATGGAAGATAAAAAAGAGTGAATAAATAATTGTCAGTAGCAAACATCTCAGCTTAGGATGTAGGGCACTGGGACTCTAGATAAAGTGCGGAATGTAAGGAGACCAACCAGTTGAGAGAAAAATGTCTAATTAGGTCGAAGTTAGTCTAATGATGTCTAGTTATTTTGACCACAAGCTAAATACTCTATGGCCTAGAGTTTTAATGAGAGTTGCAATGTATAAATGACCTGGAATGAGCATAAAGATGTTCACTGATTACGCCATTTATCCACATATCTGGGTAAAAAATAATTGCATGCCATTCTTTTCTGAATATTTAGGAAAATCTGATTTTCAACTTGAGTTTTACAAAAAGTCGCATAATTCTTTATTTTTGCTATCGTTGTGGTTCAGGGCGGGCAGCGCCAGATATGCCCCCAAATCATACTGATGATTCTGAATTAACATTACATAAGAAATGGCCAATAGAAGAGGGACACTCTGTCCTCCTTTGGGCCTTCTCGAAAGCAGGAAGCAAATCTCCCCGAGAAAGGTGCATTCTCTGCATCTGGAGGGAGCAAGATACTCTCCACACCAGAGGTAGTGAATTTGGGTGGAGAAGCCTATAAAAAAAATATATTTCTTTTTAAATTTACTACCCCATGCCCAAACTCTGTTTAGATCCTTTACCACTTAGAAAACCTAACTTTCTTGGTCCTGCCAATTCCTCACCAATATCTTGTTTCTGCGTCTAAAAAGTATACAAGCTGCCTGCTTTGGCTACTTCTTAGGTCCCATTTCTACAAGACCCCCGTAAGCATGAATTAAAATTGTTCTTTTCCTCCCATGAATCTCTCTTGTGTCAACTGTATTCTTATTTCAGCCACAAGAACTCGAGAGGGTAACAGGGAACATTTCCCTCTGCCCACACTATGTTCACAACAGCAACGTTAAAGAGAATGGCCATCTAAATATGAAAACGGCTGCAGACAAGAATTGTGAGTTATTATTATAGATATAAACAGATTTACTGTTCAGTTGGTGAAAAAATATATAGATGCTAGATGTATAGACAGGTGTATACACGGACGGATGGTATAATGTGTGTTTATATACACACACTACTTGCTATGTTCATTAGACTTTGCGTGGCGTCAACCCAGACACTTAACAATGACATAAAATTGATTCAAGGAAAAACTAAAGGGGGAGGAGAATTGTTTCAGTAATTTACTTACATTCTTACATTACTTTTCTCTAACGGTAACTTACTTTCCAGAATTAGTCAGTTACTTTGAGCATCCAGAGATGTCTTACTTGGGTGGCCCAGTTCTGAGCTTATAAATATAGACCCTTCCTCCAAATGCCAAGGTGTCTTTGCTTCTTACTTGGCTCAAACTCATCAAGGATTTATTTTTTAACAATTATAATTTTTAAAAATAACTTCACAATATCTATCTTAACTTGTTTGGTTTCCTTCTATCTCGGTCATCAGTTTTTCTGTAAACTGCTCTTTTGTCTTGTGGCATTGTCGGTCTTGGTGACCTTTGGACTTAAACCTACCACAACTTGTATTCAGTGCTGTGTGCTACCCAAGGGCAGAGATCTGGCCTTTATTTATTCTGTATTTCCAAAAGCTATGTCAAAAAAATTGTGAATGAATGAATGGAGTGTCAACAAATGGAAGATAAACCAGCAGCCTTAGATTCTTGCCTCAGGATACCTCTTCCTTATTTTAAAAGCTGAATTTCTTTTGCTGAAATAAAATCTAGGTGCTGCCCTCTTGCCCTTAGCAACTCGATCATTTCTCTGGAGGACAAAAATCCAAAAATGATTCCTTAATTCTAAAATTAATCTACAAATATCAGATTTAGGTTAAACTGTATCTGAAAAGTGTTACCAACTAAAAATAAATTTAAAAATAAGAATTGCTTTAATTAAAAAAAAACAAAGGAAGAGAAATGAAAGATATGATGACTATATTTTTAAGAGTGGATAGACATGGGATAAACAGAGATGAGCAGTTGCTTCTCTTTTCGGAAAGACATTTCATTCTTACTTTCCAAGCATTAAGACTGCAACACACTGAGATTGATTCTGCCTGAACAAAACAAAATGGTATAGATAGTCCCCCTGCCAAAAAATGTTTAAATTTTTGTTTCACCTTCACATTTATTAATATTCCTATAAAATAGATTCTCAGGCTTTGGGTATATTGATGTTTAATTTACCTTAGAAACTTACATATAACTGTTCAAACAGCAAGAGAGAGAAGGGCCTTGGGGGATTTTAAAGTGTGGTCCCACAGGCTTAACCTTCCAATGGCGGAGAAGATGAAGCTTGCTTCCTGCAGCATTTCATGGTAGTTAACCATAAAATAAAATTGACAGTTTGCCAACAGTATAAAAATCCTATACAAATATTGATCATGGTGTTCGTCCCCCAGTCATGTCTCTTGATAGCAGTATTTCTGAGCTTTCCATGGTTTAAGCTCTGTTTGGGAATGTCAGCTTGGGCTGGGAGACACTTAGAGAACAGCCTGACACAGAAAGCCAACGCTTAATGAGGCTACAAGGCGTTCATTAGGGCACCGAATATTTAACCATCAATTCCTCACCAGAGCCCTTACCTGATATGGTTTTGAACAATTTCCTGGGATGGATAAGGCAATAAAAGGCTCTGGGTGATGTGTTCTTAATCCAGGTTTCCCATGTGAGAGGAAAATGACCCCATTTATCATCTGGTCTGCTTGTCACCCCCTTAGTATGTCCTGTATCGGACATTCTTAGCCCCCTGCAAGCAGCCAGTGGTGAACTCTGCCATGATGAATGACGCGCCCTAGACCCCTCAAGCTCTCCCTTCTTGGATCAGAGTCACATGCACGGCTCCTGCTAAAAGGAGTTCAATTAATTTATTAAGAGGGGGGAAAAAACTATCAGTCAGTTTGGGGGAAAAAAAAATCAATTCACCAAGAATTTTAAGCATCTTTTAAGGGCTGATCTTGGTGCAAGGCCACACTGAGGGAGAAAAATTAAAGTTTTAGACACAACCCCTGCCCTGCAGGAGCTTATAATGGAGGAGAAACAGAAAATAAAAAACATGTGCTAAACTGTGTGACTCATACATAAGAGTTAAGTAAATGTGAGAAGAATAATAGTAAAAGCACTAGACAGCTAATCCCCAGGACAGCAGGATTCCCCGTGATTCCAGCTCCTTTCGGTTCCCCTAGATTCTGTGCTATACAGCATCTTAACATGTTCGTTTTAGAAAATGTCCAGATTTCACATCTACTTACTGCTCTTATTATTTCTTATATCCTAAAATCTGAGCACCTTGAAACCCAAAAGTTTTACATTTTGTTTCATTCTGCTTTGACAGATTATGCTTTTAGACTTTAGATTTTTTTTCCTTGAAAGCTTTAATTTCGATGTTTTGAATAAACAGTAGGTTTTTAATTAACAAACATGGAAGCACCTTTAGAGTAACGTCCAAGGAGACGAAGGGGCCAAACATGTATTCAGCTACCTGGAGATGATGCGTGTTAACAGAGAGCAGAGACTAATGAAAAATACCGTCTGATCTAATGTAGGCTAGACTGGATTCAAATTGGTTGAAGACATATGACACTCATTCCAAATAGTGAAAAAAAATTCAGTCCACAAAGAGAAAATGCCTGTGGGGCCTTCCAACCTGGGTTTCTAGAGCTTAAAAGGAAGTGTGACTCAAACAAGATTGATAATACAGCTCCATCCATGCAATTCTCACAGAGATGTGTTTGTAAAGGCAGGCAGACACACTGCCTCTCTGGACACTTTTTCAGGATCACACAGACGCAACGAAAAAAGTATGAAAACTCAAGGCCACCACTTCAATTAGGATTTGACATCTAATTGAGAAACTCTGAAATGTCATAAGATGTTCCAGGGACTGAGCCAAAGGGATGGGCACGTTACTAATTTAACTGGTGATCCTTCGTGTGTGTGTCTGTGTATGTGTGTGTCTGTGTGTATCAACTTTTAATCATTCTGAAACTGCATTCATAATAATCCAACAATGAAATTTCATTCTTTTATTGAAGTATAGTTGATCTATAATGTTGTGTTAGTTTTTTTTAAATTCTTTTTTTAATATATCTTTGAGGGGGTAATTAGGTTTATTTATTTTAATGGGGGTACTGGGGATTGAACCTAGGACCTTGTTTGAAGAGTACATGCTTAGCACGCACAGTGTCCTGGATTCAATTCCCAGTACCCCCAATTAAAAACAAAAGAAGGCTTTTGCTCAAAATATTGTCTTTTCAGAGAGCTATCTCCTTCTAACCCTATACAAAATAGCCACCACCTTGTCCCATCAACCTCTATCTTTTGTCCTGCTTTTATCATCCTTCCTGGCATTTTTTCCATTTGACGTATTTATGTGGTGGAATTTTAAGAAGTTTGAAATATAATACCCAATCCTTATCCACCCATGTTTAGATCAAGTTGAAAGCTAAAACACAGAGAAAAAGAAGATAAATTTCAAAATGTAAGCTTCAGTGTTGATAAAGCCAATACTGGGGACCTCTGCACCCCTAGCACCCCATGGGCCAGTTTGGTGGGATCTGTTGTGTCGCTGACCTGCCCCTGAAAGCTGCTGCACAGGGTTCTGCTCCCAAAAAGAAAGAGAAAATCTCCACTGCAGAGAGAGAGGCCAGGAGATTCCCACAGGCTTCAGTTCATCCACAGAAATACAGGAACAAGGAAAGGGAGGTTACCACCTCCCAAAGTATTTGTATTTGACTGCTTGTTTAAAATGTAAGCTCCATTTGGAAAGACTCCATCCGTTTTGTGAACAAATTAATCCCTGGTGTCTTAAATGGGGTCTGGCATTTGTCAGGTGTTTGATGAAGCTTAGTTGAATTAATACATTAACTGGAGAAATTTAAATTCATTTCAACCAAGGGGCAGTGAAGACCTCAGACGACACCAGGAAAATATGAATTTGAATTACTTAGGGAACATTCAGGAGGGGCTGTCAACATGGTGATGGGCTACCCAGACCCTTCCTCAGCCCCTCAGGGGGAGAGTCAGCCCACAGCCTGTGGCTGTTAGTTACATCAGGACACCTAGACATCCGGACATCCAGAACCACACTTTTCCCAACGTGACTCACATCTAGTGACCGAGCAAAGTCTACGAACCTGGCCATTCTGAGCCAGTGCAGGTCTCCTCCCATGGGCTGTGATTCTGGGGAGCATCCTGTCAGGCGTGGCTCAGATTCTGTGGTCCAACATCTCTCCCTGTCCTAAGCTTCTTCCTGTCCCTTCCTTTCATAGATAAGAATGCTTAATAATAATTTCACACACCAAATTCTGCTCTCTGCATCTGCTGTTGGAGAATGCAACCTGTGACAGTGGCACTATTCTACGGAGAAATAGGCACTTAAACGTGGACCTTGAGGAGAGACGTCTCAGTGTGGAGATACCAATTTGGGCGTGATCACCATACTGAACACTGAAATCGTAAGAATTGGTGGTTCCTCTAGAGGGGAAAGAACAGCAGGGAGTAAGACCAGGAATAAGAAATAGCAAGAGAGAATTTGAGGGAATATCAACATCTAAGTATTGAAGGAGAATCCATAATGTAACACCCCAATCCAGGATAATAAGATGGGAAAATATACACCGTATTTGGCATTCAAATGGCATTGGTACCCTTGACGAGGTGGGAAGATTTCAATCACTGTGTTGTGAATTGGGCGAACAAGCAAAGAGAACAGTTGAGGATAACCTCTACCCTCAAGAACTTTGGAGGGTGGAAGAGACAGTTGCTACGATGCGAAGAAACAGGTAACAAGAGGGGTGGAGAGAAGAGACGAAAAATACTAACAAAAGGCAAACGTGTCAGGGAGCAGAGATAGCAGCTGAGATTAAAAACAGACACAGGAAAGAAAGTGACAGTCCCTGCCAGAAGTGACATGCAAGAGAAGAGCAGAATGCCGGCTGTGAGAATTCAGGGAAAAAAACCCACAAAAGACAAGGCACTTCTGCAGAGTAGGCATGGTCAGTACAACTTATAGGAGGAACCCCCTTAGGAAACATGCACTGTTTCATCTTGTGAAACATACCTAAGAGAGACTTTTTTTCTCAAATGGAGAAAATACCCAAGAAGCTATTCAAATAGGGCATCATCAAACCATGGAAACCTTAATAGGTCACTGTCCTACTGGTGCAGACATGAAGTCTGACAGGTGATATTTTGTGGCGAGCTCCAAGTGCGCTGGAAAAGACATCTGTGCATCACCTCTCGATGTCAGCATAAGCATTTGCCTCTTGATTTTTATCTTCCCCTTTTCTTCTTTTTATCTTCTGTCTCCAGAATTTGTTTTATTTTTAGATTTTGTTGTATTTCAAAAAAGAGTGGTACACAGTTGAAACTTTTAATGTCTGGAGAACATTTTAACTTACCATCTTAAGCTGCTCAAATCACGTCATTAAAATGTGTAACACTTTAAAATGACTAGTTTCTTTAGGTGTGGAAATGTGAGCCAAGTATAGTTAAAATGTGTATCACCAGATGTGTGATTAGTTTAAGTGTGGAAAGAAGAGGAGAGATATATTTTACATTCTTGAGGTGATTTGGTATTTTTTCAGCCCCCAGAGTTGTAGAAAAATACAAAACTATGTTTTTCTCTAAAAGTTAGATTTTGGTAACCAGGACCCTGCACTATGGTTTCTTGATTATTCTTCTCTCATTTCTGCATTCCCTCCCTTCCCTGATTAGCAACGATTTGAATCTGCCCTTTGGAACTCAGGGAAAGTCAGGGAGGCTGAATGAAGCCTATTCCCTGCAAAAAAGAAATGGGGAACACAGCTTTGTGCCAGGGAGCACCCCCCAAGTTTCTGTTTGGTGTCAACTCCAACAAGACTGCATAGAGACAATGCTAAATGCAACGGAAAATCAGCTATATCTTTCCTGAGTTGTCAAAAATAGCTGAGATGGTTCTTTCATTTGGTGCAGAAAGATAGACACCTGATTAAAATAGACATTCCTAACGAGCTTCAGATGAGCTGCCCGTTGAAGCACAAGATCCTATTATAACATATTATATACTATTCGGATACGATGTGAATTTTCTTGAGTGAAGGGCAATGAAAATGTAATGACAGCTGACATTGTGAAAATACCTAATTTCTTAAGTGTATATTAAATAACAAGATGCTGTCAACGCATTTGTTAGGTAGTTTAGATAGAAATGAGCACTGAGCAGGGGGAGAGGAAGGGGGAAGGAACAATCCAGAACACAAGGAAACTGACCTGTCAATCAACTGGAGCACAGAGAACCTGAGTTGTCAATCAGTCAATCAATCAATCAATCAATCAATCAATCATGAAACCAGGCTATAAAAACAGGGAAAACAAAGGAATGGTGCCATTTTCCCTCTCTTGGATTGGCCCACTCCCAATTCTCAGGAGTGTACTATCTTTATATTTTTTTACTTCACTAATAAAAATCTTTCTTATGTCATGCTTTTGGTCTCTCATCAAAAATCTTTTTTTGGGGGGGGGTCACTAAGAACTGAGGTAATTATTTTCCTTTTCCCAGTAACATTAATTTTGGTGTCGTGACACGGATGGTGTACTTAAACCCAATCTTTCCTCCCTCATTTCCCTCTCCCTCCCTGAGGGCAGCCAGCAGAGCACAAGCTCCTGGGGCTGGTTGTGGCAGCTGAGCTGAGAATACAAGGCGTGGTAGGGTGACCAGCCACTGGCTAAACTGAAGATCATTCCAATCAGACCACGGAGACACCCAGCACATGGTAAGACTGTGGCTGTTCCCCCCTTTGTGGAGTGGAGGCTGAGACATCAGCTTCCATCCCCGAATCAGGACCCTAGGGTGCTAGGCGCTGCTGATCCACGGCTACCCTCTAGGATGCGTTTGGTTGTGGACAGAGGCCCAGACGTCAGCCTAGTCCATGGGCTTTTCACCTTAGGACGCTAAGCTCTGAAAATCCCCCTGTATCCTCCCCTTGTTTTTCAGATGGGAAACCAAGAGTCTATCCCTGCTGGGACTCCTTTGGGCTGCATATTGGCCAACTGGGACCATTTTAATCTACAAGCCCTCAAAAGAAAAACACTTATATTCCTTTGTAATGTTGCTTGGCTACAATATCGACTTCCCTGCCAGGAAGCATGGCCTATAAATGGGAGCATAAACTCAACCATCTTGTTCCAGTTTGATCTCTTCTGTAAGAGACTTGGTAAATGGTCTAAAATACCATACACTCATATATTTTACTTACTGAGGGACACGAATGATCTCCTTGAAGGATGTAAGTTAACCACTCAAGTAACAGTTACATCTAATAACCTACAGTCCCCGACACCCCCTAGAGAGGGGACTGTCCTAAACCTACACATTGCCCTGCTCTCCCTGCCATAAACCCCTCATTTCCCTCTTACTCAGGAAAGACACTGCCTTCAGGTAACTCTTGATGAAATGCTAAACATTGCTGCCACAGTTTTTTTGTAATCGAGGTCAGGGGCAAGAGGCCAAGGCTCAGGAGAAGGAAAAAAGGAAGGAGGCCAGGCCTGCCCAGATGATTGCAGACCTTCAAGGGCAGCCACTGTCCTTATGTACCCGGCCCCCAACAGCTCTAGGTAAGTCCAATGACAAGTGCAGCATCTGCTGCTGACCTGGTCGCTGGGCTAAGAAATGTCCCCATAAAGACAAACTTCCAAGATCTGCCTACTTTTGGTGTAACAAGCAAGGTCATTGGGTGGCACTCTGTCCCTCGAGCCAAATGGCCCGTGGGGGAGAACTGGCCTGTGACCTGCAGATGATTGCCCCTCCAGTCAGCCCCAAAGCAAGAGATCTTTATCACTGGGCTGAAGCTGCGGGGACAAATGGGTGTGGCGAGTAGGATAATAACTTTTCTTTTGGATACCAGGACCACCTACTCTGTTCTACCTTCCTTCTCTGGATGCTTCTCGTCTAGATTCTGTACTGTCATGGGAGTCACAGGTAAATCAGCCTTAAGATTCTTTACTCACCCCCTTTGTTGTTTAGGGGATGAACGCTCATTTATGAAGATGACCTACTTATCTGCTCCCTTACTTGAGAACAGGCCATCCAACAAGCTATGCAAACTCTTAACTTCTTGGCCAAGTGGAGATATACAGTTTCCAGGACCAAGGCCAAAATGGTCAAACAAGAGATCGCTTATCTAGGAGTTTCTCTGACTCCTGGAAATTGTAGCCTTTCTCCTGAAGGAATTCAGGGAATCTTACAACTCCCTAATCCCACTACTTGAAAACAGCTCAGGGCATTTCTCAGACTAACAGGTTACTGTTGGCTTTGGATCCCTAAATGTGGGTCTATAGCCCAAACTCTATATGACAGTTTAAAGGGTAAGATGACTCAGTACTTCTCCAGTGGGGTCCTTCCCAATGGAATGCAATGGAAGAATTAAAAAATCTCCTAGTAAGATCCCCAGCCTTGGGACTTCCACACTCCACAAGGCCTTTCCAGTTCTATGTTCATGACAGAGAAGGAATAGCCTTGCAGATCCTCACCCAATGGCTGGGTCCTACCCAACAGCCTATGGGATACCTCTCCAAGCAGCTAGATCCCACTGCTCAAGGCTGCCTTCCTGCCTAAGGCTGTTGGGAGCCCTCTCCACTCTCCTGGAGGAAGCTTTCAAGCTCACTCTGGGAGCCCCTATACAAGCATATGCTAACCACCAAGTTTGTGATCTTTTAAAAGGCAAGGGACATTTCTGGCTCTCAGATCCTTGAAAACCTAGGTGTCACTGTCTCCATTTGTGGGACACTCAATCCTGCTACACTGTTACCATCACCAGATGAGTCTCTTCCTTTTCACCTGTGTCATGAGACCCCATCCATTTCTGTAAGATCTAGAACAGATCTCACCGACCAACCCCTGGAAAACTGATGAGATCTGGTTCACTGACAGGAGCCACATATTCTTGTGAACCTCTCAGCGATCTGTGACTGCTTTTCAAGTGACACCCTGGTGAGACTGTCCCATCGCCCCAGGGGACTATGGATCCCTGTCAGATAAGCCTTTTTCTTAAATGTCTGTTGGTTCTAATCTTTTCTCTGTTAGGTCTCCCACCAAACTGTTTTAATACTAATTTAAAATGTATCTGACATTAGGGTCCTTCTTTCACTGTTCCTTTAGTTCGCTGAACTAACACTCCAACATCTGTCCTCCTAAGCCTAAACCAATAGAAAACACAAAAATCAAAATTTTTTTAAAGACAATTTTTCCATTTAAGTAGGTATGACCCTTGTTTGCCCCTTTCATTGCTTGGCTAGGATTAGCTCTATATATTTGACCTCTATCTTTTCAACCTTCTCATAAAATGTGTTTCTTCTCGTCTAGAGTCAAACTTCAAGTTTCCATACAGCAAGGTAATCAATCATTCAGCAAAGACAGCTTTTATACTAGCCCCTCGATGGACACTGGCCCTTCACTCACCACCTGCCCAGTGACGGCCAGATAGTCTGGGACCCCAACGAGCCCCACCAACACCCCAGATTAGCAGGAAGTAGCTAGAGCAGTCATCACCCTCTATGTCCCAAAGATTTGGGATCCTATGACTAGAGGGGGGAATGTTAGGCAGTTTAGATAGAAATGAGCACTGGGCAGGGGGAGATAAAGGGAAAAGGAACAATCCAGAACACAAGGAACCTGATCTGTCAATTAGCCAGAGTACAGGGATCAATCAGTTAATCAATCAATTAATCAATCAATTAGTTAATCGATGACAAAACCAGGATATAAAAGGAAAAATGAGGGAATGGCACCATCTTTCCTCTCTTGGATTGGCCCGCTCCCAGTTCTCTATTATTTTTTTTAACTTCACTAAAAAAATTCTTGTTTATATCATGCTTTTTATCTCTCGTCAAAAATCTTTTTTTGGGGGGTGACTAAGAACCAAGGTAATTCTTATTTTCCTTTTCCCAGTAACACATTAAATTATAAAGTTAAAAAAAAAATCAGCTTGTACCTTCTTGGTCCTTATCTAGGAATTGCAAGGCCCTGAAGCAGTGTGGATAATGGTTAAAAACTTAGGCAAGGGAGTCAGTCAGATCTTGGTTTGAATCTGTTTCACCACTTTCGTTAGCTTTATGATAGTAATTTTGTTATTCACTCCTTCTGGGCCTCAGTTTTCTTATATTTAAAGGAGGATGGCACCTCCCACTTAAGAATGTTACACAGATGTGGTGTATAAGGCACATCGCACCATACTTGGTACAGAGGCTTAGGGAATGGTCTTTTTCAACACTGTCATCATTCTTACTATTACCATGTTGTTCTGTTTTCTAAAGATAATTCTTTTAGGAGCTGAGTCATTTTTAGTATGACATAGGGCAAGTCCTTTAGCACTTGGAATATTTTGTTTGTTTGTTTCTGAAAAATAAGAAAACTTCATGTTGGCCATGAAGTTTAAGTGACACAATGTAACAGGTGCTCAATACATGTTAGCTTCTTTCTCTCCTCCAGGTTTTTTTTTTAATCAGGGTTCATCATGGATGCCAAAATGATAGTTGGTGTTGCATTTCCCTTCCTGGGTAATGAGTTTGCATTTTTTACAACAGAAATCTTGGGACCCAATTCTTAAGCAAGCCATGGTAATGCCAGTGACTCATGCTGCTATGGTATATTTTGTGACACATATGTTTGAGGGGGTCATTCCTTTCAGGAATTCTTCCATGTTGCTTTCATGGACTTGTCTTTGGCGATTTACACAGTTTCTCCAAAGAAATTTTCCATTGTCTTCTTACCCAACGTCTCCTACCTGGCCAGTCAACTTAAACATTCCTGTGACTGAGCCCCTTGGCATCTGACCAAGAGGAAGACATTTCCTTCTACCTTCCTAAGTTCTTCTGGCTGGCCTAAAAATTAAATTGACATGAGAAGATTCATGGGAGAAAATCAAACAAAGTTTAATAACATGTATACATGAGAGAGACCCAGGAGACCTGAGTAACTCACCAAAATGATGAAGCCTTCACCTTAAATCCCAACCTTAGCTAAAGACAAAAGAGGATGTTGACGGGGAGGAAGGAACAGTTGTGGGAGGTAACCAGGAGCAGCACAGTAAACAAGGCTAAGGTTGTCACACAGATTTAGGCCAGTGCTTTCTCCACTGACAAGCGTTTTCAGGGCTTTTACTGCCCTTCTGTTCCTGGTCTATCAGGAGGGCCACCTGTACAAATGGAGATTTCCTTTATAAATGTAAATGTTTCTTACAAAAGGGAAATTCCTACTCAATTTGCAGAGTTTTTCCCAAATCTGCTTGTTCTTAGAAAATACTAGCATAAAATAATTAATATGCCAGTGAGATATCTTGGGGGGTGGCAAATTCTGCTCCATGACAGATCGTAATCCTGCAGTTGTTTGACCTGTTTAATTCTAGTGACTTTCAGTCTCCATTACACACACACACACACACACACACACACCCTATTTGGCTGGGAAGTAATTCAACCTTGTTCTTCCCAAACTTACCCCTCATGCTACAGTTTTCTTCTCCACTAACATCACCATGTAGTTGCATACCCCCGGAGCCATCCTTAATTCCTTCACCACCACCCTTCCCAAATCAAATCAGTGACTGGACTCTGTCAGGCATTTGTAAAAACTTAGCTCCCAAGCCTATTCTCTCCTTTTCAGCACCTTTCCTACTGTCTGAGATTGAGCTTTATTATTTATTGTTTTTGTTTTGTTTTTAATCTCAACAACGTTTAAGCTGAACTTACTAGCTCCATGATCAGACTCCTAAGAGCCATCCTTTACGTAACTAGAGAGTATAACTTTGGAACTAAAACTTTTGAGCAAGTGCCCATCAACTTTAGGATAAGATCCAAATATTGCACAGTACACAAAGGCTTCATACCACATCTCTAACCCTTCTGCTCTCTCTCTTCCCATCTCTCAGGAATAGGCTTTGTTCCTGAGAATCATTTGTTTGGAATCATTTGTTGATCTCAAATATCATTGTACTTAAAACATTAGTTGACTACACATATTGTCTCTTCCTAGAGTATTACCTCTTTAGAACAAGAACTCTCTGTCTCTGTCTCTGTGTGTGTATCTGTCTCCCCCAACTTAATATCCACAGTGCCTTGAAACGTTTATGGAACTAAATAGATTGTAGAGTAAATAACTGAGTTATTAAGTGAATATATGAATAGATGACTGTCAGCAGGTTATGGTCTATACAATAATAAAAAGACAAACTATTTTGCTTTTCATGAGCATATTATTTTACAGATTTGTAAGGAATATACATTAATAATTATTATAAAAGATGAAAATGTTGACAAAATCAAAAGCACAACATAAGAGTTGTGAGTTCAGTTTTATTTGGGGACTTACGGAGAACGATAGCCCAGGAGACGGCCTCTCAGATAGCTCTGAGGAACTGCTCCATAGAGGTAGGGGGAGGTCAGTACATGTGTGACTGGGGAAAGGGGATACATGTGTTCATCTCAGTAGAAGCTTGCTGCTAGAAAGGAGGAGCAGATGTCTCTGTTAACGATTTTAGTGCTTTTCTAAGCATAAGAAAATGCAAGAAATTGGGCTAATAAATCTTCTGCTAAAAAACATCTAACTATCTGAAGGCTTGTTCTGCCAGTTTTCCCAGAGCAAAGACTGCCTCATCTCCACCCTGAACTCCTTTCAGGGTGTCTCAAAGGCGTTGACTGAAAAAACAGTGCATGACCTGCCAGTTAAGAATTATGTTTGATTTGACAGACTTACTGCAGACTTCAAGCCTGGGAGACAGTCTCTCAGACCAGTTTAAAGGACTGCTCCAAAGAAGCAAGGGAGGAGCCAGGATGAGTTTTTGTGACAAAGACCAGATAGAACATCAAAAAATTACTGTTAATTAGGGAAAACCAGATATCTCAAGTTAAGGAATTTAGTATTTTTCTATGTATGGGATGGTGGAAAGGTCTGGGCTCATTGAAATCATTCCTTTGATGTGCACCTTAACTGTCTAGGGCCAGTGTCCTGTTCTTGCCCATCCTGAGTCTCCTCAGTGGGCACCACTGTGGGTGGAAGCAGAGGCTGGGCTGCCTGCTTCTCCGCATCCTGAGTTCCCTCCTGCTCCTCGTTGGGGCGACAGAAGTGGCTGGTGGTTGATGGCTGCAGCATCCTTTCTTTACTGATACAGCAGGCAATATATTTTTATTCACAATGTCAGCAACTTCAGCGACCAACTTTCTGTAGTTTGCAAAAGTCCTATGTTCCAAATGATAGATATAGATAAATTGTCAGCAGCTTGGAAAGAGGGAGTTTTTACTCTTTTCCTGGAAGACAAAATGATACGAGAGCAGATAAGATTTTAGAATGAGATATTTGAGTTCAGCCTTGAATGCTACGTACACTTTGATCATAAAGAAACAGGGGTGGATTGTTCTAGCATGAACCCCCTTCTCCCCACCCTCCCCTGCTGTCGAGGACCCTGGTTACTCCGTTGGGTAACTGAGGTATTGAAATTTAAACAAGGGAAGTGGACAATAAGGCAAGTTGGGTTCAGACTGTGAATTCCATTCAATTTTACACTAAGGAATTGGAACACTTACAGGTACAGTTAAAATAGCTTTATGTCTCATTGTGACAAATGTGTCACTTTCTTTGAAGGAATAAATTAAATAACATTGTTTAAGAAATGTACCATTTCACAGTAATCAATAGCCTAGCATCCTGTAATAAACATTCTGTCACTTGAAATTCATCTTACTGCTTGTCTCTGACAGACCGGGGCTGCTTCAGGTACCTCGTCCCCAGACTTTCCGGGAACTTTTCTTCAGTTAAATTATATGGGTGACCTAGGATTCTATCTCAGCGAGATTTCTTTAAATTTCATACACATTTTTATTCCAAATACATTAACGTCAAAAACACCATCCAGCTTTGAGACTCAAAAAGTATAAATGATTGTGCTAAAGAGCCGAGACATACTTGTACCCTTTATGTCCTAATCCTGCCACTTCCTTTCCACTAACTGGATGGATTCAACCAGCTTCTTAAACAACACTGCCACCTTCCTGACCTAAATATAATTCCTTTCCAGCACATCAGCCCCATGTCTTAGATGAACATGTACTGATTAAAATTTAATGTGTATTCTGTCATTTTATTCATGTCTTCTTTCTCTTTAATCAGTCTGTTACATTTTGATGTTTTGAGTAGGTGAATAAGAAGCTGCTTTATTAATATTTCCTAGCTCATCAAGCATTCTAAGTGCAAAGTGAATCCCAGCTTGCAAATCTAAAAGAAATACAAGACAGGCTAATTGCTGGAAATAGGGTACGGAGATGGGGGCCAGTGAGGGGAGGGGATGTTTTAACTCATGTTCTAATAGATCTAAGAAGGTTGGAACCTAATTTCTGGAAAGATCAAACTATATTTATAACAATAACTAACCTTCACTAATTTCTATATACCTGAAACTTGTGAAGTTCTTTAAACTGATTGTCCTTTTAAGACTCTCATAAATTCAATACTGTGGGTACTGTCTTTAGACTAGCAATCAAGACCGTGATTGTAGAGTGAGTTTTCCCAACAATGACCATGTCCCACATTTATAACCCACGATTGATGGTGATAGCCAGGGTTCCCAAGGCCTTGTGGAAACTAAATTGGAATTTGCATGATACCTGCTTCTTATACCTCTTGCCTTCTATGCTTGACTTTGAACCTAGATATAAAAGGCTGAAGACACATTGTTTGAAAGGAGATGAGTTTTCCACAGACATCAGGCTGCTGACAAGGCAAATCTACCAAAACCATGAACGGCAGCAAACTATAGCTTTAGCCGCTATTGGAAGGAATTCCAAATATTATTCGTTTGGAAATAAGATGACTATTTCCATGCTATCTGTTGAATTACATATGGAAACTTGAATGCAAAGTCCTAGATGATATTAAAGTGTAAGCAGGAGGCACAGTAAGGAGCTGAATGGTGGACAAAAAGAGGTCCCAGCCGCCTTGAATACAACCTTGGCGGGCTGGGTTGAGGAAGTGGAAGATCTGCGCCTTCCAGTCTCCTCTGCAAATGAGAACAGGCATCTCCCCTTTTCAGCACTCACTTGCCTCGGCTCTGTTTCCCTACAAAGCACATTTGGCAGATAAATGAGCTGCGGCTCAGGAAGGAGCTAAACCAATTTCTGAAGAGTATATAGTACCATGGGTTTCTGGGTTCTGAACATCACTTACCTCTCAAGATTTGGGTGTTAAGATGCAGCCAAAGAGAGTACAGAAAGGAATTATTAAAATAGAGTAAGTCTCTTGTTGGTTTTTGTTCTGTGATACAAAAGATTTTTAAGTTCAATTAGGCGTGGGAATGATAATTGTAGGATATAAATCTAGGTTCATAAAAAACAGAGATATCTTTGTATTTATCAATTATCTACCTGGAAGCAAACAGTACATATCCAGATATGTAGCTGAAAGTCCTGTAAATTGGGTTGCAATTCAGTGACGCCAAGATTCTTGTCCCTATAAAGACGCTTGTGTCTCCAATAGCATGCTGGCATTTTTTAACCTGGCATTTTTAAATGCAGAGATACTGTAAGTTATAATTACACTCTGAAAAAGAAGTAGATATCAATCAGAAGCATCTCAAGAAAAAGAGTCCAAGCTCCAAGAAACCTTGCAGGTCACTTTTTATTTCTATTTTAAGCTCATTGTTCCTTCCTAGAAACACAATCACTCACATAGATTAGCTCTGCTGTGTCACCAAGTTCAATATTACCGACTCTCAGAAGGGTTCCTCCTGTGAACTTGATCACTCAATGAAATATTTACATATTCAGTTACCAGTGTGATGGGTTTAATTAAAACTTGAGTATCTTTATTTTTTTAGCTTTTTGGTAATATTGATGGAAGTTACTAAAACATATCATACCCCAGAAACGTTGCGTAAAGACTTCACATATATTCAAGTTAAAGTGGCCCTAATAATGTGATTTATTGACTATATACACACACATTCTAAAATTGCTTTCAAAGCCACCAGTATAAAGTTAAGTAATTATATAGGTCTCCTTAATATCTTTCTGTCCTGGATAAATTGAATTTTACCTGTCTCAGAGAAAAATGTCTTACTAAATTAAATTCATTTCTGAAAAATGAGCAAAGCAAGACTATAATGCGATTAAGTTTCTCAATTTTTAACCCTTGCATTGCACTTATTTTCTCCTAATACATGTTATCACTATCATGGAAACGTGTACCACCAAATACTCAGTTTTCTCCTTGTATTCCTTAAAAAATGTCTAAATGTGCAAGCCTGTTAAAACTATAAGCCTTTGGTGGAGACCAAAAAGGAGATTTTATGTTTTAAATCACTGATGAGTGACTAGGCATCGTCTTGCAGCTTGTTCGAAACATTCATCTTCCCAGTGAAAAGAAACACAGAAAAGATAAGCCGTGAGTGATAATGGGTGACAGGAGATTTGGAGATTACAAAGCCTGGAGTCCCTCTTGCCGACATAACTTTAAAACTCTGTCCCTCAATTACTTTTTTTAGAAAGTAGAAATACAGTCAGTCGAAAACCAATTTTTTGTGGGAAAATCTAGGCAAAATATCTATAAAGCCATTTATGTCTACAGATACTTTTATTTACTAGAGGTAACAACTTTTTGGTGATTATTATTTTTTTTTTAACGCCTCCATCTACAGCCTGGCAATTAAATTCAGAGGTCCATGCCTCTGGACTTTGCTCCACAGGAATTACGAGGAATCCTTGGGGTAAGTGTAGGAATTTAACATGTGGAAATGGTTCCAGGTACACCTGGCTACAGAGCTGTCCATTTCTGAACTCTTAAGTGCAATATCTCTCACCATTGGCTTCTAGTGGCCAGCTTCTTCCTAAATGGTTGTTGGTGTTGTGGGTTTTGTAGTTGTCATCATATAGAGTCAAGCCATTAGGTACCAATTGGGTACCAACTAATTGTGTTGGTGTGTGTTTGTTCTCTCTAATCTTAACAACGGATTGCCAAGGAGGTACTATTATTCCCACTTTACTGATGTTACCAAAGCGCAAAGAAAATAACAAAATTACCCAAGACACAGTCTCCGGGCAGCACAGTGCAACGCACCCTGCCTTTGCACTTCACTGTTTCCAACACATCTTATTGAGTTATTGACACATTCGTAATGCTCCAACATAGGTGGACCCAAAAGAGATTTATTTTGTCATTCTGATTAAATTTTTTTTAATTTTGAAATAATCACCCATGAGCCCATAACACCATCCCTTGGTGAATCAAAGCCATCTCCTCTGTGGTAGGCATGGATCTAGTTAATCTCTCAGCAGCACGGCAGTCTAAACTATGCCCTGTTGCTACAGCAGAACGAATGCAGACCATGAGGATAAATAATAATATACTTCAGCAAGGACAAGATAGAGTATTAACTGATTTTATGATTGTACTTTTCTGGAACATATAGACATGGATTAAAGGGAAGAGGTGTTGAGTCTTAGTAAATGGGTCCCTGCTCTTTGAAATCCAGCACTGCTGTGTTTCAGCCAAAGCGGAGTGTAAAATGGATTCCAGTTTGTCTCCCAGTCTGGTGAGAGCCATTGTCAGCCCTCCAAAAAGCCACATACCAATCACTTCCCACATTCATTTTCACACATACACCCTCTAATTGATGATCTGTCAGCAGCATCGAACTCCCTCTGTCAAGATCTGTGAGTTTTATAAGAGCAGTCAGAGATTTGTTTATTTTTTTCTAAGGAGACCAGCTTCAACTTGGCTGATAATGTGTTTTCTTTTGAAAATGAGCAGACAGGCTGCTGGAATCACCCCAAAACCCACACCAACTGACAGTTACTGCTTGTTAGGTCCATGTTGTCTATGTAGCAAGTTTAGCTTCATGCCCATCTCAGGCAAGTAACAAACAGTTGCAGAAACAGTGGCGGTGGGGACAGAGGGCTGTAGGAAAAGGATGTCACAAAAATAAGAAAAATCCTACCTATAGAATGAGGATTTTGAGGCAATAGTAACTGCAAAGAAAATAGGTGGAGAAGGAGCTCTTACAAGATATCACTGAGGCAAGTCAAAGAGTCACAGAAAAGAAGGAGAATTTCCCTGAAGAAAGCTATTCAGAGAATCATATTTAAAGGTTTCCGTCCAAAGAAGAAAGGAGACAATATTTAGGGACTGATCTTGTGATTAAGCCATAGAGCCTCAGAATCCTTCTGAGCACTTTATTCCTGGAAACCATGTTGAATTGATCATGGTTAGTACTCAAAGTACCCACTGCCACATTCTCTCTCTCCTGCCTGGCCCTCTTTTGCCTGAAGTAGACATACAACCACTGTGCTCCCACTCCCCACCTAACTAAAATTTACTTGTATGTGCACAGCTATAAAACCTTAACCATCATCCTTCAATAGCAAGTACATAAAAGGTCATATGTCTAATTATCTTTGCCCTGACACATGACTTCATCAGTTCTGACTACAGATGCTGTTGTCAAACCAACCTTGGTTCTGCTTATCCAACCTGAAGCAAAGCCAATCTATTAACACTGGGTTGTGGTGAAGGAAAATACAGTGTTTATTGCAGGTGCCAAGCAAGGAGAATGGGCAGCTCACGCTCAAAAGACCTGAAATCCTCTGATGGCTTTCAAGGAAGGCTTTTTAAAGACAATGTTGGGTAGAGAGTCGTGGGGTGTGTGATCAGCTCTTGGATGATGGTGAGGTAACAGAGTGATGCTTTGAGAATCTCAGTCATCCACTTTCTGTTTCCAGCCCATCTGGGTGCCCGTGGTGATCATGCAGTTAGCTTCCTCTGCCTGGTAGGGGTTTTAGTACCTGCAAAATGACTCAAGGATACAACTCAGGGTATTATCTCTAGCCCTTGAAGAGGAACTAAAAGTCCTTGACTGTTTTATGACTAAACTATTATTATTTTGTCTCACTTGACTCTTCTCCTTCGTTTCTGCATTTTCTCGCCTCTCTGATTAAATTTACTCTTTGGAACTCGGGGAAGGCCTAGGAGGCTAAAGCTTTTCTTCAAAGAAGAGGCGGGAGACACAGGGGTGTCTGTCCCCAGGAAGGCCCTGCAGGGTCCTGATCAGTTTCAAGGCTGCAGTTTCCATTACTCAGTCTTGCAGAACTCCCTCTTTCTCTCGTGTTCTGCTGCTCATTTGACAACCGTGACATTTTATATAGTCTAAGTGATACCAAAATGAATTTCCAAGGAAGTCTTAGAAGAGCATAAGAAATTATAAAGTGTCACTGTGAAATCTGAGGGAGTGCTGCACATGTTTCCAAAGTGGAGGAGGGACCCCACCATTCTCTGCTAACAGCGGGAATCTGTAAAGACTATTTTATGTACATCAATGTTATGCAATTTTTAGGCATCACTTGTAAGGCTCCATTCTTTGCCATTGACTATGGATTCCCACAGTCCTACGACTTCGCTCTTTTCCCAAACCCTTCCTCATCCCAGCAACTCTTACAAGCTGAGTTACTTCGACTCAGGCAATTATCCTCTTTGCACTAGACTTTTCTCCTTTGAAAAATGAGGCATTTAAGGTAAATGTCCTGCTATGCCCTGGTCAGACCTGAAGTTCTCTATAAAACAGAAAATTAGCAAAATATTTGCTGTATTTCTGTATGATATTTCTAGATATTTATGCACAAGCAAGACCTAACAGAATCTAAGTTGGGTGAAGAGTAAATATATGCTTCTTTGCCAAAAACCTTAATCAAATATTCTAAGTAACCAGATCACAGCAAGGCCAGGAGGACATTTCTGTGTTTGTTTCATCAGTGGATGCTGCAGACAGAGCACCAGGGTCCAGGGCTAATTTAACATAAGAAACAGAGCCCAAGGTGACCAATAGAAACTATTGGAATAAGCATATTGCAGTTCCTGAAAGGGTACAGAAGGGCTTGATTCAGGGATATTTGGGCTCAGCTGAAACTTTCTCTAAATGGCTACCATTCTAAAAAAAAATTAAAAATGCCTTTTAGCTTTTAAAAATCCTTAAATTCACTTTGGCACTCTACATATTGGTCTCATCTACACTGGTTAGTGCTTTCAAGCCCAGCATACTTTCTCCCAAACAAGTTGGCCATGAATAAATCCTCTAATAAAGAATTGTCTAAATGCCAACGTGATTTAAAATGAAGATCAATATAGAAAATGCAGCCCCGAGCACCTAGGTTTTGAGATTAGTTGGCAAAGACTGATTTAATACAACTGTGGAAAGTGAGACTGTTCTGCCTTCGAGTCCCATTTTGCTTGCAGCCAAGAGAAGGCACAGAGGGATTATGTAATTAGCCCAAAGTCACACAGCCAATCAGTGTCAGAGCTGAGATGGCTTGTGTTTAGATGCCACAGGGCTGGCATGTCTGACATCGTCATTATTTACTGCTGATTTCATTCCCCCGCCAGCCTTCCTAGATAGCCCCAGTGTTGCACACCAGAATGGCTAGGTCTTGGTCAAGAAGCAGCCCGTGTTGCTACAGCTATTGCTCTGTGTACCTGTTCTCTTTGACACTCCAGGGACAAAGAGGAAGTTTTCACTATAGTTGGTTTGCTCCTTTGCTGGATGCTGTGTTGTTAGGTGAAGAGAAAGGCAAGATCAGGAGTAAGGATGCAATCATTTGAATCCCGGCTCCATCTGGGGCTTCGGGCCAGGTCCTTCATCTTAGAAACATTCCCACATAAAAGGAAACTCAGAATGCCCATTTTAGCAGTGACTGAAACAAACCCATCTATTTTGTAATGTTAAATTGGAAAGGATTTATCAAGGTTATACGATTTCCAATGATCAATTTTGTTGTTAGTATTCAGCTCCTTTAATACAATATTGACAAGCAAAACAATGATTTGAATTCTTCAAAGAATTTCAAGTCATTGAAGCAACCTCTGCATATGGATTCACTGAATCCTACTCCTCTTTTTTTTTTCTTAAGAAATAAAGCATTCTTGCAAAGACACCGCATAAAAATGTATTTGCTTCAATTTATAAGAAAGAGTTTTGCTACTAATGTGCCAAAAAAGTATATGAGACAGCACTCAGAAGTAGACAAAGATTTATTACCAAAAAGAAAGAGGTTTTGGTTTGGGTGTTTTCATTTTCACATATGAGTCAAAGTGCTTTTGGCCTTCTAAATCAGAAGTGCTAATAAAAGATGGAAAATCTTTGCTTTTATGACGATGACAGCACTTTAGCAAAACACTCCTCCTGGATGCTTGCTGAGGTGAAAATTCTTCTCTTTACGTCTCTAAACATGGTTTTAGATCTCTCTGCTTATTTGCAGATGTTGCGTTCATTTATTTTTTATGATTCATAAAAAATGGATGGAAGCGTAAAACCCCTGCATTCAATTCTTCCATCTAAATGGACTCCTTTGCTGTCTGCTCTGTCTGTGAAAACCAGCCGGCCACCTGCGGTGAATATTTACAAAGAAGCAGTTCATCAGATCAACAGGAAATGGGTCCTTTGCAGGGTTCCACTGCAAAAGAAGACTTGACTCTCTACCAGCTTGTCAGAGCAAGAAAGCCGTTGAGTGTCTTTGTTTTTAGGTGCAGTGACAGGACCACAAGGACAAAGAACTGCAGGTGGTAGAAAGAGAATTCTTGAAGGATGACTAGATTATGAAAGTGAAATCTGCTCCTAATGTTTAGACTCTCCCTCTGCCAAGAATACAAATGTGTGTGTCTTTCCCCGGACCTCAGTGCTAGTCTCTTCTTTCTTTCTCCTTTCATGGGTCCTTTTCATGAATAAGATAACAGAGGTCAGGAGAAGAGGGTGAAGGAAGAGGTATATTTTATTGCTTTTTTTTTTTTAAGAAAAGTCCTGATAGTCCTACCCACTCTGGCCAATATCTATTTGTCCAGCTGCGAAACACAGGATGTACTCACTCCAGTGAGTGAATTTATAGTTACAGCAAATGCACTTTTCTTCTTGCGCTCTTGTGGAGCAACCGTTATCAAATGAGCACGCAGGGCTTTCAACAAGACAGATAAGTGCCTCCCGTTCCCCAGCTACATGCGAGTAGGCAGAGAGCGGAGAGCCAGCAGGCCGGATGACAATCTGAAAGGACGATTTAGAGTCAGGTCCCACTGCCAAGGGCTCCAGGGTCATTTGTAAGTGAACTTGCTACCAGGTAGCCATAATGGTTTTTCATTTTCTATCAGATATTTCCGGGCAGATTGCAAAAGAAGTAATGGTCTTCAGGGGCGTATTTCTACTTGGCAGACAGAGTCTAACATCGATGTTGAGTATAGTAACTACTCAGCTGGTTTTTTAATCAAATCAGTACAGATTTCTTCTACCCAACTTTCCAGCTTCAGTGAGTTTCTTACCCTGCTCTTAACTGACCTCAGTGTATAATTTCGGGACTATGGTTCACAGAATTGGGTGTCTTAAGAAAAGACCAATTCTGGTCCATGTCAAATTATTAGTTAATGTACTGATTGGAATGAAGTTATATCAAAAGTGATGAGCTCAAACTAGGAAACAGGTATATGGTCAGTCACCTAGTTTTTTTACGTGTGTGTTCATATATGTGTATATGCATACACATACATACACATATTACATATAGTATGTATTTTCATGTTATATATACATTGAACACATTTATATAAACTTCCCCAAGGCCATGTCCCTCTTTCCTCACAAGGAAAGCAAGCAACCCCAGCTGGAGTACTTCCCCCTTCTACACAAACTGTTTCTTGCTTCAACTTTGCTTCTTCAATCTTTGTGTTGAGAGAGAGTTTCCATCTTACCTTCGTGGACCATGTTAATAACACATAACCGAAAGGCATATTTGATCTGTTTCATGCTCTCCTGTCCACTTTTGAAATGTCATTTTACTTCTGCCTTTTCTGTAAAAAGCAGTTGTTTTTCTCATCTATTTTTCTGCTCAAGAGAGGTTGCAGCTTTTTACAGAAGACCAAGGCCGACTGAATCATCAGCAAGGAACTGGGCAAGGGGCATATATGAGATTGCTGGAGTTTTTTTTAATACAAAGGAATTCTGAGTTTTGGGAAGTGCCCGGGCCCAGTACCACTTTCTAACTTTTTCAGAACTAAATGTATATGCTATTAACACTAATATTTCAACCTTGATTACCAGTCATAAAAATGGCTTGCGTATGCAGAGGAAGAAAGACTTGGCTTTCGTAGAAGAGTAAGTCACCACATGTGGTTGATAATGGCTTCAAGTGGACCAAGCATATTATTTGTAGTATTTTCCACTAGCAAGAGGACAGACGTTCAAGGATACACGTGGTCCACATTCCACTCCAATCAGTATATGGTGGATACATCCTAAAAGCCCAGGATGGTATAGTGTTCTCCATCACTCATACCCAGAAAGTCACTGGGGTTGTGCCTTTTATTAGCAATGACTGGTTCAAGGTCAACTGCAGTTGTGAGAGCTCACACTGGATACATTATATTGAGTCACAGAGAAGCTGGTTTCCACAGGGAGCCCTCAAACCACTATTGCAGACCCATCATAACTCACTGACAAGAGTTCAAGTAGTTTGATTTGATCTTGAAAATAAGAAGAACTTGGGAACACAAAGTGGTTGATGGTTCCGATGGAGTTTTTCCAGTTTTATCCACCAACTCAATACCAAACCTCACCTCAGATACCAGAGACATCTACCTTTCTGGCACTAGCTTTTTTTGATAAAGTTCTAAGTTGCAGATTTTCCTCTGGAGTTTATAGGAAAATCTGCAACTTAGAACTTTATCAAAATTGGTTAAGAGCATGAGTTTTGATGTGAATAAATACTACCTTTGTAGTTTCTAAATGAGGTAACTTTAGTCATTTTTCAACTTGCTTATAAAGCATGTACCAAAATATGGGCCATCATGTATACTCACTACATGGTAGCTCTTATAATACTGCTTGAATAGATTTGCTTTAAATACCCCTAGTCCAATAGCTGCAATACTAAGAAAATGCAAGTCAGAACAGTGAGATTTTGAGATGTAGTTAAGGACTGTCTGTAGTTTTAGAAGGGAACACATCTTATCAGGACGTCTTCGATCTTCTTGTGAAAAGGAACTCTAAACTTACTCCGAAAGAAGTCTCCATTTTATTGATCTTTTCTTCTTCATCACTGCCCTCCACTGAACGCTCAGTAGGTGCTCATACACATTATCTTCTTTAATAAAGTGACAAAGTAATAAAGTGACCTCACAGTAAAGTGATCAAGCAGGTAATTTTACTCATTTTACATATGAGAAAATTGACACTTAGGAAGTTAGCTAACTTGTTTAGGAAAACACAGGTATTAAGAAAGAGGGTAAAGATTTAAAACCAAACATTCCTCAACCAAAGACCAAACATTTTAACTATATAATATACAACCATTTCATGGTATCCGTGAGGGATTGGTTTCTTACCAGCCCTCCCCAATATCAAAAGCCACAGACGCCCAAGTCTCTTATATGAGTGAAACGCTGCAGTGTTAGATTACCTGTAATACCTCATACAAACTGCACACATCCTCCCATATATTTTAAATCACCTCTAGATTACCTATAATGCCTGACACAATGCAAATGCTATGTAAATAGTTGCTGCCACACAGTAAATTCAAGTTTCGTGTTTTGGAACTTCCTGTTTGTTTTTTTCCCCAAAAATGCGGATATAGGGGGCTGATGGTACTTTAGCTTATGGTGTGTTGCATATCGTGAGAGAGCAGAAAGTAACTTACTGAAGACAACTTTAGATCTTTCTTGCTTAAAGGATGATGACTCTACCTTTTTTTTTTCATTGTCAAGGATTTTACTATCAATCATCCGTGATTTCTTTTGTGTGGAACACGTGTGTCAAGAGGAAAAAAAAAAAATATAAGGGCATTCCTTCTCCCAGCACCATTTTTTTCTTTCAGGAACTGGAACATGCTAACCAGCCATCTGTGAGAAATACCCATGTTCTGAAACGCTGCCATCTTGTGGTGGCATCACGCTATGGCAGCTCATAAAACAAGCATCAAGTCTGAGATGTCACATGTTCATCAGTGTCTTCTCCGCATTTGGCTAAGTCGCAGTCGGAGATGGAGGGCCTGTTCAGTTTCCTGATGTCACTGAAGGCACTGAACTGCACGTGGCTTATTTGTGAGTTTTGGATTATGTTTAGTTGAGGAAAAGTAAGGAGGCAGGAGAAAACGCGCACTCCGCTTTTTGTCAACTTTCACTGCAACAACAAACAGGAGGCAGACGATTCTGATGAGGCCCTTCGTCATTTGTAGACCCGTAATTCTTCTTTATAGGTAACAGAAATGCTGTGCTTTCAGAATCAGGCAGCTTTCCTTTCTGTCACAGACAAGCCTTCTCTACTACCTTATTGATTCGCCCAGCCAATTAATCCATTGATCTTTTCCACGTCTATAAAAACAACAGCAACAAAAAAGCATGCATATCCAATAGAAAAATAGGGTAGAGATGACAAGTCAGCTACAAATAAGATAATTAACAAAAAATGATACCTACTGATATCTGCACTTTCTCAGTAGCTTCTTTTTTTTCATGTTTTTCCAACTGAATAGTCCGCAGTATGTTTCTGAAGCATAGCAAAATCCATGAAAATGATAAAAGAAGCTCCTTAGTAAGAGATGGAACTACGGAAGAAATAAGAGAGTTTTTATTTGTGTACATTTGGCTTCCAGTTCAAAGTTTATGGTTTCCTTCCCCCATTCAGTTGACACATTGCTACAACCCAGGCTGAAAGATCTGATCTACCACCACGTGTGAACTGTGAAGACCAAGACATTTGAAACTTTTCCTGGATTTATGACCTAGAAAAGCAAAAATAGAGCAGGACAAAGAAATAAATGGAACTATAAAGCAGATTTGAATCTATCTTGCAGGAAAAAAAGGGCATGAACTAAAACAGTTAGAAGATTCTAGAAGTTAAGAATTTATTCTGTGCAATGGCAACTGACCAAGTGGGTTAAGTGAATGAGGGTGTTGATTCATTTCTGACTAACTGGCTGCTAGGTCTATTCTGCAGCTTTGCTTAAGGAAGATAGTGGGGTGGGCCAAAGGTTTCAAAAAAGGCTTCATTTAAATTTCAGTCTGAGTCACACATGTAAATTGCAAGGCAAAGATCACAGTGTAAGGGAAAAATTTGACTCTTATTCTCGGAAGCTGTACCGTCTTAATGATCCTTAATGGTTAAATATCACGCTAAGAGCTCTAACGTTTTTAGGCTGAAACAACCCTGGAGGCATATATGTCAATTTTGTAGTAATTATTCGTCTTGTGGAGGAAACCCTACATTATATGAAACATCAAAACCTAAATAGACTTTTAATTGTTCAGTCACAGAGATCTTCTACTGAGTTAGCATCTCAAAATGATAGGCTATTAGCAAATAACTAGCTTTCCTAGCACAAAACACCCACCAGTTAGAAAGGCGAGTGGAGCCAAGAAACAAGTCATGCCTGACCTAAAGCAGCACCAAAGGAACTGACAGGGAAGTCCTGGAAGAGGAATTCCGTACAGGAATATCGGTGGTTAATTGGACCTGGGGGCAGGAATGTGGACTCGTAAAGGAGTGTAGGGTGACTCTCCCAACTCCAGCCTAGGCAATCAGGCTGGTGGTGATTGTATTTTCTGAATTAGGGCACACAAATTGAACCAGATTGGGAATTTAGGAACACGCTGTGTCTGAACCACCTGCGTGACAAATGGATGTGAAGGCGGGGAGTGGGGAGCTCTGTGTATCACTCAGGAGCTCAGAAGGAGAGTCAGAGCTTAAGACAAGGATTTGAAGTCATTAGCACAGGAGCAATACCTACTCACCTTTATAAATGTGTCCTCTAATACTATTCCAGATATATACCAGGTGTTTATTAAATGTCAGACAACAAACAAATGAATCAATAAAAAGACTACGTCAATTAATGAACTGCCACACTTTCCATAATGAGTCCTCTCTCTAACATTAATGTTATTAAACAAAAAAATTCTCTTTCCAAATTTTCATGGACTATGAGGTTAGTGTTCAACTACTCGAGATAGTCACAGTTTATTCAATGCCCAGAATGCCGAGAAACAAAACAAAAATAAATAATTAAAGGGAAACACTGTGGTAGGGGCGGCAGAAAAATTCAGAGATTTTAAAACAAAACAAAACAAAACAAAACAAAATGTGAGCAGAACCGTAGCAGATTCATACATTAAAGGAGAGTAAGCCAGATTGCACCCTGGAAAGACCAAATTATATTCTTTTAGGACCTACTTGTTACACATTTAGTTTCTCCTGACAGTGAGCATTGAATCTGATGAATTTTTGATACAGAAGATTTGCCTGGTGGGATGTAGGATGGATGAATGATGGGTTATAGTTCTTCCAAGTGCTTCAGGGTTAGAGCCCAGTAACTGTCCATCATCACCCAGTTTTGCAGAAACCAACCTTTACCTCCCTACCTTAAAACAGTTATAAAGCTTCAAATATCTACATGGTGCTCTTTTAATTAGCAGTGGGATTATTTCTCGTTCCAGGAATGGACAACATTAACGTTTCCATACTGCTGAGACAATAGCTCAAAGATTGACTGGTAGATGAGATATCCAAGATGCAGGTCCAGGAACTTGTCTCAGTCTCAAAACTGGGACTCAAGGTACTCCATTGTCTTAGTTCCCAAGTGGCCACCTGTTTGCAAATGTTCTTGGAGATACACTAACTCTCTCCAGACACAAGGGCACAACTGCTTTTCAGTATGAGCTGATTTTCAGTCCTGGCTATTCGTTCTTATATTATTACCTCAGAACCACTCAGGTAAGACTGAAATCACTGGTCATTCTCTGCAATAATCTTGTCTGCCCCTTTGATGGTTCTAATGCCAGCACACTGAAGCTCAGCCCTCAGCGTTCATTAAAAACACTGTATTAAAGAAAAGCAGGACTTCTCCACCGTTATTTTTAACGCCGTATCCATTCAAGTCATTCTGAACTCCAAGCAAAATGCCACATATCAGTGTCTTGTTTATCCAGAGCCGAGCAAATTTGTCAATAGTGATTTTCGTCACAGCTGCCAGAGTAATCATTCACTCCCCTGATGGAAACACTCCCCACCATGTTGCATCTAAACTCCACGTGGTCTCAAAGGCACTACATGCTCTGTCCCCTGCCTGCATTTCCGACCACCACTCCATCCCCATACTCTGCTCTGGAGTAGCCCCTCTGAGACGCCGTGTTTATTCTTACTTAGGTCTTTTGCATTTGCTATCCCCACTGTCTAGAACCCTTTATCCTTAGAGCTTTACGATGCTCATTCCTTTAGTTCATCCAAGTCTCTGATTAAACATCACTTCCCCCAACTACCCTTTCTAGACATCCTGCCAAACACATACACTCACACACACACACAATCACATCTAACCTAGTCATATAACCTGCTTTTATCTTCTTAGTGCCAATCACTAAACACAGTCATACTACATATTTATTTACTTGTTTTTTTCAATGTCTCTGGCTCTAAAAAGTAGGGTCAAGGAGGGCGTGGTCTAGAACAGTGCCTAATACAGGGTAAACAATATTTTTAAGTAAATAAAGTTATTTAATTTATTTTATTTATTAATAATTAATAAATAAACCATGAAATAAACCATGAAATAATCATTAAGTAAGTGATGAATAATAAATAAAATGATTTGTGCCTCAAGACAAAGAAATCATAGACATTTGTCTAGAGGCATGCTCCTTCAAAGTAAACAGCAGAAATGTGTACACTCTTCTCAGAAAGTTGATGTTTTCCGAAGCAGAAAATGGACATCACAGGGAACGCTGGCGTCCTCTGTTCAGCCGGAGCGAGGAGCCTGCATGGATAACATGTCGGCAACAAGCCCCGTAGGAGACATCAGAACTATTGTATTAATCAGAGTCTTTAAACTTTATTCTGTTCGACACCCAGATAAACGTATGAAACTGCCACATGGTCCTGTAAATCAGCCTGCGTTAGCAAAATGATGGCAGCTGTGGACAACGGTGCTTCTGTTGGGTCTCTTTCTGCTCAGTTCAGATGGCTGGGAGTTGATGGCTCACTGAGGATTCTAACTCATTATCCTCTGGGTGGTCTGAAATCCTGAGTTCATTAGATAACTCTGATACCATCCCGGGGTTGTCATGTCAGCAGGAACGTGTGGAAATCATAAGAAGAACCCATATTCTCACAAAAGGGTAAGAAATTGAATTTTCCTTTATTTATTTTTTGCTTTGGGTGTTTTATTTTTTTTTTGGCTTTGTTTATCACACGCTTTATTCATATGCACATGCTTTCTCCAGCGATTCAGTTTCTAACCTTTTATCATATAAGATAATTTGAAATGTACACAACAATGAAACTGTAAGAATGCCCACCAAGGTGTTATTTATCATTGTAAAAAATTGCAAACAACATTATAATGAAAATTTAGTAACATAACATGGTATAGATACATCAATGAAATATGATGCAACCAATAAATGAGGTTATAGAAAGACATATTATCACAAAAATATTTATAATTCCTAGTTTAGTGAAAATTAAAATATCTTTCTGAAAAAATAGCACATACACATATATATTTTTTATTTTGTGTATATGTGTGTGTGTTTTAATTGAAGTATAGTCAATTTACAATGTTGTGTTAATTTCTGGTGTACAGCAGAGTAATTCAGTTATATATATATATATATATATATATTCATTTTCATATTCTTTTTCATTATAAGCTACTGCAAGATATTAAACATAGTCCCCTGTGCTATACAGTAGGATGTTGTTGTTTATCTATTTTATATATAGTAGTTAGTACATGCAAATCCCAAACTCCTAATGTATCCCTCCCTACCTTCTTTCCCCCTTGGTAACCATAAGGTTGCTCTCTGTGTCTGGGAATCTGTTTCTGTTTTGTAAATAAATTAATTTGTGTCAGATTTTTTAGATTCCACATATAAGTGATATCATATAGTATTTTTTTCTCTTCCTGGCTTATTTCACTTAGAATGACAATCCCCAGGTCCATCATATTAGTGTAAATGGCATTATTTTATTCTTTTTATTGGCTGAGTAGTATTCCATTGTGTATGTGTATGTGTGTGTGTGTATTCCATTGTGTATGTGTATGTGTGTGTATACCACATCTTCTTTATCCAGTCGTACATCCATACCTTTGAAAACATACTGACCTTATATCTGACTGTATAAATCTTTACTTTGTTCTTAGTCCTTTATTTTCTTCATCTACCTTCAATAACAATGTGATCAGTGTTGACCTATTACCCAAGGCTGAAATTTCAAAGGCAGCTGATGACTCCTATTCCTTCCAACCTTGCAAAAACAAGATCAAATTCCAGGTGTCTCTCAGAGCAATCTACCAAATATCTCATCATGAAACTTGATTTTGCATTAAGTACATTGGCCACAACAGCCTAAGCACCCACTCTAGGAAACGAGAGAACAAAGAGCTAAAACACTCAGAAGGAAGGAAATCATGAAAAATTAGAATAGCAACAACAAAAATCAATGGAATTGAAAACAGCAGAACAACAGGAAAAAAAAATCCTAATTAATGAATCCAAAAGCTGGTTCTTTGAAAAGACCGAAAAAATTGTTACCTCTATGTGGGCTAAACAAAAACAAAAGACAGAGAGAGACAGAGAAAGAAACAAGACATGTATTACCAATATTGGCAACTAAAGAAGGGAAGTTATCAATACTGACCCAGTGCACATTAAAAGGTTAATAAGGAAATCCTGTGAACAAGTCTATGCCCACAAGTTAGACAGCTCTGATAAAGTGAACCAAACATTCAAACTGCCAAAATACACTCAAGGAGAAATGAATAAATATCCCCACATCTAATAAAGAAATTGAATTAATATTTTATATTCTTACAGAAAGAACTCACCAGGGCCAGATGGTGACTAACTCTACCAAATATTTTATGAAGAAATAATACCAATTTTCCACAATCTCTTCCAGGAAATAAAAGAAGAAATACTTCTCAACTCATTTTATGAGCCCCACATGACTCTAATATCAAAGCAAAGATATTACAAAGGACCAGTATCCCCCATGAACAGAGACAAAAAGCTCTTAATAATATGTTAGCAAATCAAACCCAGCAAAGTTAAACAGGGTAATACATCATGACCAAGAATGCAAGGCTGACTTGGCATCCATAAATCAACTGATGTGGCCTCACATTATACTCCGAATAAGAAGAAATATATGATCATACCAATAGTTGCAGAAAACCATTTGAAAAAAATTAATCACTTAAAAAAACTTTAAAAGAAAACTAGGAGCATAAAGGAATATCCTTTACTTAATAAAGAATATATATATAAAATTTGTAGATAACATATTTAGTGGGGAGAAACTAATGCTTTCCACATAAGATCAGAAATAAGGCAAGGATATTCTCTTTCTTTGTTCCTATTCAACATTGTACCTGATGTCCTAGTTTATTCAATAAGGCAGGAAAGAGAAAAATACAGGTATACAAAATTTAAAGGAAAGAATAAAAGTCTTTAATCACAGATGACATGACTGTCTGTGTAGATAGCCCTAAAAATAGCCAACAGAATAAGTAGCCAACAAAAAACTTCTGGAACAATTAGTGAATTTAGCATGGTAGCTGGATATAAGGTCAATATATTAAAAAGTCAGTTGCTTTCCTATATATCAGTAAAGAAAAATTAGAATATTAAATTTTAAAATATAATTTACAATTGCACAAAAGAGTAAAATGATAAAATGTTGATGAAAGACATCAAAGAAAAGCTAAGTAAATGGAGAGATATTTTGTGTTTGTGGATTGGAAAAATCAACATAGTAAAGATGTCAACTTTTTCCAAATGGATATATAGATTTCATACAACCCCATCAAAGTACCAGCAAACATTTTTGGTGATAACAACAAACTGATTCCAACATTTATATGCTAGAAAAGCAAATGCAATACTGAAAAAGAAAAACAAAGTGGGAGGACTCACACTACATTGCTTACTGCAGCATGAAGATTTACTACAAAGCTACAGTAACCAAGACAGACACATAGTGCAATGGAATAAAACAGAGAGCTTAGAGATAGCCCCACATGGATAAAGTCAACTGATTTTTGACCAAAGCAAAAAGGCATATAATGGATATAATACAAGAAGACTCTTAACCATAAATGCAGCTGAAATAATTGGCAGTCTGTATTTTTTAAGACAGAAAGAAAGAAAAAATAAGAAAAAACCAGGCACAGACCACACATTTTACACTAATATTAACTCAAAATATACCACCGACCTAGTAAAATGCAAAGTTGTAAAACTTCTAGAAGAAGACGTGAGATAAAATCTGAATGACCTGCAGTTTGGTGATGAGTTTAGACACATTTCAACACAGAAAGCACAGTCCCTGAAAGAAAAAATGTGTAAGTTGGAATTTTATTTTCTTAAAAAATTGCTCTGCAAAGAACACTGTTAAGGGAATGAAAAGAGAAATCACAGACTGAAAAATATTGGCAAATAACTTTTCAGATAAATGACTTGTACACAAAATATACAAAATTACATAATAACAAAACCTCTTAAACCTCAATAATAATAACCAAAAAATTGAACAAAGAAGTCACCAAAAAATATAGACAGTAAACAAGCATATGAAAGTATCCTAACATATTTACCGTTAAGGAAATGCAAATTAAATGGCAATGGCGTTCCACTACACACCCCCTGGAATGGTTTAAACCCAAAATCCAACAGTATCCATTGATGAGTATGTGGAGCAACAGGAACTCCCATTCATCGCTGGGGGGGAATGCAAAATGTTAGAACCACTTTGAAAGATATTTTGGCAGTTTCTCCTGAAGCAAGATGTAACCTGACTGGTGATCAACTCCAGTGTTTGCCAACTGATTTCAAAACTCACATCCACACAGAAAACCTGTACATGAGTGAATAATGAATCAGTTTTATCCATCATCATCAAAAACTGGATTAACTGAGATGTATTTTAATAGGTGAATAAATGAACACACCATGGTGTCGTCATATAATGCTACTCAGTGATACAAATGGATGAACATCAACCCACAGAACAACGTGGATGAATTTTAAGTACACATGGCTAAGTGAGAGAAGCCAGTCTGAAGAGGCAGCATCCTTTATAACTCCATTTATATAACATTCTGAAAAACAGACTATACAGAAGGGAAACAGACCAGTGGTTGTCAGGGGATGGATTAGGTAAAGCACAAAGGAATTTTTAGTGCTGTGTTTTGTATGCTACTATAGTGTTAGACCTGTGATGCTATGAATTGGTCAAAACCCATAGAATTTTTCAGCACAAGAAGTTAATCTTAATATACACAAATAAACAAGCAAAAAATCAAGGCAGTCGGGGATTCCAAGACAGAACACAAACCATGGCAAGAGAATCTAAACCAACTATGTTACAAACGTGTGACCTAACTTCATTGGGGAGAGCAGGGGCAGATGTCCTTGTGCAAGTAACTTTGGAAATGAGTGGAGACTGTAAGACTGTAGCAAAAAAGAAACTGTAAGCCCGCACTGGACTCCTGTAGGTAAGCCTGTTTCTTACAGGAGTACAGGGTAACAACCTTAAACCCAAACAGAGGCCAGGATGGAGCAAATAAGTGAATGCATTGTAGATGGTAGAGGCAGGAGTCTCAGAGCTGGAGGGGAGTTTACAGATAAGCAAGGGGAAAAGGCCGGAAGGATCCACGTGGTCATGGATTGGAGCTGGTGCCATTAATATGGACTCAGGTTTAATTTACTATAAATAGAGATGGAGAGAGACAGGAATACTTAGAGAAACCTGTTGCCTGGGAGGGTTTAAATGCCGAAAGCACACCCAGCACAGAATCAGGAACCCTTGAAGAAACAGTTAATTCTAGGCCTGGGGAATGAATATACAATGTGAGCCCAGGGCATCATTCATCCAGAAAGTAATGAAATGCTATATTAAACACACACACACACACACACACACACAATGAGCAGGGCTTGTAAAAGGGGCATGGGAGCCAATTGAAAAAGCTCCCAGGGCTAGAACAATTCTAGCAGCAAAACAGATAACATTTTGGATTGTAACTCAAAGACTGAAATAAATACCATAAACCTGTAGTCATCAAAATAGGTGATTGAACAAATACATAAATGGGTGGGAATAGACAAAAGTCCAACATAGAAAGAATTCTGAATGATTTATGTAGACACTGCCCCCTCAAGGCAGTGGAGCATCACTCCCTGGTCCTTAAGTGTGTGGTTGAGCATAGTGACTTCCTTGCAAAGAATACAGTATAGAAAGGGGGCAAAATGCTCACCTAAGTTAGAGAAACCTGACAACCTGTATCTGAGCTAAGTGATGATGGCTAGCATTGTCAGTGATAAGTCACGCTGGGAATATGTATCCTTGGTGTGATTTGATAAAAATGTCATTTATCCTTGTGACCTTTCTCCCAAAACACATGTCCCCCATCTATGCATGGAAAATAGAAAAAAGGTAGACAAACACAACTGAAAGCCATTCTACAAAATATCTGTCCAGTACTGCTCAAAATTGTCAAGGCCACTGAAAACAAGGAAAGTCTGAGAAATGGTCACAGCAAAAAAGTATCCCATGGAAATATAACTACTAAATGTTAACCTGTTATCTTGGATTGGATCTTGGGACAGCAAAAGAAAAAAACTAAAGAAAATGTAAAAGTACAATCCTATAATGCATGAATATCAGTTCACTGATTATAACAAATGTTTCAGACCAAGGTAAGATGTTAACAGTAAGAGAAACAAGATGCAGAATGTAAGAAAACTCTCTATACTGTATTTGCAACTTTACAATAGATCTAAAAACTACATTGCCCTTATGTCCAGAAAATGTGAAAACTCTATATGCACCCCAATGTTCATAGCAGCACTATTTACAATAGCCAAGACATGGGAACAGCCTAAATGTCCATCAACGTATGAATAGATCAAGATGTGTATATATGAATATGTGCAATGGAATATTACTCAGCCATAAAAAAGAAATAAATAATGCCACTTGCCGCAACATGGATGGACCTAAAGATTATCATACTAAGTGAAGTAAGTCAGAGAGAGAAAGACAAATATCATATCACTTATATGTAGAATCTAAAAAAAAAAAGGATAAAAGCAAACTTATTTACAGAGCAGAAAGAGATTCACAGACATAGAAAACAAACTTATGGTTACCAGGGGTTAAGGAGTTGGGGAGAGATAAATTGAGAATTTGGGATTTTCAGATACACACTACTATATGTAAAATAGATAAACAACAAGGACCCACTGTACAGCACAGGGAAATATATTCAATATCCTTTAATAGCCTATACTAGAAAAAAATCTGAAAAAGTATATATATATATAAATATATACAACTGAATCACTTTGCTATAGACGTGAAGCATAAATCAGCTATACTTCAGTTTAAATACATATATATGTATGTGTGTGTGCATATATGTGTGTGTGTATGTATGTGTGTGTGTATATATATATACGTGTGTGTGTGTGTGTGTGTATTGCCCCATTGGTATTAAAAGTTAAGCACAAATTCAAGCTCAAAGAATATACCTTCAATTTTCTAGGAACTAATTATTCTCACTCTCATTTCCAAGTGAATTATTAAACACAATAAATTAAACTGAGGTTTAAAGAGCTTTACCCTAGATGTCTCTTTAGTTTTAATCAGGAAACTCAAATATGCATAGAGTGTTACAGATTGCATGTTCTTTTTAAATTATTATAACATGTGTCTAAGAAGAAAGGGCAAGAAGTCAGTATCTCTTCATTTACTACGAAGAAATGTCCTGATTTGAGGAGTTGTCTCAGAGATATTTTTTTTACACTGTGTACTGGATTGTGCATTGGTCCCCACCAAAAAAATTCACATCCACTAGTAACCTCAGAATGTGACCTTATTTGGAAACAGAGTCTTTGAAGATGTAATTAGTTGAATTAAGATGAGGTCATATTGGAATGGGGTGTGCCCTAATCCAATGACTGGTGTCCTCATAGGAACAGAAAGCAGACACACAGTGAAAAAAAGAGGGAAGACAGAGACAGAGACAGAGAACTCCAAGTGACTTCGCATGCAGAGATTACAATGATGCAGCTACCAGCCAAGAAAAGGCAATTGGTACTCACCAGAAGGAAACACCTCTCCTGAGAGCATTTAGAGACTAACAATGTCCTGCCAACCTCTTAATTTCAGACTTCTAGCCTCCAGAACAAATTCCTGTTGTTGCAGACCACTGAGTTTGTGGTCATCTGCCATGGTAGTCCTAAGAAACGAGCACACACAGATTCGCAGGGTGGGCTGTATACCAGGAGGAGAACGGTGTATCTGTCTTTCTTTTTTTTTTTTTTGTAACATTTTTTTATTGCTTTACAATCAATG
The DNA here is from genome assembly GCF_048564905.1 of Vicugna pacos. NCBI lineage: Eukaryota > Metazoa > Chordata > Mammalia > Artiodactyla > Camelidae > Vicugna > Vicugna pacos. The sequence goes on along the minus strand of NC_132988.1, from coordinate 5,730,597 downwards.
TTACAATGTTGTGTCAAATTCCAGTGTTCAGCACAATTTTTCATACATGGACATATACACACTCATTGTCACATTGTTTTTCTCTGTGAGCTACCATAAGATCTTGTGTATATTTCCCTGCGCTATACAGTATAATCTTGTTGATCTATTCTACAATTTTGAAATCCCAGTCTATCCCTTCCAACCCTCCGCCCTTTATCTGTCTTTCTTACAGCTAATTCCTAATGTTGGACCTCTTCTCCTCCAGCCCCTCCAGCCTGCTGAAGCAGGTGGGAGTGTTCAAATGAGCACTAATTCTTCATCTCAGACAACATTACATTATCATCATCTTCTCTTATCAGGCCCTCTCTGCTTCTCATCTCTGACAAGCAAATTGTGCTATTTGAATGAAGACACTTCCATTTAATTAATAATTCTTTTCATAAGTGAATTATCTTCTTTTCTGAGCCCAAGAGCCTAATTTTAGCTTGTTAACCTCATTATGTCCATGAGATCACTTTGGTAATTCTGAATCTTCTCTGATTTACTTTCTTGACTAAAAATAAAAATAATACCAGATAATCAAATTAAAGGCTCTTCTCCAATTAAATCTTCTGCCTAAAGTGAATATGGCTGAGAAGAGGGAACTTTTTACTTTTCCGGGAGTATATGTAAAAGGTCTTTGGTCCCAGCCTTCTTGATGTGATCTTTTATTTCTCAAATCCATAACATGCCCTGTCTACTCCATGACAGTCTGCTGGGGGAAGAAAAAAAAAAAGGTCAAACCTAATTTTCTAGTCCTCAGAAAAGAAGACTTTGAGATTAGCAGTGTTTTTTCTCACACTCATTCCTATTCTGTAGCCTAAGGAACTGTAAAATATATTAAGATTAATAGAAAAGAAATGAGTTTTAAACTGTGAGCAAAAGAGAGAGCCTTTTCAAGGTATCTGAGTTCATCCAGCAGAAAAGTGATTTCACAGCTTTGGTGAGGCAGCATCCCTGGCAAGTAAAAATTCTCTTTTTATTCAAGATGGGCAGGGGTGGAGACCGTCAAACTAAAATAGATGTCCACTAAGTCCAAAGCAGGCTTCAGTTGCCTGTGAACCAGAAGCCACGGAAGGTAAATAACCAGGTGACATTAAGATTCCCAGGAATACAAGTCATTATTTTTACAGAAAACTAATTGCAACAACCTGCTCAGCATTTTCCCCCCACTATTGATGAGAAAAAAAAGTGGATTGACACTAACGAAATAAGACTTGACAAATGAGTGATGCACTCCGCAAGTCCAGACTCCCTAGATGACAACCCTGCTTGTGCGTTCCACATCTTTTCTGAATTGCTTTTGTCCATGACAGCCCGTGAAACAATTTCTCTGTCATATGCTCCCTGGGTCAACGTTTATTTGGTATTTGTTATAGAGTAAAATTCAAAGTGAGCTGTGTGTTCAGTATAAGAATAGACTGGAATTTCAAAATGGTAGAATAGATAAACAAGATTATCCTGTATAGCACAGGGAAATACACACAAGATCTTGTGGTAGCTCACAGAGAGAAAAATGTGACAATGAATATATATATGTTCATGTATAACTGAAAAATTGTGCTCTACACTGGAATTTGACACAACATTGTAAAATGATTACAAATCAATAAAAAATGTTAAAAAATAAAAAAGAATCCAGTAGGATGTGCATCAGTAAACACTGACTATACATGGGCTATGACTGAGCATCAGAACTCACTTCTGGGCACGCTTGGAATAAATAAACGCAAGTCACAGCGATGACCATCTACTAGGCTTGTGTCGAATCAGTAAGTGTCATTATTTCCACCTTTGTCAACAGTCTACCCCCGTGGTTGTTTCTGTTTCAGTTGGAGTTTCCAGAAAACAGATTTTCAGAAGGGAACTTGCCTGCAGGAGCTGCCCCAGTTATTGTTATTAGGGGACTAATGAAAACTTGCCTTAAGGAAGTGAGGCAAGAAGACTGGGCAGGAGACACTGAGCTATGAAGCCGACTCAGAAGTGGCCTCGGCCAATCTCTGAAGAGCTCTTCAGAGCTCTGAAATATGTCTGGCCCTTCAAAGATGCCCCCAAATGAAGTGAAAGGGCTTTAGAAACCCTATATCAACAAGTCACCAGAAGTGGTTGCTCCTGGGGACATGGCTTAATGCTAGGCGGGACAGCTCTCTGTGAAAGGCAGTTGCCAGAGAGGCGCTCAGAGCTGGGCGACCAGCCAGCAACACCCGAGCATCTGGCATGAGGGTCACAGCCCTGGCGGGCATACTAAGCAGAGCATTTCAGCATCCACCATGGCTTCCTCTTTGTTCCCAGCTTTTCTGTCTTTCTCTCTGTTTACTTAATTGTCACTAACCTTATCTGGCTCAACTGCCCTTTTCTCCTGAATCTTCTCACCCTGTACAAGCCTTGGTGCTGATGGCTTACTGCCATCTTGGTCCCCAAATTGCCATCCGGGTCCCCAAATACTCCCCAGCTCTACAGTGCTTGCTCAGAAATCCTTTCTTACTCCAGCTGAGTGCAGCCAATATGAAAGCTGGTGCATCCCTAGAGTCAGGGAGCAAGGAGGCACTCCTACTGTCAGAGATGCTGTTGGCGCCCCACCTGTAACCCCTCATCCTTACCGTTTCCTTTCCTGTGGGCTGAGTGCCAACCACCATGGCTGTACCTCATTGCCTTATGACTTTCTCTGTTTTCCAGGATCTCATTTTGCCCATCTGTATGCAAACCAGGGAGGCCTGGGAGAATCTAAACCGATGACCAGTGAAAACTGGAATATAAAGTACCTGAGATCTCATACTGCTCACCTGGAATTGTCCTGGTGTATGCGTTCTACAACCCAGCGCTCAGATTTCCCCAGTGGGTCAAACTCCAAGAACCCATAGTGGTGACTTGATTACACACTCTTTATTGGGAGCCTTCCCTTCCTGGTCTCACTCCTCGATGAAGTTTCCTGGGATCATCTCCCAAATAAAATACTTAAAGTCAAATCCTTACATAAAGATCTAGTTCTTGGATAACGCAATTGAAGACAGCCATATTAGTCCAAATGCCCTCGAGGAACAAATTTAAGTTGGTGTCAGAAGAGAGGAGTATGGGGAAAAACAAGCAGACGAATTTATAAATGAAGACAAGCCAAAGGAAGAACAAAGTTAAGATAAGAACAAAACGTGTCAGAAAACTCGTCAGAGGATTGACAACTGATGTATTTTTTTCCCACTACATATTTTAGTTTAGAGCCAGCATATGCCTGAAGTAACATTATTATGAGATTTACAGACATTGTTAGTCATCATCTCATCACCAATAAAGACATAAAGACATAAACAAATGAATAAATAAATTTTAATATGTAAGCCCATTGCATGTATCCCAGGGACGGGAAACAAAAAGATAGATTTGTACAGTAAACATTTGGTGTTTGTTAATTGTCCAGCCTCAAACACTCCCCTCACCATTAATGCCATTCTCTTTCTTTTGAGGGTCCTGTGTATCTTCTTTCGAGGTGGCACCCACCTCTTACTAAGGAAGCCAAAGCAGTGGCTTGCTCTCCCTGCTCCAGCATGATTAACTGAACAGGCTCATCAAGAACTTGAACTTTAAGTGATCAGACATGTTTCGAGGCTGGAGGTCACAGTCACCAGTGTCATCAGCATTTGGATCAAAGTGTTTCCAGGGAATGACTGTGCCTGTGGAATCTTCCCAAGCTGCCAAGCTCCTATTTTTCAATGTAACTTTTAGCCTCCAACCAGTTCCATGAATCCCTAATATCCATTCAATAGACACCATTTTGGCTAAGGGAGGTAGACTTATGCTGGTATACCAGGAGTATGCAGCAGCCAAGAGGTCCTCAGGGAAACATGGGCAATTTGGGATTGGTTACCTGGCCATGAAGGAGTAGTCCACTGAACTTCTGTACGATTTCTATGAGACCATTTAGAGCTCCCTGATACTTATCATTGCAAAGCCTTCATCTTCAGACCTTTCCAGCATCTTCCTTTAATGTGCTTATTTTTGTTTTTGTTCTCAAAGAAATCCAATGTTTTTTTTTAAGTTATACACTTATATGAATTTTATCATTTGTCTACATCAAAGTCCATATGACATTGTTTAATAATTCTAAAATTAGTTATTTGTGTAAACCTGACCTAAAGTTCAAATGTAGATCTCACAACTGCCCATTTTCTGAATCTGACTGATGTCACACATTAGAAAAGAAATATATTTCCCATGACTGATTTATTTTAACTTACATTAAGAGCCAATGCAGAAGAATATTGCTAAATTCACTAATAAAGTACTGTGAGAAAAGATTGAGAAAGTAAAACTGAAAAACTAAATCCCTCCATAAAAATTTTCAAAATGATGATTTTCAAATAGATTCTCATTTGAAAAATCAAATTAAAATTGCCTATTTTTAACATTAAAAATATGAGACTCCTTCTATTTAAAATTAGCTAAGAGAAAATGAAATTTAAGCCAAAGAGGGACATCTGTGTAGTTGGTATGTGAGTATATTTCAACTATATCATGTTAATTGACCCAAGACATCTTCCATTGTTTTGATTATCTGCCTGATTTATCAGGAAATGGAGTGGGAAAGCAAAGATTACTGTGTGGTTATATTTGTCTTAATTTTTAAACTGTTTAGTTTCATTTATCTGAAAGAAACACTTCTGTATTTCTTTAAAGACTTAAGGCAATTGATTTAAATCCAGACATGAAGTCTTTCCCAGGGTGGAGAGACAGCAGTAAAGACATGAGTGTATAGGATCTAGCGGGGGTCTAGGTCCACATATTGATCCAACCAAAGAGAAGTTTACTTAGACAGGGCAGATCTGATTAATATTCAAGGAAACAGACTTCATATTCATATCATTATTTGTTGATAAACAAAACCATCCATTCCTTTTGTATCTTGACCTCCCAAAAGAGAGGGAAGGGTGGATTTTAGGATTATACACAACTTAGAACATAATCTCTCTTGACCATACCAATGATCTACCAAGTAACAAATTGCCAAAAGGCGAAGTAGCTTTAATTTAGAGATCTGACATATTACTTCCCACTACACACTTTAAAAGAGCTCCTTTGGTAAACTAGATGAAGAGTAGGATTTTTAAATTTTACTCCCCCATAGCCTATGCACAAAAAAGAAAGGAAAGAAAAAGAAAGAAAGAAAGAAAGAAAGAAAGAAAGAAAGAAAGAAAGAAAGAAAGAAAGAAAGAAAGAAAGAAAGAAAGAAGAGAGAGAGAGAGAGAGAGAGAGAGAAAGAAAGAAAGAAAGAAAGAAAGAAAGAAAGAAAGAAAGAAAGAAAGAAAGAAAGAAAGAAAGAAAGAAAGAAAGGAAGGAAGGAAGGAAGGAAGGAAGGAAGGAAAGAAGGAAGGAAGGAAAGAAGGAAGGAAAGAAGGAAGGAAGGGAGAAAGAAAGCTCTTTAACATGCCATGCAAGATTTTGCAAGATCTGGATACTATAAGCTTCTTACTTACCCGCCTCCACATAAACCACTGACCCTGCAATACTGAACTTCTGGAAGTGTCATGAATATATTAGGCCTTTTTATGTGCTTCTACTTAAAGTGCTCTCTTTCTCTATTCCCTTATTTAAGGCTTATCTCAGATAGTGTCTCCTATGATAAAATTTTCCTTATGCCCCAAACTTTAGCCTCTCTTCTACTGCTGCATGGCCTCTTTTTCACAATCTTATGAGTACCTTGATGGTTTGTTTCCAGAAAGAAAAAAAAATCATTGAAAGAATCTTCAAGGAGACTGTGAGCATCTTGGTGGCAAGTGTCATGACTTACTCTCTGAATCTCAAATAGCTAGCACAGGAACTGGCATATGCTGGGTCTTGACATATTTTTATCTTACAAATGAGAGAATAAATGTTACATTCTCCTATAGGACTCATGCCTTGAAATATACCATCCAGTTATTGGAAGAGTTGCAGTGACAAAAGATGGAGAATGCATCTTTGACATACAGAATACAGATATCTAAAATTAGAAGTATTTTTTTCTCATTAAATCATTTCCACCAATAAAAGTGCCCATCTTTTTTTTTTTCATTTTTCTAAAATATAGTATCCATAGTATGGAACTTTTTTTTCAAAGTTAAAAAGGATTTACTTGTAATTTCCTATACATATTTAGCTTGTAAATATGTCTGTCAATGTATTAAGGGACAATGTATTAAGGACAATAACAAAACAAGTTAAACTTTTCATAGTGTTTCACTTCAAGTCCTACACAAGTTGAAATCTGATAAAGGATTTACATTCGGTTATCTGAAACTCTGCATCTCCGACTTGCACCTTGAAATGGCAGGTTTATTCACTTCTGGTTTAAAGCCACTGTACAGATGTGTCATTTAATGACTTTTAGTAACATGTAAAAAATTAAAACATACACCACAAACAATGCAAAGAGAGAGATACAGTGCTGTGAAATCAGCAGTAGAGTTTTAGAAGCTTATTATTTACTTTGTTTTTACTTTGGGGTAAAAAGTCTTTAGCTGAACACTCAGCAGAACACCCTTTGAGCTGTTTTATCTGCATTTACACTTGTTCATTATTCTTTTGTTTTCTGTCACTTGTTTCCCTTTTATCACTTCCTTCTTTTATTATTAATTTTCCAACTCTGAGGGTATTTCTCCTCTTTTTGTATCTGTCCCATGAATCAACTATTTTATAAGCTCAGAAAATGATGTTAATAATTATAATTATAGACTAAAAACCACTAAAATGTAACAAGACATGGAACACCACCCTGGAGGAATCCACGGACACATACAACCTGTCCTGATTTCTTCTCACCACTCAAGACATGCATTTCTATACAATTTAGGACAAAACCAGGTTTGCAAGTCAACCAATAACTTGTCTAATTTCACTTACGGAAAGGGCTATTAAGGGCACATTTTTGGGGGGGTCTTAAGAAAACTTTTGTCCCCAATGGAGTGTCTTCATTGTCATCAACCAAAAATGTAAATATTTCTGACTGCATGGACCCATAAGTTAGCCAGCCTTTTGAATCTACACATCTCTTATAGTAAAAGCAGTGCCCGGGAATAAAAAGTAAAAGATAAATGATTTCTCTTGCTTAAATAATACTAAATTAACACCAAAAAAAATTAACACCGTAATAGTCAAAAGGGCAGGTCTGCAGACAGGATTAATATGAGGTTTGGATCAGAAAGAACTCTAAGGGGTTTGCTGCCACTTAGGGAGAATGTATTAAAGACTACTTAACTTAAACGACTAAAAAGTAAACAAGAATTTCCAAAAAATTGGAAAAAAAATGAAATAAGACTGAGGTTGTGAATAAAGAATTGGTGACTATGAAAGTGTTTGCTAGACGTGTGCTGTCTAATATGGTAGCCATTAGCCATGTGTGGCTATTTAAATTTCTAGAGGACTTCACTTTTTAGAGCTGTTTTAGATTCACAGCAAAGTTGAGTGGGAAGTACAGTGATTTCCCATATATACCTTGCCCTCACACACACACAACCTCAGCATCTCTCACCAGAGTTACAGATTTGTCACAGTGGATAAACCTACATTGATAAATCATAATCGCCAAAGTCCATAGTTTACATTAGGGTTCACTCTTGATGTTTGACATTCTATGGATTTGGCCAAATGTCTAGTGAAGGACATGCACCCACAGTTATCATATCATAAAGAGTGCTTTCAATCCCCTGAAAGTCCTCTGTCCTCTGCTCCTCCTCCTCCAACTCCCGGCAGCTACTAAACTTTTTACTGTCTCACAGCTTTACCTTTTCCAGAATGTGATATGGTCAGAATCATATGGCATAGATAGCCTTTTCAGGTTGGCTTCCTCATTTAACAATATGAATTTGTCTCCTCCATGTCTTTTCCTGGCTCAATAGCCTATTTGTTTTGGGCACTGAACAACATTTCATTGTCAGGATGGACCACAGTTTATGTATCCATTCACCTACTGAAGGGCATTTTGGTTGCACCCAAGTTTTGGCAATTATGAATAAAGTTACTATAAGTATCTGTGTGTAGGGTTTTGCATGGATGTAAGCTTTTCAATACTTTGGGTAAATATCATGGGGCACAGTTGCTGGATTGTATCATAAGAGTATGTCTGGTTTTGTAAGAAACTGGCAAACTGTCTTCCAAAGTGTACCGTTTTGCATTCCCACCAGCGGGGTGAGAAAACCCCCACTGCTCCCTGTCTTCACCACCACTTGCTGTTGTCAGTGGTCCAGACTGTGGCCGTTCTGCTAGGCATGCCCCGGTGTCTGTTGCTGTTCTAATTGGCATTTCCTTGACGACATAAGATGTGGAGTATCAGTCTCATATGCTTACTTGCCATTTATACATCTGTGTTGGTCAAGTGTCTGTTAAGATCTTTAACCCTTTTAAATTCAGGTTGTTTGTTTTCTTATTGTGGAGTTTTAAGAGTTCTTTGTATATTTTGCACGTAGGTGTCCAGTTGTTGCAGCATCCTTTGTTGAAGAAACTACCTTTGCTCCATTATATTGCTTTTGCTCCTTTATCAAAGATCAGCTATTTATATAAGTGTGGATCTACTTCTGAGCTCTCTGTTTTGCTCCATTGATCTGTTTGCTCTTTCACCAACACCACACACACTGCCTTGATTGCATTAGTTTTATAGTACATTTTGAAATCAAGTAGCTTCAGTCCTCCAACTCTGTTCTTCTTCAATATTTTGTTGGCCATTCTGAGTATTTTATCTGTCCATTTAAACTTTAGAATCAGTTTCCTGTTATTCACAACATAACTTTCTGGGATTTTGATTGGGACTGCACTGAATCTGTAGATCAAGTTGGGAAGAATTGACAGCTTGACAAAATTGTATCTTCTTATGCATGAACATGGAGTATTTCTTTAGTTAGTTCTTCTTTGATTTTGTTCATCAGAGTTTTGTAGTTTTCCTCATATAGATCTGTAATATAAATGTGTTTTTAATTTCAAGTTCCATATGTTCATCGCTGGTATATAGGAAACCAACTGTCTTTTTTGTGTCCTATAACCTGCAACTTTACTATAATGGCTCATTAGTTCCAGGAGATTTTTTTATTGATTCTTTTGGATTTTCTACATGGATGATCATGTCATCTGTGAGAAAAGACAGCTTTATTTCTTCCTTCTCAACCTGTATACCTTTATTTTCTTGTCACGTCTTTTTTCATTAGCAAGGACTTTCAGTACAAAGTTAAAAAGGAGTGGTGAGAGGGGACATCCTTGCCTTGTACCTGATCTTAGTGAAAAAGCTTCAAGTTATAACATTAGCTGCAATTTGTTAATAGATTTTTGTTACCAAGTTGAGAAAATTTCCTTTCATTCTTGATTTACTGAGTTTCTGACATGAATGTGTGCTGGATTTTGTCAAATACTTTTTTTTTTTTTGCATCTATTGATAGGATTGTATGGTTTTTTTCTTTTTAAGTCTGTTGATGAAATTAATTGGTTTTCCAATGTTGAATCAGCTTTGAATAACTGGTAAATCACACTTATTTATGATGTATAATTCTTTTTATACATTGTTGGATACCATTTGCTAATATTTTGTCAAGGATTTTTGCATCTGTCTTCATGAGATATATTGATCTGTAGTTTTCCTTTCTAAGTGTCTTTGTCTGGTTTTGGTTGGGGTAATGTTGGCCTCACAAAATGACCTAGGAATAGTCTCTAGGTTTCTGTCCTCTAAGAGTGTAGAGAATTAGTATAATTTCTTCCTTAAATATTTGGTAGAATTCACCAGTGAATTTGCACCAGGAACTCGTGCTTTCTATTTTAGAAGCTTATTAATTTTTATTTAATTTATTTAATAGATACAGGACTATTCAGATTGTCTATTTATTCTGTGTGAATCTTGGCAAATTGTGTCTTTCAAGGAAATGGACCATTTCATTTAGGTTATCCAATTTGTGGGCGTAGAATTGGCTAGAGTAGTCCTTCATTGTCTTTTTAATTTCCATGGGATCTGTGGTATTTTTCTTTCTTTCACTTCTGATATTAGTAATTTGTGTTCTCGCTCATATTTTCTTAGTTAGCCTTGCTAGAAATTTATTGATTTTATTAATTTTACTAAGAACCAGTCTTAGATTTTGTTTATTTCTTCTTTTGATTTCCAGTTTTTGATTTCATTGATTTCTGCTCTAATTCTTATTCTTTCTTTTCTTCTGCTTATTTTAGATTTAGTTGTCTCTTCTTTTTCCACTTTCCTAAAGTGGAAATTTAGATTATTGATTTTAGATCTTTCTTCTTTCTAAAATATGTGCTCAATGCTATAAATTTCTCTCTAAATACTGCTTTTGCAGCATGCCACAAATTTTGATAAGTTGTAGTTTCTTTTTAATTTAGTTCAAAATATTTAAAAATTTTTCTTCAGATGTTTTCCCTTGACTCATATGTTACTCAGAAGTGAATTGTTCAAACTCCATGTAGTCTGAGATTTTCCAATTATCTTTCCATTGTTGATTTCTAGTTTAATTCCATTGTGGTCTGAAAGCAGATTTGTGTGATTCGTATTAAGTTTGTTAAGATGTATTTTATGACCCAGGATGTCATCTATCTGGGTTACTATTCCATGTGAACTTGAGAAGAATGTGTATTCTGCTGTTTCTGGATGAAACGGTCTATAAATGTCAGTTTTATGCACTTGATTTATGGTGTTACTGTGCTCAGCTATGTCTTTACTGATTTTCTAACTGTTGGTTCTATTCATTTATGATTGAGGGGTGTTGAAAGTCTCAAACTATGCTAGTAGAATCATCTATTTCTCTTTGCAATTTGATTTGTTTTTGCCTCACATAAGTATGACGCTCTGTTCTTAGACATTAATGATTGTTACATCTTCTTGGAGAACTATCTATCCCCTTTATCAGGATGTAATGCTTTTCTTTATTCCAGATAATCCTCTTTACTTTGAGGTCTGCTTTGCCTGAAATTAACATAGCTCTTCCTGATTTCTTTCATTTAGTTTTATCATGGTATGTCTTCCTCCATCCATTTACTTTTAATCTATATGTATCTTTATATTTAAATTGAGTTTCTTGTAGACCATATATAGCTGGATCTTGTTTTTTGATCCACTCTGACAATCTGTGTCTTTTAACTGTTACATTTAGACCACTGGTGTGCAAAATGATTATTGATACAGGTGGATTAATTGTTACTGTTTTCTGTTTATTGCCCTTGATCTTTATTCCCAGTTTTATCTTTCACTTTTTTGTGTGCCTTTTGTCATTTTAATTGAACATTTTTTATGATTCCTATTACTCTCCATTTTTAGCATATTGGTTGTATTTATTTTTACTTTTTCTAGTGGTTGCCATAGAGTTTGCAACATGCAGTTACGGCTAATCCAAGTCCACTTCCAAATAACACCAGACCACTTCATGGGTAGTATGAGTACTTTGTAATGATAAAATAATCCTAATTTCTCCCTCCTGTCCTTGTGTCATTTCTTTCATTTATTTCGCTTATATATAAACACACATTAACATACGTTTTATTGATTGCATTAACTCACCAGCAATTATTAAGATAAAAATTAGCTCAGTCATTTTTAAAATGAGATTTAGAGATGCACATAATTAAGAATCACAAATGAAATTTTCCAATGGAAAAAGTGTTTTCCTTATCATAAACCAGTCATCGTCTACACAATATTATAAGATTTTTTTTGAAGTACAGTTGATTTACAACATTGTGTTAGTTTCTACCGTACAGATAGTCTGGTGATTCAGATATATATATTCTTTTCATATTCTTTTTGATTATAGGTTATTACAAGCTATTGAATACAGTCCCCTATGCTATACAGTAGGTCTTTGTTGTTTATCTATTTTACATACAGTAGTGTATATCTGCTATTCTCAAACTCCCAATAAATCCTTTCTCCTCGTTTCCCCTTTGGTAACCATAAGTGTGTTCTATATTTGAAAGTCTGTTTCTGTTGTGGAAATAAGTTCATCTGTGTCATTATTTTTAGATTCCACATATAAACAACATCATATTTCTTTGTCCAACTTCACTTAAAAACTTCATAAGATTAATGCACAGAATTACCTGCTGTGTTACTGCAAAACTAGATGTGGGGAGGGATCCCTCAGAAAAATGGACCCATGTGATTGATTTATCAAAAGATGAAGTGATACAAGACATAAGCTTAGGAAATTTTTTGAGCCCCATAATTCTATAGTTTGATAATCAGCATCAGCATGGATGAACTATTGATCAGACAAAATATGAGTGGCTTCCTCCCCACCCAAGCCTCTTGACTGATCTTTCTAGGAGCCCAGTGTTCTTGGACCTTGGCCACACTCCCTCACTGCACAGAAACTTCAGTGGGGGGGGGGTCCTCCTCTTACAGAGTCTCACCTTCTGCCCCCTCCACTCTTGCCTAGATAATTAAGAAGCAGAAAACATGGATCCAAATCCCAGATCTACCTTAATCAATTGTATGATTTTAAAGTTGCTTAACATTCTAAAATCTCTTTTCTTGTTTAAAGTTAGAGATGACCTCTGTGTGGTTAATGGGCTTGTTATGAAGTATAAATAAATTTTCACATCTTCAATAACTTGTATAATGCCAGCCACCTAATAGCCTTTCAAAAAATAATATCTATGAGTATAATTATTACTGTCCTCATTTCATCAGGCTTCTGTCCTCTGGAAAATGAGAGGCTCTGTAATCTGAAAATTAATTCATCATGACATATTATTGAGTGTTAATACTGTAAACTCAATTGGTGTTAAGTGTTAACTACCAGGTGAATATTTGCAGCTAAAGCGTTCCCTTCTATGACAAAGCTTAACCTAGTGTTGCTTTTATTTGTGTCCTTGATTTTAATAGGCATTATTACTCAGAAAAGTAAGTTTCCATCACCAGACGAATTTGGGAAATGCTGAGTTAAACAAAATTGAAAGGGATTCCTTCCTGTATTAATTCTCCTAATTCATTAATATGATCGCGTACATTGTACTTGAAAGAGAATCTTAAGAAATCAATCGGAACTTTTGAGCAATCTCCGGACCTTGCGTTCCATGATTCATACTACAGAAACCCTGATACCCAGAGGGGTCTTAAATGCTAGATTGTGATGCAAACAACAGCAGAAGCTGGTCTTTCTGGTACATACTCTTCCACACTTATATGTCGCTCCTCAAATTACTTATTCCATTTGTAGCCTGCAACCAAAAATATCCACATCAAGATTTCCTAAGCAATCTAGTCAAATTCTTGGTCATAAAATTAACATTTCCCAAAAGGCACTGAACAATCCCAACTTTCTTTGTTTCTCACTAAAAATTACTTGAAATTGGGACTTGCTTAGAAAATATTTATACTGTTCCTACCCCTCTTCATTCACAAAACACTTTCCTCGGTGCCTGATCAAAGATGCCAATTCTCATATTATTTCCTCTGCAATACGCTTCTAATTATATCTAGAGAATCAAGACCAATGCCTGTGCACAATTTCTCCAAGAATTGCATATAAGAAATTCAAATAACTGAAGTGCTTATATGGGAATTTACATGTTTTTACCTATTAAGTACTTTTCCAAAATAAAAGTGGTAGCCAGGAGCAACCTCAGTGCCAGTTATAACGTGCATGAGGCTCTCCAGCTGAGCACAAGAATGTGATTACTTACCATGAAAAAAATGGAAGAAGAGTGGGTGGGTTTACAATTACAGACAATCACCACTCTGCATTTGCTGCTTTGCAACTTGAGAGCTTTGTAGCCAAAGGTAAGCATGTGAAAATGAAGAGCCACCCCAGTGGGGAGGGATAAATTGGGAGCTTGAGATGTGCAGATACTAACTAGTATATATATAAAGTAGATAAATAAGTTTATACTGGTATAGAACAGGGAACTATAGTCAATATCTTATAGCAATTTATGGTGAAAAAGAATATGAAAACAAATATATGTATGTTCATGTATGACTGAAGCACTGTGCTGTACACCAGAAATTGACACAACATTGTAAACTATCTTTCAATAAAATTATATACACACAAAAAGCCTTTTTCAAAAAAAGGTCACCTAGGAAAAAAAAGAGCAACCCCAGAAAGCTTGGGCTGAGGTGGGAAAAAAACTCCACATAAATGCTCAGAACTTGGGACTGAAGTAAACAAAATAGAAAAGAAAAAAAAAGGAACGGGGGACTATTATATAATTAAAGCAGTTCTTTATTATCTCAAATGATGCATTATCATCATTAGTCGGATCAATTAAAAATAATCAGAGCTTAAAGTAAACATTTCTTGATAACTGTTTTAATAATGAATTTCTTTTTTGTCCTCTCTCTCTCTTCATTTTAGCTATGTCCTGGGAGTGCGGATAATTTGCATTGAGATAGAAATAATTTTCCCAAATAAGAAACAACCTATGTGACAAAAGGTATCATTTCAGGATGTAAGTAATTACGTGCATTGTCTCATTTGTAGAAAGAGCAATTCCTAGAATTTTTATAGACTAAGACATAAACAAAATAGTATTTTTCCAAGACCACAAAGAAAAGTAGACTCCAGAGCCAGAATTCAAAACCAGATCTCTGTGATTTCAGGTCCCAGCTGGTTAAACCATTATACCTTCATCCCTTCCTGAATCAGGAGCAAATAAATGTCAACATGCACCATATCCCCACAGCCATTCTCCCATCAGACTTCTCTTCCCTCGGGACAGTTTGTGAACACATTCCTGGAAAACTAATTTCTACATTCCCTGAAGAGGAGAGCATACATTTGGAAGTACACTGTAATTAAGTCTGTTCTTGGCAACAGCTTCTTCACCTTTGACCCTCACTGTGCCTCTTAATCTCAGCACATTTCTGGGACTTCGTGGATTTGAACTGAAACTTGGAGAGATGCTGTTTGGTGATCTAGCCATCTCGTCCGAAGGCAGCCTGACCTGGAATTGTCGAAATCTACAACAGAACTTTGCCTTCACGTGACACACCTGTTGGAGAACATTTTAAAACCAGAATGGTATTAGGTTGAGGAATAGGGCGGTCCACTTTGCCTGTTTCATATTGAAGACTTCACAGTTAGGGCATCTCCCTCCCAATTCTTAGATCCAAGAACATGAGGAACTGAAATTACTTTATGAAACATCTACTCAAGGCTTTCACTTTCTAGGTAAGAAACATGAATTCAAGAAGAGGTTGGTCTCCTGGGATAACCTTCTGCCACTGAAATGCAACTTCGTTTGTCTATGCCCTCATTCAGAATTATTTTGGAGCAATTGTGTATTCTTCATTTGTGTCTACAAGGTTTTAGCATGCATGAGACCTCGAGGACACTCCCTAGTCAACAAAGAAGGCGTCAGTAAGATCTCTCATGCAAATAATATGAAAATGCTTTTATTCCTCACTTCAGTATCAGATACTCCTCACTTATAATAGGCAGATTTTCATTCCTTTTACTTGATTTTCAATCCTTCAGCACATACTTGTATAAAAGGTTAAGTATATCTTAGGTACTCTTTTATCATATTATAAGTGTGTTTCTGAGTCTCCAAGTCAGTTGCCTTTGTGTTATCTCCTTCCCCGGAAACTTTGCAGAGCCCCAGTTGGTAAAAGAAACGATTAGGAGCAAGATTCATTCCGGGAATGTAACATAGCCATCTACAACTCTGTTGTACAAAGTTTTCCTATTGAAACCTGTAAGCATCATTTGAAAATCCACTTTCATTTTCAAAGACTAAGTGAGAAATAGGATAGAGTGGGTTGGATGAAAAGAATAAAAAGAACGGGCAAAGGATTGCAAAATCTAAGACGTTATTCTCAGCTTTATGCAACTCGGATCAAATCACAGAATCCTTTAAAGTTTGGCCTGTTTATCTGTAACCTAGAGCTAATACCCGTCCTGCTGACCTCACGGTTGATTCGAGGTTAAATGTGATACTGAGTGTGAGACTGCTGGTGATCCGTTAGTCACTACCAGTTAAGCTCTTCATTTATTCACGTACTCATTTATCCAACATGTCTGAGCTCCTACCCTGTGGCAGCCTCTCTGACAAGTACTGAGCTCATAGTCATGACCCCAGAAATCTGTGGGTCTTAGGGTCCAATGGAAAAGACAGACATTAGCCAGAAATAAGCATATAATCAAAGTGTGATAAATTGAAGTGAAAGATCAGGGTACTGTGAAAAAGTAAGAGTGAGCTTCCCGGAAAGTCTAAGTTCATAGCCTTTTTTTTTTCAGGGTAATGTTTCTCTTTTTTTTTTAGAAAGAAGTTCATAGCATTTAAACAAAGATGAGCAGGATATGGACAAGGAGTTGGAGGTGACAAGCACACCAACTATAGGGCATTGCCTTAGAAGAGAAATCATTTTGAGCTCCCCAGGAATAATGAGCAAGTAGAAGAGAACCGTGTAAATAATGCTGGAGAGATAGGCAAGGGCCAGATGGTCCAGGAAACTATACTTCTTGGGAAGAATTTTGATTTATATTCTAAGTGCAGTGGTAAAACCATGAAAGCATATGAAGAAATGGACTGACATAAGATGAACAGTGTTAATAAACACTTCAGTGTCTGTGTAGAGTGTATTCGAGATCTGCTTTTGTGGTTGAACCAAAGGAAACAAGAACGGATGGTGAATTCAAAATTGGAGCAAAGTAGGGAGAAGAAACGTTGTAATGTTTTATTTTTTGACGGAGGAGGAGCTGGATGCCGGCGCTGTGTACTGCAGTGGGGTGGCTAGGCAGATGGCAGCAGACCTGAAGGAGAATCAGAAGTCAAGAGCTTATTTGGCAACTTGCTGAGATTGAAGATTTACTTTCTCCTAATGCACAAAGGCACCCAGAGGACGCTGGGGCCCCAAATTCTGAAATGTGTAGTCTGATAGTCCATGATGTCTCTAAATGTCCCCTTTTTTTATATGAACGTATCCTATTTCATTTAACCAATTCACTGTTATTGAATATATAGGCTGTTAACAATTCTGTCCCTCATTATAAATTATACAATTGGAACATCTTGTCATATCCATCTTTGGCTTGTCTTTTTATTATTTTTTTAAGATAGATTCCTAGAAGTGGAATTACTAGGTTAAAGGGTATGCATGTTTAAAAGGTTCTTCACATATACACTATATAAGTTTCTAGAAAGTTCATTAACAAAGGATGCCCCCACCAGCAACATCTAAAATACACCTATCAATACTGAATGCCTTAATTCCACAGATGAAGGGGTGCCTTATTTTTCGTATGCAAATTAGATTATTTTTATTTTTATATTATTTACTAAATTTTTTAAATTGAAGTGTATCTGACAAACAAAATTATAAGTTTTATAACAGCGCACAAAGTGATGACTTGACACGCATTGTGGAAGGATTCCCCCAGCACCTCACCTGTTTACCCATTTCCATCACTTCACATCACCTATTATTTGATGCCTTGTTCAGTTTTGAAGTTGAATTCACATTTTACAACAGTCTTAAAGTAAACATAAATATTTGAATATTTGGTTGAAGTCAATTGGAATCAATTTGATCCAAAAATCAAAAGATAAAAGAAATGATGGTCACCTCTCCCCTCCCCTCCACGGCCACACAGTGTCTCTTGGAACTACCTGGAGCTATTTCCTGCATATATAATTATTTTCTTCTTTCTCCCTTCTAGCACACTACACATTTCTTCACCTTCCTTTTGTCATTCAACAAAATATTTTAGGAAACTATTTGGGGTTGGTATTTTTTTTTTTAATTTTGTTTCTTATTGAAGTGTAGTTGATTGACAGTGCGAGTTTCAGGTGTTAAATGTCTCCCTTTGTGTGAGTGGGATTGTTCCAAACGCTTGTACAATTTGGGCACAAGTGAAAACCTTTCATCACTATCTTTCACTTCCAAGTACAATTTGGTTAGTTAGGATTATAAGGTTCCCAACCCCTCAGGTGAAATTCCAAAATCTAAAGATTGTAAAATCTAAATGTGTTTTTATAACTCATTCACGAGCAGAAGTTGACATAACCCAACCAAATCTGGCACCAAAAACCCATGCTGAACTGACGGGAGGCTCTGTTGGTTTTATTTCAGCCCTCTTCGCTGGACCGTTTGCATGTTTCACAGAAGTGTAACCGAAATAGAAACAGCTTTGACTGTAAGCTGTTGCCTAGACGCTGCTGGTGAGGTTATGTAATATGTAACACATGTGCTTTATTGCCTTTCTAAAATCTTAAAGATTCAGAATCCAGATGCCCATCTAACCCCAAAGAGTTCAGAATGTGGGCCAGTAACAGTATACACCTTCTTGGGGATCATTGAATATTTTCAACCAATTTGTTTATCAACAAAGGACAAAAAAATTATCATTTCTATTTTTACTGCATTCTGGAGACAGATTTGAGAGCAGGCTGGCCTAAAATAGTTAAGTCACCTACCCTCATCTCAACCAAACTAAACCAAAACAAACAAAAAAAGGAATTCGGACCAATTCTAAAGGTTTGGGGGGGGGGGGTTGTTGTTATGTTTGTTTGTTTGTTTTAGATTAAAAGAATCCAAAATACTGGCCAAGCTAAGAGAAAAGAAAAAGTTTAATTACTGGTCTTTCCCTAAATCTTCATTGGGTTTTGGTTCTGGTCTTGTTAATAGGAGCAAAATCCAAAGGCGCCGCAGCTTAAGTGTCTCATGGAGCCTGCGTGTCTTCACTGGCCCAGCACCTGGCACCCAAAAGCGAGAGGAACTCAGCAATGCAGTCCTTTCTCTCCTTGGAAAGAAGTCACAGACGCTCCTGTATTCCTAGAAGAAAAGGTTCTCACCATGTTCTCAGAGTGAAGGAATCAAACTCTCACATCAGTTTGACTTTTGAATCATCTGAGGTCTCTGTGCCCAACAGGGAAGGCTGCTCGACCCTCCATCAAAAGTTAGAGAGTGAATCAAGCACAAGAGAGAGCACAGCCATCTCACCCATGGACACCACGGCCAAAAAACAGAAAAGCAAGGAATCACCTTCCGATACATAATGAGACAAAGCCCTGAATGCTTTTTCCAGCCAGTTGGGTCTGTGTCCATTTAGCTTGACCGAGAAAGGACAGCATCTAGAAACCAGACACCGCTGTCAGGACCCCATTGCGGGTTCCAGCCCTAGATAATTGGGGCAGGGTGAGAAGGACTGTGAATATAAGAACAATTATTGTTACTTTAGTATTAATAAATAATTAGCTTTAAATTTTGAATACCCTTAAGTGTCAGGCAGTCAGCTATATACTCAACATGGATAATCTTGCTAAAACGTACAACCACTGTTCAAAACAGACATTATTTTCAATTTACACATGTAGAATTGGACCACAGTGAAGTTACAGAAGCCGCCCGACTCCCTCCCTCTGTCTGCTTCCCTACCTTAGACCGATAGTGGCAGCTTCCTGCCTTGCGATTGCTCTGCCCACTGTCTGACACCCATCCATCCTCTCCCACAGCACCTGCAGACACATATCAAGCTCTTTTGGGGAGCACAGATTTAGATATACACCACCAACACCCCACTATTACTCCAAAAAGTATCTTCAGTCTTCAAAACTCCCTTACTCAATATCCACTGTTGATAATTTTATGACCTCAAAGTAGGTCAGACACTTCAAGCGTTGTGTAATTAAGTCTTGATATTACTTTTTAAAAAATTCTCTTTTGTACCCAGATCTTGACTTTGTCGTTGAAATATTGCATCGGGGCGCCTCCGGTGAATGCACAATTTCTCTTGCCCACCAGCAGAGTATGCAGCACATAGTAGGCACTGCTCATTTTTGAATGAAAAGGTGCCGATTTTATAGCACTCTTTAGAGCATATAAATCACCTCTTCTATACTTTCCAGAGAAGATCTTCTAGATTTAGTACTTTTTACTGAGTTAATTAACAAGATCCACATCCTATTATAATAAACTTCTTGGCAAAGGCAGCTAACAGTCACTATCTTATTTTAATAACTGCAGCCTTTCCTTACAGCTTATCTTCCAGCAAAGCCAACACTACAAATTTTGCCTCTTTTTCCTAAGTGCTGACTGAGCAACTTCTTTACATAGACCTTGCTCCTCACTAAATCAAGCAAAATCAGGGACAAGTGATTGAATGTGTATAGGGTAGGCGGAGGAGAATTTGAGGTTGAGAAGATTGAGCAGACAACAACTTTTGAATTTAAATATTGCCAACCAGGGCAGGCTATGCTGCTCACTGAAGACAGATTCATATTCAGCCCCTTGAACTTGAGAAACTAAAGTTACCTGTTAACCCAGCATCATTCACATAAGGTGAACTGAACTCAAAGGCACCTCAAAATACCTTTTAAGATCACTATTTTTTTCATCTTTTTTCCTCTTGACTAAATTAACATCTGTATCAAATTTTCCCCTGTTCCTTCTAACTCTGTGTTCAATGTGAATGCCAGGTATGAGGAGGCTATATTTAGGCAATTATGAATGTAATTATCTCTTTTGCCTTTATGATTACCTTTATGAGTATCTGATCTTTCAACCAAAGGCATCCATTTAGAACTTTTCAAGAAAGAATATAAAGGGATCAGAGGGAAGAATTGGTAATATTTTGCCTGTTAAACAAAATTGAATTTTGCAGGAAGAAATTTTCTTACAGACGAGGGTGTTGGGTGGTTGTTTTGAGAAAGGATTCTTCAATGCACTTATTTCCTCCCCCTTAGCAACCTAGGAGAGACGAGGCCTGGAAGACTTACATCATCCTATATTCTCCTAAAATAAAGTGTCTCTTATTCTTGGGAAAATAAGACCACTGTTTTATCCTACAAAATAGGGTGAGTAAAATAAAGCTCCCTTTGCTTCAAGGAGATTATTGGTAAGAGAGAGAGAAGGAGAGAGGGAAAAACAAATATCCAAATATCTGTGTCCAACTGTCCTCTCCTGGGGCTTCATTTCAGTGAAAGGAAAATATCTTCCGTGGTTTGGGAGGTATTTACATACTGACACCCATCCCAACCTTCTGTCTAAGATGTGAAAGGAGATTCCCTTTCAAACTGCTCTAAATCAACCCAAGGGGCCACCATTTGATTCCTTTTGGGTGGATGAAATCCAGCAGTGTCAGCAGAAGGAGGCAGATACGGAGACATCTTAGGAAAGCAGAGTGCTTTATAGCAAGGGCGGCATCGGAGAAGCCTGCACCCCTACCCAGGCTTGAACTGAGTGAAAATAGAAGCAGAAGTTCACAGAGGCCCACGGTGGAGGGGAGGTGGAGCTTTGCCCAAACTGAAAGTGACCACATCACAAGTTACACCATCCTCAGAACAGAGCTACTGATGCCAACCTGACAAACATCAGCCACGTGGACTTGGCCGAGGAGACAGGACAGCACCCCACCTCACCTCAACCTCTCCACAGAGGCTACGCAGTCATCCTTCTTAGACGTAACGAAATGTCATCAATTCGGAGTTTTGGGTTTTTTTAAGTGGGCCTAAAACACGATTTCACCCGTTTTTCTTTTATTTTCTCTTATTTCTTTCTGAGTTTTAATGATTACAAAGCATTTTAATGATTACAACTGAACTGGATGATTGGTGATGTTTATAATTAGTCAACAATTGACCTATGGAATCAAAAGACTGTCAGTTCATGTATTTGAAGACCATCAACCCTCCTATTACTATACTGCTATTTTATAATCATCATTCAAATGTTCTTGGCAGGAAATTATATAAGAGAAAAAAATTAACTTCACCAAAAAACCATAAAGAGTAAACAAACAAACAAACACCATCAAGGTCAATTACTATTGTTTTAACAGGTCCCAGCACTCACTTATCCTACAACCAGGATTAGAGGTAAGAACTCAGGTTCCTTCAGATAACAGTTACTGAGCACTTGATGTAAATAAGACACTGTGTATCATCTTTCCATGCATCTTCTCAGTAAATATACTCAAACAACATGTATTTTTTTCAGTGTCAACTATTTGCCAGGGACTGTGCTAGTTACTGGGTAGAGAGTGATGTCCCAGACTAGACAGTACCTAGTCGGGTACTATTCATGTCCTCATTTGGCTTAACTTCTCATGGAGAATACAAATCAAAAAGAAAGCAAACTAATAAATAATAAAGTAATTGTGTCATAGAAATTCACAAGAGATAAAGAGAATCCCACATGAAGATCTTCTTCAGGTAGGATCATCAGGGAGGACCTCGGAGGGAGACATCTTTAAACTAAGCCTAACGTGAGAAACCATATAAAGAGCTAGACTGAAGTGTGCGGCAAGAGGTGGGTGCCATGCAACGGGCACACCCTATACCAAACAGCCAGGTCCAGGAATAGCATGGAGTGGTCACAGAACTGAAGGAAGCACAGTCTGGCTTGTGTGTGGAAAGCTTGAAGAGGTGTAGCATAACCTAAATCTGACAAGATAAGCACCAGGAAGAGCCTTGTGAGCCGTAGTAAGAATTATGCACTTTATATTAAATTCAGTGGAGGCCACTACAGAATGCAAAGCAGACTGTGGTGTGGTTCAGGAGCTACAGATATCTCAGCTGCAACAACGTGAAGACTGGGAAAGAGGAACACAAGAGTAGGAAAAGACAAACTAGATTGTAAACTCTGGGAGCAGTCTAAGCAGAAGATGGCTATGGTTTGACTAAAGAGCTGGCACTGGAGGTGGAAGGAGAGAATAAAGTTTTATTTTAGAAACAGAATCAGGACTGTTAATGGCTCAGTGTTGGGGGTGAGGGGAGGGAATGTTACCAAACTGAACTTTGGTCCAGCCACCCTCAATGCAGCAAAACCAATCCACTGACACCAGGTGGTAGTGAAGGAAAGTACAGCATTTATTGCAGGGCGCCCAGCAAGAAGAATGGGCAGCTAGTGCTCAAAGGACCTGGTGGATTTCAGCGAAGCATTTTTAAAAGCAAACTTGAGGGTGAGAGCTGCAAGGGGCATGACTTCCCTCTGATTGGTTGGTGATGAGGTAACAAGGTGGTGCTTCAGAAATCTTAATCATCCATCTTCTGGTTCTAACCAGTCTGGGGTCTATGTGCTTGTGGTCACCCTCTGCCATATGGTGGGAGTCTTAGTTTCTGCAGAACAACTCAAAGCTATGCATCAGATTGTTATGTGTATCCCTTGAGGAGGAAACAGGACTCTGTTTTATCTCTGAACTATTTTCATTACTTTTCCTACTTAACTATTTTTCCATTGTTTCTGTGTTCCCTCACTTCCCTAATTACTTACTGCTTGGATCTGTTCTTTGGGACTCAGGGAAGGTTTAGGAGATTAAAACCTTTTCTACAAACAAGAAACAAGGGTCACTGAGGGGCTTTTGTACCTGGGAGGGTTCTGCAGGGTCCTGCTAGGTTTCAGTCCTCTCTTTTCCTTGATTCTTCTTAATCCTGAGAGGAATAGGGGTGGGACAAGAAAGGGAGTAAAGTTTTGAATAAAGAAATTAATCATAAACTCATCAGGGGAACTAAGTTTTAGGGCAACTCAGTTTCAGGAAGAATCAAAGATAATTTCTTTGAATGGAAAACAAAGAAAAATTTGAGGTATGTTAGGTTTTAGACATCTGTGAGACATACAAGTGGAAATGAATAAGTTAGAAGTAGAAATGCACATCTAAAGCACAAAAGAGAGGCATGTGTTAGAGACATCGTCATTTTCTTAAAGACAGGGTTAAAATCCCTGAGAATTGGTGAGATTCCCAGAGGAGAGTAAATAGTAAAAGAAGGAAAATAGAAATGTGGCCCCCAACATCCCACAATCCTTTGAAGTAGGGATTGTTATATTATTTCCATATTACAAGGGGACAAAACTAAAACTCCGTGAAGGATATGTAACTTGCCCAAAGGCTTTTGCAGCTACTAGAAAGCCAAGGCACCTTTCAGTCTATAGCCCAAGCTCTGAGTCAAAGTCAGTTTCTGGAAATTGACACATTGTAACTGACCATACTTCAGTAAAAAAAAATTTAGGTTAAAGAAAAAGCAAAGTCATTTAGACCTCAACTCCAACTGAACAAATATCAAATGAACAAACAAAACCTGTCAAACCCCAGCCATTGGCTTCCTGATTCTACTTTTCTCATTTAATTTAATAAAAACGTAACTAACATTTCTTTCTTTTTTTTTTTTTAGCTATATCAAAACTTTATTCCCTGGAACCTGGGCCAGAAAGATCACTCAGGAAGCTGCACGCCCCTACACCCTGGCCCCTTCTGTTTTTGGACCCTGGTGGAATGTGCAGTCTGCCTTCCCCAGTGCCAAGGAGAGACCAACAGAAGCGGAACACCACTTTTCTCTGTGATGTGCAGAGTGAAAGGGGTATGAGCAGAAACCTGCTGTCCCTCCTGAGGCTCCCAGTGGTGCTGGGGTGCCAGAGGGTACATGGTCCCAAAGCCAGGTGGAAACACACACACACATCCCTGGGGTTAACTCTTGATCCCAGCTGTTGGATCAGGTCGGGAGGGGGCCTCATAAGATCATGACAGCTACAACTGGTAGCTTTAAGGGCACCTGAGATACTACCCCCCAAAGCCTGCCAGGGCCCAGTGGCTCCAGCTGGAAGCAGATGTTCAAGGTCATCCCAAGGCCTTAGGGTTGCCAAAACACGCAAACAACACTGATACGTATGGCTGCAGAAGCTGGGGAGGGGGTGAGGAGGGAGCAGGGAGAGAACCTATAAATCCCCAACAGAAACACCAGAAGCAGAGAAGAGGAGCCCCAGACGCTTGCATCTGGCTGGGCCGGGCAAGCTGAAGGGGAGTCCAGAGTCTCACACTGAGTGGTGAGACACACTCACCACCCTCAGCATCACAGGGACCCGCCAGGTAAGAAAAAGCTGTTACCCTGCCCCCATCCAAGTCACAGTCTTCCAGGGTTTCCCATCTCAGTGTCCTGGATGTATGGCTTCAGGTCCGGCAGAGGGCCGGAGGGGATTCGGTCTGGGACCCAGAGATCGGGTGTTACTGCTGACCTCGCGCAGGTGGCTGCGTGGAGCGTGGAGAGGCGGGTGGACAGGGAAGGGGTCTTCAGAGGTAGACGTTGAGGGTCTGCAGAATGCCCCGGTGGCGGAGTGGGCAGTTGCAGTGGTAGACGGGGTGGAGCATCAGGATTTCGGTGCAGGCCTGGCACAGGCACAGGTGCCAACAAGGCAGAAGCAGCACCGTCTTGCCCTGGTCCTGGCAGATGACGCACTTCTTCCGCTCCTCTTGCTCCTTCAGCAACTTCCATGGGTCTTGCCCAGCTACAGGCTCCTCCACAATGAGCCTCTCCCGGCCCCGGGCAGCTGTCACCCTGGCCATCCTGACTGCCTACTCTTCTACCTCTGATCTGAGCCCTACTTCAAGAAAAGTGTCCTGTCACCAGGTCCTGGCTGAGGGCACCCTCCTAGGGCCACCCTGGGGGGCCCCAGGTGCCCTTCCCCGGTTTGGCCAGCTCACCAGCTGCAGGCTTTGGCTCCAGATGTGGCATCAGGCCTCCAGGCCCAGTGCTAGACGAGACAGCTGTACAACATCCTCTCTGAGTCGGTGGTAGCATGGCCGGGCGTGGAGCTGACTGAGCACCCAGGTGGCCAGCCTCAGGGTGAGGTCCAGGTGCAACACAATCACCGTCACTGCCAGCACACAAGCCAGCAGCGCTAGGCCGGTGAGATTGACAAGCACAAAGCTGGCCAGGAAGCGGGCAGCTGAGGCCAGGAGCTCCAGTACTAGTTGGCAGGGGGGCCAGAGGAGGATGGACATGGCCACAGCACTGCTGGAAATGTGGGCTAGGAAGGCAGCCACCACATCTGTCATCCTCCACAGCGGCCCCGTCACTGCATCCCACAGGGCCAGCACCAGGGAGAAGAGGTTCTGAGTACCAACGAGGCAGATGTTGACCAGGCTATTGATCACACAGGCCGCCAGGCTCATGGTAATGGCACAGATGCCACAGGCCTGCCGCAGCAAAGCATGGCCATTGGAGACCACAGTGAGGACGCCCCGGTGCAGGGTCTCCTGGCTCCTAAGCGCCCCATGAGAGGCCAGGTGCCCCAGGAGCTTTAAGCTCTCCAGACCAGAATAGCAGCTGTACAGTATGGTACACAGGGCCTGCAGCCCCCAGAGGTGAACCAGGCCACGGCTTCAATCAAGGCCAGCAGTGAAAGCCAGGCTCCACAGCCCAAGTGCAGAAGACCAGTCAGCACCGCGCGTGGCAGGTTGCAGATGAAGGCCAGGAGCCAGGCCAGGAGCCAGGCCAGGAGGGAGGCCACCAGCAGGAAGCTGAGGTCCAACACCACAGTCAGCACAACCAGCAACAGGCCCACCCCGACCACTACCAAACACACAGCCTCCACGATAGTGCTACGGAGGTTAATCCAAAAGGAAGTCTGGCTCCCGGTTGAGGGGCGTGTCAGAGCTTTCAATATTTGGGGAGTTCAGGAATTAATTTGGAAGAGAAGTGAGCAGGCTCCAATCCAGGGAGAATCCGAGGAAGTGGGCTGGAAGGAAGTGGAGTCTCAGGTGAGGGAAAGGGAGCCAGGTGCCGGCCCAGGAGCCCCGGTTTTGAAGGCGGGCTGTTTGGGAGGAAAGAGGCCGAACATTTCCAAAGTGGAGGTGATCCCGGGCTGGAAGAGAAGCTCAGCTTTGAAGGCCTGGTGGTGACGTACCACGGCCGGGCAACGGGTCAGACCCAGGAGACCGGGACCGGAAGGGATCGGGCCGGGCCGGGGCCGGGCGCAGGCTCGCGGTCCAGCTATGCAGGTGCCCCTGTCGCCGCGCGGCCCCGGCCTCGGGGCTCGCGGAGATTTGTGCCCAAAGGGGCAGTGGGGAGGGGAGCGAGCCTCTACTTCGCTGGGCGCCGCCATCTGGTGCGCTTAACTAACATTTCTTAACCATAACAGGGTATATATTTAGTATATTTCCTAACGGTAAACCTGTACATTACGAAAGGCAGGACCATTGGCTTCTCCCTTTCACCCGTGGAGAAACCCTATTTACTAATTTGCTACAAAGTGAGTAAGTGGTTTCCAGCATATGAACCTTTTAGGCATCACTTTATGCATCTGCCACGGTGTTAACCATGAAGTTAAAAGACTATCATGCTATGTCTTGTTTTTTTAATTAAAAATGAGCATAGACAGAGTGATTATTGGCTTGTGTTTTGCAGAAAGTTGAATAACCTATCATTAAGATTTCAAATCAATCTAACTTATGTCTAATATACACCCGGGGGGGGCACATATTTTGTATTTATATCTTAGATGAAATTTAAGTGAACTTGAAAGAGGTCTGCAGAGTTGTCTTTTTTTTTAATTCATGGAAGTTAATAAAGTCCAGAAAAAGTAGTAAAAAGGATACACATTATTCTAATTTAAAATCCCATCCCATTCCAAAACCCAGTAGTCTAGCATAGATGTAATCTTGCAAGCAAATGTTTTTTGAATAAGAACTTGAGGAAAGTTCTGCACAAATATTCTTCACTCTTCTAAGGAGATTTGCCACAATCACACTCCTAACAGCTTTCAACAACATAAAAATAGGCCCCCTCATGGGTCTAAGTTATAAAGACATGCTACTTTCTTGAGATATGGGGGACTGAATAGAATCACATTCGTAGCACTTCTGGAATATACAATGTTGCCTGGAATAGGTTATAAAAATCTGTTTCCTGTATTATAAAAAGTCTATACATTTGAAATATTCAGAGTTGTATGGGTATTATAAAAGCTCTAGAAACTGAAAATCTAGTTTTTGATCCAGTAACTTTCATATGGTTTGATGGTTGACAATAAGTACAGTCAAAGATGAGCATTTTGGCCCCAAAAGGAAGACTGGATTATGTTACTGAGCTTGAATAGACACGTGCTATATCCAGAAACCTACTGTACAAAGTTGACATATTTTCCAGTGCAATCCAGGAGACTCAATCTGAGCCCTGTACAATGCATATGCCCAGGAACAAATGTATCACGCTCAAAGCACAATGCATTATTCACAAACACACTCGGAGCATTTCTTACAGATTTATGGAGTAATTTCTATGGAAACATATATACATCTCAACATTTCCATCCCATTCCAACTACCTTAAACTCATACCGCTGTAACCAAAGTACTCCAAAAAGTCAACTGAAAAAAGGAAAATCTATATGACTTACATTTTTTAAAAATAGTTTGCAAAAAGATGACCTCAAACTCACTTAGGCAGACAAAGATTTTTAGTGGGGCATATTAAGCAAAATCAGTCTTTCTTATAAAATGAAAATGTCTTGCAGATATTAAACTTAGGACCCATAATTTCCACTACCTCCCAAAGAAGAACAGTGTACTTTTGTCTAAGGAATTTTATTAGAAACTTAAGTAGATGAAAACAATTAAAGAAAGGATTAAGTTCTTCTGACTCAAGGTAATGCAACTGCATTTAACAGCTAGTGAATTGAGTTTAATTTTGTTTTTGCAGCAGGAATGATGGCTTCTCAGGGAATTTCAACCTTTAACAAAAATAGCAAAATCAACAGAAAGAATATATTTATATCTCCTTATCTGAGATTTCTGTACAAAGCACTTGGCTCCCTAGCTGAAACAGTTTTTTTAAAAAAAATAATTTTAGAATCATTGTATATAGATGTTAAATATCATTCCTTTTCAAAGCTTTATTTTCTTATATTTAGAGAACATATCAAGAAGTAAAGATGAAATGAGTTAAAGATGTGTTAAGAGTGTGACCCATGCTGTTGAGAGTTGTAAATATTGCTTCTTATAATTCAGATTAAATGTAAAGAAACACTTCCTAATATTGATTTCTTTGATATAAAAAGTATTCATAAAAGGAAGTAGTAGATTTCTCATTCGGAAGGCCTTCTAAATACAGTATTTTTCTTTGTGACTATGTACAAATGGCCTTGTCAGTGGACCAGGAAATTACTGGATCAAACTCTAAAGTAATGAGAAAATTCTACAGGCTAACTATCACATAATATGTGATTATTTTAAAGTTCCAGGTGATTCCCGGTGATATTTCCTGGTTCTGTTGGATCTACGCTCCCCTTGTGAAAAAGAAAATGGTGGTTCAATTATTACAGATGGGTCTGTTTCAAACTCTACCTACTATCAAATGTTGCAGCCACAGAGAGGAGCAGTTGCCTGTTTCTAGTTTTCTTTGTTTTCTTCTCACAGCTATATCTACAGCATGCAATCAAACCTGAATGTTGTCATCCCCTCTGCCAGCAAAAATACACTCACAATAAAATGGATAAGCGTTTACCTAGCTGTCCTAAGGAAGGACAATCATGCTCACAGTTAACCACGTGAATGATGCTGTGGAACTTAAAAGTGAGGTGAGTGGGAAAGCCAGAATGATTCTGATTTTGAACTATAAATACCTAAATCCACACGTCATGCAAGTAGCCTCCATACTGAGCTTTACCATCGCTGGATCTGTTCAGAGTCCATCGTTTTGTGTAGGAAAAGAACACGCTGATGAGATTCAGATCTTTACAACACCTTTCTCGTCCACAAGACTTGAACAAACAGGGAATTCAGAGTCAAATGTGAATCTAGTAGAGGCTAACACAAGATCCTTACCATCTTAGGAACAAGGAGATAGTCCAAATCCAGGGATAGGAAGTGGATAACCTCCCCCATCAGGTTGTAAGACGTGAGGGCCGAGAGGATGTTTAGTCAACTCCAATACCAGTGCCAGCAATTTCGGATGTAGCCTAGAAATAAGTCTCAAAAGAAGGGCATTTTATCCTGGAGAGTCTGTGGGGAAAAGGGAACCCTCCTTCACTGCTGGTGGGAATGCAGGTTGGTGCAGCCACTGTGGGAAACAGTTGGGAGATTCCTCAGAAGACTAGGAATAGACTTACCATATGACCCAGGAATCCCACTCCTGGGCATATATCCAGAAGGAACCCTACTTCAAAATGACACCTGCACCCCAATGTTCATAGCAGCACTATTTACAATAGCCAAGACATGGAGAAAGAGACAGCCTAAATGTCCATCAACAGATGACTGGATAAAGAAGCTGTGGTATATTTATACAATGGAATACTACTCAGCCATAAAAACCAACAACATAACACGATTTGCAGCAACATGGATGTTCTTGGAGAATGCCATTCTAAGTGAAGTAAGCCAGAAAGAGAAAGAAAAATACCATATGAGTTAGCTCATATGAGGAATCTAAACAAAAAACATAAATACAAAACAGAAACAGACTCATAGACATAGAATACAAACTTGTGGTTGCCAAGGGGGCAGGGGGTGGGAAGGGACAGACTGGGATTTCAAAATTTGTAGATACCAACAGGCATATGCAGAATAGCTACACAAGATTATACTGTGTAGCACAGGGAAATATATACAAGATCCTGTGGTAGCTCAGAGAAAAAAAAATGTGACAATGAATATAAGTGTGTTCATGTATAACTGAAAAATTGTGCTCTACACTGGAATTTGACACAACATTGTAAAATGATTACAACTCAGTAAAAAAATGTTAAAAAAAAAAAAAAGAAAAGCAAGGCATTTTACTTGAAGGGGTGGGTAACAGGGTTTTCCATTTGAATCAAAGTTGATTCTGCAACATTGTATCAAATATGAATAGGAAGAAATGGATACCTTGTGGGTGAACCTTCTGGAAAAGAGATTTTCAGATTTTGGGTGGAAACTCAAACTCTAGGGTTAAAGGAGCCTTGGGATCTGTGCCTCAGGCATCACAATATTGAGAATCTTACCTCGGCACTGTAATTTAAGTAGCATGGGAAAGGCCGTCGCCCAAATTATCTCCCAGAAGAATGATTCTAATGTTTCAAGTTCCAGCGATGCAAATCCATTCTCAGCTATTCACCAGTTGTGTGACCTTGGACCAGCAGTCTAACCTCTTTAACCCAAGTGATGCTAAGATGAAATGAAATACTGCACTCGAAGCACTCAAGAGCTCCTGGCACGTATTAAGGATTTTAATAAGGGTATTAATAATGAGAGATGTAATTAAAAGCTTCTTTTAGCAGAAGGACTCTCTGAAGCAATCAATTTTGATGGAGATGGCAGAGCGGGGGTGATGTTGGGGGTGATAATCAGAGTGGGGAAAGCCGGAACAGACTGCGTGTAAGATGAAATAAAAGGACTAAGAAGAGGACAAAACAAGAGAGAGAAAGAGAGAGGGAATAAAACATGCTAGAAAAGAAGAGCTGGGCACAGAAAAAGAGACAGAACACATACACTATGAGATTTGATCCCATAAAAATTACAGGCTTTTTTTTCTGAAAAATGTCATCAGTCCAAAATAATTCAAAACAAAAAATAAACAAACAAAAAAGTGCTATTATCTTCCTGACTTTACTAAGCAGCTTTTTCAAATTACTAAGAAAAAGATGTGCACCTGAGTAGGAAAAAATGTTTAACTTTATAAACTCAAAATTCAGAAAGAAAGAAAAACGTAGCCCATATACATATTGAAAATGTTCAACTTCACTAGGAATCAAAGAGTTGCTATTTAAAGCAACAGAAAGAAGTCCTGCATTTTTTTTAACTCTCCCTGAAGACTAGAAAACTTTTTAAAAATATGCCAATTATTGTTGAGGTAAAACAAGCATTCTTCTATATTTTTGTTTGGCTACCCATTGAGTAAAATATTTCCTAGGATAATTGATGAGAAATTTAAATATGCTTAGAACTGTGATCTTGAAATGACGACAATGTAGCTGAATTGCCTTCCCAGCTCCCCTAGTGATGTGGTGCGGTCCAGCTGTGGCCGAGCTCTGCCTCCAGGCTTGACCCATCTACATCTTCTCCTTCTCTTCACCAGTCTGTTGTTGGGCCTCAGCTCCCAAGGGGACCACCAAAGCCACATGCTGACAAGGGCAGTACCTGCCGCCATTTTTCTGGGACTGAGTATGGCCTTCCCTCTGCTCCCCCATCCCCAAAACCACACCTCAACCTGGCTGGCCTTTATGTGAACCAAGAGCACCCCCAGTTAAGCACGAGTATTTTGGGGTATGTTTCAGCAGCTGGTGAGACTAAAATAGAACTCAACTCAACTTCTAGATATTCATCCTTACTGTGTTTAAGGATATGTATCAACTCATTAGCTACAATACTAGGGGAAAACGGCATTTGCAGCAACATGGATGGACCTGGAGACTGTCATTCTAAGTGAAGTGAGCCAGAAGGAGAAAGAAAAATACCATGTGATATCACTTATATGTGGGAATCTAAAAAAAAAAAAAAAGGACACAAATGAACTTATTTACAAAACAGAGACAGACTCACAGACATAGAAAACAAACTTATGGTTACCAGGGTAGAAAGGGGGTGGAAAAGGGTACATTGGGAGTTAAGGATTTGCAGATACTAACTACTATATATAAAATAAATAACAAGTTTCTACTGCATAGTACAGGGAACTATATTCAATATCTTATAGTAACCTATAATGAAAAAGAATATGAAAAGGAATAGATGTATGTTCCTATATGACTGAAGCATTATGCTGCACACCAGAAATTGCTACAACATTGCAAACTGACTATACTTCAATAAAAAAATACTAGAGAAAAATAAGAATCTTCTAACTAACAAAATAAATTATAAAATCAACTACAGAACATTCACTTAATGTAATATCTTGCAACAAGCAAAAATTATGTTCAATTACATAGGGAAATGTATACAGAACATCAGTTTTTTTAAAAAGCAGCATAGAAAACTACGTATGACATGATCATAATTTACACACGTAGTCTAACCACAGTTCTTAGGGGGTGTTGGAATTAGGGGTAATTTTATTTTATTTATTTTTTTATTATCCAAATATTTTAGAATAAACTTTATTAGTTTTATTCAGAAAAACATTCTCATGAATATCATTTTTTTTAAAAAGGGAAAGAGTAGGAAAGAAGAAAAGAGAAAAAGGAGAAAAACAAAGAAGAGAAAAAAAGCCCAAAGTTTGCGTTTGTAGTTATGTGGCATGATTTTGTCAGGCCTGCCCTTGGCACACGAGTCTAGCGTTCCCAGCTGGCATGTCCTGAGTGTGCACAGAAGTGCTGAGACATTGAGCCTCCCAGCCCTGGACGGCCGGGCGAGGCCCAGGGAGTCACCTCGAGGCCATCAAAGCTTCTCATTGACCTTCATGTTCGCCATAAATACTGCCATTTTCTACCTGTAACATGACAGTAAACAATGTTAGGGATCATTGACACGACACCCTGGTGGGAGAAAAGGAACAGATTTCAGGCACACCCATTTTCTTCTATCCAAAGAGGGTAACATGCTTAATAACAAGGGTTTACATTAGAAAAAATATATATTTAAAAATGTACTGTATCTGTGAACCCACACAGTCTTCATGCATTACTATTAATTTAAAAACCCTCTAGTCATAATACAAATAGTAAGTCTAGCATTACTATTTTATTTACTTACTTACTTTTAGGGGGAAGGTAATACATTTATTTATCTATTTTATTTATTTTTAATGGAGGCACTGGGGATTGAACCCAGGACCTCGTGCATGCTAAGCAGGCACTCTACCCCTGAGCTACACCCCCACCTTGATATTACTATTTTTAATAATAGTCAAAATCTTGGTCCTATTTTTCTCTGACAAACTTACTTCCAAAACCTGGGGGAGTTTTATTTAATGTGTAGATACTATGTATTTCTCTTCATTTAAATAAAGTGTAGCTGATGTGTTTCATATACACACTCAGGCAATTAATAAAACACTTTACATAACTCTATTTGTAAAACTGTGACAATATGTTCATCAGAAAAGGGCTGGAAAGTGAACCAGATTTTTCTTATTTGACTGTGTTTTGATGAGTACGAATGAGGCATCTGAAGATAAAATACTTTCTAAAGCGCTAGGATACATACTGAAACTTGGCAGGATATTAGCATATGAATGATACAGCACAGGAGAAAAAAAAGTTCATTTAAACAAGTTTCTTATCCTGGTCTCCCACTCTGTGATATTAAGTGAGTTCCAAAGAGTACATTGGTCCCATTGAAATTTACTTCGTAAAAATAAAATTGTATACTAAATGCTTTGCCAGAAATGAAAGAAACCCCACCAACATCCTCATGTGCACCTGCCAGTAATGATTAAACAAGCAAAAAAAGAAGAAAAAAAAAAAAGCACTGAAATGTAGGTCTTAAAAAGAATTGAGAGATGCTCTTTCTCCTTGAGTGCTCTGCAAAAAGAAAAAGAATTAATCTTAGGTTTTCATCATAGTTTTCAGACATTGTGCTCAGTATGTTATATTTGTAAAGGAAAAAAGATACATCTAAATTCTCCTCTGAATTTTTCTTGTGGTAAATTAGAAACTGAAATGTATTCTAAAGAACTAGTTTTCTACTTTCAAAATATGCATTTTTTTATACCTCCAAAGCAGAAATGACCTAGAATTTGTGGAGATACTCAATTCTCTTTGAAGGAGAGACTTGTGCAAAGAGGCAGCATTCCTGGGCCCAGAGAAGAAAATACCTTTTCTGTCCATCCCCGGCCAAACACATCTGACCCAAGTGACCTGCTCTCTACAGACCAACATAGCCTGGGGGGATCCTACATGGAGAAGCTGGGTGCCCCCCTTTGGCGTGTCCAGCACCCTGCACTCCCCCCTCATGGCACCTGGCATCCCACGATGCATTGACAGTTGCCTGCTCACTCATCTGCATATTCCAGAGAACTGAAACCGCCCTCTGGGTGGGAGGGACCAACATCCCTCACGTCCATGTTGTGTCCTCAGTTACTGACACTGGGTTGGTACATGTTAGACACTCAGTAAATATGTGTGAATGTTCATACAACCTACATACAGTTTCAGAACAGTTACCTGCCAAATACTATCCCGAGGGCTGGGATCAAATGATGAACAAGACAGAGCATGTTATAGCAAAATACAGCCCCGTGAGTAGTAAAGGAATCAGCAGAGAGAAGCATTGTTTTCAAGGACAGGAGCAGAAATAGCAAGTTACATCCTGCAGTGGCTTCTCCAGCCAAGACAAAGAAACTGGGACTGGGACACAGGTGAGAGGCCCCAGGAAATCTGGAGACAGGCAGGGCTGAGAGATTTTGATTAGAAAATGAAGGTGCTACAATTATTTGGTCACGTTTACAAGCATATGAAATGTAAGTATACACAGTAATACGGAACAATTAGTAAGCACAGAATGGTGAGGCCCGAGGAGGTTAATGTTGTATAAAACATGGTCATAAACTGAAGCTGACTGTGCTTTTAAAAGTCTTAATCATGAAATCACTGGAAAGAAATATCTCTGATACATAAGATAGGTCCATTTTTGTTGTTTATCTGCACATTCAGTTGAAGTGATATCTGAAGCAATTTGCTCAGTATTTTAATGGTTTTCATGCTGGAAAAAGTTACATAAAAAGTTTTTTGTTTTTCTGATGTGGAATTCGATGAGCTGTTTATATAAGTTGAATGTTAACCCTTTATTGGTCATATATCATTTGCAAATATTTCTTCCCATTCAGTAGGCTGTCTTCTCATTTTGTTGATGGTTTCCTTTCCTGTGGAAAAGCGTATAAGTTTAATTAGGTCCCATTTGTTCATTTTTGCTTTTATTTCCTTTGCTTTGGGAGATAGACCCAAAGACACTGCTATGATTTATGTCAGAGAGTGTTCTGCCTGTTTTCCTCTTGCCTTCCTCTTTCCTTATGGTATCCAGTCTGACATTTAGGCCTTTAATCTATTTTGAGTTTATTTTTGTATACAGTGTTAGAGAATGTTCTAATTTCATTCTCTTCCATGTAACTGTTCAGTTTTCCCAGCACCACTTATGGAAGATATTGTCTTTTCTCCACTGCATGTTCTTGTCTCCTGTGTCATAGATTAATTGATCATAAGTGCATGAGTTTATTTCTGGTTTTTCAGTCCTGTTGCATTGATCTATGTATCTGTTTTTTGTGCCAGCGCCATACTGTTTTGATTACTGTAGCTTTGTATTATGGTCTGAAGTCAGGGAGCCTGATTCCTCCAGCTCTGTTTCTCTTAAGATCATTTTAGTTATTTGGGGTCTTTTGTGTTTTCATACAAATTTTTAAATTATTTGTTCTAGTTCTGTGAAAAAATGCCATTGGCATTTTGATAAAGATTGCATTGAATCTGTAGTTTGCTTTGGCAAACAACTTGATTTAAAAAAGGAGCAGAAGAAATAGCATTTTTCCAAAGAGGAAATGCGGAAGGCCAACAAGCACATGAAAAGATGCTCAACATCACTAATCATCAAGGAATTAGAAATGAGAACCACAGTGAGATATCTCATTGGCCAGAATGTCTATCATCAAAAAGAACACAAATAACAAATGTTGGCGAGGATGTGGAGAAAAGGCAACCCCTGTACACTCAATGCTGGTGGGAATGTAAATTGATGCAGCCACTGTGAAAAATAGTATGGAGGTTTCTCAAAAAGCCAAAAATTAGAACAACCCTATGATCCAGCAGTTTCACTTCTGGATATATAACCCTCTCCAAAAAAAACCACTAATTCAAAAAGATACATGCACCCCAATTCTCATAGGAGCATTATTTATAATAGCCAAGATATGGAAGTAACCTAAGTGTCAATCAACAGATGACTGGATAAAGAAGAAGTGGTATGCAATGGAATACTACTCAGCAATAAAAAAGAATGAGATTTTGCCATTTGCTGCAACATGAATGGACTTATAGGGCATTATGCTAAGTGAAAAAAGTGAGACAGAGAAAGACAAATACTGCATGATATCACTTGTATGTGGAATCTAAAAATTAGAACAAACTAGCGAACATAACAAGAAAGAAGCAGATTCACATAGAGAACAAACTAGGGGTTACCAGTAGGGAGAGGGAAGAGGGGGTGCAAATACAGGAGTAGGAGATTAAGAGGTACAAACTAATAGGTATAAAATAAGCTACAAGAAAACATAGTACAACACTGGGAATAGAGCCAGTATTTTAAAATAACTATAAATGGATTATTACCTTTAAAAATTATGAATCACTATATTGTACACTTGCAACTTATACAATGTTGTACATCAACTACACTTCAATTTAAAACATTAAAAATAATAAAAAGATTTTTAAAAATTCAAGTCATGAGTCAGTTAAGAATATCAGTTTTCAAATGGAAAAGGAATCTAGCACAAGGAAATGCTGCTGCTTCCACACACATATACCACCAGTGTAGTTTAGTTTGTATAGTTTGTGATTTTTTTAGTAATACAATAAAATAAAATATACAGATATGTAGATAGATAATAAATCAACAAATGTATAAATAAATAAGTAAAAAAAATAGAAAGGAAAAACTGAAAATTAACCAAGTGTATGTTTACATGCTTTGCTAAAATATACACATCAGACATTAATTGCTCAATTAGGAAGGTGGCCAATGCCAGTCTTGGAAGCACATATGGAAAGATGGGACATTTTCCCATCCCTGTCTGAACCTCCATCCTTATGTGGATACAGATACAGATTTATTTACAGATATAGACATAAACTTTGATCAGATACAGCCTGACCTACTGACATTTTGTGTATTGATTACACGGACTGAAGGCTTGGCTTTCCGGGGTCCAAGACTTGCAGTGTTAAAGCCAGTAAAGTCCCAGGCAAACCCGGATGTCGGTCTCTATACTTGTTCACCCTGGATGAACAAATCTGATAAGCACACTCATCTCTGCAATATGATCTGCTTTTTACAGATCTGTTTATTGGCTTTCACCCTGTTTCTTACAGCAAATTATTTTTTTAAAGAGTTTTAGAAATTTTGAAGCTCCATCCTTGACAATCACAGACATCAAAAGAAAATAATTTCAAAGGCATAGATATAAAATTAATTGTGTGCATAAAAAATGTTATACAACTGATCAGATGGTTGAAAAGAAATTACTAGCTCACGGAGAAAAAGAATATGAAAATGAATATATGTGTATTCATGTATGACTGAGAAATTGTGCTGTACACCAGAAATTGACACAACATTGTAAACTGACTGTAACTCAAAAAAATTTTAAAAAAAGAAATTATTTATTCATTACTTAAATTCTCAACATACTAATTTCCACGACACTATGATAAAAGCAGGAAACATAAGATACAATCCGTAGAAAGTTGAGGGAGCAAGTGAACGTAAAAGTAGAAAAGACCAATTTCACAAGTCAGGTAACAGAAATATTTTATGACCATCACAATCTCGTACACTTTCTACTGAGACAAAGTACAGACCTGTTTTGTTCACTTCTTTATACAGTAATGTGATTAATATTATATATAAAACAACTTTATTTTTACTACCTGAAATCTCATCTGAAAGATAAGGGATTGTTTTTCATTCAATCATTATTGTTATTTTCCTTCTCAAAACAGAAGTCTCCACTGGTCTCTTGGAGGCCATTACTCTTTTATAACTTACAGAATTTTATGGCTGATTTCCAAGACCACAGCAGACCATACTTACCAATAAATAGACAGCAATATTTGATTTCCTTCAAAAGACCATGCTGATGTCTGCTTGAATGAATGTGGTTTCCTGCTCCTTTGATAAAACTTGAATCTATAGCAAATATACATTTATTTCATTTTTTTTATTCTTCTCAACATTCACACAAGTGAGAGGCCACTCCAGAAATCACCTGAGTCATTATAAACGTTTACACATTTAATGCAAGAGTAGTTTTGACTTTTGAAAGTTATCCAAAGAGAAGTAATAAAATTCATGATGTAAGAGTTTTAAAAACAAAAAATTAGAAATGTTATTGTACATTTACTAAGAGTCCTGATTTTGGCCGATTAGTTTTTCTTCCAGATTTTGTCTGTGGCAGCACTGTAAGAGAGTGAAGTTTGAGTTCAGTCTTCCTCAAAGCAAAAACGCAAATGAAAAAAATCTGTCCTTTTCTTAATTTCCTTAAGGGTGGGAAGCTAGTGCAGTGTCTCATTACAAAACTGAGCAGGCCCCGCAGGGACTTCCCAAGGACAGACACCCCCAGATCTCCCACCTGTCATTTGTAGAAAACTTTCAGCCTCTTAGGCCTTCTCTGACTTCCAAAGAGCAAATTTAATCAGAGAAGTGAGAAAATGCAGAAACAAAGGAAAACAGTCAGGCAAGGCAAAATAATAATAGTCTAGCCATAAAACAAAGTCAAGGACCTTAGTTCCTCCCCAAAGGCAAGAGATAATATCCTGAGCCACATCCTTGAGTTGTTTGCAGATACTGAAACCCCCACCAGGTGGGAGAAGTTAACTGCATGCTGACCACCAGCATGTGGACCCCAGACAGGCTGGAACCATTGCCCTGTTACCTCACCAACAACCAATCAGAATTGTGCACAAGCTGATCACACATACTGTGACCCCTTCCCTCATACTGTCTTTAAAAACACTTCCCTGAAAGCCTTCAGGGAGTTTGGGTCCTCTGAGCATGAGCTGCCCATTCTTCTTGCTTGGCACCTGCAGTAAACACTGTACCTTCCTTCACTACAACCCAATGTCCATAGATGGGCTTTGCTGCATGTCAGGTGAGCAGACCCAAGTTTGGTTCAGTAACTATTATATCTAGCAGCAGACTTGAAGACACAGTTGCCAGGGAGGGTGGCATAAGCTTCATTGTAGACAAATCCACCAACCGACAACATCTGCAGGTAAATTCTAGCAAAAGGAGGTAACATCCATAACAAAAAAAAAAAAAAAAAAAAAAAAACCTTCAAAATGCTTCAGAAAATTAGCCAAAGGGAACAAATCAAAGGCCAATGAAAATCTTGAAACTGGAAAAGATAACTAGTTATCTGCATGTTTCGATTGCACTGTAACGTTTCCATGGTGCTTTAGTTCACCCAGATAACCTGTACCAAACAAAAGCCAGATGT
Organism: Vicugna pacos; assembly: GCF_048564905.1. Taxonomy (NCBI): domain Eukaryota; kingdom Metazoa; phylum Chordata; class Mammalia; order Artiodactyla; family Camelidae; genus Vicugna; species Vicugna pacos. The sequence continues at coordinate 5,690,793 of NC_132988.1, read as the reverse complement.
ACATCTTAAAGTGACGCTAATAAAACCACGTTCCCCAGAGAGTCCTCAGCAAGCCAGAGCGCAGCCTGTGGAGACGTGAGCTTGCTGGAGACGGTAGGGAAGGGCTTGCTTTCAGTCTAGAGTAGCAATATTTGCTCTGTTGACAAGAGTCAAACCTCCAAAAGCCAAAAATGTAAACACTCTCCCCTTGCTCAACTTCCCCTCAAAAAAGACCTGTGAAAGAAGGAATCTAAACCTAAAATCTCTCCTTCTTTCCTCTCTCCATATTTATCCAGAGCTTCCCTCATGTATAAACTTCTCCCTGTGCCTGATCAGGAGAAAGAAGTTCAAGTAATTCTGATTTCCTTTCACCCTGGCAAATTGTGTTGTTTGCAGCTTTCCTGAAGAACTACACTGTATGTTTTGGCACAATTTCTTCTAAGCACATCTACTTCAATTCTTTATTTACCTTTTCTTTATTACATGTTTCGATTCTAATAGGTTTTCATTGGTTTAAACCAATAGAAATTATTTTTCCACTAACATGATCATTTAGATTTCTAAATAATGTCCTATTCTTCTAAATTAGAGTTACCTTTCGACTTATGTGTGCCTGCCAAATGATACAAGACTATTTTTTGTAGAGTAAGTTTGCAAAATCTGGATGATCACTGAAATTGTCTTATGTAAACAAACCAGCAGTAATGTGACTTAGTAATACCCAGAGTTCACTCATGTAGCAAAAAATTATTGAGCCCCTAGAATGTGCCAGTTCTGATGGTGTATCAATAAACAAAGGGATGTCAGTTTCTTTCCTCATGAAGCTAACAGTCTGGTGGATGAAAAAAAAATGTTTTGGAAAAAAAGCAAGATTATAGAAATAAATTTCTAGTATTATAGTGCTTCCAATCTCTGAAAACAGTAATAAAAATGGTTTTTAGCAAGCTAAGATTTATTATAGCCACAGAAAAAAGATGGACATTTGATTTTATTGAGCATAAAAATGAACTACATCATTCTGTGTTTATCTTTTCAGGAATTTGGCTTTGCCCATTTTTTTAAAATCCTAAAATGTAGGTTTCCATTGTACTTTCCATATAGGAACAGCTAGAAACTGCATTATACCTTGAACCACCAAATTTCTTGTGCAGAAATTGTATGTAGCACATGTAAATCAATCACGAATGGAAAAAGCATGCTTTAGAGTCAAAAAAAATTAAATTAAGACATTTCTAAAGTCACTGCTTACCATTTTAATTCACTATCGTCCAGTAGACTATTTTTGGAGAAGTAATGTTCTGGGGCATTTTAGTCTTCCTTCGGCACAGTGATCACACACCGTCCAAGTGTGGGAAGAGGTAGAGGTGCCAATTATTCGTCTTCCCAAGGTCAAGTATCGATCCATCACCACAAGCCAACTATCCAATAGGGTACAAGTACTTCCAACTTACTCATTTACTCCTAAAGCCAAGAAGATACTAATGACTACTACGTTTTTTAAAATTGTAGATGCTGCTCTTAAGAATTAAGAAAAGAGAAAAAAAGACAATAAATAGATTGGGTTAATGACAGAGAAAAGCGAAGGACTGAGGGGCATTCATAATCAGTGCCTAAAAGGGCACCTGGTGTATACCAGGTTTTCAACATGTATTGTTCAAACAATGAACAAACATACATTGGGAATTAACTCAGAGAAATCAGAAGGAGTTGACCAAAAGGCTCTGTGAAATACCCCGGATGACATAAGAAGAGAAACCAAAGTCACATAACCCCACAAATAAATCGAACACACAGACACTAAGAGTAGTTTGTCTGAACTCCTTCATTCAAAAAAAAAAAAAAAAACCACACACTGACTGAGCACCTGCTGTGCTCGCAGACTGTTGCAGGTATGAGGGGGCGGCATTGAACAGAGCAGGTGAATTCTCAGTCTCGTGATGCTTTCATCCCAAGGGTGGTGGACTGCAACTTGACGCGTGCCTGCACTTCTGCTTCAACTCATTAAGTAGTAACTGCTCCAGGACCTGCCCTCCTCCAAAAACAAACAAAAAAAAAATGCCAACAAAAAGCAAGAAAAATTCTTTCCAGACCCTGGCCCTCAGAGAGCACAACACTGTGAAATCTCAAGGAAGGGAAGCAAAAAGCTGAGTCCGAAGGAATTGCCCCAACTTCCCACTGGGAGGCAGGGTCCAGGGCACAGCTTGGTAGTTTGTTGAACTGAAAAGACAGATAACTTGCTCAGGAGATGCTAGAATTTGCAGAGGTCCCCCCAGGGAGGGATCTGTGCAGAGAGAGAGTATATGACTTCAGGGGGCTCCTCTTAAGTCTTGGGCTGGGTACCCAGATGACAGCAGAAGGCCACACAATTCCTTGAACGTGCACATGTCTGGGGTCATCTGTGTTCCCACTGGGGAGAGTGAGGGAATTTTTAATACACAGGGCATTCCCGAGAGGCCTCAGGAGGCTCACGTCTTCATAGAGGATAAAGTCTACCTGGGGTGAAGGCTGTTCAGGACACACCATAAAAACATAAAAGCCAGCCAGGCTCCAACTGATACAAAAGTACCTTAACTGGGGGTGCATTCATTTTTCATCACTGTGTAAAAATCAGCACCAATTCATCAGCTTAAATCAGTCTGCAATCAAGATGCCAGCCAGGCCGCAGCGTCCTCTCAAGGCTCACCTTGGGGAGGCAGGGGGCACTGCTTCCAAGCTCACTCAGGGTGTTTGCAGAATCCGCTTACTATGGGCTGTAGGTCTGAGGGCCCTGACTTTTTGTTCCTTGTCAGCCGGAGGCCACCCTCAGGTCCAAGATACACTTGCAGTTCCTTCCCACAGAAGCCAACCAGCTGGCCCTTTCTTCACAGAGCCTGCAAGAAAAGTTCCTGGCTCCAGTCTGACAAGATGCAGTCACATGAAACCTAACAAGAGTGATACCCCATCATCTGTGCAGGATATAACATAACCTAACCAGGGAGCTACCCTCTGATATCTTCACTGCATCCTATTGGTCAGAAGCACTCCACAGAGGGGATTATACAAGTGCCCATGGACACTAGGAGGCAGGAGGCAGGGAGGGGTCAGGAGGCTCTAAAGTCTTTCATCCACTGTGTGCTGTATCAAAGCCCCAATTCTTAAATGAATACAAGAAAATCCTACACTCACTGTAAAATTAAATGGAAAGTTTACCAAACTGACCCGCCAGTCAAAATTACCAAGCACGAAAAATCGGGAAAAATGTCCCACAAGCCAAAATAGAAGCAGATCCAGAAGTGATAGTGATGATGGAATTACCGGACAAGGACTTAAAACGGCTAGTATAAATCTTACAACTATACTCAAGACTGTGAGAAGCTGAGCATAAGAAGAAAACACATGGAAGATTTAAGAGATCATGATTGGACCTGCAGAAAAGAAAAACCCTATAATATCCAAAACAAACAATATGAACAATATGTGTGTTAAGATTCATGTCAGATTAAATACTGCAGGTGTGGAAACTTATGTGTAATATGACAAAAAAGATTAAGAAGAAAAAATATACCCTTGGAAAGTTATGAAGCCATATCCAATATGTGTAATTGGAGATTCAGGAGGAGAGGAAAGAGATGAAAAGGTGACAGAAAAAAAAAAAACTTGAAGAACTAAGCATCAAAGATTTTACAAATTTGATGGAAATTATGAACCCATAACTCTTATATAATCAGGAAACAACAAGCAGAAGAAATATACAAAAAGTCACACTTAGAAGCATCATCATATATTGCTAAAAAGACAAGCCACAAACGGGAGAAAATATTTGCAAACAAGTTACTGATAAAGGACATCTATCCCGAATAAGAACTCTCAAAATATAATAATGAGAAAAGGAAACTAAGAAAAAAATAATGGGCAAAAGATTTAAAACACAATTCAGCAAAGAACATAAACAGATGGCAAATAAGCACATTAAAAAAAGACGCTTAATTTCATTAGCCATTAGGAAAATGCCAACCACGGTGAGATATCATTACACATCCACTAGAATGACTGAAATTAAGAGACCAGCAATACTAATGTTGGCAAGAATGGGAGACAACTGGGAGACAAGCTAAACGATTTACCCATCTTGGAAAACATTTTGGAAGTTTCTTGTAAAATTAGCATTTTTACCATCTCACTCAGTAATCCCAAGCCAAGTATTTACCCAAGAAAATGAAACACTCACAAAGACTCATGCAGAAATGTTCAGGCCGCTTTCTTCACCACGACCCAAGCTGGAAACCACCCAAATGTCCACCAAGGGACTAGAAAAACAAATTGCAGATTAACTATAGAACGAAATACTTTTCAGCAATTAAAAAAAGATACTGATACACTCAAAAACATGGACAAATCTCAGAATCATTATGCTGAGCGAAAGACCCAAACAAAAAGCCAGCAAAATGTTTTATTCCTTTTATATAAAATTCTAGTAAAGGCAAAACTACTGTAATGATCAAAAGCTGATCAGTTGTTGCTAGGAGCTAGGAGTTGGGCAAAGGAGGTTCACTGCAAAAGGAATTTTTGGGGTAACAGAAGTTTTTTTATCCTGCTTGTGGTAGTTATAAAAATTTGTTAAAATTCATCAACCAAACACTTAAAGTAGGTGAACTATACTGGATATAAATTATACCTCAATGAAAATAAACAAAGGAATAAAAAAAATGACTACATAAAATTGCCTGAAAAAGGAAAATTAAAGCCTGTAAGGATGATAGCATAGAAGTTAAGTAAATAAGTTTCGTGGTGAAAGGTATCATGGAGAAAAATTAAGCGGCAAGGGAGATGTGTCTGAATCTTAGATAAGGTGATCAAGAGAATCTGACTGAGGCAGTGACACTTGAGCAAAGGTCTAAAAGAAGCAAGGGAGGAAGTGATGAGGTTATCTGCGGGAAGAGCAGGAGCGAACGCCCAGAGACCAGAGCAATTTTCAGCCAAGAAATCCGTGTATTTGAAGCAGACTGAACTAGGGGTATAAGAGTGAGGTCAAGAAGGGGAGGGGGGCATCCCTTAGAGTGGGGGGCCGTTGTTAACACTTGGGCTCTTACCCTGAGTGAGATCCAATGGGCAATTTTGAGCAGAGAAGTGAGTTGTTTTTTATTTTTAATTTCCAGTTTATTAAAGTATAACTGACACATAACATGAGTTTAAAGTGTACCACATAATGATTTGATGTATATATTTACAGCAAAATGATCACTGCAGTGAGTTTAGTAAACATCCATCACCCCACATCATGACAAAATTATTTTAGCTTTTCCTGTGCATCGTTCTAGCAGCTTTTTACTTTTTCAAAGGATCATTCTGGCTTGTTGAAAACACACACTGGTAGAAGTGACAAGACCAGGAAATAACAGTAGAGACATGCTTGGATTCTGAAATCTTTTGGAATTTAAAAGCACATGAGTTTGGTTGAAGATAGGGTGTGAGATATAATAGAAGGAGTGGAAGGAAGGAAGAGTGAAGAAAGTGGAATTAGAAGTTGTGTGTGTGCGTGTGTGTGTGTGTGTGTGTGTGTTCGTTCCAGGGAAGACCAGGAGTTTGTGTTTGGACATGTTGTCAGTTCAATTTTTTATTAACTCTCCAGGAAGAAATGTGGAGGGGGCTGTGAATGGAGTTTGGAAGCCAGCACCACGTGGACGGCATCTAAAGACATGATGCTAGATGCGATGACCCATGGAGAGATGTAAGGACAGATGGCTTGTGCTGAGAGGTCAGGAAGCACGAGGATGAGGCAGAAAAATGACTGAGGGAATGTGTCTCAGCAGGTGGGAGGAAATCCACCAGGGTGTGGTAGACTGGAAACTAAGTAATGGAAATGTTTAAAGTGAGGAGTCAAAGAAGAGTTGACTCTTGGATTATGTAAATATTACTGATAGGTCAAGTAAGACAAAGACTGAAAATTGATCCCCGGATTTACCAGTTTAAAGGTTGGCAGTTTAAGGGGGGAAGGTATAGCTCAAGTGGTAGAGTGTATGCTTAGAATATGCAAGTTCCTGGGCTCAAACCCCAGTACCTCCTCTTAAAATAAATAAGTAAATCTAATTATCTCCCCCTCCCAAAACAAGCTTGAAAGTTTAAAGAGAGCCATGAACAAAGGTTCAAGTTATGCATATGAAAATATGCTAACTTAACTGAAAAGTGAATTCCTGTCCCCCTAGGACATATGCTGTGTCCAAATAAAACAGTTTTTTAAATTATAGATATTCTCAAAGCCTTTATTATACTGTTAATAGATATTGTGGATTTCCAGGAGATAATAATAGAATATACAGTGTATAAGAAAGAATACTTATTTCTGCATAGGTTTGGTTGCGGGGGGCGGGGGGTGCTTTTTCATTGTTTCCTCTTTGTTTGTTTTGTAACACAACCATGAACACCTCCTGCAACAATGTTCTATGGAAAATGAGTCTGTGAAACCATATGGTAAAGTAGTGGTCTGCTAACCACTTTAATTATATATTCATGTCAATAAAAATGTTTGAACAAGCTTTGTATATGTATTTACTTATTATATTTGTCAAAGGGGGTAAAATGAAACTCTGTCTCAGTTTCAAACTAAAGGCCCAAAGACCAAGTATAAAACAGTACTGGTCAATCACTTCAAGGTGAAGTCTAGACTAAAAAGGCAGAATTTTAAAGGAGGTGATCGAAAACCATTCTCCCAGCCCTTACTTTAACCACACGTTGGCTAAAAGAGACCAGGAGGATCAAGAGGCAAAATCTCATCGTGGTTTTGATTTGCATTTCCCTGATGATTACTGATGTTGAGCATCTTTTCCTGTGTCTGTTGGCCATCTGTATATCTTTTTTGGAAACATATCTATTCAGATCCTTTGCCCATTTTTAAGTTGGATTGTTCAGGTTTTTTCTTTTTCTTTTTCTTTTTGATATTGAATTGAATGAGCTCTTTATATATTTTGGATATTAGCCCCTTATCAGTCATATCTTTTGCAAATATTTTCTCCCATTCAGCAGGTTGCCTTTTTGTTTTGTTGAGTGTTTCCTTTGCTGTGCAAAAGCTTTTAAAGTTTGATTAGGTCCCAACTGTTTATTTTTGCTTTTGTTTCCCTTGCCTGATGAAACAAGAGTCAAAAAAAAAAATTGCTAAGGTTTATATCAAAAAGTGTACTGCTTGTGTTTTCTTCTAGCAGTTTTATGGTTTCAAGTCTTACATTTAGGTCTTTAATCCATTTTGAGTTTATTTTTGTAGGTGGTGTGAGAAAATGAAAAAATAAAAATTTGCCATTTGCAAAAACATGGATGGGCCTGGAGGGTAGTGCTTAGTGGAATAAGTCAGAGAAAGACAAACCACTGTATGTTTTCACTTACATATGGAAATTAAAAAATGAATGAATATAAAGAAACAGACTCTCAGATAACAGTGCAAACTAGTAGTTACCACTGGGGAGGGGTGGGGGAGGGACAAATAAGGGACGGTGATTAAGACACTACAAACTATTAGATACAAAACAAATAAGCTACAAGGATGTAATGTATAGAATAGGAATAAAACCAATGGTTTATAATAATTTTGAATGGAATATAATCTATAAAAACACCAAATCACTATGCTGTACACTGAAAATAACATAATATTGTAAATCAATTTTACTGCAACAATTCTTTAAAAAACAATTTAAAAAAGGGAATCAAAAGGCAAGTTTGACCTGTGTCCTCAGGAGTTAGTGGAGTGCACCAACCAGTGCCAGACTTAGACCCACACCTAGGATTGTACAGGAGAGTGACTGGAGCTGACTAGTTGGTCCCCGATTAACAGGGTGGTCAGGGAATTGCTGGAAGGGAGCTGCAGCAATGGTTGAGTCAAGGAAGTGTGTTTATCCAGGGTCGAATTGTGGAATCCATGGAGCGGAACCAGTCAGGGGCAATGAGACCTCAGTACAAATGGTGGACAGCCTGATGCTAGGGTCTGAGGGAGAAACAGGCCAGAAGATCTCATGTTCACATCACAGGTGGTAAGGAACAGAATTCCCTGAGAAGCCCATACAAGCACCACAAGAGAGAAAAAGAATGGCTCTGGGTGCCCACCAGCCCAGAGCAATGCTGCCAGAACACAGCAGTCGCAGCTGAGTACGATCTTTCCTAATTTCCACCTCTTTCCTCATCCAACTTCGTGTCTCCTGCCCAATCCTGAAAGACCCGGGGAGTCTTTGGGTTGGAGGAGGGCTGGTCGCTGAGAAAGGGGTCAGCACAGGACCTCTCGGGTTTCCAGCTGGAACTGCCCTGAAACAGGAGGGGGAGAATCTAAGTTCAAAAGAAGTCCAGAGTGTCCTTTATTGACCTTGGTCTGGATGTTTTAATTACTGAAGTCAGTATCTGTTGAGCTTAGAACTGATCAGAGAAGTTTCTATTATTTAAAGGCTACCAGAAAACTACAGAATCTGTCTGAAGTTCCATCCAGGAGAGAGGAAGTTGAAGCCCACAGAGCAGATTCAAAGAAAGACTGAGCAGGAAATAGTTGCTCTATGAAGGTGACTCTTACGCACACATGGACTAATGTTTAACATGTTACATGTATTATAAAATATATACACATAAGAAAGAAAATATAGAAGAATAAGAATAAATATGAAACAAACTGTATTTTAAAAATAACTATTTATTTAACAATATACATTGACTATTCATGGAAGTTTTTAGTGACAGAAATAGGATTGAAAATGTTTCATCCTTTCAGAAAATTTGGTTTAGTATTTTATGATTCAGCAGTTCTGACTGTAAATCCAGTTTGTTTTCATTCCAGGTTTGTTAACATGCATAGTTGAAAAAAACAACTCAAAATCCACAAGTGGAAGAAATACATTATTATAGTAAATCATGATACTTTTCCATCTCACCTATCTTTCAAAAGTTTTTGCTGAAATTCAGCTAATAGATTTTCTCTGATGTCCTTCAGTGGTCTGGCAAACTAATCATAAATTTCCTTATTTCATTAGATAGTCATTGAATATCCAGTGTATGCCAGGCACTTGCTGGATGCAGGGGATAAAACTGTGATTTAAAAAAAAAATCCCTTGGAGTTCATGGTGTGGTGAAAGAGATGAATATTAATGAGAACCATCTGTAAATTGTCCAATAAAACCTGTGCAGAAGCCAGGGAGGAAGATTTGTCTACGGTGAGATGGGTCCTAATTGAGTGTCCAAAGAAGGCTTCTCTGAGGATGCTTGAGCTGAGATCTGGACAAAGATCTGAAGAAGAATTAATTGATCAAACGCTGCTGTAATAGAAGCAGGAGGACACGGTGGCCCTAGAGCAAAAAGAAGGTGTTACATTTTTACATTTAAAAAAAATGTTTTAAAATACACTAAAAACGCTTTCGGCAAGCCTTACACAGTTAAGAAACTATTTTTTAAGCTTTTTTGAAAAAAAATGAAGATAGAATTTTTATAGGCAATGCCACCATTTTCAGGCCAAAAAAAAAAAAAGATCAAATAATAGGAACATTTGTTTACATCGATGAATAGTTAAGACTGATTGTTAATTAATGCTTTCTCCTCTCTCTCTTACCCTCTCTTCCGTTTTCTGTCATCCATGCTCCTGTACTTATTTGCTGCTCCTCACCCCCTCACTTTCCCTCTCATGCTCAGGCCACTGACTGTCCAGAATACCGAGTGGTCTCTACAATGGTGTCAGAACAGCTAACTGCCACCTGGGCCTGAGAGGAGGGGGAGTGATGCTCTCCTCTGGGATGTCAGCTTGTCCAAGGACCACAGCAATAATCAAGGCATCAAGGCAGCCTGAAGCTAAGTGCAGATTTGTTTGGTTTTTTTTTCTAAAGACTGTAAGGGAGTGAGGCCGAATAACAGACCCCCAAACAAGAAACCAAACTCTTGGAATGAAGAGTTTTCTGTGAAAACTTCCCAGTGTTGTAAAAACTCGTAGACACTAATCCATCCTCCACAAAGCTGCCAAATTAATCTTCCTAAAGTACAACATGGGTATTAGCAGTTCAGCCTCCCGCCAGGAATGATGCGTTCCGTCCACATTGAGAAGAATCTGATGATCGGATTCAAAACAAGTTGGAGTGAATTCTGGAGGGACAACTCTGGAAGGAAATAGAAAAGCCTTATCGCAGTGAGGACAAGAAACAGATCTGTAACCCCAGAGACGCACAGGAGGTGCAGGCAATCTACCGAAAGTGTTTCTCATCAAACTAAAAGGAGTGGCATGTTACCATCAAATCTATTTTATAAAGAAAAGTGCCCAGTAAGTTAGCCAACCATTTGGGTCAAATTTTGATTTTAATTTTATCATTTAACATATGGTTTGAATTTAAATTTGTTTTTAGAGAACCCATACTATGATGCTTGTCCATTTTCCCAAATGGTATTGTAACAGAGAAGGACAAGTCTGACTCCATATTGAATCTGTTTCTTATATTTTAACCTTTGTATTCTGTTGCTTTTGCTATACGTTCATCACTAAAGGGATGTTACCTATAGCTTAAATTCTTGAAATTGGCCCATCTCTGGGAACCCTGCCCCCCAGGTAATGAGCGTTAAGCTAAAATAACATTGTTTAGCTCACAGGAAACATCCTGACCAGGCTGACCCAAGAATGACTGCGGGAAGGAAGAAATGAACGTACACCCTCTGGAGGCTGACTGGAACCAGGAAATATCTGACTTTATTCCCTCCCCTTTAGTATAAAGGAAGCATGGATTCTAACTCAGGCAAGATGGTTCTTTGGGACACTAGTCCACCATCTTCTTGGTTGGTTAGCTTTCTGAGAAAAGTTGCTTTCCTTGCTCCAAACACCTTGTCTCCCAATTTATTGGCCTGTCATACAGCTAGCAGTATGAGCTTGGACTCGGTTACAGTATAGAATTCTATTGTGGTGATGCTTCTTACTGGAGTTTGTCTTCTAAAATTCCAAACAAATACAATCAGGTTCTTTTTCCTTCTTATCGCTGTTCCACAGTGCTTTAATTTGATGCCCACTAAACTCTTCGTTGTCTCCTTTCAGTTCACTAATTATACTTTTCCTTCCATTATCCTCATAGTCAGAGCTTCTGTTTCTCATTAGCTGTTTTGAGACAAGTCAGAGGGGAACGAGGCTTACGACAATGCCGTCTTGAAGAGAACAGGTCGTCAGTGGTTAAATCTGAGGAAAACCATGATAATAATAAGCAGAACTTCACTCAACCCAGGCAAACCGAGTTAGAAAAGCATGTATCCGCCCTTCCCCTGTCCTTCCCCTTTCAATTTTTTTTTAATTTTTCTTTTTGTCAGAAAACTTAGCTCACAATTTTTCTTGCTTTCTTACCCTTCTTTGACCCCTTCTTCCTCACTTCCACTGGGCTGTAATCTGCTACGCTCTGTTTTTTAACCACATCTAGGCGTTTCTGCCCTGCCTGCGAACAGGATTTCACTAACATTTCCTCCTTAGGTTCTATCCATTGTGGCATTCACCACACAGTCTTCTTTCTACCTCTGTTTCAATGTCCTGAGAGTTCACCACCCATTCATTTTCACACAACTTTTCCTGATTCTTTGCTTTCAGGAGAAGAATAAGGAAAGAAGCATTTTTATTGCTGCTGTTGCTGTTATAACAGAAAAATCAGTTTGTATGGAGAATTTGGAGTTCCTCTTTTTTTATGGGGGGGGTGGTAATTGGGTTTATCCATTTATTTCTATCTGGAGGAGGTGCTGAGGATTGAACTGGGAACCTCATGAATGTCAAGCATGTGCTCTACCACTTGAGCTCTACCCTCCCCCATGGAGGTCCTCTTTGATGTATAGCCAGATGGAAGATCCTACTGAAACTAGATGTTTTTCTATATAAAGGAGCACAAAGCTACCATTTCTTATGAAGAGAATCAAAATCTACTAAATGGCAGAATTTGAAAAACCAAGAGCCCTTAAAGGCCATTAGTCCAATGCTTTTATTTTATAGGTAAGCACATGGAAGCCAACAGTTATTCATGCTTTTCATGTGTCATGCTTTGTACCTTGTGTTACTGTTGTTATAGTTTTATACTTGTTAAAAAGTATATCCTCATAATCACCCCAAGAGTGAAATATTCTATTTAATACTAGGAATATGTTCTAAGCACCTCCTCAGTGCCCCATCCTAGGGAAAAAAGTAAGAAGGTATGATGCAGGGAGCACCTTTTCTTTTCCACGGGCTCGATACCCAATCTCATGTAACCATCACACTTGGACACAAACATCCTGGGTCCAATTTTCACGAAATAACTGAATGTCAAAGATGTGAGGAGTCACTTGCCAAGGATCACAAAGCTATGAAGAGGCAGACAGAGAATCAAAATTCAGGTCTGCCTCAAACCTAAGTCTACTTTTGGCTGGTAGGTTGTTTTGTTTGCTTTTCCACGCAGGGTTGTCTATTTGGGAAAAGCACAACCATGTCAGTTCCCCAGCCAGATGATTGGTGACCCCAGAATTCTCAAACCCGACGACAGCCTGACCTTCTCAACTCTGACCCTTCCAGCTCTACCACCTGTTTACCCTCATTATACAAACCTTTGTACCTGTGCTTTAATAGTGGGACAGCCTCTTTGTGTGGGTCTGATATGTATTTAATTAATATAATGGTGACATTACCAAGGAGACAGAACAGAAAAAAGAGGCAATAAATTTGGGCAACAAATTTAATGACCCACCTTTTAAAATTAATAACTATCATTATGTTTAAAGATATAGCCTAATACTTTTTCCACTAAACACAAGGCTCTCCCACTCTTTTGTAACTTTACTTTAGTGATTTTAGTTACTATCATCATTTTTCCCCATTCCCTTTTTCCTCTCCCCCACTCAGTAACGTGAGACTCATCTTTCTTATCCAAGAATGTCTGTTGCTTTTCCTTTAACATAACAACAATTCTCTAGTATTAATGATATAAATTCCAACTCCTTCACTCCTTTATTTATTTATTTATTTATTTTTTTTTGGAGATAAAGAATAGCAAACCATTACTTCAAACTTGAGAAGTCTCTTAAAATACATAATAGTCTTTGCAGCTATCGCCTACCAAAAACAAGGTCCTACGCATTTAGTTTAGGTCTTTAACTTCTTGGGAACTAAACATTATTGACTCAACTCTCTCATATCTATTATGCCTTTGAAATTAGATCTAGACAGTTGGGTTAAAATATTTTCCTCCTGTTCATTCTCAAACTCTGGCTATTAAATTTACATGAGCATTACTGCTTAATCCTGCACCTGCTTAAGGGTGTGTACACGCACACTGATTAAAAAAGAAAAGAAAAGACAACACTTAGATAACACATTTGTTAGCTGTACAGGGACAGCATCTCTGTTTATCTCACCCTCTAGTGGGAGCATCTCAAGTGGGAGTTCCCGGAGGGGAAGGATTTTGTCTTGATCATTCATACCTGCCACTGCTGCCCTGTATCATTTTCCATAACTTTCAGGAACTAAAGAGGCTGAGGAATGAACAAAAGCAGAAGGAAACTAAGTTCATTCACTTAATAATTATTGTTTAGAATCCACTCTGCCTCAGAAACTACACTATGAACTTGACTTACATTACATTGTTTGTGTTACAGAGAAGAACCAACCTGAGTCCACATTAGACCTGTTCCTTTGGCTCTAACCCTGGGCTCTGTTTCCTGGGCTCCGTCATGCTGGTTCTGCACCTTTTGTAAAAGAATGTTGCCTAGAGCCTGAAATAGACAGGAGAGCCCATCCTCAAGGCTCTGACCTTTAAGGCTATAACACTTTCCCATTCACATAGAGATAAAAAGTTGCAGAGCAGAGAACAACATTTGTCTTGTTGGAGGTTTGCAGGAACATCATGACCTGACCTACATGGACAACTGCAAGAACAAAGGATTCCAACATTAAGAAATTTGCACCCATTAACCACACCCTCTCCTCTTTTTAGGATAAAAGGGGCCTGAATTCTTACTTGGGGAAGATGGTTCTCTAGGACGTTAGTCCCCCATCTTCTCGGTCTGCTGGCTTTCTGAATAAAGTCGCTATTCCTTGCCCCAACAACTAATCTCCTGATTTATTGGCCTCCCCTGGGGCGAGCAGAAGGAGTTTGGACTTGGTAACATTTGTTTGCATAGCAACTCTGAATTAGGTTTGATTACACTCATTTTTAGAATAAGAAACCAAGTCTTGGGGTGACTATGCGACTATTTCCAGGTCATACATTTAGAAAATATAGGGTTAAAATCTGAAGCCAAGTCTGCCCATCTCAAAAGCCCACACTCTTTCCAATTCACCAGGCTCCTTCACGCAGACAAACAATACCCATAAACGTGAGTTACTTACCCTCTATTGATAAACGATATAGATCTTCATACAAACCAATTACCTAAAAATGCATTACTGAACATTGTTACAGAACTAACCACTAGAGTTTGAGGCACTCAATAAAATGATGCATTTATTAAAGGCTTCAGTCTTGCTGAGTCTGTCCCTGTCACCCGATATAAATAACAGTCTGCAGCCAAATCTGAAACAGCTTGAAGGGAAAGAGTCTGCATTTACAGACGCCAGGTGCACTGCAGGAGCCAAGTCCAGGTACATGTTTCCGTTAGGCAAACAGATCTCTGCCCTCTCCTCCAAGACAGGAACCAGCCAGGCACTTCACTTTTCCTTATGCTCCGGAAGAATACACGTAAGCAGCAAACTTGCTCAAATAGCACACTTTCCCGTCAAAGGCAGCACCCAATTAAAGAGCGATTTTATAGGATCAAGATTCTAGCTTAGTCCTTCTCAGATGCATCAATTTTACTGGTTTGTTTTAGGAAGGAGGTCGTCCTATCAATCCTGGGCTGGTGGTTAAACAGTCCTGGGTCTTTCCCGAGCATCCCCTGATCCAGACAGCCAGAGACCTGGATGAGGGGCAGGTTCCAGAGAAAGGCTCCTGCAGAAGGAGACAATGTTAGACTTCAAAGGGGACGCAGAGAGCATCCTCTTCAATACCATGATACTTCACAGGAGGAAGCAGAGGCTTAAAGAGGTTAGCGACGTGCCCAGGACCGTTGACATTTACGAGGCATAGTCAGCCCTCTGATTCCTCCGACTACATCAAGTCGCCTGTGAGAGCTCAGGGAAAGCCAAAGCCCAAAGCCCAAAGCCCAAACAGAGACGCTGGCCAGAGCCAGGGCAGTGAATCTAGCTGACCTCACCGACATCCAGGTCTACAGAAAGCGAAACTGATTTCTGTTAACACTCTGAAGGTGTTAAATAGTTCACCTGAGATTTTTACTTTCCAATTTACTTTCATCTATACAGAGTCTGCTTTTGGATTTTTTCCCTCTCCATTTGTTTGTTTTTCAATAAAGCAGATAGTTTTTCGGGTCCAGGTTCTGCACACCGGCATTTCTCAAGACTGCACATCCCTAGGTGGTCTCTTGTCTTACAGAAGGGATCTTATAGAGAATATCAGTCTCTGAAGAATGAAAACTGCACCTCTGACCCAATAGGCAGCCCCACTGCTGCTTTTTAAAGTATTACACATTAATCTAACATGAAGAGTACAATTTCTGCTGAATCTATTCAAAATCAAGGGTAAGAAAATGAAGAGAATTATATCAAATGGGGTATCTTATATTTTTCAAAAATGCCTGGATATTGAAACAGCTGAATTAACCACGTGTCTATTCTTTTTCCTCCAGCTTCATCTTCCATTACTCTCAAATAAACATACTGCATGACTGTGAACTATGTTCACTTTAAACGGATATATTCATCTTTCTTGAAAACGATTTAAAGATCTTCACATCCACCCCTACGCTCATCCTGCATGTCCCATTTGGACTGTTCCATGTTCTTCCAAAGTCCACTCCACGTTCCCCATTTTTACCTCCACACTTATGCTCACCCCTGTCTGCCCTGAAAAGCCAAGATTTTAAACAGCCACCTCCAATCTAAATGTTAGTGAGCATAGGAAAGATGGCTTCTTTTTTACAGCCTTTCTCAAACTCTCAAACCATAGAAGCCTTTCCCTCCTTTCAACATCAGTAGCACTGATGACTTCTGTCACTTAATTGACACTCAGGAAATTCTACCTGAATTGAATAGATAAAGGGAACAGAGCCGACAGGATGTACTTTGGCCTTTTGATATTATTGACAGCCTCCTGGAGAGCGTCATTAATAGAGTTATTGCCTTTGGTGTAAACAGTGAGATGAGACAGCAACGCAGTCAAATGGAGCCAGAGGAGAAAAAGAAATTAAATGCCACTTGGTAAACAAGGAGGCTGTTTGTTTAGAGCAAAAGGTTTCAGGGGAGCCAGAAATCTGATCGTCATCTTAGGTTCCTCAGACATTGTCATCACCATACAATTAATCAACGTTGCTTAATAATTCTCAAATCTGGCGTGGGATACAGCTCAGGGGTAGAGTGTGTGCGTAGCGTGTGCAAAGTCCTGGGTTCAATCCCCAGTATCTCCATCAAAAATAAAAATTTGTAAATTTTTTTAAAATAGTAATAATTTTCAAATCTAAACCCAAAACTCTTGCCCCACTGGTAACCACGGTATTCATGCCATCATTCAAAACACATTTATTAAGCATCTTCTGTGTGCTGGATACTATTCTAGGTGCTGGAGATACACGGTGAATTAAAAAAAAAAGAATTGTTGTCATATTGGAGCTTACATACTAATAAAAGGAAACAGATAGAAAGTAATCATAGCAAATTATAAAATATATGGAAGTAATTATTTCTAAGGAGAAAATGAATGAAACGAGGCTAGATGGTACCTACGGAGTTCAATTTTTCACTAGGATCACTGGGTAAGATCTCGGGGAGAAGGTAAAATCTCAGCAAATAAGTGAGGAAGGGGAGGGGAGGAAGGAGGAGGGAGAGCAAGCCAAGCAGATATCTGATGGAAAAGTAACCTATTCCAGACAAAAAGAAGAGAAAATACAAATGGTCTGAGCTGGGGCCAAGTCTGTCGGGTTTGAGAACCAGCATGAAAATCAGCGCAGCTGAGAAGTGATGAGCGTGGGAGAGGGGAAGTCAGGGGGGACACGGGTGCCGGGGGAGAGCCCACTAGGACGCTGGCTTGGACTCGAATAAAATAATGATCCGTGGGAAGACTGTGCGCTGAGGACTGATATGACCTGACTTATTCTCTGGGGAGAACGGACTGTAAAAAGGTTCCACATTCTGCTGTGAGAGGTAGGGTAATTCAGAACAATCTTCCTGCAGAGAACTAGAGAAGCAGGATTGAAAAAAATCAGGAACCACTTTCCCCTTAGGGGGTGATATCTATTTAGCAAGAGATTTCTGAGAAGCTGAGACACTAAGCAGAGCTTTCAATAAATGCGGAGGACCAGGAGGCCAGAACCAAAGTTCAGAGCCGGGAGGGTGGGCTGGAGCTGGTAAATGCTCAACCAGTGGGCAAGGAAGGGGAAAAACACTAACTTTTATTAGACTTTCGTATGTAGAGGTTTCCTCTTGTAATCAATAGAACAGCCACTAAAAGAATAGTGAAAGGTTATGAGACTACCAAACTGAATGAGGGAGAAAATGCAACATTAAAAAAAAATAGCTAATTCAAAATGTCAATAAAGGAGAGGTAAAGAAACAAAGCAGGGTGGATTGAAAAAAAATAGCAATACGGTAGGTCTAAACCCAAATGTGTTAGTAATCCATGTAATAATATCCATACATAGTACAGATTAAATACAAATCAAATTCTCTAACTTAAAAACAGATACAAAATACTATATATAAAATAGATAGACAGCAAGGTCCTTCTGTACAGCACAGGAAGTATATGCAATATCCTGTAATAAACCATAATGGAAAGGAATACATACATACATATACATATAAAATTGAATCACTATGCTGACACCAGAAACAAACATAACATTATAAATCAACTATACTTCAATAAAATATATATAAAAATAAAAAATAAAAATAAGACTGCCAGACTCAATTTTTTAAATGCAACAAAGTGCTGCTTAAAAGAGATACTTTTAAAATATAAGACTATAGACAGGTTGAAGTAAAGGTAGAAAATATATATATCATATTTTCTGGTTATTTATTTATCACCTCTCAGTTCTAAAATATCCCTTTCTACATTCTACTCTGTGATCCCTGGGCTGGGATCCTGCAGACTGCATTTCCAGACTGCCAGATGGATTTCTGTTAGTTTTTCCAATAAGAGTCGCTAGAGAGAATTTGCAAAACCAAAGGAAGGGAAAAGGGCTTACTTCCCACACTCTTGTTTCCATTAGCAGGGATCAGTGTTAGACGGCCCAGAGTGGCAGGTCAGAACTGCCAGCTTCCATTGACTCTCCCAGCACCAGCCTCCTCAGGGCCCCTGGTGGACAAGAAGGAGCCGGGAGACCTGGATCAGGGGTCCGAGCTACAGCTCCACTGGGCACTCAGCCCTGCCTGGAGTGGCACCAACGTTTCCCCAAGATCTCAGCAGCAACTCTACATGGCTCTTCCCATCACCTCAACTATTTACCTTTTGTTTCCCAAGCTACGAATAGCAGCTGCTTCCTACAATTATTATCTCTGGATTACTTCAGTATTCCTTTTAGCACTTAACTCTCTAAACTTACATAACGAACTCCCTTTATTAAATATCTTGCTTGAACTATCTAACTTTTTTTTTGTCTCCTTGAGTAGAAAACTGGTACATCATGAAAACAGTAACCAAAGGAAAGTATGGGCACAACTCTGGTAATAGCAGATGGGGTACATTTACGTGAAAAAGCCATAGTAGAAGTGAAGATGTTACTGGGAAAAGGGAAATAAATTTTCCCCTTGAAAAATTACCTTGAAAAAGAAAAAAAAAAAAGAATCACCTCGGTTCTTAGTCACCTGAAAAAAAAAAAAAGAATCTTTGATGAGAGACAAAAAGCATATTATAAGCAAGATTTTTATTAGTGAAGCAAAAAAAAAAAAATAGTGAAAGATAGTACACTCCTGAGAATTGAGAGCAAGCCGATCCAAGAGAAGAAAAATGGTGCCATTCCTTTGTTTTTCCTGTTTTGGTATCCTGGTTTCGTGACTGATTAATTGATTGATTGACAGCTCAGGTTCCCTGCACTCTGGCACACCCATCCCCTTTCGGCAGGTTCATTGTGTCAAGTTATACCAGGTCCCCCTCCCATGTGCAGCTGCAGTGCTTTGATTTTAACTGGCTTCTTTTACTGGCCCTCATTTAAAGAAAGTAAAAATTTCTGGAGTCCCTTTTTCACAATGCAGACACACTGCCATTTTCTGGGTTATTCCCTTCCCCTTTATATCCCCCTGCCTGGTGCTCATTTCTGTCCAAACTACCTAACAAAGAGATATTTTATAATGGCAATGCACTACTAAAATATGAGGATTCTAAATATGTATATACCTAATAACTTGTCCTCAAAACTTATAAAGCAAAAAAAGAGATAGGGAAAGAGCCAGGCAAATCCATAATTATAGTGGTAGTTTTAAAACAAACCCCTTTTAGAAACTGAATGAATAATCAGACAAGAAATAATTAAATATCAAAATGAGTAACAGGAGACCCTAGTGGTGGAAGGGGAGGTAATGGCGGGAGAACGGAGTTGGAGTCCTTCACAGTGTCTAAACAAGAGCTGGTAAAGGAGAGTTTTGGGGCTGTAGCTACTGGAGGTTAAAGAAAGTGGTTGGATTCTTGATCTATTTTGAAGGTTAAGTCAGCAAGATTTCCTGACGTTGGATGTAGGCTGCAAGAGAAAGAAAGGGGCTGAGATAACCCCCACACAATGAAAGGATGGAATTGCCATTAGCTGCTATGTGAGAGAATTTGTTTTTTTGTCTTTGTTTTTAATTTATTTTTTATTGTATTATTTAATTACTTTATTTTGGGGGGATAGGTAATTATGGTTGTTTATTTTTGGAGGAGGTACTGGGGATTGAACCCAGGACCTCCTGAGTGCTAAGCGTGTGCTCTATCACTTGAGCTATATCCTTCCCCTGCAATGTGGGAGACTTTGTGATAGTGGGTTTGGGAGAGAGGATGGGCGTTCAGTTTGGACATTTGAGTTTGAAATGTCTTTGGTTTCTGTACATACGACTTTCCCATTCCTAAGTCATTTACTCCCTTCACTTCAACACAGAGCGCACTGCTCTAGGGACTGTCCCGGTTCGGTCCCTGCTCCCCAACTCAGTCCCATTTCTCACCCTCCTCACCCCTCACTCCTAATGTTTTTGCCACCTGAACTAGTTGCAGCCCTGCAGAGTCCTTCTTACGTCCAGGCCTTTTACACATCACTCCTTTTACTTGGAATATCTTCTCTCCCTTTGCCTACACATGTGGATTCATCTTTCAGCCAAATAATCACGTGCTCCAAGAGTCTCTGCTGAAGACCAAGCCCAGGTCGCAGGCTGCCTTTTATCCTCTACTGTCATCCTTTCCCTTGCCACTGCTGAACCACTTACCATAATATGTGGTAATTGGTTATTTATGTCTCTGATTCACCCACTACACCAAAAGCACCCTCAGAGCAAGCAGTAAGACCTGTCTGCGCACCTGAGGCAAAGGGGCCTGACACATTCCCTAGTGCTGAGAAAAGCCTGATAAATAGATAAACTCTCTATTTCAGGCACAAAATCACTAACTGAGAAGACATATGGCCCCCCCAAGACTGGACCATGTGGCTTTCAAAATCTCTGTGTGTGTATCCCAGAAATTCAATTTTGAGGTAGAAAGCTATCCCATAATAATTGAAGAAAAATGGAGAAAACAGTCTTTGAGGTTTTTCAGCGTGATCCCACTGAAAGCCCAGGATACATACGAGCTTCTGGACTGAGGACGCCTGGTACTAACACTGTCCCTCCCACGCGTGAATTCCTAGCAACTCCTACTGAAAATATGCAACAGAACGCCTTTCGCCTCCTTCGGTTTAAGGCATGTGTGATGTGTGCTTCGCAAGCATATGAAAATCAGTACCCTAAGGATGAATCACATTGTCAGAAGCTTTTCTCCGACAGAGAACGAAAAGATCTCACTGGGGTTTGGAAAATAAGGCTGACTTCCTTGACGCTGCCCCCGTGGCACAGCACTTCAGAGATGCGTGCTGCTTCCAGATTTTAAGACACAGTGACCATCTCTTTCTGGCAAGTGCTTCAGATCTTCCCATCTGACCACAGACTCGTTTCATCTTTCCCAGGTAAAGTCTGCCAGCTAGACTGCGTCTAGCCAGCCAATTTTTCTCAGATTCAGAGAACCTCCTTCCTTAGCCGTGAAAAAGGATAAATCTAAAAACAAACAAGCAAACTTGAGTAGACACCGAAGGAAGGAGCTTTCCCATCAAAGAGTCTTAGATTTGGAAGAAACCTTGAAATAAACCTTGAAAGAAGAGCTTTTTATTTCCAGGAAAAAACACTTCTTTCGAAGCTAGCACATTAATTTTTTTTCATCTAATACATAACCCTAATGATGTATAAACAGGGGAAAAAATAACACATTTTACTTGGAAAGTCAACATAAACCTCCTGTTCTGAAACGCATATGTAGCTATGCTTCAAACCTATTTTGTGTTTTTTTAATGTGCATAATTTTAAAAGCAGGTGAATGGCTTGTACCAGTCCAGTTCCCGGGTGCTTTTTGTCATACTCACCATTTCAGGTAAGAATCACACATCTGGAAAAGACTCCCAGATACTAAACAATTTTATGGTGACAGGGGAAAAGGCATGAGAAGGGATAAATCTGGGAGTTTGAGATTTGCAAATATTAACTACTAGATAAAAAAATAGATTTTAAAAAACAAATTTCTTCTGTATAACACAGGGAACTATATTCAACGTCTTGTAATAACTTTTAATGAAAAAGAATATGAATATATGTATGTATATGCATGACTGGGACGTGATGCTGTACACCAGAAATTCACACATTGTAACTGACTACAATTAAAAATAATTATACATCTGGGACAGGAGTTCTTGCTCACTTTATATGAAACATCTCCAAAATCCAACGTTCCTCTGATGCTGGTCTTCAGCTCTGTGTTAGAACTCCCCACGGGAGGGAAAGAGGCAGGACCAAAATAAGTCCTAATTGAAGAAATCTATCTCACAAGAATCTGTAACATGAAGAAAAGCAGGTGTGTTGCTAAGCAAAGTATTTTTTCCTCCTGCCCTATTTATGCCCTTTTCAGACGTCTCGTTTATGAGTCCAAAGCAGCTGTCACTGCACTATTCTGTCAGCCAGAACTATTTTACTTATTCTCTCCCTTCTCCTCAGAGATCTATATGTTGATTTTTTTTCCCTCCCTAACATCCTAGAAGCATAATACTGATCTTTAACACTTAATTGGAACATAAAGATCTTTCATTTTATATACCGGTAATTTCAGCAATATATGCTTATCCAAAGAAGAGACGTTCAGTAAAAGATATAAAGTCATGAAAGAGAGGGAGAGTGTGGGCTTTAACCATTAAAACGTGTACAAAGGCAAAAAGGACAGGGGCAGAAATGTATTCATGTTTGCCCTCATGAACCTTTTTAGAAGAACCTGGAGGAAGAAGAATGCGCAAGGAACAGTCAGGAAATAGAGACGGACTGTCTGCTTCCCTTGATGTGGACAGAGAATTCGCTCTCTTCACATTAGCCTAGATCAGATTTCCCTCCCATGTTTAAAAAAAAATTTTATCCTTCAAGATATTTTTAACAAATGCCTACAAGAAATTGTTTGGCTGCTATCAATTTTCTGCAACAAGGTGATTACACATATTATAAAATAAATGGTAGAAGTGAATTTGTAAATTACATCCAGACATTTTTGTCTGTGCCGTTTTTAATCAAGATTCATATTCCATTAGGAAAAGCTGTAGAAGTATATGAAAAGAATGCTACACCCCAGAGTTCTTGTCATTTCTGGTATTTCCATCAAAGGCAAAACTTATTAGAATTACAAAACGATCGTATGCAAAAATCATTTTAAATCTATCCAGAAAAAAAAAAATCTTGGTTACTGAACCCAAAAGTGACTTGCCTGTGTTCTGAATTAAACATTTCAGGCAAGTCGTACAGGGCTTGTTAAAGCAAGACGTGATCACATCTGTCATTTTTATTATGCCAAGTACAGCAAAGATGTGTAGGTCAGTCGTAGGAGCGTTTGCCTTATATTTTCTGGAAAGGGGAAACCTCTTAACTGAACCCTACACTTAATCATCCCCAAATCCCAAGCTCTATCCCCTGATCCCTCTTTCAATTTAAAATTAAATTCATTTTCTGGTGTTCTGTGTCAGTTTGCTGCAGGCTTGACTTAGAGATTTATGAACAGCGTTTCCTGTTTGGTCGCTGACCACTCCAGCGCTTCTGGGTGATCTGCACGAGGCAGCAGGTATGTTGGGAAGCGGGCGATTAGAGGATGGATTGGAGAACGATTTCATGCAGCAAAACACAGCCCCCTCAAACAAAGCCAAAACGAGTATTCTGAGGATAAAATAACCTCCTGGATTCAAGAAGTGCATTTGATGTGCGAATGCAAGGATGTCTGAAACGTACGCTGCTCCCCGTCTGCTTCTGGACATAGCGCCCCTACTCTGCAGAGATGAAACTTGACAGTGGTGATGTAAATAGTGAGTCCACCCTTGTTGGTTTCTTTCTTTCGGACAACATTCGAGCTGACTTTTGCTAAAAGTGGACTGTTTTCTCAGTTGGAAGTTAGTGTCCAGAATCATGGTAGCATCCGCCATGAAAGCCCCCCGATATTTGCTACATTATAAGAATGGGGGGATACAGCTAGCTTTGGAAGGAAACAGGTCTGTGTCTCACTGTAGAAAGCTGACCAACAGCCTGCAACACCCAGTAGGAATTAGTTACTCCTGGTCCCCGAAGTTCAACAATGTCTGACATTTCCAACATTGCTGATAACGCTCCCTTGGCACCTGGAACTGACACTTCTCTGTCTCCTGCCATTTTAGTTCCCCTCCTCTCTCACACTCCAACTGTTCAACCCCTGTAGGAGTGTTTCCCAAGGTGTCACCCACTTGCATAAGACATGCCAGGTGCCAATCAGAATCCCTGGAAGGAGACTATGGAAATGTGTATCCTCCTGTGCTTAGGAAGTGCAGCTTCCACCCACGAGAAAGGATCTCTGCTTTAAAAGTTCCTGTGCTGACAAAGGAAACAAGCCTATGGTTACCAGCAGGGGAAGGGGATGGGAAGGGATAAATTGGGAGTTTGAGATTTGCAACTCAAACTATCTTATTTATTTTATATATAGCAGATATATATAAAATAGATAAACAAGTTTCTTCTGTACAGCACAGGGAACTATATTCAATACCTTATAGCAACCTGTAATGAAAAAGAATATGAAAAGGAATATATGTATGTAAATGTACGATTGATACATTACACTGTACACCTGAAATTGACACATTGTAAGTGACTATAATTCAGGAAAAATAAAGAAGTACAATAATAAAATTAAATTAAAAATTTCTTGTGCTCCGTGTTTCATGTTTCATCTCTCTCTACTCACTCCTTGGACAATTGCATGCATGATGTTTGTTCCAGCTACCACTTACATATGTATGAATCACAGATCTTTCTCCCCAGCCCAGAATACTCTCCTGGTCTTTCAGTTCACTTTATTAACATTTTACTAGACACCTCCACTCAGATGTCCCATTGGAATCAGAATCACCTAAAACACACAAAGACACACAAACTTCAGTTCATAATTCACAACAGTTCATAATTCAGATGCCAGCAGGGATACCTGCCCATCTGATCTATTCAGAAACTTTGGAATATCTCTAGCTGATTCTTCACTATGTTCAATTATGTATCAAGTTCAAGTAACGCTATCTTTTAACAGTCTGTACTTTGTTCAGGACTACACGGATACTCATGTGAATTACTGCCATACCCTTCCAACTGGTCCCCCAGCTTTTAGCAAGAGACATCACAACGCTGTAGGAGAAGCAGCTGTCACTTGCTCTTGGACCGCCCCTGGGTAAGTGATTTAGTTTTCTTCCTCCTAGAGCAATACTATGAAAGTAGTCAAACAGGTAAAGCCCCTAGCACTCTACCTGGAAAGAACAAAGATGAAATACTTGTTATTTCAACTTCTTCAGAGTAGGGAAGACTTCACACTGTTTTCATAATGATTCTTCTAAAACGCACATCTTGCTTTACACAATTCACAGAGAGCCGTGCCATCACTTGCTTATGAGCGTCTAGGACTGTCCAAAAGAAGATAAAGATTCTTAGCCTGCCATCTTCCCCTCTGGCTTCCATGATCTGTCTTTCCACCAATTCTTTTGCAACTGCCATCACTCACCTAAGAATTAGTTCAATCCCGCAAACCCAATTTACTCCTGCATAGTGAGGCTATCTTTGTTGTCCATTGCGCCCCACCAGCCACTGAGAAGAGTGAGCTCCAGCTCCTATAAGAAGGGACACATCTTTGTAATTAATCCCCAGGAATGATCTGCCCTGGATAAAAACGTAGTGGAACACACGGGGCTGGTTTCACACACGATTTTCAAACTTTTTCCCAGTGCCATGTGCCGGAGAGCAGTCTGAATTCACAGCCAAGTTTTCTAAGCCTTTTAGCACATGTTTGATGACAAAATATGTCACCAGGACCTCAACTTTCATCAGAGATCAGTCTATTCATCTCACTCAGACCAGGACTTAGAAATAAAACCTTACTTTTCTGCACCGTGCACTCCTTGCTCCTAGTCATATAAAGACCAAAGATAGAAAAGAATGTTCATCTTGGGGTTAGTTTCCAGAGATGCCCCTGAAAGCTTTCTTCTCGCTGCTAGAGGGACCACTGTTGAAAGAGAAGCCCACAATCCAGTGAGGCTGCAGACCTCTGGTCCCCAAGGCTCTGAGGGTATCGTCACCCACAGGGCAAGTTCCACACCCCTTGTACAAAGCGCTACATGTAACCTTCTTTATCTAAGGTCGAAAAAGATAGTCTGATATAAAAATTTAGCAGAATCAATATTTTTTTCCCGATAACATTTTAGTTTGTCTTTTTAAAACAGCTCTGCTCATCCATTTGAATTTATGATGAGCCCTATGCAATTTATTGTATTAAAAAAATTAGATTTCCCTTAAAAGGGATTCTGATCACATAAAAGTATTTTTTTATTCTGCCCATGATCCATAAAGTCTATTGATAATAAATATATTCAATAATCCATCTTCCGCCATCAGGCAGTTTGGATATTTATTTCCTATGACATCAGTCAACCCAAATGCTTAGTGTCATTGCTCATAAGGCAAGGCGGTATTTCTAAATATTAATCTGTGCCATTTACAATTCTCATCCCCCAAGTTCACCCCCACTTCCCCATAAAGCCGCTAGGCTACTTTTCCGCTCATTTCCTCCAGTGAAATATGTGCAGAGCAGAAACCAGGGAAAGGGGGAGCATTCTTATTTTCTAAGTTTCTTGTTTGAAATAACAAAGTCCTCCGAGGAATAAGAAAGCCAGGACAAAATATTGGTTGGGGCAGGGGACTTGCAAATAATTTTTTAAAAGATTCTCTAGGTGATCAGGAGTGGGCAGCCTGGGCAGGGAAAGAAAAAGATACAGAGGAGGGAATTCATTACAATGCAGATGAATATGGGTGCCAGACAAAGAGTTTCCAAAATCTGCCTCCCCAGGAAGACAGGGTCAGTGGAGATTAGGGTATGAGACTCAGGGGCAAAGGAGGGGAGAGCGCGTTCCCTGGGAAAAGAGGGCGTGGTTGGAGAATATGTTCGCTATACTGAGCCAATGTCACTAACAAAACACGAGGATAGTGGAATGATTCTTTGACCCCAGGTAAGACCTGGAAGAAGGAAAGAAGCCACCAAGACTTAAAGGGACCAGGCGAACACCCCAAGGGACAACTCAGCCTGAACCTTGGCAATCAAAGATCAAGGTTCACATGGGGCAACCAACATCTCACCAGATGTTTGCACCCTCCCCATCTCACAGAATTTTGTGAAGCCACTCTCATTTTACTTCCAGAATTTAGACATCTGTCCTGGGTGGAAGACTCTGGAACTGGCCAGATTCCAGATTAAGTTTTCCCACTGCCATGAAATGGGAGTGTGAAATAACAATTATGCTAAATTAAGGGAAAAAATGGATCTCTTTCTTATAAATGTGAATTTGCAACCCCAACAGTTCATTATAAAGTGTCCATTCATTGGAACCTATTTAGCATTGTCATTCTTTGTCAGAACTCATCACCACGTATGGGATTTGGCATCACAGCACAAATATTTATTGAGCATGTGCTTTGTGTAGGACACTGAGGTTAGGCTGAGTTAGATTACAGGAGCGGTAAATTTTATGCAATGAAATGTGTTTCTAATTTTTCAGGAGATTCGGGGAGTGAGGTGGCTAACAACATTCTTGAAAAAGTCTACCCGTGTGTAACGATACATTTCTTACTGAGAACCAGGGAGACCATATGGCTTCCTTGAACTGCATCAGACGACTCAGGTGGGAGTATATGAAACAAACATGCAAAAG
Organism: Vicugna pacos; assembly: GCF_048564905.1. NCBI lineage: Eukaryota > Metazoa > Chordata > Mammalia > Artiodactyla > Camelidae > Vicugna > Vicugna pacos. The sequence continues at coordinate 5,663,337 of NC_132988.1, read as the reverse complement.
CATCACCACGTCTTATGAGCCTGTAAGACTCATGGAGTCCAACGTGTTGATCTAATTTTCCCATGTGCAACCTATGTCAGTTTTTAAAAATGCTGGGAAGTATTTCAAAGTGTGAACCACTTATTAAGCAACCAAAAACTACTGAAGCTCCATTTCAGACCTGATCATTAGATCGATGCTCCAACTTAGATCCTTAGATCACACTGCTCTCCATCGTGATATTCTTAGATATTTCAAGATGGTCCATGTGTTAAGTACGAACAAAAAAAAAAGGCTCAGGTAGACTGGCACGGTTGACAGGTAAGACTCACAAAGGCTGCCTTCTCTTCTTAGCTTCAGACTCTTTTCTTCCACGAGAGGGAAAAAGCTCTATTTGACACATTGCTCAAGGATTCTTTTATTCTGTCACTTTTCAAGCAGAGAGTGAAAAAAGAAACACCTTTCCTTTTCCCCTACTAATGTATTTTGTGATTTTTCCATCAGTCTAGCAACTCTGAAAATCTGCTGAATTTACTTCAGTGCACCTGCACAGGAAAGTACATTTCCCTCCTGAAATGGAAAAAAGTTCATTTCACGGTGAAAAACATATACTTTATATATATATTGATATATGACCTTATACATATATACACAAAAATATTTATATATTACTTTATAATATATCTGTGTATATATTAATACATATGCAATATATATTTAAAGATATGTATATTATATATACTGTGTGTATAATTATAATTACAACATATATACACATATGTCTTTGATATAAGACTTGCAGGAACAGACATTTTAGCATGTAAAATAAGGAGAATAATTCAAGAAATGTTGGAATGTAAGAACACAAGTGGAAAGACTACATCCCAATTTATATGTTTTGATAGACATTTGTACAATATCGAATAGTATGGAAAACCCAAATTTCAAAATGAGAGCTTTATAGTCCCCAAATGATATCTCCAAACCATGAAAATATTTAAGGCTCAGAGTTAGAAACAATTTAGTTAACACGATAGGAAAAAGGCTTCAAAATTACACAAGCACAAAGGAGGAAAGTGCGATGCTTTGTTGGAATATTAACAAACACAGGAAAAGCCTGGTAACATACAGGCTTCTTTCTGGGACAAACCTATCAGGAAAGAGTGGGGAAGGAAACGGTAAAGTCGGAGCAATCAAAATTCAGAGGTTTGCTCTAAAGAAGGAAATATTTTAAGACTCATTGCTAAAAGCACGTTGTGGGTTTTAGAAGAACATAAGACATCAGCACATCCTAGAAGTAGATGTTTTAAAAGGCCACGTCCTGGAGGAGCACTAGATTCCTAAGGTTATTTCAGAGGCTTCCCTTTTATTGTCACTTTTTTCAATATAATTAAAATCTTGCGCCAAGGTTCAAATTTGGATTAGTCCTATTCCTTTTAATGGATACTAATAAATTTTCTAATAATAAATGAAAGTTGAGGGTGTACCTAAATAATAGATTTGATGAAAACAAATATATTTTATAAAACATGGAAATACTTTCCAGTGATTCTTTCTTAACCTTGAAATCATGTTTTCAGAACTGCTTATTACAAAAAGGCTGTGTTTTTATATTGGAGGATGTATTGAAGGATACAACCATCGCCTCCTTGTAATACACATCTCTGAAAATATAGTTACAACCCACGCATCCTAGTGATATTACGGAAAGCACTTTAGCCCTCTCTATTTTAAGCAAATTATTCACAAGGTTCAATACGTTCAACTATTATCCTTACAGATTGTGTTTCAATTGCATGAGTGATTTGAAACCGAGCAACAAGGAAAGCACAACAGTGAGTCAAGAAGTGGAGTAACACTGGGACAACCATAATCCACTCCATAGAAGAAATGCCATTGATCCTCCTTCCTCAAGAGCTATACAGCCTGAATACTAACAGCTTCCCACATCAGGATCCACCACGTTTACTAGACCAGTGACTATCTGCCCATAATCTATTAAGGGGCTCTGGTTTAGGCCTCTTATAAGGAAAATATAACCCCTTCAAAATTTTCCAAATTTAGGGGGAGGGTATAGCTCAGTGGTAGAGTGTTTGCTTAGCAGGCGTGAGGTCCTGGGTTCAATCCCCAGTCCCTCCATTAAATCAATCAATCGATCTAATTAGCACCCCCTAAAAAAACTTCCCAAATGTAATAAAACAAATATTCTGAGAGATCGTTAAACATAAAGATCTTCTCATTAATTAAACCACAGAAAAGAAAAACCCAAAACAGAAACATAGAGAACTACTCTGACTATATTATTGATGAAAATATATTTAAAGGAGAAATTCAAAATATATTTCCCAAATCCTCCTTAGCAAATGAACTGAAGTAATTAGTAGTTAAATAGAGAAATATTAGTCATCTCATTATTTATAGTAACCTCTTCTCCAGGTAGCATTTATATTTGAAAGCCAAGAATAGAGTATAAAATCAATATTTCAACATAAAGACACACTTTAAATTTTAATTTTTCAGAGTTATTTCCCTAATTTTAATCCATATGTAGCTATTTCCAAATACCTAATGGCACATTAAGATGATTGTTTTTACAGTTTCATTTCTGATTTTTTTTTTCAGAGCTTACTATTTGAGTCACCTTGGTTATTTACACGGAATATCTATTATTTTTCATTGGATGCTCTTGCAAGAAATCCTGCCTAAGATTTCAGTTGCCTTGTAACTCTGAAGTGTTAATTTTTCTGAGCTTGACAAGTCAACATAAAAGTTTCTCCTTACTGCCTATTGAATTTTTTGATAGGAAATAAAACATAAAAACGAGTACATGTTGCTCTGGGCAATTCTGAATCAGTTCAGTTGTTCATCCAGATATGAAAAATCCCCAGAACTCAAGATAAGTAGCCTGTCTCTCGATGACAAAGTTAAACACGAATCTTTAAGCAGGCCGATCAGTAGAGATATGACATCAACCTCTTGACCCAGATCGTGACACTCCCACACTAATTGCTCTGGGACTTCACTGTTACTCATAGATGCTCTAAAAAACCTTTTTCAAGTGGGAATTCTAAAGTTCCATTTCTCATAATTACAACACACATCTCAAGACAAGACTTACACTCAACTCGCACTTCACTTGGTAAGTAAGGGCCACATAAATGCAAAGCTACGTCTGTGGTTGAGCAATAACACTGTATGCCTTGACAGCAGCCACGTTCCGCCCACTTTCCCAGACCAAACAGGAGTTTCCGCAGGCTTCTGACTGTCGCCGAGCCCCGACATCCCTAACTCCACATTCAGACTGAGTCCTGCTGATTTCACCTCCCCGACGACTCTCCCGTCCGTCCATCTTGCTCTGTTTCTGCTCCTGTTGCTTCATTTCAGTCCCACATTACTTACCTCTTGCTTGTGGTTCTGCACCTGTCCGGTTTCCATTCCTCCAACGTCTGCACTTCCTGATGCCACTCATGATTTTAGTCAGGGTGCGCTTTCTCTGACCCCAGGTCCTTCCTCCAGTTTTTCTCTACTCCCTACAAAATCCACAAGCCTAGAATCAAACACAGTGGAGTCCAGAGCATCCGTGATCCTGCTGGTCTTTTCAGCTTTATTCTCCCCACAGCCCTCTCATCTTATACTCCATATTTTAAAGACGACTGACAGTTTCTCCAACACACCAGAACACCAACTCTCAAAATCCGCCATGCCCTTCGGAATCAGCTCCATCAGTATTTAAGCTGGTATGTTGACTCCTATTTGCCCAATTTCCATTTCTCTCTCTCAGATGGTTACAAACGTGGGTGAAAACGAAGGGGTACTGTTCATCTGGGTCCTCTAAAGCCTCCATATTTAAAATGAAGGGAAATCAGCTGTGTGGCAAAAGTGATGCTTCAACAGCAAGCTTGCAAACGCAAGGGAACGCAGAAGACATTTACAAGGAGTTAATTAATAGGCGTACATATGGCAGCAAAAACGCTTGGCAGAAGCCTTGTGTTGGAATACATCGCAGAGCAAATCCACTGTAAACAATGCTGATTTAGCTTTCAGAAAATGCTTTCATGGGACTGAGTCTTACGGAAGCTTTCTCATTGGTATCACTAACGCAAATAGGGTCCTTTAGGGATTTACACGACTGACATTATTTAGATGAAATCAGGTGAGATTTTAGGCCACTTTTAAAAAGACACACGCTTCACACGACCTTTGTTGCCCCTCATTCTTTCTCTTAAGTCCTGGAAGTGTCCTCAATTAGCTTTCCAGGCAAGACTGTAACCAGCGCGTGTCTCGAGGAAACAAATCACGCAATTTCCCAGGACTCCCAAACAACGACCACCAACCAGCTGGGTCACTTTAGGACAAAGAGGTGCTTCTTAGAGCTTCCTTTCTGACTGGGCTGGAGTTCTGACTTCCAAACACTAAGCTGACAGCTTCAGTAGATTTCATTTTTCCAAAAAGAAATGTAACCCTCATATTTCTCATGAAAAACAAATATTCCCCCTTGTAAAGAAAAAAAAAAAAAAGAAAACCCAAATGAGCTGCTTATTCTCTCCCTCTGGTTTTCAAAGCTGTTCAACTGGATTCATTTCTTCTTTCTAGATGCTTCATGTCCTCATCTCTGCAGTGCTTTCCTGCTCGCTCTTGCTCTCCTCTGTCTTCAATTATGTGCAAAACCTCTCCATCAACAACCCTGCCCTGGACTTTTCTGTCCCTCTGACCACAGTCTATTCTCTCATTTTCCATTCATTGTTCCAAATTTACACCAAATTAGTTGTCTCCATCCACAGCCCGTTAGACTCTTCTCCAATTATAATTCTTCTTCTCCTTGTTCTATGTAGACCATCAATGTGTTATAGTTCTTTGCATAAGGTGGATGTTTAATAACTGTCTATTAATTACTAGGAATTCTCTCTCCTAATCCATCCAAATGGGGTCACCTACTATAATTTAGGTTAATTACATTTTGACATGAATACACCTTAAACTTACACATTGTCGTATGTCAATTATATCCCCATAAACCTGAAGAAAAAAGTGGGAAAAAAAAGTCATTTAACATTAAAAATCACATCTGTAAGGAATCTCACCAACTAGAGGATTGTGATAAAAATATTTGCATCTAAAATGGTATGTGGCACCAAGTAGGTGCTCACCGAATAAATGGACATACTCATGACTGACATGATGTAGCATGCTTCGCAGCAGAAGTGCTCAGTCACCCCATCCTTACATTTCTACGTGTAATTTGCAATCCCTGATGATGAAAACTGCCACAGTTAAATCCAAAGCTAAAAAAGAGAGGCAGAACACAATCTCTTCGTTTGTCTATACTGTACCAAATATGAAAGTGTTTTTTGAAGGAAAAAATACAGAACACTGAACATGTATGCGATACCATCACCATCCTCTGCATCTCCAGGGTCCGGTCTACTGGGCACATAGTGAGCATGGCGACCAGACTGACCAACAGGAAGGCTGGTTTGTTGACAGTGATCTCCAACAGGGTTGCCCACCTGTGAAACAGGAATAGGGTTATTTGGGGGCCACGTTACCATCGGATTACTGACACTAAAATGGATTTTGCAGAGGAGAGAATTTGCTGTTTGCCAAAGGAAGAAGATCAGAAAACTAAGATCAAGAATTGAAATAACCCACAGGAGGAAAAAAAATAAAAAAGAATTGAAATAACCCATGAGAAATGAAGAATTAAGGCAACTATCCAAAGAATCCAGGCAAGCTAATATTTTAGGCAGAAAGGAAAAAGATGCCCGGAATCCGAATGACCAGGATTTGCTCTCTATAATCAGCACAGATGGATATTCAACTTCGAGGCCTATCTCTAAAAACAAAACTTCAGTTTCTTTTTCCAGTTTAGGATTAGGTCATTTAGAATCTTCTACAAAATTTATAAAAATAATTATTAAAATAAAATTTTAAATTTCCTCTTAGGAATTTATTTAACATGACATGAGTAGTTAAAATCAGTGTTGGCAAAACAACTACTGATTTTAAATATATCACAAATGCAACACCCATTCATTCAGTGAGTGTTCCCAGAGAATCTCCTCTGAGCCAAAAGGCTGTTGTTGGGAGGGGTACACAGATGATGAGACAGCTTTTCAGGCCGATGGAAGAAAGAAGGCAGGACACTCAGGTAAAAAGGAATACATGGAATTTTCTAGATTTAAAGGAGGGAGGGTTTTCCCCCACCATGGCATCTACAGAGGTGGCTTTTAAATTTTGATTTGTATAGGAGTTTAAAAATGAATAAGGATTTAAATTGGGAAAGCCCTAGAAATGGATATTCTCAGTAAAGGACACAACACGAGGAAGGCAAAGGTGGCAGAAACAGAGTATCTGTTTACCAAAAGTGAGCCCTGGGTCCTGGAAGGGAGAAATGCGGGAACAGGTGCGGTGTGCAGGGGGAAGGGGGACGTCTGGAAAGGCAGCCGAAAAGGCAGATTCCTCATCTGAACATCATTTAAATACAACCTGTATGAAATGGAAAAGTTTGTAGCCAACAAAAATAAGTAGATCAAATTTACGTTCTTCCTACATATTTTTTTTAATAATCAAGGTTTCTTTTCCATGTAGTGTTACTAAATTTTAAGATTCAAAGAACTAAAGCTAAAACAGTACAAACTCTACATTATTGGGTTCCTATATGCCTGGCGCTGGGCTAAATACAGTACATGCATTAATCCATTTAATCTTTGTAAGGCTGAAAGTATTCATTGGTCCCAGTTTTCAGATGAAAACATGGAGGCAAGAAAGCTGAAAAACATACCCAAGATCACATCGTTGTCAAGTGGCTGAGCTGTAACTCGACTCAAGGCCCATCAGATGCCAAAATTCATGCCTTTACCCACTACACTACGCCACTTCTCAGTGTTTTCACTGGGTAACATAAGTAAAGACACTCGGAAAATTGATGTTTTTGTACCATATTTAATGGAAAGAAATGGCTGGGCTTCTTTCAACCATCAATTTCCCATGTTACAATTTATGTGGCAACACTGATTCATATACTCGAGACTGTCTTAAAAATAATTTTCCTAAGCATATATTTCTGAGACATTTATAATGTATTTGAAAATTAAAACATTGATTTAATTCATGTTCCCTGATGATCATCTTGCTTCACAGAATTGCAATTTTTGGAATGCATAGATTATCTTTCCACCAGAGGGGAAAATTCAATCAAGCAAAGATCTCGAGCCACACACAAACTCTGGTCCCATTTTATATTTTGAATGATAAAAAGAAGGTATATGTTTTGGGATGATTAACATTCTTAAAAAAATAATATTTTAAAAGTATTTTCTAGGGGTCTTTTGTTTCTCAAGCATTCACTGTTGCCAATCAATCAGAAACCCATAATGCGACCGTCTGTTTTATTTGAATTGATTGTAAAAGTTCTTTACTGTTTTATAGCATGGTTCCTAAGGCAAGCACGTCGAAGCTTCCATCGTAAAAAGAACTGGAAATTCTTGGGATGTTAATAAGGTAACTATAACCTGTTTGTTTTTAGATTCTATATTAGAAAGACAAGCATCTTTTTCTAGGAGAAGAAATGTCAGTTTCCATTTCTAATTACGAGACACGAGGCACAGAGATAATGACACTCAACGTGACAAGTGGTGGGAGTTCTGTGGCATGCCATCTGCTGATTCCTTATCCCTAGAGCTTTCTCACTGACCCCCCCACTTCCTTGTGAAACTCCCCAGCTGTAGGTTTACACCGAGTCCCCGCAACCACAACTTTTTGTTTTCTTCCTGTTGTCGAAGGGAGCTTGCTGATGGTGGCACCAATCAATCTTATCTCTGCCCGGCAGGAAAGGACAGCTGCTGCTGCTGTGTTCTTGTGACCTCCAATTAGCTTGTTTTCTGATAAATTTCTCGTTTGTCAGGGTCTTTGTGAGACATTCAGTATTTACAGCCTTTGGGGTGATCAATTCTAATACAGTGTTTTATGCTAAATTCTGTATCAAGATCACTCTTCACATTTGCAGGAACATAGGTGGACCTGGAGATCGTCATACTAAGTGAAGTAAGTCAGACAGAGAAAGACAAATGCCATACGATATCACTTATATGTGGAATTTTTTTTTAAAAAGGACACAAATGAACTTATGTATAAAACAGACAGACTCAAACATATCGTTACCAGGGAGGAATGGGGGCAGGGAAATTGGGAGTTTGGGATTTGTAGATACACACTACTATATATAAAGTAGATAAACAACAAGGTCCTACTGTATAGCACAGGGAACTGTAGTCAATATCCTGTAATCTCCTATAATGAAAAAGAATGTGAAAAGGAATGTGTATATATACGTATAATTGAATCACTATGCTGTACGAAAGAAATAACTTGTAAATCAACTAAACTTCAACTTAAAAAAAAAGTTTAAAAAAGTCACTCCTGACAATTACTTAAATACTCACTGTCCAATATGAAGCTCACTGCTCTGTTTTTTATGTTAGAAAAGGGAGAAGTTTTAGTGACAGCTTTATAGTTTATTAACATAACCAAGTGCTACTATTTAAAGCAAGGAGCCACTCCTCATGGAAGCCACCTTTGCTGTTTGTAATGGACCAGAATCTAAATTACACGCAGTTCCTCCTTTGGGCAATCCGAAAAGAGTATAAAACAGACTCTGCTATTTATGCTTTTCTTTTAATGTGCATTAAGAATCTACACATACTGATAAATTGCTTTTGAAACTCATGATTTGCACAACTAATACCAAGTTACCTAAATAATGTATTCTCATTCCTGCATAATACACACAGGACACATGTCAGCCCCCTCATCACTCTGAGCTAATCTATTTCAGGTTGTAAAAGAAATTTTTAGTAAGTTCAAATTTATCCTTATATGAGGTATAAAATAGACTAATGAAGCTGTCTGCTAAACTGGAATGTTGTGTCATATTTCAAAGCAAACAAAGCTTTTCTGAGAATTCTAAATTTATTTTCTCTTCCTGGACTGATCAGTTTCTTTAGGCCTCATTTGGCCTCACTGTAAGGATATGTGATGTCACTTTATACTTAAATGTAAGATAGAGTTATACAGTGGTTGGAAGATAAGAAGTCTGAATGCATAAACAGAATGTACCAATGTTTCTTGTACAAACAACTCATCTTTTATAGAAATGCATATTTTATGAACATATTATCTATATTTGCATATATAGATATGTATGATAAGACAAAGGAACACACATTTGCAAGAAAAATGAAAATCAGAGATTCATATCCAATGAATCAGAGATTCATATCCAATGATCGGCTCACTAAGAATTGGACATTAAGTCCAGCTATCCTAAAGAACACATTCTAAATATATCCTTTTAATTTTAAACATTGTTCTTTTTTTAAAATTTACTTTCATGAGACACTATTTTTTTCTTGAAGTTATTTTATAAACTCTAAGCGATCAAATCATTTATTCTCTGGTGTTTCTAAAATTGCATAGTGTTTGAACCTAACAAAACACACAGACACACAAAAAATTGTTGAACGAATTTTGACACTTTAGTCATTCACTTCATAGGAAGCTTCATGTCTTCAACACATTTCCGTATCACTTTATGCCCTATATTTTCTAAGTGTTAAAACTAATGAAGTTAAATGTGCTCTCTTAACTTAAGGAAATCTAACTGTTATATGGAAGCAAAGTTTATTTATGTATATAAAAACTGGCACCAACTTCCTATAGTAAAATTCTATTTGTTCTGCTTTTGTGAGGACAGTATGAAATTAAGCAAACCTCTTCTCAACTCCAAGAAACTAAAAATCTAACAATTCTTTGAATACAGTTAAAAGCAGAAGAAAAAATTTAACAATAAAAATACTTGCTTGCTCCAACTTTTGCTTGAAGAGAAATTATTCTTCTACACTCACCTTCCATAAAGATAAAAGTCCTTTCCTTTTCACAGCACTTTCTGATGGCAAGAGAGGGAAACTAGAAGAGACACTGCAGAATGCTGCCTTGAAAAAAGGGATGTAATTTTTACATTTCTATGAGAAAAGGAAATTCTGCATCTGTGTTAAAAGAAACATTTCTAGCTGTCCCAGTCTGCTTTGTGGGCTGGCTAGGAAACCATCCACCAATTAAATTGAAAACTAAGATGAAAGCTGGACAGTCACGTGTGAATCAAAGAAGTTAGAGCATACCTCATGCCAGATGTGAAAATAAACTCAGAATGGCTGAAAGACAAATATAAGACATGAGACCACAAACCTCCTAGAAGAGAACATAAGCAAAATATTCTCTGACATAAATCATACCAATGATTTCCTAGGTCAGTCTCCCAAGGCAATAAAAGCAAAAGCAAAAGCAAAAGTAAACAATTGGGACCTAATCAAACTTAAAAGCTTTTGCACAGCAAAGAAAACCATCAACAAAACAAAAAGACAATCTACAGACAGGGAGAAAATATTTGCAAACAATGTGACTGACAAGGGCTTAAGTTCCAGAATATACAAACAGCTCATACAACTCAATAACCAAAAAATAAATAAAAAACTCAGTCAAAAAATTGGCAGAAGACCTAAACAGACATTTCTCCAATTAAGACATACAAATGGCCAATAGACACATGAAAAGATGCTCAGTATCCCTAATTATTAGGGAAATGCAAATAAAAACTACAGTGAGGTATCACCTCACACTAGTCAGAATGGCCATGATTAAAAACTCTACAAATAACAAACACTGGAGAGGGTGTGGAGAAAAGGGAACCCTCCTACACTATTGGGAATGTAATTTGGTGCAGCCACTATGAAAAATAGTATGGAGGTTCCTTAAAAAACTAAAAATAGACTTACCATGTAATCCAGCAATCCCACTCCTGGGCATATATTCAAGGAAAACTCAAACTCTAAAAGACACATGCACCCCAATGATCACAGCAGCACTATTTGCAATAGCCAAGACACAGAAACAACCTAAATGTCCATCCAACAGATGACTGGATAAAGAAGATGTGGTATATTTCTACAATGGAATACTATACAAGCATAAAAAAGAATAAAATAACACCATTTGCAGCAACATGGCTAGACCTAGAAATTGTCATTCTAAGTGAAGTAAATCAGACAGAGAAAGACAAATAGTATATGATATCACTTATATGTGGAATGTAAAAATGTGATACAAATGAACTTATTTACAAAATAGAAACTGACTCACAGACCTAGAAAAGAAACTTATGGTTACCAAAGGGGAAAGCAGGTTTGGGATAGGATAATTTAGGAGTTTGAGATTAGCAGATACAAACTACTTATATATAAAATAGATAAACAATAAGGACCTACTATATAGAACAGGAAACTGTATTCAATATCCTGTAATAATCCATAATGCAAAAGAATATGAAAAAGAATATGTGTGTGTAACTGAATTACACTGCTGAACACCAGAAACTAACACAATAGAAAGAAAGAAGGAAAGAAGGAAAGGAAAGAAAGGAAGGAAAGGAAAGGAAGGAAGGAAGGAAGGAAGGAAGGAAGGAAGGAAGGAAGGAAGGAAGGAAGGAAGGAAGGAAGGAAGGAAAAAGTAAGATGGAACTGAGGTAGAGCAGTAGTTACTTGTGGTCATGAGCTCTGGAACATTCTAGGGAGCTTCTTATAGACACTGGTGCCTGGTTTTTAAAACGCTTCCCAGGTGATTGGACCCAATTGACCACTCCCTAAATCCTCTCAAAAACTGCCAGAGCATCGGGCGGGAGGCCAGCCCAACCAGCGGCCACAGCTCCCAGCAGGTGAGCGGAAGAGCCCATCTGGTGGAAGCAGCTGCGGGAAGGGGACGTGGAGGGAAGACACAGGGAACCCTGAGGATCTTAAAGGCCTACAGACTTCATTTCATATATTCCTAAAAAATGCCGCCCAAAAGCAAAGCGTCGACCCTGTGCGGAGTAACTAGCAAACTTCCCGGAGCACGGGCATGAAAGGCTGCCTGTGCTCCGTCAGGGTCTTTAGAAAGACCCGAAGGTGCTGCGGCCCCTGAGACCTCGGGGCCGGCCCGCCTCATCTTCCTTGGAGAAGGATGGAGACCCACCCTGCGGGGAACACTTGCGGGGAGTGGAATCCAACTGGAGCAGGTGGGGAACATGGACGGGGAGGGGTCCTGAGAATACAGGAAGACCCATCACTAAAGATGAAAAGATGCACGGATTGCCTCCAAACCCATGAAATTATGTCCCAAGAACAAGAGGGGAAAGTCCTGGTTAAATTACTAACAGTTATTGAAAGAACCGCAGTAAATACGGCTGCAGTGGAGAAGGGAAATGTAACCTCATCCTAAATACGAGATCAAATAAGTTAAGAAAGGAGTAGAAGTTATCAAATTAAAAAAGCATGAATCAAAAATAGGGGGAAAAAAGGTAGGAGGTGAAATAAAGGAGAAAAGAGAGTTGACAGGGCTCAGAAAATATTTAGGGGGAAAAAAGAACATAATAAGTCATTTCCTAAACACTTTTTAAGGTTAAAAAAGGAAGGGGGAAAAAAAGACTGGCTGGAACCGAATGATTTGAAAGGTTGTTCCTCTGCTGTTAAAAATAAACCAGATATCCCAGTCTGTCCCTTCCCACTTTCAAAATTTGTAGATACTGACGGGTATATGCAGAATTGATAAACAAGATTATACTATGTAGCACAGGAAAATATATACAAGATCTTGTGGTAGCTCACAGCGAAAAAAATAATGTGACAATGAATATATGTATGTTCATGTATGACTGAAAAATTGTGCTCTACACTGGAATTTGGCACAACATTGTAAAATGACTGTAACTCAATAAAAAAAAGTTTAAAAAAAAATAAAAACAGCTTTTTTTTTAGCATGGGTTTAGTGTTGCTCTACACTGGAATTTGACGCAACATTGTAAAATGACTATAACTCAATAAAAAAAAGTTTAAATAAATAAATAATAAATTAACTAAATAAATATAAAAAATTAAAATAAAATAAACCAGATAGTAAATAGCGTGGATTAGTAATGAGACGAGGAATGGAATTTCTCAGTTTTCAACTAGTTTATATAAAAAGTGCTCTTTTGCCCCAATTGGAATCTGTAAAATTACTATATCGTGTGGCGCCGGACACACCTCAGGGCAACAACAATAGAATCAAACGACCATGAGTACAGCTTTCTAGTAGGTACGGGGCTCTTATTACCCAGCTGAGCTCAATGCTTTACACACACGATCTCACCAATTCCCCTCAGAAACCCATGAAAACCACTATTTACAGTCATTGCGAAGAAGGCGAATCTCCCTAAAGAAAGTGACGTTTGCATGCACTGATGCTGTTTTTTGGGCTTCATATCACTCTCAAATCTCTGGATAGATTATTATGACACTGAGAGGGGCCGTGGGCTATGTCGGGCACACACATTTTATTCGGCAAGGTCCTTCAAGCAGCAGACAATAAGGAAAACAGTCAGACCTGAGAGTCTGCTGGCAGGAGAGATGGGCTATTTGTATGAAGAGAGTGACACAGGGAAAATAAATGGGGATTTCAGATCTGAGTCCTAAATCAAAAGCTCACAAGGACGCATCCTCTAAGGCGATCACTTGCAATTGAGCTGCTTCTCAGAGGGAGGCCCCGTGTAGAGTTCCGCAGGGTAAGTCGCCACTGAGAGTTATCTGTCCGCCGACGGCTAATGAATGTCTGATGAAAGGCCAGTTAGACCAGCGAGCCAATAAATAATCCTGCAGGAGAAGTGGTAACATGAAGCTAGCAGTTGGTGATTGAGGTGTTCCAACAGCTGCTGCTCTAAACGTGGTCCCTGAGGGCCAGCACGTGGCATCAGCCAGGAGCTTGCTAGAAATGCAGAGTTCCAGGCCCTTCTCCACTCTGCTGAAGCTGACTCTGCATCGTAGCAAAATCCTCGGTGTCAGATGTATGTGATGTTTGAGAAGCACCGTTCAAAAAGGCATAGGTGATTATGTTCTGTAACGGAGTGAAAATTTCACAATAATCAAAATATTGAATTTTTATAATTTACTCATCCATTCAGTAATTATCCCTTTAAGAGCTTTCTCTGTGCATTGAACTGTATGAGACGCTGGCAATAAAGTCCTGACAGATAAGGTGTATATATATGTGTGTGTGTGTGTGTGTGTGTGTGTGTGTGTATCTCTCTGAATCATTGTGATGGACACCTGAAATTAACACGATATTGTAAATCAACACTTCAACTAAAACAAAATTAAAGAGAGGTGATTTTGGTACTTAGAGAGTTGGGAATCTAGGACGTAATTAAGATATTAAGGAAAATAGTTAAAAGGGTAATTCATGCTATGAAAGGAGGAATACAAGAGTATATAAAAGCAGGACCTACTTAAACTCGGTTTTTCTCACCCAAATTTGGGAAGACGTTTGTGGCTTATGCGCTGTTTCTCGGAGGCATCTGGGGCAGTCTGTCTGAAATAAACGTTGCTTGATTTAGCTGTTAAGTTTCACCTCTTTCAACCCCTATCACTTGACATCAGCAAGACGCAACGGGGCGAGAGCTTGGCTGGACACATTGCAGGCAATGTGTTTGAGTGAGTGAGCTTTTCATCCTGGGAAGAATGCCTACAATGACAATACAGGAACTAAAGGATCCGCCACCTCCGGTGATACAGAATGAAGAGGAAAGTGCCTTCAGGTAGCTGTTACACATAGGTGGCACCATGGCCCTCAACAGCACTTTTGTACTAAAATTTCCTTTGGCAGAAGTATTTGCTGGTGGCACTTTGAGTGGCATCCCACCTAATGGAATAGGCTGTGTGCTTTAGGGCTCTCTCTGCAGATGTAGGATTCTAGGAGGCCAAGAAGTGGCGTGGAATTGATAAAAAAAAAAAAACCTGCATTCACTTGTATGGTGTGTAAGCTTGAAAAAATGACCCAAACCTTCTAGAGAGGAGTCAGTGAATGAGTGGTAACATCAAATAACCGTTTTCATGAATTGCTTCCCTCACACTGTTCAACATGACGTCGAAGGACTTGAAAGACAGTTAGATTTGAGTTTAAAGCTCCAGGCCATTTTTGCCAGCTTTGTGATGCTGAGAACATTACCTATCATCTCTGAGCATCATTTGTTCATCATATCTATAGAATGTCAATAATCCCTTTCTCCCAACATAGTAGAAGAAACGAAGTAGGAGTAGAGCTCCCTTTAAGTGCTGAGTACAAAGCTACAAAATTAAGGTGTCTTTCCACTGCATGTAGCCTGACCTCCTGAGCCTGCCGTTTCCAACCCCTCTAAAGTCACTACCTGGCTTTTCAGATAATTTCCTCAGCTTTGCAGCAGTTCATTTCACTTTAAGTTCCAAGTTCAATTCATGTGTCAGGTATTTTGCTAAGTACAAGGAGTACAGTGATCAATATTCAAATGACATGGTTTCTATTCTTGGACAGTTTATAGTTTAGCGATGAAGCCAGAAAGGCAAACAGATAATAAACTATAGGATGTGCAGTGATAAAAGCATAATCAGATTTCCAGGAAAACCCAGGGAAAAGGTTAAGGAAAGTCTTCTGCAGAAGCTGATGCTTGTACCAATCGCTAAGGATAAAAGAAAATTAACCTAGTTAAAGCATTCTTGGGGGGAGGTATTTTTATAATAGGGAAGGACAAATCTGATTTCATATTAGACCTGTTCCTTTGGCTCTAACCCTGGGCTCTGTTTCCTGGGCTCAGTCATGCTGGTTCTGCACCTTTTGTAAAAGGATGTTGCCTAGAGTCTGAAATAGACAGGACGGCCCATTCTCAAGGCTCTGACCTCTAAGGGTTAACCCTTTCCCATTCATATAAAGATAAAAAGTTGCAGAAAAGAGATGAACATTTGTCTTGTTGGAGGTTTACAGAAACACCATGGCCTGATCTACATGGACAGCTGCAAGAACAAAGGATTCCAACATTAAGAAGTTTGCAACAAGCAACTACATCCCCTCCCCTTTTAGTATAAAAAGAGCCTGGATTCTGACTTGGGGAAGATGGTTCTCCAGGACATTAGTCCCGCATCTTCTTTGTCTGCTGGCTTTCCGAATAAAGTCATTTTTCCTTGCCCTAACAAACACTTTGTCCCCCAATTTATTGGCCTGACATGGGGCGAGCAGAAGGACTTTGGATTCGGTAATATTGTTATATAGAGGAAGAACACTGGCAAAGACAGTGTGATGCAAAATTGCATAATGCTCGCAGCCAAATGCCACAGTAGTACTGGACCACACACACCTTGTGGGGAGAGATTAAAGATGAAGGCACAGAGATGGGCAAGGACGAGATTGGATAACATGTTAAGAAACATAGCTATGAAAGGAAACCACAAAATGATTTCTGAAAAGGTAACAAAGCCAGATTTGCATTTTGCATCTCTCTCCGTAACACCTGGGTACAGCCATCCTCAATTCCAGCATTACAACTCCCAAAAGTGTCACCAAAGTGTGGAGGCATGTTGAAAGATATCCATTATCAGTAAAGTAGGAAAGTTTGTGAAACATTCTCTTTAAAAAATTGTAAAAGAACAGGTTAACCATCTTCTCAATTATTTATCAGTAAGTTACTTCTTTTCTGGCAGGTTTCTCCAATTCCAAACTGGAAGTCATTGCTAATATTCATCATTACGTTTCACTTATTTTTTGATATGTTTCTCCAACAGGGCAAGAGACAGGCAGACTCATAGCTAAGGTGAAATTTGCATAATGCTGGGTAAATCTCTGAGAACATGTCCTAACATTGCTGGTCTTCATGTGTCATGGCAGGAAAGAAAATGCAGAGCCATTGGTAATTGTTATGGAGAATGAATTGGCAGGGCCAAATTAAGAGACAGAATTTTTTTTTTTAATTGAAGTATAGTCGATTTACAATGTTGTGTTAGTCTCTGGTGTACAGTGTAGTGATTCAGTTACACATATATAGATGCATTATTTCTCATTATAGGCCATCACAAGATATTGACTATAGTTCCCTGTGCTATACAGTAGGACCTTGTTGTTTATCTGTTTTAGATACAGTAGTGTATAGCTGCAAATCCCAAATTCCTAGTTTATCTCTCCCCACCCCCTTCCCCCACCAGTAACCACATGCTTGTTTTTTATGTCTGTGAGTCTGTCCCTGCTTTGTAAATGAATTCACGTGAGAGATAGAAATTGTGAGAAACTGTTATAAACCTCCCACTGTTCTTTGGGTGCCCATTCCAATCTTTGTTTACCTGGTTTATCTCCTCTGTACGCACACTTTGAAGGCTCTTCCCTTCTTCCCACCACTCCAAGGCCTATCGATGTTTAAGGCTCAGACAACAAACCACCTTCCATTATTCCAAACACACCAATATTTTCTTCCATGTAAGACAAGCTACAGAATCAAGCTTATTGTCATCACCCAGCACATTTGCTCTCAGTTTGCTCCAGGTGCCTTAATCTTGTCTCCTCAGCTAGCTTTTCAAGCAGCGCGATGGTGGAAATAATATTTTTCCCTCTCTCTCAAATTTTCAAAGGGCAGTCGTTGTCCAGAATCAACGGAAATTCCATTTGACCCTTTCACCTTCCTCATAAAATGGTCTTCTCAGTTTTGCTATATGTCAGAAAACCAGAAAGAATGGATAAGAAATATTGCGTCCAGATAAGACGCTCCGCAGCACAAGAATCTGTCAATCAGCGACTCCCCAGAGGAGAACACGGTGTCTGTAGGGGATCTACTTTGCTGTTTTTGTTAGAATTCATCTGAAGGTGGGGGGGACAATGCTTATTTAGTTTGTCTGGGGTATGGCCTGTTCGTTTTGGCAACCAGGATTTATCTCTACCACCGTCTAGGTTCTTCCTTGTATGTCAGGGGCTAGAAGCCCAAGAAATATCTTTCCCAGACTTCCTTGTGTCCAGAGCCTCAATGTGATCGACATTCAGCCAGCGAGGTAACTTTATGTGAGATTTGGATGCAGAAGAGACACGGACTCCATTGCCTTTGTCTTCCAGAAGCAGTGGTGAATGGACGCGTGGACTTCAGCAAACGTGAGGTTTTACAGTGACCCCCAGGTGTCGCCTCCTTTAAGTTCCCACCTGACAGTTCCCACCAGGCTGTGAATGGGTTAAACTATAAGTGTATGAGAGTTTCCAGATGATTCTGGAAGAGAAGACAGCATCAACTTCCTGATTTTTCTGGGCCAGATGTGAAAGCTCTTGCCACCTTCACTGATACTTACTACTCTGGCCTTTCCAGTGCTTTCATAAGGCCTTCATTCACTCTATCAAATCCCTTTCTGCTTGAAATACCTAAAGTGGCTAATCCTCACTGATTCATAGTCATTCTATTAACATAAAATTCTCACCTTGATAAAAATCATATTTACAAAGGAACCATGAGGGATGGATTTGTGAATTTCACCAAGCAACTTTGTGAGATCCTTTAATTTCATAACATTCTTGTATTATTTCTTTGTATAATCCCCTTCCTTGAATAATTAACAGTGGAATCCCTAAAATGGAGGGAACTTATGTCTTTAGAGGAGGGGGACTGAAATAAGGACCTAAAAGATTGTCTTCCACACTGAGAGTAGCCTTGGGAGAAACAGGAAATAAGGTGTCGAAAAACTAGTGACATCACCACAGAAAATGGAGCAGATGGGCATCTGGGGCCTAAGCAAGGAAGAAACGGACATCGTGGGCAGCTTGTTGTGCCTAAGAAGGTATCTCAGTGATTAGCAATCAGCACACATCTAGACATGGAACCAGGCTTCTTACGTGAAGGCATCCAACCGGAGCATGGATATCGCCACCATCTCAAAGTGTTCTCCACAAACTTCATTTCTTCACAGGGACACTTTCCTAAGGACTCTGATTTTTCGCTGTTCTCCACTCATTCTCTTATCCAGCAATTTTAAGTTGATGACCTGCCATATGCAAGGTCCATCGTAAACCCTGGGGAACACTCTGGTGCGTAGTCCTGATCACATCATTGCCCTCATAAAGCCTGTAGTGCGGCGCAGAAAATAGACATACCACAGGTAAACCACAGAAATAATTTCACAATTTAAAAGGAAACAAAGAGATGATAGATTGGTAGTAATGTGGGTGTCAGGGGAGGTTCTTTTAAGCGTGGAGGTCTGGGAAAGCCTCTCAGAAAAGGTGATATTGGAACTATTATCTGAAAGGTAAAGAACCAGATGTACAAGAATGGAGGAAAGAATGTTCCATTTTTCTCCTCTAGACAAAGAGAGTAAATAATATCAAGTGAAAGACCCTTGAAAGAACCCAAACTTTATATTTTAAAAAAGGAGGAGTCAGATACTAAGAAGAGTGTTGCAAGAAGCCAGATAGGTGTGGTTAGCAGGGTCCTTATCATGGAAGATTGAGATGCTCGTTGTGCATGAGAGACTTGTGTTCATTCTCTTGCTCATGTGCACATGCATACCACCACACGCACACACACACGCACCCCACGTCATGTTCCAAAGCCAGCTGTGCTTTTATCTCTGCAAAAAGAGCAAGTAAACCCCAAATATAAGGTGTTCTAACATGACTTCTGGTGAAAAACTCACCTTTCTGCTAGGCAGCCAAAAATAGCCTAAGCCAAGAGAAAACTGGAGAAGTGTATGCTGTTCAACAAAATGCAGCTGAAAATTTCCAACCTGAGCAGTAGAAAAGGAGTAAATTTGTGAATTCCAATATTTAATGCAGGCTTGGCAAGATCTTACCCCTTTTTATAGGGACACATCAGCAAGACCTCATTTCTGAATAATCATCTCCGGCGTATCCTTTGTGTATCAGCAGTCTTCAGAAGAAGGACTTTTTGTAACATCACTGTTATATTTTGTGACAAGAAAAAGAGTCATGCGGCCTAAATGCATCTGACTAAGTAAGGCATGAGTTTTTATGACAGGCAATGAGAAGTCACAGCGGTGTTTTAAGTAAAGAACTAACATGATCTGATTCACATTAAAAAAAAAAATAAAAAATCACCGTAGTGGGTGAAAAACACTAGAAGGAAGGAATCTAGTTTGAGCATTTTCCAATAGTCTAAGCAATGAATAAAGGTGCCCTGGACTAAGATGATGACAGTTGAATTGCTGAGTAATTTATGTTTTAAGTAGAAATAACATACTTTATTGTTTGGATGTAAAAAACAAGAAAAAGGGCTAACCAAGCATGACTACCAGATTTTAGTATTTTCCAAGAGATAGAATGATTACACCATTTGCCACGATGGGGAAGATTGGGGAAGGGCAGTGAAGACAGAATAAGAGGTCTTTTTTGAGATATGCTCTGTATAACATGTATATTAGCAGTACTGTACTGGCAAATGTTTGACAACATTTGTTAAACTCTCCAGGAAAAAAAAAAAACTAAGCAAATATATCTCAAACACAAGTTTATTATAAATTTTATCCCCACCCAAAAATGACAGCACACACATTTGTAAATTTGTAAATTTTATTTGTAAAATTTTATTTACAAATAAAAAGTATAAAATACCATTTACTGTAAAGACCATACAGTGTCGTATGATTTTTATTTAAGAATAAATTACTCAGCTTTTCCAAGGAAGCCACAGAAAAGGTGAAAAATTTGGTATAAACCAAGTCTGGAATTTTGACAGTTGAGGAAATAGAGGAAGAAAGAGGCAGAGAAGTTGCAATTGTTGCAGAAAACTGAACTGTGGACTCTCTGATGGATGTGAAGGAAGCAACAGTAAGAGGAGGACAGAAGATAAAAATGGATGCGAGGTTTCGACTGCATCCAAACAGTTTTGGAATTGGAAAGTACCAGAACACGTGAAGTGGAAGAATAGGGGTTGCCGTAAAATGCGACCGAGGTAGGTGGAGAACAGATCTTTGGAAATGAGAAGATTTATGACGTGGAAGGCCAGCATGTGGTTGGATCATCCATGTGAATGTGGAATTGACCATGAAGAGTGAGTGTGGTGAGACTAGAGAGAAAGACTGCAGGAGCTGGGAGCTAGATTTTTCAGCGAATGAGATGGGGTCGGGAGTTTGGTGGAAGTTGTGGGCAGTGAGGACTGCAAATTTCAAAGAAACAGAGATTTTGCAACGAGGAAGGAGGAAAATGAGATGCATATAACGCTTGACAAGCAGGGTGCCATCTGCTCCATCTCCCGGCCCCGGGAGTCATCGGAGGTGAGAGGCAGGTAGGTAGGTGAGCAGACAGATGGTACACAAATGTGTCCCTTTGGTTGGCAACTTGGTATTGTGGCTACAACAGGTTGAGTACTTCCAGTGACAGTGATGTCTAACCCTGGTGGGTTACAACCCGTCACTGGACGTGCTGAGAAAATTTATAAACCACTAAAGACACTTAAAAGCCTACAGAAACCCTTCTAAACTATAAAACTGAGAAGAATGGTGTTTGGTTTTTCAAAAGCAAAATTCTCCTATAAAAGGATTATTTAAAACTGCTCTGACACAAAGGATAACAGAAACTGAATTACAAGTGTCATGTGTAGTTTATAAAATCAACCTGAGGCACTGTTATCATAAAAGGTCAGGAACCAATGGAATAAAATACCAAAGAGGGTGAAATAAGCTTATAATGTGAAAGCGTTTGAAAAGGGAAACGTTTATATACACACGCAAGGGCAGAGGACTATTATGAAATGCAAATTGAGTACAAAATAAGGGATTAGCTTTCTGGCACTTTCCTCTGGAGGTGTACTGTTCATTGCTCAGCTCTGCCTTGTCTCAGCTCAGGCTAGAACGCCAATCTGTCAAGTATTTAGGGTCCCCAGCACAGCGGGGTGCACACGTATTTGCAAGAACAGCTTCTGCCCTGATGAGGTGGACTAAACCTGTATAAAAATTATTAGAGGGGAAAAAAAAAGTATGCACCCAACTACTGAAAGTTGCGGGAAGACCACAAGCATAACAAGGTTTCAGAAAAAGTAACCACAATTAGAGGTCAGAGTGAAATTAATTAGATCATCCTTACACTAAGCTTGTTCCTCAGTGGAATCATTTATTTAAGTGACGCGTCCATAAGAGCTCTTTAACACATGAAAAAGAAATTAAATAAAGAGAACTAGAAAAATACAAATGAAAGCACAGTTTATCACTCTTGTGACAAAAAGGTCACTTGGAATGAAGAGTTTCTGCCCATGTGTTCTCAGTACATCCAGTGGTGAGTTGTAACCCACTAGGTGTAGACATCATCACCACTGGAAATCCTCAGCCTACTGTACCAATAACACAGAGTTGCCTTGTGAAGAAACACATCTGTCTGTCATTTTATTTTTTCAAAAGAAGTTCCAACTATCAAAACAAAAATGCCATTGATTTTCACCTTTTTAACTCTCATGCCCGTAATTGAGAAACCCTCCACAATCAGCCACTAACCCACTCAAAAAAGGGTTTACTGAGAACCTATTTCCTACCCAGATGAGGATGGAGTGTTCTTGCTGGCATTCATTCAGCTTAAAATACAGCCTCTGCCTTTAAGGAACGTAACGTCGACCTGGGAAACCATGATTTAAACAGGTGAAATGTACAAGACAGTCGAGAAGCGGGTTTTTCTCTTTTTTTTCAAATCAGGTGCCCAATAAACTCGTGGAGCAGCGTTCAGATTGTTAAGAACTAAAAGGCAGCAGGAGGAGGACCTGTCAACCTGCAGGACCTGAGGAAGTCTTCAGAGAAGAAGTGGAGATGAGGCTGACTTGATGTGAAGAAGCAGGGAGACAAGAAAACAAACAAACAAACAAAACACACACACACACACACACACACACACACACGACACAGAAGTGAGCAAGGAAGCGCACAGCTTCTCTGCGAAGATGGTGTCCTGCAGGGAGAGATGACAGGGAACACGTGTGCCTCCCCTAATTCCACAAGATAAAAACGATGTGCATTGTAGATCTTGATTGAATGGCAAGTGATGTGAAACATAATTTTTTTTTCACTGAACACAAGGATATTGTGTGGACATTTTTTTAAATAACGTGAAAGCTTGTTCTTTGAAATCATCTCCAAACAAGAAGTAATTGACCAAAAACTATAAAGGCAGTGTGTCAGAAAAGTCTGCAAATTATTTACCAGGAAAGATAGAATTGGGTCTGGCCGTGCTCAAAGTATATTGTTGAAATGAAGGAAATGCAGTGATGGACAAGGAAAGGAGGAAAAAAACTGAGTAAGTAGATCACTGAAGTCAAATATAGGACTTTTACCTCCTGGCCCACTGCTACCTACTCCCTGAATCACATTCGATTTAACGCGGTAGAAATATGGGAAAATCTGAAGTCCCCAAACAGAAAATATAACACAAAGGTTAATCTTCCACGAACCTATGGGATGGACTGTAACTGGGAGTGGAGGTCGGGAACGTTACAACCTAGACGCTCACTGTCATCATCCAAACTTCCCCGTGAAGATGTGGCTTGAAATTGGGCGTGTGTGTTAGTGACAACGACAACACAGTCTGAAGGAAATGGGGGTAGGACCCCTATGCGATCCATATGAAGACTAATTATAATGTAGTTTTAAATTCAATAGGCAGCTCTCAATCTTATTAGTGGAAAAGGCTCCAGGTCGTAGGAGAAAATACAGCTAATGGAACGTCACCTTTGTACCTTCTGGGCCCGGGAATCCCCAGCAGGAAACGTGTGGACCTAAGACACGCGCTGTGACCCTTCCGCTAGAGCGCATGTGGACCCCCGTGTCCACAGGGGAAGCCGGCGACAGGCACTGCGGGGGGGTGGGTGGTCCCAGGAAGGGGATCTCTGCTCACACAGGCCCCAGCTCAGTGGGAGAAGGAAGGAGAGACGGGCGGGCTCACTGGTCGCCCTGGCTGCTGAATGAAACATACTCCCTGGGGAAGCAGAGAAGTAACCGTGGCCGAAGGGTTAACACACAGAGGGCAGGACAGGAGACTGTCACACTGCATAACGCTATTAATTTTCAAAGTGGGAGCTTAATCGGCTGCTGCTTACCACCCGTGGCCGATGTTAGTGTTTCCATAAAGGAGAGAAAAGGCAGCCCGGGCCGTGTGATCTTAAAGACTGCGGCCGCCTCCAGCTGGGCCCCTGGAAGAGGGTGTTGACAATTTTATTAGAAACCTCTCCTGGAGGGGTTTCTCAGTTTCATCTGTAATTTGTCACCTCCTCGCACTAGTGTGACTCATAATTTGCTGAAATCACTTTTGCCGTATTTTAAAGACAGAGAAACCCCAAGTGGCTTTTTTCCGAGCGGCTGAGACTCACACGCTTGCTTCGTGTCTTGGCATTATGCTGACATAAAAGCCATGGTGGGGAGCCGGGGAGGCAGCCTGAGAGCGGTTTCAGCAGCATTTCATCAATTTACAGGAGTCTGAGCCTTCCACGGTGTAAAAGAACATTTGGTAAGATGTTTAAGACTCAGGACAGTGTAATTTCTCCTTTTGCTGGGACACTCACTGATGTCACACTTGTAGTGTCTCTGGCCGGACAGAGAGGGAATCCTGACCGGCTCCCCTCCAGCTGTCACGAAGCCAAGACCATGGTCTGTAACAGCATAGACTAGAGAAAGAGTTAAGATTTGATCTTACATTAAAAAGTTCACTTTTCACGGAAAATAATGACTCATGTCACATGAAGGTCAGGTTGGCAGGAGGTCTCGGGTAAAACCGCCTTCCAACATCATTTACAAGTGATTTGATCATTGAAATAAAGCAACTACCTCGGTGCCTGAACAAGCTATTCTACGCCTTGACGTGGAGTGTGCCCTTTGCCTAAAAATGAGTGCCCTCTGCCTACTTTCTTATCTCTAACACATCCTCTCTCAAATACAGAAAAAAGACTAGCACTTAGGGTGCATTAGACAAGTGTCAGCTACTGGTTTATAATTATTATCCTTCACGATTGTTTAAAAGATTAGAAATCATCGATGTCCCACACCTACCATAGTTTCTACCACAAAGGAAATACCCTCCAAATGGCCATCATCATTATCATTAATACAAGCATAGAATTACGATGTCTTTATGGGTCTACCTCCCCAGCTAAATTGCCAGCTACCAGAGGGCAGGCATGATAGCTTCATTTATTCATTCAATGAACATTTGTTAAACATCTGCGGTGTTCAAGGTGCTGTGATCTGTATCGAGATACAGTGGAGGACAGGCCGGTAGCAACCTCAGGATTTCCAGACTAAACCACCTGCCAGAGGTACCCTTATCACCTAACTCCCTTCATCATCTTTAAAATATATAAATGATTGCCTTATTCATAATGATACCAGCTTAAAGAATATCAGTTGGTTGTCTTACTAAGGCTTCTGCCTGTCCCTAGAAATCACAATTTTATTTTAAAACATTAACATCTTCATAAAAATCTTCCCCTATGGTCATTAGCCTTAGTTTATGAGTCCCCAGATTTTTTAACAGATTATATATTATTACTTTATCCATTTTCAACAAGTCACATATGTGGTTGCTTAAGCACAGAAAATACATTTTCTTTGTATAACCTACTCGGCTTTGCAGGATACGAGTGGAACATGCGAAATCATCTGAAGATATTGTTTCTAAATTGAGAGGTGAGATTTCTTTCGGTTCAGGATCAGAGTCAATTATAAGATGGTAATAAGAACACCATAGACTTCCAAATACTACTTAGCGGGTGAGACGTCTCAGAGACCCTGGGATCAAAAATTCACTGGGCTGTGACTCCAGAAGTTCTCATCAGGGCGAGTCGCCTCCTCTCCGTCACAGCACTCACCCCAGATCTAGTTGAGCAGGCTTCCCACTTCGGGGATACCCAGTTGCTTGTGCGTTTGCCTTAAGAAATTTTGCTCACATTCCCCTAACATAGAAGGCCAAGTGACCGTTCCATTTTAATTGCAATCCCAGGAAATAAACAGTGAATTTTCAATATCTTGGTTTTTATCCCTAACATCTATTTCAAAAGCCACTTCTCTAAACAGGGGACTGGAATGGCTTTCAGAGGAAGGAATTTATGTCCGATTCTGAAGCTGCCGAGGTTAAGACGCAAGCACAGGAGACGCTTCTGTGTATCAGCAGAGATGCTGTATGGATGAAAAGCTAGGGGGAAAGTCACAATATTACAGTATTTAATTTCTGCCTTTCTTAGCTGATACATTCAATAATACCATTATTGTCAGTGTAATCATCTTCAATAATAGATTCTATTTCAATGACTTTTAACAGACAGGGGTACTTTTAGCTTTTAAGTCCTCTTGGAGTCTTCTAAAATTCAGCTGTATGTCCTGCTCATATTTGTTCCCCATTAAGACAAAACCCGTTTTCTCTGATAACATCACATCATTTCCAGATATACTAATGGATCCCACTGTGTGTTCCAACTTTATGACTATGTGAGTCGTTTCCAAGATCATCTCACTTTCATTAATATAACAGCTCCAACTGTAGTACATCAAATCCTGAGATCCACATTCACATCCTAATGACTTTTTCAACCCTTAATGTGTTTTCAAACAGAAGAGTCACTTTGTGCTGTAATAAAAAAAAAAATATTTTAAACCCTATGGTAGACTTCAACCCACTACAGAATGTCCGCTCCACAAAATAGTAAGAATATAGTAATTCCACACCTTGTGTTCACGCAGAACATCTCCCCCAAAAGATCTCAAAGAACAGAAAAGGAAAGTTAAAACTATAAAGAATAAAAATAAATTTTCAAAGTGATTCAGCACATTTTGCCATGTATTTTGGGTAATAGTAATTGTACTTCAGGGATACTTAACCTGATAGCCGCTGGCCTGAGGGTTCATGGGTGAGCTTCAAAGAATAGGTAAAACCCCCGATGAATTATAAAAAAGAGAAGTGAGACAAAGGTATAGGTTTTGCTTAAGAAGGCAAAAAGGTGGCTTAAAATTAGAATTCAGCAATAGACATGTATATCCTTCTCATAAGAAACAGATCCTTTAGGATCAAAGATAGATATTTTCATGAAATAAGTTGAAGAGTCTGTAATCAATGTTGAACAAGAATGGAGGTAAATTCTTATGTCATGAGGTGGAGAAACTTTTTTAGCTGAAAGAATTGGCATGAGAAGTCCTTTTCTTGTGGGATCTATCCTGGAGAAAGATAGCGAACTTGGGGCAGCGTCCTCTTGGAGCACCAAAACGTTGGAGAGGAGAATAAATTCAAATGAAACAAATAGATGGGTTTTGTTGACAGAGGAAAGGAAGTAAGAGGAAGAGAAAGAACTTAGGTGATGAAGAGAAATTAGAAAAATTGGGGAGTTAAAGTGAAGAAAACGTTACCTTAGAAAAACAGCTGAAAGACACTAAAAATCATGAGCAGAAGCTGGTCTAGGCTTTGTAGGGAACAGCTCACACAATTCTGGTGGTTCTCATTAGGAAATAAAAGAACCCCAAATTTCAAATTAAGGGCAGATCGTCAAAAGAAACACATGCAGGTAAGGGGCCCGGGCAGCTCAGCTCCACTCATCTCGTGGAAATCCACGACCAGGCAGACCCACCCTCCCGTTTCAAGCTGTTTTCTCTGCAACATGTAAACCCTGTCTCAAAGCGCAGTCAGTCCACCCATCAACTCAAAATTCTCTGAACAAATACTATTTTTGTGGGAAATCAAAAAGGGAGCTGAATTTCTCCTGGGTGGAAGAGAGACAGGACCATGTGCTCCTGAGAGGTAAGTCCTCTAGAAATTCACAGAGATGAGGCTGTGAAACCCCGAGGGCTGTGAAATTAATTTCACTCGGCTCGTGGATGGAAGGAGGCCCCCAGCTACTATCTCACCTGCAAAAAGTGAACTTAGACCACAGGTCCTCCAGCCTAAGGTGCCAAAAGGGGGATGAGTTACCATGCACATCAAAACTTGCACACAGGCAAGGCGGGGCAGTGAGGTAAGGCTTTAATCACAGCCCTCATTCTTCTACATGCAGACCACATTTTAAAGTTTATGACTTGCTTACAAACGATTTTTATCTTCCTAGAGTAACCCACAGGCAGCTGTTGAGGGATCACATTAGACAAGACATGCAATGGTTTTGATTTTCAGGAAGGGCCATTAACATGCCAGTTAAGGATGCTGGGAAATAGCTACAATCCTTAATAGTTGTGTGATTTTAGACAGGTTGCTTAATGCTCTATGATTCCACTTCCTCGTACATAAACGAGGATAATATAAGACCTACATCATTTAGCTATTGTGAAGATTAGTTGAAAATTCAGTTAAGCATCAGATACTGAGTATGAAAGCTAGTAATTGATCGGTAAATGTTAGCCGTTACTATGATCCGTATTACAACTCCTTCTATTGCTATTTCAAGCCAAATAGGGTTTCAGGGAATGTGGGAGATGGCCTCGAAGAGGAATATGGCCTAACTAGAATCTTCTATCTCAGAAAGATACAGTAAATTCATTTCCTCCCTAGGGAGACAGAAGCAATGGAACAGGGAAAGATGGGAGACAACAGAAGACATAATGTATCTGGAATTCAGCCTGAATATGAATGTTCAGGAATAATTAATATGCTAGTTGAATGATGTGGTACTTATTAACCTATAAAAGTCAGTTTTGGGAAAAGCTTCCAGAAAGGTGCCACCCTTAACCTTGAACTCTGTATTTTTAAAAGCTTGGATGAAGCTAGGAAAAAAAACCAATAATAATCTGATTGTATTTTAAAGTAATTCAAAGCCCCTAGAATATGAGCTCCTTGATAGCAAGCAACTCACTCCTTGTTGATCACGTTTACCTAGTAAGGATGTTCAATAAATATTTTGTGAATGAATTAGAATCCAAAACAATTTCAGTCTGGATATAGAAAACAAGCCCCTATAAAAAATAATGGATTCCATATATAAATGATATCATACAGTATTTGTCTTTCTCTGTCTGACTTATTTCACTTAGCCTAATGCTCTCCAAGTGCATCCATGTTGCTGCAAATGGCAACATTTCAGTCTTTTTTATGGCTGAGTAGTATTCCATTGTGTATATATATCACATCTACTTTATCTAGTTATCTGTTGATTGACACTTAGGTTGCTTCCATGTCTTGGCTATTGGAAATAATACTGCTGTAAACATTGGGGTGCATGTATCTTTGTGAATTAGTGTTTTTGTTTTTTGGATATATATCCCAGGAGTGGAACTGCTGGATCATATGGTAGTTCTATTTTTAGTTTTTTGAGAAACTTCCATAATGTTTGCACAGTGACTGCACCAATTAATACTTCCACCAACAACAAACAGCAAACCAGTGAATATAACAAAAGAGAAGCAGACTCACAGTATAAAGAATGAATCAGTGGTTACCAGAGGGGTCAGGGGGGAACATAGGGGTAGGAGATTAAGAGGTACAAACCATTAGGTATAAAATAAGCTAAAAGATATTATACAACAGAGAGAATATAGCCAATATTTTATAATATCTGTAATTGTAGCATAACCTTCTAAAATTGTGAATCACTATATTGTACACCTGCAACTTATATAATATTCAACATCAACTATACTTCAATAAAAAAGTGTAAAAAAATAAAAATAAGGCAGGTAAATATAAGGTTTTGTTGTTTAATTTTATGGTAATAACTTGGGAGAGAAAAAGCAAAAGCTGCAGCAGCAAATGTTAGAAAGGGAAACAGGTTTTATTCAACACTGAACACCATTTTAGTTCATGTCACGTTGTAGTCATTAGAAAGTTACTCTAATCCTGGGCCCTGTTAATTCCCGGCATTAAAGTAGAGAGAGGGGCCCGAGCTGCCCCGTCACGGCTGCCTCGGTCCACATGCGCATTGCTCTCAGCTCTCAGGATCACATTTGAATAGGGAGAGAGGACACATCAAGGTTACTGTCAATCCAGCAGGAAAGGCTCTGTAAAAAAAATCAGGTGAAAAACAGCCAGGGAAACTCCAGACCACATCCTGGAGAAGGTACGAAACGGCATGTTAGTGTCGTACAAACATTTGAAGCACTGGACATCTGTACCACAGCCCCAGACGTACAGGAGCAGGATGGATGGATGTCATCTGTGAGAAAGCAGATTTGGAATCAATAGAAGGAAGAACAAATATGTTAATGTAAGGAGTAGTAGTTCAATTCATAATGAGAGATTGTGACTTTGAGAGACTGTGAGTTCTTATCAATGAAGTTTCCAACCCTGACGTCATTCATCTACTCATGCATTCAACGAAGAATTATTTAGTGCTTTCTCTATGCTCCATAGGACTGTTTCTATTTAATTCTCCAGCATCTTCCTTCTGTCACCAAACTCTGGACACCTGAAAAGTCCATTCTCTTCCCTGCCCAGAACACTCTTTGCTTTTCTTAATTCCTATTCATTTTTCAGGTCTCAGCTTAAATGTTTTTTCCGTAGAGACTTTCCCTGACAGCAAAACCTAAATAAAATCCCCCACCTGTCCAGCTTCACTGAAATATAATTTACAGACCATACAATTCTCCCATTATCAACGTGCCAATGAGTTTTAGCAACTAGATCTGATTTTACAAACAACTCCCATTTGAAACATTTCCGTTACCCCCAGAGTTCTAGCATGTCCATTTGGAAGCAGTCTCCACTCCCAGGACCAAGCCCCACTGATCCGCTTTCTGACACAGTTTTATCCTATCTAGAAACTTGCCATACTGTAGCGAACCATTTCATATGTACTCCTTCACTTAGGGAGTTTTTGAGGTTCATAAATGTCATTACATGCATCAAAGTTTTGTTCTTTTTAATTGCAAATAATATTCCTTTGTAAGGATATACCTCAGTTTGTTTATTCATCAATTGGAACATGGACATTGGGTTTGTTTGCAGTTTGGAGCTGTTGGGAGCAAGACTGCTACCAACATTCATGTGGAAGTCTTTTGTGGATAATGCCTAGGAATAGAAATGCCAGATGACGTGACAAGCGTATATTTAACATTTTTAAGACATGATAAAACCACTTTCCAAAGGAGCTCTGTTATATTACATCCCACAAGCAATGTATCAGGGTTCTAGTCTCAGCCTTCAGGAAGCAAATTTTCACACACAAGCACACATGTAAATTTGCATAAAATTACGTTACGTAAATTTACGTTAACTACAGTGTAATGATTGCGAAAAAGCAGTAGCATCTTATATTTAAATAGACCTTAATATTTTGAAACTGTATTCACATGTACATTAGCTTATTAATCCTCATGAAAGCCATTTAGGACCGCATTATAAGCCTCACTTTACAGATGGGAATATTGAAGAACACAAGGTTAACTCACTTAAGATCATAAGGCTGGAACATTAGAAAGGCAGTGATCTAACCCAGATCTTCTGATTCTAAATGCAATCATCTTGACGTGTCTAAAGGTTTTAAGTTACAGGGTTTTTTCCTGAATTAATATGGAGAAATTTCAATGCCCAGCCAATGATGGGCAGCACTGAAAACATACTCTGTCCATTTTGGTATCTGTTTTAGCTACTTTATCCTCTCTACCCCAACACCCCAGCCCAGCCCTCCCTGGGGCCCCTCCCACACTCACGACTGGAAAACGCTTAGTAAACGCCTCTCAGGTCCAGTTCTGACGGCTGACCTCTGGGTCATACACGCAGTAGCTCGTTCTCTGAGCAGGAAGGAGATGTGGTCTCCTCCCAGAGAAGTCATTTGTCAGAAAGTTTGAAAAGCTCAGTCCAAAGCTTCTCGGGATGGAGAGACGAAAGACAGAAAGAATAAAGTGAAAGTGAAGAAAACCTGGAGAGGTCTGTAAATAGGTCAAAAATTGTTAATTGCTTCCTAACTGGCAATTTTGGCCCAGAAATACATCCTGAATTCAAGACCAGTCTCAAAGGAGATTCACTGTCGTATCACATAAGATCCAAAATGTTGAAGTTCCATGCTTTCTAAAATAAATGATCATTTTGCAAAGCCACAGTTTTGCTGTTGCCATGATAACTGTGATTCAAAGTCAGTCTTTAGAGAATCAGAATTTTTCTTTTTGGGTCACCTATTTATATTTTGTTAGACACTTATTTAGGAAATTTCTAGTAATACCAATGGTATTAGATGAGAAATTTATTTTGAAACAAAGTTAACTTTTTCACAAAAGATACATTAAGAATTCTGCCAGGATCATGAAAGTCTGTATGCAAGATGTCGTGTTTCTTCACTTTTGATTCACACTATTTTGAGGGGTGTTTTAAGAGCAGGATCTAAATAACACCATGTAGATCAAACGGAGAAGAAAAAAAGGACAAGTTACACCTTGTATATGACAGGGAAATAGAATCCTAAGAAACTAGCAAGTGAAAGCTGTCATAGACTATTAAAAGGCTGAAGGGAGTACAGATTCCTGAAGAAAATTATTCAAACAGAACATTTTTGCATGTAATACTTTTGTATCTAATAATTGTGTTCCTTTTGATATA
Source organism: Vicugna pacos (assembly GCF_048564905.1). NCBI lineage: Eukaryota > Metazoa > Chordata > Mammalia > Artiodactyla > Camelidae > Vicugna > Vicugna pacos. The sequence goes on along the minus strand of NC_132988.1, from coordinate 5,631,039 downwards.
ATTATCACAACAATAATAATAGCCTCAAAATAGAAAATAGTTTAATCTCTGGGAGATTAGCATGGACTGATTTCCAGGAGATATAAGCACATCAGGGTTTTTTTTTTTTTTACTTTTTATTTTGAAATCATGGTATATTTATAAGAAGTTGCAAAAAAAAAGCATTCAAAAATTACTTAAGAACCTTTTTTATCCATCTATCCTTCTTCGGTTTTAACATCTTGCACAACCATACCAAGTTTTAAGACCAGGAAATTGGCCTTAACACAATCCACAGAGTTTATTCACATTTCATCAGTTTGGCATGTGTGTGCGCATGTGTGTGTGTGTGTGTGTGTGTGTGTGTGTGTGTGTGTATGTTCATGCAGTATCATCAAACATATAGATTCAAGAAACCACTACCACAATCAAGACATGGAACAGTTCCATCACCACAAGGCTCACATTGTACTCCTTCATAACTATACCCACTCCCCCATTCCTAACTCTCTAAGCAACTATCTGTTTTCCATCTCTGTCATGTTCTTATTTTCAGAATGTTCTATAAATGGAATCATGCAGTATCTAACCTTTTATGATTTGACTCAGCATAATTCTCTGCTCTTTCATCCGGGTTGTTCCATATAGCAATAGTTTGCTCTTTTTCATGGCTGAGTAATATTCCACAGTGTGGCCAGACCACATTTTCTTTAACCATTCACCCTTAGACAGAAGTTTGGCCATTACAAACAAAACTGCTACAACAGCCACGTACAGGTTTGTGTTCCAATATAGGTTGTCATTGCTTTAGAATGAATGTCCGAGTGTAATTGCTACAGCACATGGCAATTGCATGCTTATTTTTATAAGAAACTGACAAAATATTTTCCAGAGTGGCTGTACCATATTACACTTTTCACCAGCAAACTGTGAGTGATTCAGTTTTTCTACCTCCTCGTCAGCATCTGGGGTGGTAACTGTTTTGTATTTTAGCCATTTTGATAGCGGTATAAGGGTATCTCATGGTGGTTTTAATTTTTACTTTTCTAATGTTTAATGATGCTCAAATTTTTTCATGTGATGACTTGCCACCTGTGTATCTTCTTCAGTGAAATGTCTGTAGCCCATTTCCTGATTGAACTGTTTGTATTTTAATTATTGGGTTTTCCGAGTTCTTTCTAGAGTCTAGGTATAAGGTCTTTGTCAGATATGTGGTTGGCAAAGATTTTCTCAGGCACATCAATTTTATTAAAAAAAATTAGGAGAATGTTAGACATGACACATACATAATTACATTATTTCCTCCAGGAAATATCAGATCAAATTGATAATCAGGAGTTCTGGGGAGAAATACAGAGAATCACTGGAAATCCCATAGAATCTCAGTATTAGAAACAACGATAAAGAACATTTAAGGATGGAAATTTCCTGTCACATTTTAGCATCATTAACGAGTTTACCTGTTTATGGCTTAGTGACTAAAAGCATCCAGCACCTTTGAAGTCTTGTTTCTCCTTCCCAGTCATGTGACTGATATATTTCAGAAGTGGCTCTTTCTCTAAAATATATTTACGAGCCACAATGATTGCATTAGATCTGGGTTCAAAGAATACCCTAAGTCTAGAGAGAATAATAGTTCCAAAAATTTTCTTATGGCCCAATGCAAACGTTCCTGGTGCTAATGTATTCTGACTTTGTTACCATCACTAAAAATAAGCCAACCTGAAATTTTACATCAGCTATGATTGTATTTTAAAACGCCACACGGACTGATTCGTGAAATCAATTTAAGCTCTAAGTTTGATCTTAAAATCCTGTCACACTTAAAATATAATTCAAAATTAACCTCTTTCTTGGAATGGTACTGTGAAATTAAGCGGACTTTAAAAAGGACTGGGAAGCAAATATTAAATGCCTCATGGTCCACTTGAAACAGCCTTCACTTTCCTTTTTGGTAGAGAATTCATACATGAGGAGGTTATGGACATACACTTAATGCCCTTCTGTCATTGTTTCTGACATTCAAATTCATATCTCCTTGCTATAAATGGTAAGTTAGAGGCAAATTACATATGTCGTAAAAAGGCAGTTTCAATAGAAACGCAGTTAATATTTTGCTTATATAACACGATTCAGCTGAGAAATATCATGAAATAAATTTGTTTTATATTTATATACTTACGTTTTATTTATATGAGTAATGCTATTAGGCAAATTCAGCACATAATAGCCAGTGAATGATTTCAGAGTGTGAGTACGTGTGTATAAAACGTATTAGGTGGAAACGGGTAGTCTGTTTGCCAACACTTGACGTAGAATGTTGGACGCTGAGGCCTGTGAGCATCAACGGGACTCAAAGCAAAGTAGCCCAAGTCCAAAGCGACTTCAGGACACACAGAAAATGATCAGAAAAGGATCTGAAAATTGAATGACTCTTGGAACTGGGAACGGACCCAGGTGCTACCTGTGACTAAAAAGCAGAGATTGTCCTAAAACTGAGAAAAAAATAGTGGTAGTGCGCCATCTAGAGGCAATGAGGTTATTTAAACGGTTTGATGTATTTGAATGGAATGATTCTCTGACTCCACAGGCATGAGGATCTTCCCTGCAATGACAACTTCTGCAATTTTATTTTTATTGAAGTCGAGTTGATTTACAATGTTGTGTTAGTTTCTGGTGTACAGCATAGTGACTCAGTGGTACATATATATATTCTTTTTCATATTCTTTTTTATTATAGGTTATTACAGGCTATTGAATATAGTTCCCTGTGCTGTACAGTAAAACCTTGTTGTCTATTTATTTTATATACAGTAGTGTGTATCTGTCAATCCCAAACTCCTAATTTATTCCTCCCCCTCCTTTCCCCTTTGGTAACCATAGTTTGTTTTCTATATCTGTGAGACTATTTCTAATTTGTAAATAAGTTCACTTGTATCATATTTTAGATGCCACAGATATGCAACATCATATAGTATTTGTCTTTCTCTGTCTGACTCACTGCACTTGGTATGATCATCTCTAGATCCATCCATGTTGCTGCAAATAGCATTATTTCAGTCCTTTTTATGGCTGAGTGGTCAACTTGTGCAACTTAAAAGGGGGGAAATTTTCTTCCGAGAGAGATTAAAAAGCCAGTCCTTGGTCAGCTGTCAGGAAGTGAACCATATTTTAATACGTAGCAGGCATGGAAGGAAAGCCATTTCAGGCTAAAAGCCAAATTTTACAGTGTGGTTTTCTGTGTCAAGCAAACTTCAAGCAAAATAAAAACATCCAGAATCAGACATTCATGTGGAATTGAGTTTGTAGATGTACTTGATCTTGTCACAGTGGAACAAGATCGGACCTGAAGTGTGGTCTGAGGAGAGCCGTGATGTGGTCAAAGTGTTATCCTGTATTTCGATTAAAAATGAAAACGAGAATTTGTTTTTCTCCTGAGACATCTCTGAATAAGCACTCTGTAAATGCATTTAAGATCTAATTCTCCAAGATGAAATGACCTTTCTCCTACTAAAATCTTATTTTTTTAGTGTCACATTTCCAGAAAAGAATAAGGAACACCCCCATTTTCACTATAATGTTTCCTGTGTTTGGTTTGAAATTGTTTCAGTTACTCAGATCAATAAAGGAAGCAGGTTGAGGTGGGAAAATGTGATCAGTTGAATCCAAGGTATGAAAGTTTAACAAAACCTTGAAGTTTATTTCTTTCCCAGTCTACTACTTCTCAGCATCCTGTACCTGAGAACAGAATATGCAAGATGTGTCACACAAACCTGACGACGATACTGTGACCAAACATGTCTGGTGTGTCACCATTCACAAAGAAATTGTAAGGTGGTGTTTTTGCTAAAAATTGTCACTCCAGGCAGTTAGTTTAAATACATAACATATAAAACTAGGACACTTTTAGAAGAAAAAAAACTAGGAAGAAATCTCGAGGACCTATAGCTAAGCATTCTTAGATCTGACACAGAAGCACAGTCCACAAAAGGAAAAATTGGACATCAAAATGAAAACTTTTGTTTGGTGAAACACACCGTTAAGAGGATGAAAAGACAAAAAGCAAGCCTCACACTGGGAAATGTATTTGCAAATATCTGAAAAAGGACTGGTGTCTACAGTAGGTAAAGAATTCTCAAAACTCAACAGTGAAAAAAAAAATCGAATCAGAACATAAGCAATAGACATTTCACCTAAGATGCTTTACAGATAGCAAATAGACACATGAAAAGATGTTCAAGATTATTTGGGTTTCATTTTAATTTCCCTGAAGTCTAATAACATCTTGTTGAACAGCTAGATATAGTCTGTTACTAAACCAGATTTTCTGCAGCTTAAATCATTTCCATGTTGAAGAATAACTTTTTATAGAATATATCAATATTCTTGAGAGTCAGGAGAGAAAAAAAAACAAAGTGACCCTATTACAGATCAGCAACTTGGCGAGGGCACTGCACTGGGACAAAGCCATGAAAGAGGGGGGTCAGCTCTTCCCCGGGGATTATAGCTCCCAGGCCAGCAGGGCTCTCTCCCAGCCTCCCATCTGAGGTGACACCACTGGGAAAATTCTCATCAACATTAAAAATGCGTTTGTGTAAATCTTACCAAGGCTGGCTAGGGTGTAAATGAAAGCCTCTCCCTGAATCTCAAAATAGCCTTTGCCAACTTTTGACTTCATGCATAGAGATGCTACTTTATTATTTAAGCGCTCGGATAAACACAATCTCTCATACACATCAAACACATCTTTCAAGCACTTTTCTTTGACCAGCTCTCCTCTTATCTCCAGGTGGCATGGACTTCAGTCGGAAACGTTTTGACAAAGGGTTAGAATAAAATACATTGCACAACATCTAGCCTAAGACTGCAGAAATAAATGCATTTTTTCTTTATGGTTATTACATTAGAATAAGTGTGGGATAAAAAAGGGAGAAAAATACACAAATCCAAGTGACTTGATATACAGAATAATGTAAAGAAAAACTGACATATGCTTTTATCTCATAGTTGTCCCAAAATTTCAGGGAAAAGACAAATATATTCAAAAACAAATCCAAAACTGTATGGGAAAAACAGGGAGAGATGTTATCAGCAGTTGAAAATAAACTGAAGAAATATACATGGCAACACAGGGCGAGTCAGGTGCTGATCAGAGATGCTATGTGAAGGTTTTGGGAAACACCTGGTAATTGCCACCCAGAATCCAGGTACACGCTGTCTTCTACTCTTCCTGCCCCCTCAGAAGGGAAGCTCAGAAGCCTAAATGTTCCAATCCAGCTTCAATACCCATGAAACAAGCATAATTTTTCCTCCCTTTTTTTTTTTAAATTGAAGTATAGTCAGTTACAATGTGTGTCAATTTCTGGTGTACAGCATCATGTTTCAGTCCTACATATACATACATATATTCCTTTTCATATTCTTTTTCATTATAGGTTACTACAAGATATTGTAGAAACAAGCGTTTTTAACAAACATATTTAACTCCTTATCAATTTCTCCGTTAGTTCATAACGTATAGAAAGAATCAATGCGCTCAGCGATCACAGACTCGCTGCATGTTTTACACAATGCCCAGCACAATGTTCCACTTACAAGCGTGGTAAATGCTAAAGGATTGACAGAAAGAACTTTAATTCTTTTGCCTATCCTTCAAAACTTTTTTAAATTTAAATTCTATATGATTGACTTAATATACATAGGTAGCCAGGCTGTGGCTTACAAAATATTTTTCTAAATTATTTTAAACCTGTGATTAGCTTACACATAAAAAAAAAATCACTCAAAAAATAATTTTTTAATCATGAAGTGTAGTGAATGTTAATGCTACAATTACAATTGCATTTTTCATAATTCTAATGAAAGTAGTTTTATGTATAATTATTTCAAAGAGCCACAAACACTTAGCAAATAAAGAAATAGTTCTTCCTTCCTTTCCCTCTGTTTTTTTTTCTTCCTTTTCCTTCTTCCTTTCTTTTTTTTCCATAAGCCATCCAACAGATATATAAATATTTTAGCATCTTCTATGTGGCAGGCCCTGTTCTAAGCACTGGAAAACATGATGGGAAATGGTAGATAATATCCTCGATCCAGAAGAGTTTACATTCTTGAGAAAGGTGTTTTAATTAGGAATAGGTCTAGCCTTGAATGATGGGGAAAAAAACTTAAAAATTGGAGAAGAAACTTATAAACTGTGTTTGTGGTCCAGGACCAGTTGTGGTGACTTGGTGATTATCAGGCAGGTCTGCCAAGTACAGTTGTACAGGTTCTGCACTGCACAATTCTAAAGCCTGTCATTCAAATAACAGACATTGTAGTTTTTTTAAACAATTTTACACAAATGGAAACAAACTCTGCAATGAGGAATGCCTTTCTTCTACTTCATCCAAAGGCGCCATCTAGGCTAGTGAGGACACCTCAGTCCCCTCATCTTACAGCTTCTGCTTTGTGAGACTCAGCCAGCTCTACAATTCAGCCCGTGGGACAGAACAGGACATGCATTCTCCCTTTAAGCGCACTTTCTAAGGTTACTCATTCTATTCGTGTTCATGTGTCATCATGTGCACTTAGAGCCACAACCAGCTTAAGCTGCAAAAGAGACTGAAAATGTGCTTTGTGCTGGGTTGTCATATGTCGGACTAACGATCTGGAGGTGTTCTGGCTCCTGTCAAAATGGAAATTAGAATTGCTGCTACTCTCTCCCCCGAAATAAACCATGGAGAGGCCGTGCACATTCATACACTTACACGTGGCAGATAATCAAGGTTTTAAAACTGCATTTGCTAGTGCACACTTGGGGAGATCTTTATTTCTCTGTGTTGTCCACAGGATCTGCACAGTGTTATGCAAAAAAAAAATAGGCATTCAATATATATCCGATGAAAGATTGATCAATTCCACTTCTGACCATACTATACGAGAAAGAGAAAGCTCACTCTGCCTGATAATTCACCATATGCCTGAAGACTGACATCATCACCCTCTCAGACTTTTCTTCTGAACCAGCTAATCTGCATTCCTTTATCTTTTCTCATGGATTTGGGTCAGAGAACTTCATTATCTTCTAAGCAATGCTACAAGCTCTTTCCACCTGGACCACATGAACAAATCTGATAAACCCCAAAAGGCAGTTAGTCCATAAAACAGATTACCAGATTCCATCAACTGTCTCCAACAGACTGAAAATTTTGTAGGCATTTTTCCACAAAGAAGACCTGTGGACGGAGGTGTTTTATCATTGTTTTTAAAGAGCATATATGTTCTATGATGGTTTTCGCTAAGTTCTCTCTTAGAATGTATTTGCTTCGTTTTTTTAGTGCCCTAAAACAAAGCGTCATTTTCTGCTCAGGGCTTTTCATGCTTTGTCTGAGTTCCTCAAAACAAGCCTGTAGCCAAGTTTCAAACCCCCTGAGAAACCTACAAGTTACACACTTTTATTCCCATTCATTCTTTTACTGCACTTGATCATAGAATTCTGTCTTTCTGATATTTCTTCTCTTTGCACTTGACTAATAGCTAATTTACCAAAATCTAACTCTGTGAAGGAAATTAAGGGGCTGGGAAAACTACTTATTCCCTTGAGTTTGCTGCAGGCTTCAACCATAAGAGCTACTTTTTCTTAAGAAAAAATAGAAAGACTATTCTTCAGGGTGACAGGATAAAGCCCAGGAATCCTTAACTCTTTTGTTTGTTTAAAATAAGCAAACTTCACACACAGTGATGATAAAAGACACCTTTTAATATGCAAAGCCCTTTTAGCCTGCATCCTTGAAGTCATCATTCATTATTTCATTCATTTTTGGAATCTCTCCTGTGTGCCAGGCATCCTTCTAGCCCTGAGAACATAGTGATGAACAGAAGACCCTTGTCGTCATGGAAGCAAAACAAAATTTCCAATCAATTTAAAGCCTACTTATCCTTTAAAATATGAAATGCTTCTATAATGTAAGCCAGACAACATGCTTTCACACACAAGCTTTCTTGATGGAATTGTAATTCTTGATCTAAAATTCCTGATCTAAATACAAATAAAGTACATTATCAAAGATTTTTTTTTCCTCGGGATCATTCATGGCTTTAGCTAAAATAATGTAAACAAAGACAAAAAGATGAAACTTCCAATAGAAGTGTGAATACGATCTTAATTTATACTTACTTTCCTACACTTGTAAGAAATTACACAGAAACAGTGAAAATGTATTCACAAGCCATCACACAAACACACACACACACACACACACAATGCATTCTCATATCTTGAGTTTCCCATTTTATTAAGTATTTAACTATGTCACGTAAATACATAGTTTGAACTATAAATACATAGCTTGAACTAATTATTTATGCTCATTTGAAACATTGTATCACATCATAATAGCTAGTAGGCAGCTTAAGGGAATCTTGTCATATCTTATCTTGTATGTATTGAAACTTAACATCATTCAACACTGAATACGGATAGAGTTACTATTTTAGTGCATTAAGTGAAATTATCCAAAAACAAATAAAAATACAGTTACGGATATATGTTAAAACCATTAATACTTAAAGGATCACTTCTTGTGTCCTTTGCATTAACAAAAATATACACTGCTGTTCTAAACTCTCATTACAAAGTAGCCTTTTGAGCCTTGGTTACCTACTCCTTCCTATTAATTATAAGGAATATGCATTCACATATTTAAACTAAATTTCCCTTAAAATTTCACTACCAACAAGTTTAAATAGATACTTGACTTCACCAAACAGCCTCTTAATCCATTTTTCCAAATTGTCGTGTGTCACACTTTCAACTCCAGAACAGTCAATAATATCAATTTAGGCTTATTGTTTTCCAGTCTGTTTTCACTGCTTTCTGCTCACCTACTGCATCAGCAATTCATTCTAACTGGTTGCTGTTAGGCAATAGATTTTTTCTCATCTTGTCTTCATGAGAATAATTCAAAGTATCAAGACACTGGAAATTCAAAGACTTTGGAAGCAGTGGTTTTGTTATAAAGAAATGTGTTTATATAGACAATCTGAAGCTAGTCTGCCTGGGCTGAACCCCAGGTCCTCTGTGAACAGCAAGTTTTGAGAGCTCTCCATGCTTCTATTTCTTCTCTGCAAAAACAGGAATAATAAAAGCATATACTTTATCATGATATTATGAGGATTAAAAGAATTAACGTTTTTAGAGCACTTAAAAAAGTGCTATATGTTTGCTAAGTTAATCATTTAAATAAAAATGTTTTTAAATTCATTTGTCCATTTCCTTACCACCACATTTAACACACACAGTCAGAGATGTGTTTTACCGAGAAAAAAATTTAAGTACTTCATGAACAAATTATATTACTTCAATATCAGCGAGTTATTGACAGAATTCCTTTTTGGAATGACAGGAATTCAAGACACACGATGACAACAGTATGTAATTTGGAAAAGCAAGTACAGTTCCCCGTGCACATCAGAGAGATGCCGCTTTAGAGTCAAATAATGCCACGGATGGATAGAGCTTGAACCATTTCTTCACATAGACAGTAGGAATTGATGAAAAATGTGCTGGCTTTCTTTCTGTTGCTGAAAACTCATGATACAGTAGAAGAAATTTTTTTTTCCCTTTAGTTAACAATTTCTTTGTGCACCAAAATGTAGCCGAGAAAAAGCAAAAATATGTTATGATCAGTACGAACAGAGTAGCAGCTACGGATGCAGCAATAAAGAATGTAGCTCCTCAGATTAAAAAGCCTGTTCCCGAATGCCAATTACCACACTCCATTAATCATAGGGAACAGTTGGCATTGCCTCCTGATCTTGATTCAACATTGAAGCCAATTGTGAAAAATGTGAGTGTAATTATATTGTGCCCCTGAGCATAGGTATTTTCAGGTTGCCCAACAAAAAATAAAAAATAGGCAGTGATATGAGAGCCTGCTTTTTCCTGCTCGAGATGCTGGCCATTAAGAGAAAAGGTGTGCACACAGGCTGGGGAGTGAGGGAATAAAACCAGGGTATATAGATGTGTGTGTCTGATGAATTCCCTTGAACATCCTAAAAGTCTTCACTTCAGAAAATATTAATAATTTTGAGGCTGGGATATACTAAGCAGACTGGACTATAAAGAGGATAATTACCTGTTAGAGAAAGTAACCAAAGGCTTGTTACTAGGCGTGCTTTTCAATAACTTGAAAATGCATCACAGAGCAAGAAGAAATGTTTTCCAGAGCCAAATCTGTTAGTTTGGGTTACGAAGCATTTTACTATTACCTTCTAGGTTGAAAAACATTCCGGGCTCCAGGTGTGATGTGATTTGTTATACTCACCATCTGTCATTTAGCCCAGAACTGGAAGTATCCACCCAGCTTCCCCAAAACAATTTGGCATGTCCGTAAATGGAGTCCTTCTAAGCTGGCTGTTCTAACTTTGTAGCCATGACTTCTTGTGGTAGATTTATTGACTACAAGACTTTTAACCTCTCTGCATCCAATCCCCTGTGATGGAGTCTTCGTTGGAAGAGGAGGGTGAATAGTGTATCCTCAGCCCTTGACTTTGGTCTTGACCATGGCACTTGTTTTGGTCAATGTGATATCAGCAAACAAGTAGGAGTGTGATGTGAACTTGTCCGGGGAGGGAATGCCTCCTTTTCCCATCTCTGCCATCTTCACTAAGAGAACACGTGACCTCAAGCTGCTTGTCCAAGAAGGATGAGGAACACGTGCAGCGGAAGGACCCCGCTGACCCAGGGCATGGATCTGGATGCAAAGATTGGCGAGCGAAAGGCAGACTTACTTGGCACACCACTGAGGTTTCCTGATCGCCTGCCCTGTTACCGTGGAAGGAGTCCCCCAGTGCAAATGTGTCAGTGGAAATTCTCTCGGCTCTGGCTATGGCTTGTCAAGCAGAAGTAGATATTTGGGATAAAGATTAAAAACAGTATAGATTTTTAAAAGCGAGCATTATCAACAGTATTTTTTAGATCAATTTACTTCTCCATTTTATTTTTTTGTATATATATGTATTTTTATTGAAGTACAGTCCTGTAGATGATCATTCTAAGTGAAATAAGCCAGAAAGAGAAAGAAAAATACCATATGATATCACTTATATGTGGAATCTATCAGCAATATTTTTAATCTTGCCTTATTTTATTGTTCCTAAATTGTGATTTTTTTCAGTTTACCATGTGTTTCTTTTACACGTTGAAAGCCTATTGTACAGAATAAAATTGCTCAAAGTATAAAAAACACTGAATTAAAAAGTGATGTCGAATATAACTTTAAAAAGCAAAAAAGATACTTTGAATTGCTAAGTCAGCAATTTTTTCTTCCATACACATACACACATTACCTTAAATTGTTAGGGGGAAAATATCCCACATTTTTTCCCATGTGTATATTACCCTTATTTAATGCCATATATTCATGTTACTCACGTGGATAACGTATGCTTACGTAAAACCTGTCCTAAACAATTCAGAATCACTTCTTGGAAATGGTATAAGCAACCAGATTCCATTCCTGTAATTGCTGCTCAGACAATGCTTCTCTTGTCTTTCCCAGTGTCTGCTAACTATATAATTTGTTCCCTCTACCACATGAGCCAAATTGGCTTTGATGGTTGAGATACTTTATTGAAGACACTTGATGTGACCATATGGGACATTAAAAATAGCTAGAGTCACAGTAGACATTTCAGACCCTTCATATTTTGCTGTATTTTCACATTATTCCTGATATATTTGGAACCATGGCTCATTGGAAGCTTAATTGTTTTATAAAGATTTCTGTAAAATCCAGAGACCATGAAATTATTCTCCCTATTTTGTTTTCTTTGTTAAGAGTTATTCTTGGTGAGGATAGGGGACAAGAGCAAAAACTGGTGATTAAAAGTCTTCAAAAACTCTACTATATGAAAACTCCCAAATATGTTTTATAGCTAAAATAAAAGTTAACATATTAAAATTTTTTATTGAAGTATAGGCAGTTTACAATGTTGTGTCAATCTCTGTGTACAGCACAGTGCTTCAGTCACACATATACATGCAGATATTTGTTTTCATATTCTTTTTCAGTGTAGGTTACTACAGGATATTGAATATAGTTCCCTGTGCTGTACAGTATGAATTTGTTGTTTATATATTTTGTTTATAGTTGTGTGTATCTGCAAATCTCAAATTCCCAATTTATCCCTTCCCCACCGCCTTCTGCAACTGGTAACCATAAGTTTGTTTTCTGTGTCTATGAATCTGTTTCTATTTTGTAAATAAGCTCATTTGTGTCTTTTTTTTTTAGATTACACATATGAGTGATAACATATGATATTTTTCTTTCTTTTTCTGGCTTACTTCACTTAGAATAACAATCTTCTGGTCTATCCATGTTGCAGCAAATGACATTATTTTATTCTTCTTTAAGGCTGAGTAGTATTCCATTGTATAAATAGACCACAACTTCTTTATTCAGTCATCTAACATTTTAAAGGGTATAACATCTAACACTTGTTCTGGAAAAAATATCACTCAGATTCTGACTTCATTCGATTAGACATATCCTTCATTAAAATTTGATCATTCGCCCCCAAAATTTGTCTGACTACATCCATGGTGCTGACTTACCTCACCCTTAGATTTATTGATGCTGCTGGTGTTGGAGGTCATGGTCGTGGTGGTGGTTTTAATCAATACAAGAGGACAAAAGCTCAGGACGATTCTTAAATTTTTTTTTAATTTTCAATTTTTTTTTAAATTTTTGCCACTGTAACTCATTTTATCAAAGTAAGAAGACATCTAAAACACACTGATTCATCATTCTTTGCTCACTAATACATGTAGTGTAAAAGATGCATTTTACTGAGGCTATGTTATTCTCACTTGATATGTGATATATGATATAAATTTGGTCTAAGACTAGTGGGCCTGTAGGTACAATAATCAAGAGGTTTTTTTTAAGTTATTAGAGTTTATTTTATTGTATATGTATTTTTTTTTAGTGGAGGTACTGGGGATTGAACTCAGGACATTGTGCATGCTAAGCATGTGCTCTACCAAGTTATACCCTACCCCCAAGAGATTTTTTTTTTAATCCTTTGTGCAAGGCACTTTTTCAAGCACTTTACACCTCCCAAAATCTATGAGCTGGCTTGTTTATTATCTCCATCATCACACAGAGAAGGAAACCAACAGCCTTGACAGGTAAATTTGCCCAAATTCAGATGGTTCATGGGTACAGACTCATACAGTCTGCCTTACAAGATGATGCTCTCCTGCAGTCTGCTATGCTGCCTCAAAAATAAGGACAAGAATTTCAACAACAACTATGTGATGCGTTAGGCATGGTTCTGAGTGTAGTACATATATTCATCTTCAGGGTGGGTATAATTATTATCCCATTTTACAGATGAGAAAACCTAGATCCAGGGAGTTTAAATAGCTTGCCCAAACTCACACAATTAGAAAGATCACTCTCTGGGTATTAATTTCTATTTATCTCTTGTGTGATCCTCCCTTCCCCTTTTCCCAGAAAAGTGGTCTCTCCTTAATGTGTCCTTACCTATAGGCTTATGTTACAGGTTGAAAAGCAGAAAAACCCTCATGAGAGCAGGAGGATTCTTTAATTTTGTTTTGTTTGTTTTCCAGAGGTAATCCCAGTGAGATTATGCTCAGTAATTCGGAGACAGTAAAGAGAAAAACAAGAAGAGATGAGAACAAGGGAGCTTTCCGTAGCTGGGAAAAGGAGGGAAGATGGTGGGTTCCCCGGAAGAGAAAAACATTTCCTTCCCACTTGTGGTCCTCAGGTGCACAAGTGCTCAGAGGAAAAAGAAATAGCTTTGTGACCCCCTGTGACGTCTGGGCTGCGGTCCCAGGATGCTCAGCCCTGACAGGTGCGGCAGGCCTTTCCCAGCACGGCAGAGCCGCTCCTCGCAAGGCGTGGTGGTACCGCGGCCTCGGTAGTGATGAGGATGGTCCACGGCGCAGAGGGCCCTCCCTCCTCGTAGGACTCGAAGTAAGAACCCTAGTGATGGTCACGTGACTGGGGTGGGGCGAAGGGCAGAAGGAACTGAGCTTGCGTTTCCTGCACTTTGAAGTTGGACTGACTTCAGTTTTAGAAAAAGAACGCGATGTAATGACTGGTGAAGCGAAGTTTCCAAAAGAGACTGTCTCTGCTGCACTTCAACCGTATCCACTTGAGAAACTGGCGTGCTTTCCAACACGTGGATCCCAGGAAAGCATCTTTTCTTACCTAGAATTGTTTACCTACATTCTGATTTCTGAACATGTGTCCAAAAATCCATGTAAACCAACTTCTCAATTCAAGAGGCTGCTGACTTCTGATTTTCCAAAATGCTCAGATGCCTTCTCCCTGATACTATACTGAGAGAGTTTGAACTGTGGTCCCTCTTCATAGGTAACCTTCTTGTCAAAATACAAATCCCTGCATTTGAAGTGAAGAGTCACAAACAATTGTAGAAATAATTCTGGACTTTAGTCTGCAGGAGTAATAGCATAACAGTAGAGTTTTTAATTTAACTGACTATAGAAATGATGAAAATGCCTAAATTCACTGTGTCATCTTGGGAATAAACACCTACAAAAAGTGAAAAACTAATCTTTTGTAACCCTGACATACTGAAAAATGATCTATCCATAATAACGTTCCCTTTTCCCACAAGAAAAACATTTTCATTATTTAAAAAAAGCCAAACAGGAAGGAAAAAAAACCTTAATATTATTGCATCTTGGTAAAGTTATTTAAAATTATGTACACAGTTTTTTAAATGATGGACAGATTATGCTCAGTGCTAGAGCATAATATATGTTGGGGCTAAATGCTCCTTTGTTTTCCTGTTGAAGATTCTTCTCCATGACAAGCCACAGCTGTCAAGCCTTCAGCAGAAGTCTGCATTTTTGTCAGGGAAAACAATTACAGTCTGAAGTTTGCTGACTCCCTTCCAAATGTAGCTCCCTTCTCCACAAAAGGTAGTTGACAGACTGTAGAAACTCTAACCAAACTGAAAACCAAAAAGGCATCTCTTATTTCTGAAGAAGGTACATCAAGACGTCAGATTCTCCAGGTAGAGGCTCTCAATGTCGGTTATTGAAAGAGATGCTTTGAAACCCATAATATGTTTTTTTAAAGGCCTAAGAGACACAACAGTTTCCATTATCCAGGAACGTTTTTGAAAATTATTTGTTCCTAAGCAAAGATGACATTTCTAAGCCAGGATGAGAAATCAATTGAGGGATGAATTGTAAAATATTTGTGATACATTTATTGTCACAAATCCATCAAAAGACTGAACATTTTATGGCGGGGGGACGGTATAGCTCAGTGGTAGAGCACGTGCTTAGCATACACAAGGTCCTGGGTTCCATCCCTGGTACTTCCATTAAATAAAACAAACAAAAGAACAAGCCAAAGCAAAAAGCCAAAAATTTTTTTAAAAAAGAAACACATCATATATATTTAAACCCATATATTCTTAATAAAAAACTGAAAGTTCTTATGCTTGTGTGTGTCAAGTATCTTCAAATGTATTTTTCTATCAGTAATTTCTGTTATGCTATGACATCCTTACGTGATGAATCTATTTTCAAGATCAAGTTTTAATGGTCATTTAGGTGATGGCTCCCTGTGTTCTTCTTAGTCAGAATCATGAAAGTCTGGTGGGGAAGTAGTTCCGTACTCTTAAGGTTAGGTTGTTGGTTTTGGTTTTGTTTGTTTGTTTGGCGTCCCTGGAGTGGTTTAGGCACACAGGGAGATGGGGCTGGAATGGCAGCAATCAAGAAAGTCTAGATGAAGTTCTATTTTAGATGAAAGCACTGTTGCCAGCCCCAGCAAGGTCAAGCAGAGAAAGACGGCGTTTTCTGAACATTGCATATGTTGTTGGCTTAACTGACTTTAGTTTAGTTTTAGTTTTAAGTTTCTTGGCAGGAGTCAGATGGGATAAAAGAGAGATTTTAAAACTCTGCTGCAGGGGGAGGGTAGAGCTCAGTGGTAGAGTGCATGCTTAGCATACATGAATTCCTGGGTTCCATCCCCAATACCTCTATTTGCAAATGTTAGCCACTATATATAAAAACAGATTTTAAAAAAAGTTTCTGCTATATAGCACGGGGAACTATATTCAATACCTTGTAATAACCTTTAATGAAAAAGAATATGAAAACAAATCTATGCATGTATATGCATGACTGGGACTTTGTGCTGTACACCAGAAATTGACACATTGTAACTGATGGTACTTCAATTAAAAAAAAGATTTAAACCAAAAAAAAAAAAGTGAATAAAAAAGCCTAATTACCTCCCCCAAATAAAAAAGGAATTTAAAAAATTCTATTCCAGATCCATGCTTTATTCTAAACAGGAGGTTGAAGTTATTGTCCACTCAGAAATTTGAATAGTCCTGTGCTGTCTCAGTGTCTAGCTAATTGAATTTCTAAGGCTCTCATCCTGAGAGTTTTTCATCCTGTTTCAAAGCAAACCAATGAGAAGGCAGAATACGAAAAGCGTAGCCTTTTGGTAGTCTAGTAAATCCAACATTTGGAGGAAGACTGTATCTGATGATTTTTAACTTATATTTTTTTTTCCCTGATTCTCAAATTGGATTTGTGTTGGCTTATAAGAAAAGATATATTTATTATAAGGCTATTAAAAAGTATACATATAAAACTCTAAGCCATTAAATACAGATAGAAACAAACGTGGTAATCATGAAATCAAATGCAGAGCAAGCATGGCATTTAGCTCTGAACTTTCCCTAAAGACCAAGCGAAAATGGTAATGCAGTCAATTCCGCATTTTATTTATTATTTGTTAGGTGAAAGCCTTGTAGTCATTTAATAAAGAGGATTTCTCTTTACATTAACTCCTAAAATTGATTTCACAGAGTTCCTGCCATCTAGGATTCTGGGAATCACATCATATATGTGACCCCTAGTTTGGAATCAACAGGCAATTGACTTGTAAAAAGGTTTAACATTCTCTTATATCATTTGAATATGCCAAATATTTGCATTGAAAGAGACAGAGAGAAATATCAAAGTGAATTTGTTATTTTCTTGGAATAACATGTAACATATGCTTATATTCACCTACTCCATGGGATGGGATGTACCTGTTCTTGGAACAAAGTGAAAGCTACACCCAATACGATCACATTTCTGCTGTGTTTTCCTTCTATAAATAGTAAACACCCTTCAGTCCCTTCCAGGGGTAAAAATCACTTATAGTGCTGGATTGAACAGTGGTCTGAGAAGTACTGAAGCACTGAATTCTCAGTCTGTTCCAGTGTATTTTGAAGACAGAATTATCATGGATACCTCACCCTGCAGGGGTGATTGGGTGGTGAGACGTGGAAATGAAATAATACTTGTTTACCAAATGAGAACTTCTCAACTACCAAAAAGAATGAGACAGAAATTGGCTTCCTCACCTACTGGCTATAAGATTCCAGATAACCTCTTAGTTTTCTCACCCTTAAGATGAGAATGGTAACTAGCTCCCCCAAATTTTTATAAATATGAAATAAGATAATGTATAGAAATCAGAGAGCACTCATTAGGTCCTCTGCATATTTTTGGTTTCTTACACATAAAGCTAGAAAATCAACTTTGAACACCAATGTTCTGAGCCATCTTTCACGACAGACCACAAATTATTTTGTGGCATCCTCGCTGAATATAAAAATTTTTAAATACCTCCCTGTTCTCATTTGAAATATCCGGTGGCTAAAGGAAGGACTAATCATTAGATGAAACCAGATAACATATCAGCAATTTGGAAAACAAAATAAAAGAGTGCTTCATTTCATATAACACACCAAAATAATTTTTATGGACATCATTCATAAAGAAACTATCTATCAGTGAAAAAAAAAAAACTTCTACAAATTAATAAATTAGAAGAAATTCTATTTGATAGATATAACTATAGAAAACTGTAAGCTTTTCTGGTTAAAATATTAAAAAATAATTAAAATCAAATAAAGGAAAATAATTAAGCATTTATTGCAGCTCAGTATCTATCCTTAATATAAAAGGCACCTACATACCATTAATAACAAAATTACAACCCACATAAAACAACACGAAAGACATAAACTGATGAAAAAGATGAAAATGGATTCCTGGCCAGCATCTTCCTCCCTCTGCTTTCTCCCAGGATCACTGTGTTTCTCCCCTACCTTCTCACAAATTTGTGTTTTGAGGAAAGCTGACCCTATTTCCAAATTTAGGATGGATTCCGATTAGTCTGAGAACACTAAATCCTGGCTTTTGGTGCCTGCTTTTTTTTTAATTGACAAGTAGTTGGTTTACAGTGCTAGTTTCAGGTATACAGCAAAGCAATTCAGTTATACATACACATTCATATTTTATATACACATATTTTTGTATTCTTTTCCATTATAGCTCATTGCAAGAAATTAAATATAGTTCCCTGTGCTATACAGCAGGTCTTTGTTGTTGATTTTATATGTAGTAGTTAGTGTCTGCTAATTCCAAACTCCTAATTTATCCCGCTCTCCTCTTTTCCCCTTTGATAACCATAAGTTTATTTTCTATGTCTATGAGTCTGTTTCTGTTTCATAAATAAATTCATTTGTGTCATTTTTAGATTCCACATGTAAGTGATATCATATGATATTTGTTTTTCTCTGTTGAATTTACTTCACTTAATATGTTAATCTCTAGGTTCATCCATGGTGCAGTAAATGGCATTGTTTTATTCTTTTTTATGGCTGAGTTGTATTCCATTGTAAAAATATACCACAACTTCTTTATCCAGTCACCTGTTGATGGACATTTAGGTTGTTTCCATGTCCTGGCTATTGTAAATAGTGCTGCTATGAACATTGGGGTGCATGCATCTTTTCAAATTAGTTTTCCTTGGACTTATGCCCAGGAATGGGGTTGCTGGATCATATGGTAAGACTATTTTTAGTTTTTTAAGGTGCCTGCTTTTATCCCAGGAGTGGTCTTGTGGCTATGTTGGTCCAATCTGGAGGAAAGGACTTACATACCATGGTTACAGAAGTTATCTCATTCTATCTTGCTGGATATGAACAAGAAAGCTTCTAGCTATAATAGAAAGTAGAAACAGTATAAGATGACACTGATGCAAAATGGTGGGACACGGAGAAAAAAATTGTGTCTTTATTGATATTAAGTAGATGATCAGGCTACTTACTACACAGTTCATTCATTCCACCAGCCAACTTTCATTTATGTGAGGCAACAAATACTTGAGACAAATAGGACATAAATACTAAAATGATACATATATCACAATTATAATTAACATGTCAATAATTTGGGAACAACATAAGAAATTTGCTCATAAGAAAATTTATGGTTTTACATATTTTTGTATTAAATCAAAGTGGAAAACAAATTAAATAAACATTCAACTTGAGATGCTAGAAGAATCAACTTAAAAACAAAAACAGAACAGATATTATTCTGAGATAATTCAAGTACAAAAATTGGCTTCGGATAAAGTCAAAAACCTGATAAGCCAGTAATACTAAAAAAAAAAAAAATGTAAATGGTTATCAAAGACCTTCTCTGTGGAAAATAATACAGTCTTTATTTCACAATACTCACAAAAATAAATTCCAATTTATTTGGAAATAAACTTTACAAAAGGAAAAATTAAAATATTAGGATAAACATTGATGAGTAAATTTATGCTCCAAAAGTATCTAAAGCAGGGAATTCCTTTTTATTCAAAACAAGAACCATTAAAGCAGAATGTTAAAATTCTGTACAAAATATTCATAAACAAAAAAAGACAGAATAAAAAAACATGACATATATAACATAAAAGGTGGTATCTAGATATCTACAAATAAACAAGCAAAAAGTAACTAAAATTTTTAAATAAAATATTAATAGGCAATTTATATAAAAGAAACTGCAAATCACCGATAAACATATGAAAGGGGAAGTTACATCACTAGTAATTGGAAAAAAACGAAAATTTAAACTATAGCTTACTATTTCCCCTCTCACACTGGCAAAAACTTTACTCTGTAAATATCCAGCTTATACTGCAGTGAACCTGGTAGAATGCTAACTGGTAATAAGCACTTTAGAAGACAATTTGACATTTTCCATTGAAATTAAGAATAAATGTATCTTGAGATCCAGAAATTTAATTTCAAGAACTCATGCTAGACAAAATCTTGGACATGTGCTCAAAAAAGAAGAAGAAAGTATAGTAACAGGTCCTTTTTATTAACAACAAAAAAATAGCATAAATAAGATGACAAACTTTTTTATTATTCATATTATATCCCAATTATGAAGTGTCATACAGCTTCTCAAAGGAATAAATGAAATCTGTATGTCAAAACAAGATACTGTTGAGTAAAAAATTAGGGCGTAATACATGCAATATGATACCATTTTTGTGTAAACACATAATTATAAAACAATAATGCATTGTATTTTATGAATACATATCAACATACATAGCTGTAGTCATTACAAGGCTTTGGAGTGTTTCCCAGAGAATTTTAATACTGGTTAACTCTCACGAGGAAGGGACAGAGGTAACTACTGGACAGTGTTGAAAATAAATTAGCCTTATCTATAATGTTTAATATATTTTGAAGAAAATTACTTGTGGGTTATTAATATAATAAAAGTTTTTAAACAGTGCTATAGACTGAATGCTCATATCCTCCCAAAATTCATAAATTGAAATCCTAACTTTCAGTGTGATGGTATTAAAAGGTGGGGCCCTTAGAGGGTGATTAAGTCATAGGGATGGAGCCCTCTTGAATCGGATTAGTGCCCTCATAAAAGAGACCCCAGAGAGCCCCCTCACCCACTCCACCAGATCAGAAGCAAGAAGACGGTGGTCTATGAACCAGGGAGCAGGCTCTCTGTAGGCACCAGATTTGCCAGCACCTTGATCTTGGAGGACTTTCCAGCCTCTGAAACAGTAAAAAAAAATAGATTTCTATCATTTATAAACCACTCACTATATGACATTGTTCTTATAGTACCCTCTTTACAATGTCATGGCTACAGACATGCACACTTTTAGAGTTCAATGTGCATTATTAACCTTCTCTCTATTGTTTTCTTAATTTTACTCAATGAACAAAACAAACCATCAAGCCCGAATTTGCAGCATTTGCTGATTTCCATAATGTAGACACTCCTATAACGGCCAATTTCAAGCCATCAAAGTGCTACCACTGATAATGGAGTTGGAAAGAGGTGTTCAGTAACACATTATTATATAAAATTCCCACCATACAGATGTGATAGATGTAAATAACCTCAGGAGTTGATAGTAAAATGTAATAAAATAATTAAGAAGTGATAGGTTTTGAATATTTATTACTTTTATTTTTAATATAATTTAATTATAAATTTGAGTAATTTAAAATTTAATAATGGCTGAGTTGTTAACAATTGGCTCACCAAATTCCTGAAAGTCTGACAACCCGTTCTCTGTGAGATGGTACAAGCTGGTTCCAACAAACAACTAATTCCAGGTGTCACTGTAAAGCTCTTAAACTTGTGTCTCAAATAGGAACCAAGTTCCTTAAACAATGCAGAAATTATAGAAATGCTATTGAAAATATATCCATGAATTCATGATAAAATATCACATTAGGGGACCAGGAATAAACATTGAAATCACACTTTGTTTTTATTTTTATTTTTTTGGTGGGGGGAGGTAATTAGATTTATTAATTTACTCTTAGGGGAGGTGCTGGGGATTGAACCCAGGACCTTATGCATACTAAGCATGTGCTCTACCACTTGAGCTATACCCTGCCCCCTGAAATTACACTTGATATCCAAGGATATAGATAGCATCTTCACTCTGACATGTGCCACAAAATGAAAAACATTCCCAATGACATTATATTTCCTTCATGAAAGAGTTTAAATCAAAGGATGTTGATATTAGGAGAGAGAGAGCCATCTCATAATTCTCACTCATGACCTCACTTCTGCATCAACTGGCCCTCCTCCCTTCTAGACCTGAGTTAGTGATCCCATCCAAGGGGGACACTGGGACACTTACAAGTCATTGTGCTTCTTCCCCCAGTCTCATCCAATTCCCCCACCACCTCATCTATCAGGCATCTCTTGAACTCTTCAAATCTTCTGGGCCTCATTCCATATCCTGATCTTCTGAAGAGACCTCAGCCACCACTTCTGAGCTCCACACGGGCTCCATAGAACTTCTCGAAGGTGCGCACCCAGAGTACCTCCAAGCCTATGGTACCTTCACGCTGCTTCACGCACAGTGCCTCGCACATCTCCTTCATCCTTCTCTCCAGGAAGGCCCCTCGCCTATTTCCACTGTCATGAGAGTTCTAAATTTTGACCTCCTTGCTTAACCCAATCCCTAAGCCATGCTCTGGTGTGCTGTGTTATAGGATCAGATCCAAGCTCCTTGTCATGACACCCAAGACCTCTCACAAAGGAGTCTCTGCCTCGACCTCCAAATCTGTTTCCCACAACTCCTCCTTACACTCCAGTAGTAACAAACTTGAATTTGCCTTTTTTTTTTTAGCAGATATCTTATTTACTTACTTACTTACTTCTTTACTTATTTATTTTGATGGAGGTACTGGGAATTGATCCTAGGACTTCACCCAAGCTAAGTGTGTGCTATCCCACTGAGCTCTACCGTCTCCCCTGCAAACTTATATTTTCTACATGGTTGTTTCCATCTATATCCTGCTTAAAATTGTCCATTTGTATTTATATGTGTATTACTTGATATGTTGTAGAACAAGCAATACACTAGCATGTTGCTTGATTGCTTACCTTAGGGATGTGTGTGCTGAGTGCTTCTTCCCATCCTCCTCTCCCCACCCTTTTCTATCAACTCTGTATCCTAAATTTCTCTTGAATGTTTCCAACCCCATTGACACTGCCTAGTTGGAATACACTATCACCATGTTCCTAGGCTGATTAAATAGCTCATCGTTGGTGCTTCTATATTTCTTCTTTTTCCTTCCAAACCATTCTTCACACTGCAACCACATGTTCCTTAGAAGCCACGAATCCCTTCTAAACTCTCTTAAAATAAAGTTATTGAAAAACCAAAAGGCTCTCTCTCCTACTCATAGGGTTCAACTCAGCTACATTTCTTCAGGGAAGCATTTCTTAATGTCACAGGCTAAATCAGCTTCCCTGTTTTGAACCCTTATGGAATCATATACTATATACAAAAAATAACAAATTAATGTGAAGTTGTTCATTTAAGGTCCCTTTTTTGCCCCACTATTCCGTGTGAAAGTGTGACTCATGCTGTTTTGTGTACCAAGCACACGGGAGATATTCAAAAACTACTTGCTGAATGCGTGAGTTAGTTAATTAACTAAGCAATCAACTTCGCATCAATTCAGTCCTCAGGTGATTGACAACACAAGCAGTTAAGATAGAATTAATTGGTGAGACCCCTCAGTTGTTGACTCTTGCACACTAGTGATGCAAAAAGTTCTTACGTAAATGCCCAGCATTAATTCAATGTGCAAGTTTCCTATCACTACTGCAGCAAATGACCACAAACTCAGTGACTTCAAATAACAAAATGTATTTTCTTATGCTTCTGGAGGTCTGAAGTCCAAAATGAGGATCATGGGACTAAAATCAAGGTGTGCACAGGACTGGTTCCTTCAGACGCCTCCAGGGGAGAATCCATTTCCTTGTCTTTTCCAGCTTCTAGAAACCAGCTGTGTTCTTGGCTTGTGGCCCCTTCCTGGCATTATTCCAACCTCCTGCTTCCTTTGTCTGTCTACTAGTGGCTCTGACCTGCCTCCCTCTTATAAAAGGACTTTTGTGAGTAGGTACATCTGGTCTACCCAGATAATTGAGGCTAATTCCCAGCTCCGGATCCTCGACGTAATCACAGCTCCTTAACTTAACCATAGCTGCTAAGCCCTTCTTACCATGTGCGGTAATTCACTCACAGATTCCAGGCATTAGGATGTGGAAGATCTTTAAGGGGGCATTCTTCAGCCTTTCTGCACTCAACTATGCGAGCTTTTTTTAAAACAATTCATATACAGAAAAATCCATTACATTGTCTGTCTCTTTGTGGGAGAGAAAAATGTTATTTATTCGACAGCAAGTCCTTTCTGCAATAGAGTTTTACATGCCTGCAAAAATGAGTTTGGCTGCTTGAAGAGTGTTTTATTATAATAATTTACAAATCTCATTAAGCTTTGTTATTGTTTTCTCAATTCTGCAGCCACAGCTGTCACGAGAATGACATGCATGAGTTAGAGGATGTGAGAGAAAAAAAAAACAAAAAAACACTTGTGAGTAGACTGCCTGATACGTTTTTTGATATTTATGACGGGACTTTTTTTTTAACCACATCTTATATAAGGATGAGGTACCATAGACAATTGTCTAGATAATGAAAACAAACAAATACGGATTCAGCGTCATTTCTCTAAATCACAAAGGAAATTCTCTCGAACCACCCTGGAATGGCTATTTTTTATCACGTGTGCACACACACACAACTTCTTTTCTGTCTTTGGCTCTGAGATACAAATTTTTTAAATTCTAGGATCTTATTTTTCCCTTAATCACATTACAAATTGGCCCTTTGCAAATGAGTCATTTGGTTGCTAAATGGGCACTGTAAAATTAAATCTAACTGTAAGAGTTAACACCAGTACAACCATCTTTAACAAGTAAAACATTTGACTAAAATTACAGCAATTTTGATCATGATGATGAGCGTGGACTTCAGCTCTGAATTTATAATACAGCACAAATCCACCACAGCTCTCAGTGTTGGTCCTTCCTCACGGACGTGATGGTGAGACATTTAATTGAAAATTGTGAAGAGTGAATGCAGTCAACAGACTGGCTTTCTAGGTCACTCAAACGTCTGCCTTTTTGTTTTACAGAAACTTTTGGCGTAATCTGAAAGACGATGAAAAAGAGCCACTCTAGAATTTATTCTAAACCGATTTCATTGTTGTTTGCACAAGAATGAGATAGCTTTTGTAAATTCACTTCAAGTAGTTGAATTCTGTGTGTCTGAACTAACGATGACAAACGAAGTTCACCTAAAATTGTGCAGTGTGTCAAGGGAAATTTCAAATTTGAACTTTTGAAGAAACAGTATCAGTAAAAGGCACTGACTATGTTGATTGATTTCATTACGGACACATTAAGCAGTTAATTTCTGATGAAACCAAATAGGCTTTTTTATTCATTCATTCTACGATGCATAAATAATTTGAATATTTGGATATGTGATACCTATATTAACTTATAAAATAGATAATATATCTTATCATTTCAGTCTGAGTCTGAGATAACAATGTTAAATCGCTACATCACAGTTCTATTATCTCATTCAATTCCTAATGTCATACACTCTCCTCATGTTTGTAACACAGCAACGCAAAGAATCAGAAATGGATGTACTATAACAAGGTTATGTGAAATGGGATATAATTTTCTAGTCACTGCAGCGTTATTCCCTTTTCTCCCTGTAGTTAATTTATCTCAGCTTAATTTACACTGTAAGCTTATCTTTTTCAGGAAAAACACCATGATTATTTGGTTACTGCTTCTTCCCTGGGGAATGGGACCGCCAGTGACCACCAACTCCACCATCACGTGGCTGGGCAAGTGCAGAGCCTTAGCATCGCATTATACTAAACTGGAATCAAGGAGACAGGTTCCACTTTTCTCGGGCCATGAATCTGGGAAAATACAAGCCATGGTTTCTTCTGGTACCGGGATTACTTCCTTAGGAGCAGAACAAGCTTGGACAAATTAACACTATTTTCAAAATGAAGTTTTAATAAAAAAGGCAGAGTGAAGGCTGTGGCATATCTGAACCTGGGTTGTGGCCACTCCAAAGGTCCATCCCCAACCCTGTGTGTTGTCTACCTTGGATAGCGGAGCCAACAAACTGCCTCCTTTGCTTCAGCTAGTACAAAAGTCAAGAAAGCAAGGGGTGGAAGAGAAACAAAGAATGGGTTTATGCAGAAGAGGTGACTTCATGATCATTTGAAAGATCAGTAAGATTTTGACAGTGGGGATGAGATGCGATGGCAGATAAGGACCAGCATGGGGAGATAGATACCAGTGAACTTAACATGTAATAGACATGGCTTTCCCCACTCTAGCCCCACCAGACCACTCATGCTGAGACATTTCCTTCCACAAGACCACCACCCACCTGGATGGCATGGTCTCTGTTTGCTATTTTGCAGTGTAGCCTGGGCATTGGGAAAGGGGACTTTGGCATGGGGAGTTTGGATGGAACTCATCAAAATCTGTGGGCGTGGAATGCATCACCTCTGCTGGAGCATTTGTGGACAACATTCAAGCTTCCCCGGAGACACAAGACAATGGGCAGCAAGGAGCAGATGAGCTGGAAGGACCTCTCATCAGCAGCCGCACACAGCGCTCATCAGAAGGAAAAGAGACATCTGCTTGCCTCCCTGGTGCTGGTCAGGATTCAGCAGTTTCTCCAAGTGGCTCCACTGCCCTAAAATCAGGCATCTTACACAAGACACCATCGAGCTCCTGCAGTGTCACGTCCATGACCCTTTATCATGCTCCCAGGACCAGGATCTTCGTCTGCCCGTGGTTTCTGCGGTATTTAATGCAATGGCGTGAAGTAAGCACCCTGCTTCCTTCCCAGCCTCTCTATGTTTCTTCAGAGTTTTTCTTCTCCTAACAGAATTCATATCTTGCAAATCAAACTTTGCTGTTTCAAATCAATTGCTTCTGGAAGGATTTTCAAAAACCTACATTATGTTTTACTCGCATCTCATTTTGTCACGCCAAGTATTAAAAAGATGCACATTCAGATGCACATTCAAGGATCAACATTTAATAAAAGTAAGGCTTTTTACTGCCTCAAAAAGGAAGCATTCTATAAATTTTTTTTAAAAAAACTGAACATTGTTTCTAATTCTCAGATCAATTCTGATGCCTCTGGATGGCTTGAAGGGTTATTTACAAAGAGGGGCAAAAATCTATTGAACTTCACATTCTAACGTCAAAGGGAAAGAATAAACCTAACCCTGTTCCACAGCATCCTTTACCCCGGTCGCTTTCACATTTCCGTTTTATATCATTTCCTCTTTTATTGGCTCTAAATCCCAAAGTCTAGTAACTTAGACCATCCTATTGGAGTACATTCAGTTTAGGAATACATTTTAAATCCAAATCGAGTACCAAAAAATTGAGAAATGATTAAGTCAAAACTCTCCATCTTCCATCCAGCTCTAAACTCTTAGAGAGCGCTGAACTTCATGCATTTCATCACTGTACCAGTGTGGGAGTAAAGGGCTCTTCCCCAAGACCCCCTGCACGAGATGATGGGTTAAGGATGCTATGCATCTGCTTTGTGGGCACTCCCTGGCTGCCTGTGGCCACGAGTCTACTCATCCCATCTGACCGCTGGTCCTAGCATCCTGTAGCTCACTCTCCAAAGTGACATTTAATTGCACAGCATCCTGGGGTGGGTAATGCCATGGAGAAGTGACACTGCCTTCCCTTCAGTCTAGTCATCGGCCTCTGGATATCTCACCGAGGCTGATTTTTTCTTTAATTTTGTCAGTCTGCTGCAGAGACAGCACACCCTGCCAACTCCAGTTCCAAGGCTCACTCTGGACTCCCAGGAAACCCCATCTATCCTCATCCACCCACTGGTGTAAACTCAGGCTACTCCTAGGCATGCTTTCCTAGCTGTGCCATGCCACCGCTCCCCAAAGACCAGTGTGGAGAGTCCACCCAGTAAGAACGTGCCTTTGGGACACCCCTGGACCAAGAAATGGACACAGTCCCTTGGGCTCAAATTGCCCCTGATTTTCCTGAAAGATACTTTGCAGCACTTTGGAGCAAGAAGAGTTGAGAGCTGCCCACCTTCACCCAGTGGGAAGGAGGGGTTATGTACTAACGTAGCCCTACTTTCTGGAAAGAACATTTTCTTCCAAAGAATCTTATACATTTGCTCCAACTTAGGGAGAGAAAGGTGAGAACAAACGTTGATTTTACTTACTTAGCTGTCTCTCCTAGCTCAAAAGGGGTCACTGAACCCTCCAATGACTCCTCTCCTTCCTCTGTGCTCAATAACCTGAGGGCAGGAGGGTCACAAGGAACTCAGCCCGAACACATGAATTGCCTAAGTAAACAAGCCATATGCCAAACTATTTGATACCTTTGTTAATATTTCTTTTCACTTTTCAGGCTACTGGGGTTGTAACTACAACCTTAAAGAGAAGAAAACTTTGCAAAACCCTGAATGCCCCAGGGAGCATTACTCAGACTCCCTTTCTTTCTCTACACGGACTCCCAAGGTGAGTTCATCCAGCATCAGATTTGAAACCCCAGCTGTATAATGGTGACTCCTGGAAGCCCAGGCTCTCCCCTGAAATCCAGGCTTGTGTGTCTGAAGGCCTATTTGGTACCTTTCATTTGCCAGTTAGCTCAGCAAATACTCATCGATACTTCCCATTTGCAAGTCAGTTTCCGCGCTCATAGGAAGAGACTAATTGCTTTACAGTCATGTAAAAAGTAACAGCCAGAAATGGATTAAATTTGTTTGCTCCATCAATGATACCTTGGCAAACATGCTTCTGAAAGCTAGCCAATCAGAGCCATCCTCCTACCTTTTACCGCCAGCCAATCAACAGAAGCCTCACATCCATGAACACATTTCTGAAACTCAGCCTACCAACGTCCCCACCCCAGTAACCATGCGTCTCTGAGTTACCTCGTTCTTGCCACTAAATGTTCATCAATACTTAAACTCCATGCTTCTCAATAATTCTGTATCAGATCAGCAGTCTTCTTTGTTGGGAGGGACCATGCCTAGCAAATTGAGTTCTCCCTTTCTTAAATAAGTAATACATTCGCTTTTTTGATTTAGAGTTGAATGCTCAGCTCACACTTCAGGAGTAATGCTGACGCATGTGGGTAATTAGCGATGTGAAACCAACATAGGATCAATAAAGCTACGATGAAGATAAGAGAGGGTGCTCTTAGTTAGTCTGTCCCAATGCTTATAACAAACACAAAAAGAGAGCTTGAATTAATCTCAGAATGCCTGATGGCAAAAACCAAGCTCATCATGAAAGTCTTCCTATAATGGCTGTGTCTAGTGTGTATGGAGCATATTAGTTTTCTGGCACCACCTTAGCAAAATATCACAGGCTGAGTGACTTATCTAATGGGACTGTATTTTCTCACAGTTCTGGAGGCTGGAAGTCCAAGACCAGGTGTGGACAGGTTTGATTCTTTCTGAGGTCCTTCCTGGATTTGTATCTCGATGCCTTCTTGCTGTGCCCTCACATGGTCATCTCTCTGTGGGTGCATGTGTCTGGTGTCTCCCCACGTGTCCAAATTTCCTCTTCTTATAAGACCACCAGTCAGATGGGATCAGGATCCACTCTAAAGACCTCATTTTAGCTTAATCATCTCTTTAAGGACCTTATCTCCAAGTACAGTTATATTCTGAAGTACGGAGTATTGGAACTTCAACATATGCATCTGAGGGGTACACAATTCAGGCCATAACATGGAGATACATAGATCCCCCATTAATACTAAAAGGAATTATTCCCCCCAGATGCTGGAATTGCTGCCAGAACACAGCCTTTAGCTTGTCAGCCCTTGATGGGAATTGCTTTGCCTGAAAAATCTCCTTCCCCAAGATCCTCAGAGTATTTCATATCCCAAGAAACAAGCAACAGGACACTATAAAGAGCCAGCCCCTAGCTTCAAACTGACGTGACTCTCTCTGAAGTTTCATCTTAGCTTCAAAGCAACCTAAGTGCTTCACATATAGGACTCTCCCCCCACCCAGTCCTGCCTCCTTCCCTCCCCCAGATTTGATTCCAAGAGTACTTCCCAGTGCGTTTGCAACTCATTAATCTCTGTCTCCAACTCTGTTTCCTGGAAGACCCAGCCTCTGACATTTCTGAAACAGAATTCTGATTACATTGGAAAATTTTCGTACAGACAAATTATTTAGAGTTCACCGAAAATGATATTCCACACAGGGTTATGGAAACGGGATGGGGTGTTTGAATTTCCTTAAATAATAGTACATTCATAAAAATTGTATATCGTAAGTCAGAAATTTGGGTCCCTTATGGACTGTTTGCATAAAGTTATTACATGTAAATGTTTTTAAGAGATGATGTCTACTTAGATTATCACCGAAGTACAGAGATTTTAGCTTTTGATAAATTTTCCCCCGAGTATATTTTCCTCCTCTTACTTAAGTGGAGCATATGGTGCTTGATAGAATGTGAATTAAACAAGGAAACTACTCAGGGATGCAAAAATTCTACTCTGCTCAGCTTCATCTGCTTATGCAGAGGAGCGGGTGTGGTGGCTGGGAGATGCCTGGGATGTGAGGAAGATTAAGACTTGTCCTTGTCCATGCACCCTCACTGCGACTGAACTTCCAAAGAGCTCAGGACAAACGTTTTCTCTCTGGATCCAAATGAAGATCCAGCACTTCCAGGCATATAATTTCAGGGAACTGACCAGTAGTCAACTCCCAAGGCAGATGGCTCACCAGAAACGCCTTCCCTCTAGAATGAAGCTGAGCCTCTAAGTGAACAGCCCCCCTCCCATCCCACCCCTCAAATCATGAGCATCTACCATATCTCTGTATATACCATAACATGCTATTTTGCCTCCATGGCTTTTGTTTTTGGGAATTACTCCAAATTGTAGTCTGACTTTCCATATCACCTTAAAGAAAATGATATAATCAGATGGCTTCTGCCACGGTGTTCCCTGGACCCTCTGTGCCCACCACCACCAAAAACACACCCAAACACTCACGATATACATGCTCTCCCATGAATGTGTTAGCAAACAGAGGCACACAGCCTAGCGGTGGGAAAGGATCAGGTGGCCCCATACAAACTTCTTCCCCGTGAACCAGCGATGAGATTCATCAGCTGCTTGGTATGAAATTAGTATTTTAATAAATTTGGCCAGTTGCCTTCTTCTTGAAGTCACATAGCCATTATTAGACAACAGACTCCCAGAGGAGGAAGAAAAACCTTCAAGGACCTGCAATACATTGGGCAAACCTTGTCATTAACAAGACCGCCACTCAGATCTCCAGAAATAATCACCTTAACTATCAGGCACAGAGAATATACAGAATGCAGTAGGCTGCCATGTTGATGTCACCTGTCTAAATATACGACATCAGTGCTTCTCGAAGCATCTGTGGTAGGAGACCAGTTTTGTTTGCTTTAATCTACACTCCACTTTTTGTATTGGTGAACAAAGTTTTGGTCTATATCGTATTCAAGGCGATGAGTCCACTCAGATGCTAGGGTGTGTTGAAAATGTCAAATTGCTAATAAGACATTTGTATGCCCTGGCTCTGAATCTCCCCACTTACCTTACTGCAGACTGGTATCTAATCTTACTGTGGACTAGCCCGGGTCCACGATGTCACTCTGCGTAGCACAGCTCTGTGTAATCTGTGAGCCATTGGAAGGAAGGTGTGAACCCCACTGCATCCCGCCTCTGTCTCACTGAGAACCAAATGGAAATCGATGAAAGCAAATTATTTTACATAGGCTTAAATGTTTAAAAGCCATCTCCCTGACATTAACAAAAATTAACGTGGCAATCCGCCTCTATCTCTCATTTTTTTAATAATTTATCTGAAGTGGACGTAAATCTTAAACAATAAAGAAATCCATCTTCTAAAAGCCATCTCTTTTTTAAATTCTGAAAGAATCGTTGATGGATCAGTGTTAGTTCAGGAAGTACTTACCTAAGGCCTAGGGCATGTCCTAGGTTCTGCACTTGACAGCAAATGAGAGATCTCAGTCACTAGAAGAAAAGTCACATCGTCCTTAGTGGGTCTGTGAGGACCCTTCCAATAGCGACACTACCAATCAATTAGTAATCAGTTGCTGAACTAGAAAAACTCAGTTCTCACAGGCTGTGAGCTAGGCTTTACCACTGCCATCCGGCAGGAAGCCATCAATCATCAGCTTCAACCTGCAGGCAGGACCCCGCCTTTGATCTGTGCAACGCACAGGTTTAGACACCCAACTGAGATTTCACAATGCTTCATATCACATCGCATGAATTAGTGAAGTGTATTTGCCAAAGGGATCATTTTTTTTAATTAAAGAAAGAAAAGAATTTTAGTGCATCTGCTTAAAGTCAACAGAGAGCTCTTTCACAGTTTGTCAGTTTTGCTGGTCAATAGCCAGTCTGGTGCATTTCATAAGGATCAGTTTTGACCCTCAAATATTTTTTGAGTGACCAGTTATAATTCCAAATCTTTCCTCAATGATGGAATAAGATATACTGTAGCCAATCATTTGCTTCCATGGTACAGTTTACAAGCTGGCTATTTTTAAAGGAGAAGAAAAAGGTGTTGGCATAAAATAGCCAAAAGTCTAACTTCATATACAGAAAAGTTTTAAAGGGGAATCTCATTGAGACTATGGGATAAATATACTTAGTTAGAGAAAAGCCAAGTGTGCAGTATATGCTTGGCTAAAATGAAAGTTCATAAGTGGGACTTTTCAGGAAGGAATGTGTAGGTAACTTACATTTTGCTTTAATAAATTTTAAATAATTTAAATCTGCACCAAGTAAGAATATCCAATTAGCTACTTAAGAAAATAAAACAATGACCAAATCCCAAAATTTTAAATCAAACACAACTGGCCCAATATAAAGTAAAGGTACATCCATACTTAGAATATTATATAGACATACATACTTAGATATATGATGTCTAGTATGTTGAAAATACTATGAGAAGATTTTTGATACAATATTATGAAGAAAAAGCATGCTAAAAATATCTATTTATAGAACAGTTTCAATCGTGGTAAACAAAATGGCATAAAATATATTAACCTCTTAATAGCCAGCAATAATTTTCAGAGTTAGAAGTACTCAGGGTTAACATTATTTTCCTTTTTTTCCTGTCGATGGTCTGTCTTAAGGATATTATTTTGGTAATTGGGAGGGAAAGTGGGGAATTTAACTTTATTCAAAAAATAAATAAACAATTATAAATTGGTAGAAAAATAAAGCTGATAAGGGCATGACTATCCTTTTTAATTGGCTAGGAAATAAAAGTGAAGTGCACTGTAATTTTTTTAAAAAGCAAATTAACTGAGTGGTGTCATGTTTCAAATGGTAACAGTATTAACAAGAGGATCCAACTGTCATCGAACAGTTTCCCATAGCTCTAATCTCACCCCTGTGCCTTTCTCACAAGTCTTAGGACACGGTCAAGAATATTCCCTTTGCCCATCTTTCAACTTAAAAAGCAAATTAATAATTTGGTCTTCTACTCTCATTTACTAAGCAAATTTGCCTTAACAGCTTTCTAATTGGCTTCATTGGACTTCAGAACACAAAAATCCCACTTCCCTTAGATTTCCCTCAACCAGGAAAAAAAAAATGTCCTCACACTGTGTTTCATTTTCATATTCCAACTAAAGAAAGATACATTAATAAATCTGAATTTAAACTTACCCTTTATCTCTTAGATTTATCCTGTCTGCTTTATGGCACATTCTTAAATGTAATGTGTAATCCTGAACCCCACAGAATGCTTCATATATTTACCAATATCCTCTTAGTCTCTGGAAACCTTATCCTTATATTTAGGTTAACTAGCATAAAGCCACTTTATGTAAATTCAATTCACATTTAAACCGAAAGAGATTATGTATCATGTTAATAAAACAGGTCTTATATCAATGCTCTGATATTGGCATAAGTAATACCTCAGTTAACATTTGATGTGTTAATAATCAAATCTCTATTAACAAACATTATCTACATGTACCAGATGTTCAGTTTAAAGTTATCTCTGTCTCCTGCCAGAATCCTTTGTGGTATTCAATATCAATTATTATAGCAAAGTTGAGATTACAGCAAACGAGAGAGAGAGCGATTCTGTCCTGGACACATTGAGCACATACCACGCCTTGCTTAGCAGTGGTGACTGGCTTTCCTGGCACCATCTTTGAAGAGGATCAGACTTTGGGTGGTAAATAATCCAAACCCCTGTCTCCCACTCATAGCTGAAACTCATTTACATATGGGGGTGACATCATTAGAATGTCCATTTGAGCTGTCAGGTGACTGCGCTTCCATGAAGAAACATGTTAGCCTTATATAGTAGCAGTGTGTACAAGAAAACCAAAGTCCAAGGTAATTTAAAGTAAAATGCTCTACCTCTTATTTACATAAAGAAAGAAGACTCAAAAGACTTGCGAGGAATATTATTACTCAGAATTAGTGATTTTGAGGAGAAGAAGTGAGCAAGCAATTTTATGACAGAAAAATGCTGTAACAGCCTGAGGCAGATTGAGTGTAGTTTGTTGATTGAAACAAGCACTAATATCAAATTTGTTATTTCCATGAGTTCTAATAAGCTTAACAAAAAATATGAACTTTATTAGTACATAGAGATTTGTGTAGTTTCTCCTACTTCATAATAGATAATGTTCAAAACTCCTATAAGTCATTAGAATAAGAATTTTATAAGTAATTAGAAAAAAATAAAACTTGGCAAATTAACAAATCACTTATATCCTAAATGCAAATTGGGAATAATAAAATTTACTAAGTTATACATATGTTTTCAAAACAATTTAATGTAATTTATTCCTTATAAAATTAAAAAAAAAAAGAATCCTCTCCAAGGGTCCCCAGTCTTTCTCATGAATAATGAATCTTCTGAGAACACTGCATAGCCTTCCATTAGTAATGTTTCACTCCATCAATAATCATTGATTGTGTGTGCCTGACACTTGGACTGTGCTTGGATGGATAGCTTGTCCCGTCTCTTGTACTCGTGCCTTGGCCACAAAACACACCCAGTCTAGCCTGCTGGAGGCTGAGAAGCTCATGTTGTGGAACTCAGTTGCCTCAGTCACCCTAAGGCAGCCTAGCTCAGCTCTGGAGCATGTGAGAGATGCCAGCAAAACCCAGAAGAATCACCTGGTCGACCCTTGTCTGATCTCAATGCATAGGAAATAAATGCTTCATACTGTAGACCTGTGACCATTTATTGAGCAACTGCTAAGACACAAAACCACTAAAGAGAGCAGATGAGCAGGTGGAGAGAGTATAGCTCAAGTGGAAGAGTGCATGCGTAGCACACACACAGTCCTGGGTTCAACCCCCAGTGCCTTCTCTAAAAATAAATAAGTAAACCTAATTACCTCCTCCCTAAAATAAATAAATAAATAAATAAATAACAAGTGCAACACGTTTGAAAAAAAGTTTTTAAAAAAGAGAGAACAGATGAACAATACAGAAACTTTTTATATTAAATATGAAGGAAAGCTTATATCCCAACAAATTACAATGAAGAAGTAAAAAGCTAACTTTTTCTGTGTCCAAAGCAAGAATCTGGCATTATCTCCTAAAGAAGATATTTCCTTTCATATTAACCCAGTATATCAATAATTACTTTTCTGTTCCTTTCCAGCTAATCATGGTAGACTACCGTCTCCAAAGTTTATTATTCTTTACATTAGTTTGTTTATCAGCCCCTGAGAGGGGAAAAGAAAAAAAAATATATATATGTATATATACACATATACATATAAGGGATGTATGGGACCATGAGAATACTTTTTCTACAGCTGGATTATGAAAATCTCTAAAATTCCAGGATTTATGGCGACTACCCTATGGATACCATCAAGTCTCATAGCTCATTTATTGAGATTATAAAACATGGGCCTTGAATGGTATAAGCAAGTCTCCTGAATAAAACAAATGTCAAAATCCTCTCCTACTCCTTTTGTTACTAGGGTCGTCATAGTAATAGAAGAGGGAAGAGTTGGGCAGAGAGGGGAATCAGGTGATATTCATAATGATTTGAGTTTATAAAAATAATCTGTTCAAGTTTCTTCTCTGAGAGACGTGTGGGCTGAAACAGTGCCTGTCTTCCATGGTGTGGGGGGAAACTGTGGATCATACAATTCTCTTGGTTTGTGTGGGTCCAACACGTTCAGGTCCTTTGGTTGTGCATCGGAGCTTCAAGAGTCATGGCTACTGAGGAAATAAAGCATGGTAATGGGCAACACTGTGTGTAAAATTTAGCGGAATATCATGTTTCACAAAATATACACATATCTCTTTATTTTGACCTGAAGTCAAGAAAAAATACCTTATGAAAGCATATAACATAAATCAATCTTAAGTATCAGGTGGCTTTTGTGCATTTTTAGAAATCAGTGAGATGATTAGTGCCTAGCTAAACAAATCCAGAATTAGACATTGGCCTGAGGTTTAGCTGGAAGTTTTGACTCCAGATTAAAGTGTACTTTCCATTCGAACCCAAGAATTATTTTTAAAGGAGAGAGAGGTGTTACTTTATCATAATCTATACATTCTTGATATGAAGCAATGGGCCCCCTATGATCAGATTTTTATCAAATATGTTCTGTAGAACCAGCTTGTCTTTATAATTTAATGTCTCTTTATTTTATTTGGATTGGTCACAATTATGTCCGAATAAGTTGTTTGAGCAAAAGAGCATTCCATTTCGAGTCACTGAGTTTCTAGAGGCTTCAATGATTTAGTAGGACTGTTAATAGACTTAATGTTTTTAATACTCAAGACAACAAGTCTATGCAACAGAGTTTAGAAATGATCTCAGTCAATCATGTTTAGTGGCTGAGGAGAGTACATACATTTTTACTTAAACATGTGTCCCCACAGACAATCTTTGTTTGTACACCCTAAGAGATCCTCTTGCCCCTGAGGATGGCTAATAGAAATCCTTTGTGAATATCCTTTAAACACCTCAAATTCTGCATATCCAAAATAAACCACTTTCTACCACAACTCGCTTCACATCTCTTTTTGTCAACTCAGATCTACTGGTATCTTTCAAGCACAGAAGCCCCCTTCTCCCCATGATTCCACACTATTGAAAAGTCACAGATCCCTGTACACTTTCTTCCTTCTCCCAAATATTCCTGTCTTTGTTTCCACCCCTATAGTATTCAGCTGGTGTCTCCTCATTTCTTACATATGTCCCTGCAGTAACTGTTTCCAGATTTCCCCAATTCTGCTTACCCACCATTCTCAATCTAGCCCCGACTCTAAATGACAAACATCACACTGTCTTGCTACATTTTGAAAATCCTTCAAGAGCGCTCCCTGACTTGCCCTTGCCTTGAAATTCTTTGTGATCTTCAGTCCGTAAGTACATGTCTGATGCTACTTTCCACCACTCACTTCCCCCTCCTCTCCATCCTTGGAAATTCCTTACCAACTCTACTCCATAATTCTACTCCTTGTCTGTCCACATGTTCCAGCTACCTCAACTATCGTTCCTACCTTTTCATCTAACTTCCTTCAGCTCCTACTGGTCTATCAGAACTCCCCTGAAACACCACCTCCTCCATGGAGACTTCCTTATTCATTCTTATTTAGAGACACCTTCCATCATGCTTCCCACAACACCCTCTAGACTCGTAGCCACACGTAATGGTATCTTTAAATGAATGGATGCTCTAGGAGCGAAACACTGCACATACAGCTTTCTTCAGCATGAAAATGAAATAGCAGCATTTTAAAACTATCGCTTTTGTTACCACAAGGATGTCAAAGCTGAAACAGAATAAATACATCAAGGACAGCAAAACAACCATGACCAGGAACGTGTGCTGTTTCTCAGGCACTGGGCTAAGGGCTTCATTTACATGGATTATTTAATTCTCACGATACTCCATTGAGTTTTACTGTCACTATTCCTGCTTTATAGATGAGCAAATGAAGACAGAGAGGTAAATCTGATCATCGACCCAGATATGCAATGCCATTAGCCATTTTTCCTGTGAAAGAGTTGTCAGCATTTCATTTGACACTTAGAAAGGACAAGAGTCAATGTGTACAAGTCAACTACGTCAACTTTCATAAGCCAAAGTCAGATTTGTTATATTCTAGAAGATTTATTCAGTCCTGAAGGCCGGTAGACACTTTTCTTTGGTGTTCAAGTTCCAACTGTTTTGCACCAAGGAATCAACACATTAGTTTAAGAAATATACACACCATGTTACTGAATTCAAACCATTTTTATCATCAGTTATTTGCAACTGTATAAGGGGAACTGGGCTTTTGAAAATGTAAACAGTACTTCAGTGACTTGTGTGTTTAAATATTTTTACAAAATATTGAAAGTAAGTGATGAGTTATGGCATAGCGGTCCCTATCATGATCTGGAAAAGCTCTTGGTTAAATAAAAGCGCGTGTGTTTGGCTTTTCCCAGGTGTGAAATTTAATCTGGAGTTATCTAAGATTCTAAAAACTAAGTTGACCTCAAGAGATACATTTCTGTTATCTTACTTACACACACACACACAAATCCTTAAATTTTCTAACCCTAAACATCCCAGCAGAAGGTCTCAGCAGGGTGCTTCATGCCACGGACCACGTATTTGACCTTTGGGCCTGTAGAAGAACAAGATGTATGAGGTCTAAGAACTTGCTTCACCTGTACACCTTTATCATCGAAACTATGGATGAACCCCACCAGAAACTTTGAGTCAACCTGCTGTTCAGTGAAAATGAATTATGAATGAGTTTGTCAGTAGTTGAGAACAAAACATACATCATGGAATGTAAGTCAACCAGTTATGTTGTTGTCTAATTCTCGATTAATATTTTTAAAAGGGCATTTGACTACAATGTTATAGTTGCTGCTCTATTCAATCATCTGTATGTTATTGAGACAAATACATTTTTTAGTTTATCTTTATCGTCGTCTCTTCCCTTCTTACACGTTTCGTCAGGAGACCAAAATCCTCCTCGGTTTCATTCAGCTCAGCTGAAGCCCTTCCATCTGTTATGGCTTTAAAATACTTCAAGTGTTTTCCATTCAAGGTCAAGACACAGCAGAATGATATACCTCAGCCGTTCAATTTTTAAAAAGAGAGAGAAAGAAAGAAACGGCATATCACGTTTCTATTGTCAGGTGCTTTCAGTGTGATGAAAACGTATTGCACACTGGTGAGCTTCAAAAGGTCACCGAATAGAAGGCTTTCTTCTTCCCTTTTTCCCATTTCACATGCCACTGCAAGCTCATAGCATTAAGCTTCCAGGCAGGGCACCTGATTCATGGACTCCTGCATTTCCTCTCTCCTTATCATTCATTCCTTTATTCAGAAAATTCCAAACCAGAGTCAGATAATCAGCAAATGAGTTCAGTAGGGAGAAGCAAAGCTACCATTTCTATTTTTATTTTTTACTGAAGTCTACTCAGTTTACAGTGTTGTGTTAGTTTCCAGTGTACAGCATCATGTTTCAGTTATACATATATACATATATATTCTTTTTCAGATTCCTTTCCATTATAGGTTATTCATTTCTTGTCCTATACAGTAGGACCTTGTTGTTTATCTATTTTATATATAGGAGTTTAGTATCTGCAAATCATTTTATGCAAACCATGCTTATGTGTCTGAGTTTTAACAAGAGCTTCAACTCCACAAAAAATCAATTAACTTCATCATTATATTTTTTTCTCTCTCCATGCTCTCAGGTCCCAGCTTAGTGAAAGACAAGAAATAACAAAGCATTTCATGGGAGAGTTAGTTCCCATTTTTGCTTTGCATCAGAAAGCATATGCAAGAAGGTTGGATAAGCATTTGAGGCTGGAGGTGGACAGAATGGCTCACATCACACTCCTGAAGCGTTCCGATGCTAAACCACCCTCAAACATCCTTTGATCTGACGTGGCTCAGAAGCCCTTGTTCCCTTTTTCTACACGCAGTCACATTTTATCCCGGGCGCTCTGTGAACTGCTCATCCGGCTCTTCGCAATACCTCCTGGAAATGAAAGGAAGCAATTGACTTTTCCACGAGTCGGGCTGCCATCTGTTAAGGGCAGA
Source organism: Vicugna pacos (assembly GCF_048564905.1). NCBI lineage: Eukaryota > Metazoa > Chordata > Mammalia > Artiodactyla > Camelidae > Vicugna > Vicugna pacos. The sequence goes on along the minus strand of NC_132988.1, from coordinate 5,591,184 downwards.
TCTCCAAATCTGCTTCAGAAGTCAGCCTCCTGCTTCTTGCGTTCTTCCCCGAGCTTAACTGGAGGCATTAACCCCGCTGTGGGGCTTCATGGCTTCCACCTGATAGGCTGCCGGGACAGAACAGGAGAGCAAGAAAGCGAACGACTGCTTTCCCACGCAGCAGGGAAGTGGATGGAGTCCAAGTGTGAGAAAACTTCCCCGGTCGGCTGGACCATTCAGATCCAGCTAGAATACTTTCTAATCATCATGAGAACAATTACCATTGTCATATTCAAACCATGCACGACAGCACTATCCTTTTGCTATAAACTCTCTGTTGGCCACACTGTAACTAGGAAACCATCTACTCTAGATTTTCTCCCTCACTGCAGATGACCTCTGCAAGAGAGGAAAACCTGCCCTGGACAGCCCTGCCTGGAAAGGCAACAGGACCCCCTCGGGGCAGGAGGTACAGTCATCTGACATCCAAGTGCCCCTGAGGTGGCTTTAGCTTTGGTTCTACACTATGAAATCTTCCGATTACTCTATTTGCTTTGCTTTCTTTCTTTCTTCCTTTCTTTCTTCCTTTCTTCCTTCCTTTCTTCCTTTCTTTACTTCTTTCCTTTCTTTCTTTCTCCCTTCCTTTCTTCATTTTCTGAAACACTAAGAGGGTGGGGGAGCAACTGAGATTTCAAAGGGCATAAATATTTCATCTCAATAAGACAAGTCACAATTCATTTGCCTCATTTCACTCATTATAGCTATGAATGTCAGTGCACCTCATCTTTTAATTTTTGAAACAAAGACTTCAACCTGTAAAATGCCTGAAGCATGGCGATGACCTCCACGTGCATAAAAAGAGGTTTAATACCACACAGCAGCAGTTCTGTGAGTACCATATACTTTTTGCTTTTTCAACAAAACTCATTAACGTGGCCCGAGAGAAGGCATGCTGAATTAGTAAAATATTTAATAGTAGCAGACTGTTTCTAAAGAAATGCCTGTTCCGTGACTTCTAAGGAATAACGTGACTAGAACTAAACTAATAGAAGGTTGCTTAATGAAATTTCTGGCTTTATTGAACAGATATGATTTCCCACCAGCATATCAGTTGTCTAGAATGTAAATATTTACTCCTAATGTGCTTAAGGAAGCTTACAAAGTTTATTGACATCACATAGTCAACAAATACACAGTTAGAGACAGCATAAAGAAAAACTCCGGGATGGCCTCCTTCAATAATTAAAAAAATCTGACAGGGTCAGTGTCAACAAACCTCAGCCCACGTTTTTTGGAAGGGACTGAGCTAAGACTGGAGATGCAAAGAGTCATATGAGATAAACCTCTCCAGTGTAACCTAAGATTTCTACAAGGACACACCGCATTAGTCAGCGTTCTCCAGAGAAACAGAACTAATGTGATATAGAGAAAAACAAATTAATATACATACAGAAAGATTTATTATATGTTAATTATTGTATACTAACTATACAAATAATATACTATGTATGATTAGTATATAATTATACATTGTATCATTATAATAAATATTAAACATTTATTAATAACATGTAATTATGCATATATATAGATATATTAAAAAATAGATTTCTTATAAGAAGTTGGTTAACATGATTTGGAGGCTGAGGAGTTCCACCACGTGTAGTCAGCCAAGTGGAAACCCCAGAGAGCCAAGGGTATAGTTCCAGATGGAGACCAAGGGCACAAGAAACAAGAGAACCAGTAATGCAGTTTCAGTCCAAGACCAAAGGTCTCAAAACTAGGAAAGCCAGTGATGTAAGTTCTAGTCTGAGTCCAAAGACCCAAGGACAAGGAGAGCCAATTGTATAAGTCCTAGCCCAAGGGCAGGAGAAGACCTATATTCCAGCTCAAGCAGTCAGACAGAGAGCAAATGAATTCTCTCTTCCCTAGCCTTTTTGTTCAACTTAAGTCCTCAACTGATTGAATGATGCCCACCCATTTTGGAGAAGTCCATCTGCTTTACTCACTCTACACATTCAAATACTAATCTCATGCAGAGAACCCTCAAAAACACACTCAGAAATGCTTAACCAAATATCTAGGCTCCTCATGGCCCAGTCAAGTTGACACACAAAATTAACCATCACAAGTCCACCCCCTGTCAACCTGACACCCATATACATAACCTTAAACCATACTTAATTTCCAAATAAAAACAATAGCAAGGTCATAATTCCATCTAACATGATACAACTAAAAACACACTAACCCCTTCCCCAGGAGAGAAAGTAAAATTCTTAAGCATTGTTTAATCTTCCCATCAATATCTCATAACTTAAATATCATGATGTAAAATTAACAATACTTAAACACCATGGTATGATATCAATATATCTCATGTTACACAATAAGATGACAAGGGAGGAAAGAAAATAAAAATACTATGAATATATTTGTGTGATATATGTACATACATATATATATATATATATATATATATATATATATATATAAAATATATAAAATACATGTAGTGGGACTACATTCTTCCATTACTCAATCCATGTTCCCTCGGCCTTTAGCAAGCATCTCACATGGTCATGGTTGTAAAACTGATGAGCTGACCTAAACCTTTATTCCTGAAGAGTTGAGACCAATAGTACTGCTGCCTGGCTTGGGTTGTAGTTTTCTCTGGACCTCAGTCACAGGGCGTGGCGATACTAAGCAATGTCCTAAGGGATCTGCTGTATTCTTCCTTATTTCCACTGTGGAGTAGTCATCCAATTTCCCCTCCGTAGTCAAGAGCAATCCCGCAGACAACACAGCATCTCCCTTCTTTGCTTGTTGGTTCAGAGGCGTCACGAGCCCAGAGTGGCTGGGTAGCAGTCTCACCTTCTTGTTCAGTGGAATCATTGTGGTGTCTCCTGGTGGAAGCACTTCTCCCTCCGGAACTAAGATCTCTAGGCCAGCATCCAGTAGGGCATAAAGTTGAGGGAACAGAAAGCTAACGTTTTGCTAATGGTTTACTCAGGTTAATAGTGAGTGGCACCACTCCAGTTTCTACTCCTTGATTCTTGGACCCCAGGAATCTTAGGTACAAAAGAACAAACACCACATACTGGATTCTGATTCAGAACACACACTGCCTTCTGGAACGGTTTGCCCAAAACTACAAGGTATTGCCACCCAGCTGGCACTGCAACTGAGTCTTCAAAAGGCCACTCCAGCATTCTCTCAGATTGGCTGCTTCAGGATGGTGGGGAACATGGCAAGACCAGTGGATTCCATGAACACAAGGCCCATTGCTGCATTTCATTTGCTGTAAAGTGAGTTTCGTGATTGGAAGCAACACTGTGTGGAATACCAGAATGATGGATAGGACATTCTGTAAGACCACCAATGGTAACTTGGCAGAAGCATTGAGTTTAGGGAAGGCAAATCTATATCCAGAGTGTCTATTCCGGTAAGAACAAAACACTGGCCTTTCCACCATTGAAGGGTCTAATGTAATCAGTCTACCACCAAGTAGCTGGCTGATCACCCTATGGAATGGTGCCATACTGGGGATTCAGGGTTGGTCTCCACTGATGATAGATTGGACACTTAGCAGTGGCCATAGCCAGGTTGATCTTTCTGAGTGGAAATCTATAGTGTTGAGCCCAAAAATAAGTTCCATCCTTGCCACCATGATCACTTTGTTTGTGAGACCACTGGGTGATGACCAGGATGAACACCAACATGGGATGAAGCTTGAAGGCGTTATGCTAAGTGAAATGAGTCAGACAGTGAAAGAGAAATACCATATAATCCCACTTCTAGGTGAAATCTAAAAACTGAACTCACACAAACAGAGAACAAATTTGTGGTTGCCAGGGGTGGGGGTGTGGGATAGAGGTAAAGGGGGTCAAAGGGTACAAACTTCCAATTATAGGATGACTAAGTTCTGGGGATGTAATATAGACCATGGTGACTACAGTTACTATCTTGCATATTTGAAAATCACTGAGCAAGTAGATTTTCAGTTTCCAACACCAACAACAAAAAAAAGTAGATCTATGGAGATGATGGATTAACTTATTGTGGTATCAGTTTTGCAATATACACATATATCAAATCAATGCATGTACACCTTAAACTTACAAGTGTTATATGTCAGTTATGTCTCAATAAAGCTAAGGAGGAAAAAGAAAGAAAGAAATTACCTAGATGCCCAAAAACAAGGAATTAGCCAAGTAAACTATTGTACAACCATACAGTGTTAAAAACATAATTCAGCCATTTAAAAATAATGTTATATAAAAACATTCAGTGGAATACATGTTTATAAGTGTTGTTGCAGAAAATAAAGCAGAATATAAAAACTACATGTATAGGGGGAAGGCATGGTTCAGTGGTAGATTGTATGCCTACCATGCATGAGGTCCTAAGTTCAATCCCCGGTACCTCCATTAAAAATTAAATAAATCGTAAACTTAATTACTTCCCCCAAATATAGAAGGAAGTTTAAACACACACACACACACACACACACAGTTAACTCCAATAGATGCTTAGTGGTACAAAGAAAGTCTACTTGGAGATTGAGTGAAAACTACATGTATAGAATTACCATTTTCACGTCAATGTTTTTCATATTTACATTTGTATCAACAAAAAATATTTCAATATATTACTCTACTACATAAAAGTACCTGAAGTAACAATGGTTAACTGTGAAAAGTAAATTTAAGATTATAGCTAGCAAATAATGGATCCTAAGTTCAAATTCATAGCTATCTGATTTAAAAATCCATAATTTATATGGAATGCTATTATTTTAAGCATGAGAGCACACACTAGCAAGATTCTACTCCAGAGGCATGTTTAGTAACGGAAAGGGTTATCAACAGAATCAGACCAAAGGCAGAAAAAGGCAACAAGCATTTCATGCCAATGTTCACTCGAGACACTTGTTGAAAATATCTAATGGTTTTTCAAAGTCCATCATTCAGCTCTCATAAGAACCAAGTTGTCCTCATTTATTGGACTGTTATTTATGGTGATCAAGTTATTTTTAAAGTTAAATTCATCATTAAATAGATATATTTTCATTTATTAAAGCTAGAAAAATTACTCATTTGCTCTCCAGTGCACTGTTCAGTTCTTTTGAAAAAGATTTACCATGTTGGAGTTCATTAGAACAATAGTTTGAAAAGATTTCATGGTGTGGAAAATAATTTCCGCCAATGAATTTGGGTCAGTAATTTCTCTTGAAATTAGATAAACCAGCATGACAATCAAGAATCAAACTGAGGCCAGCTTGCTCACATTCAGTTTTTCCAAAGCAAAATATGGTATCGTACCAATCTCTGTTCCATCTGTATTATATATTCGAATGTAAAATCACCTGTTACATCAAAATCATCTTGAATGCGCAGACTACCTAATTGTGTAGTTGAATTGTGATGAACTAGCTTTTGCTATATGAGTATAAAGTTACTCAACCTTGAACTGTTACCAGCAAACAGTTTTCTTAGGCTGCATCATTTGCCTGACTTCTACCCACAGTCTTGTATTATCAGATGAAATATCACAGGAAACATATCATTTCAACTTAAACAAGCAGGTGCTATTACTATTCTTCCCCTGGCAAGAGAAATTTGACCTCCTATCCACAAGTTTCATATCCCAGAGTGAAACATATTTATTATTTAATTTACAATTAGACGACTTTAATGCTCTCCCTTGGCAGAGAGGACAACAAACTCTTCCATCAGTTACCTTAAAATTAAGCCAAGAAAAGAGGTTTTAGAATGAGAAGAAGAAAAAAAAAATAACTCTTCTCCATGTTTGGTTTGGAACTGATGATTTGGTACCCCCTTGAGGCTAGAGGGAAGAGAGAAGGAGATTGTGGCCATTCTTACATTTATAACAGTCACCATGAGCAAGATATTCATGTACTTTATATTGTTAAGTGTTCTTAAAACCCACTAAGGTAGCAATATAATTCTTAACTTATAGACAAATAAACTAAGGGTCAAGAGATTAAATAATTTGTTGAAACTCATTCAGTAAGTGGCAGGGTAAGGATTCCAATACTTGCCTGACTGCATACTCATTCTATTTCTAATATTTCTTTATTCTGTCTCTTTAAATATATCTGCTTCTTGCCCTTTATCTTCCTTAGGTTCCCAAGATAAGAACTGCAAAGACCTCTTTCCTGGTAGCTGCACAAAGGTAAGAAAAGCCTTAACTTAAAATCATCAAAAGTAAGAATCTAACTATTACACTATCTTAAACCTGAGGCAGGGAACTTCACACCACGTTAAGCAGTGTCATTCTTCAGTGATGAAATGAATTAATTCTCAAAAAGGGGTTAGGGTCTCAGATACTATTTTTAAGTCCAAAGAAAAACATACTGCAGCTTGATGAGAAATTCTGGATCTTCATTGGACATGACAAAGATTGATAAATTTTATAACAGATCGTGGAGTTACAATAGACTCTAAGCCAAATGAATATATATGAAAATATATATGAAATACATATATATGAAAGCTGGGGCAAGATTTGTTTTATTTACTGCAAATTCCAAGAACCTAACATTTTAATAATAATTACTTCATAAATATTTCTTAAATGAAAGTTAAATATTTTCCCTAATGCTAAACCTATTTATAACTTTTAGAGATTTTGTTTTATACTGTTCCAAAGTAAATGATTTCTTTTGGAAGAAATCATTAATAACTAGAAAGAAGATTAGTTCAGGAATCTTTCAGGAGGACTATCATATCCAGTATTTGTAAGCAAGTTTAATTCAAATTAACCACCCAACCCTCACAAAAGACAAGTAAATTTCTGGACAAAATATGGAGGGAAAACTACAATGAGGTATCACCTCACACCAGTCAGAATGGCCATCATTCAAAAGTCCACAAATGACAAATACCGGAGAGGCTGTGGAGAAAGGGGAACCCTCCTACACTGCTGGTGGGAATGCAGTTTGGTGCAGCCACTGTGGAAAACAATGTGGAGATTCCTCAAAAGACTAGGAATAGACTTACTGTATGACCCAGGAACCCCTACTTCAAAAAGACACCTGCACCCCAATGTTCATAGCAGCATTATTTACAGTAGCCAAGACATGGAAACAGCCTAAATGTCCATCAACAGATGACTGGATAAAGCAGATGTGGTATATTTATACAATGAAACACTATTCAGCCATAAAAACCAACAACATAATGCCATTTGCAGCAACATGGATGCTCCTGGAGAATGTCATTCTAAGTGAAGTAAGCCAGAAAGAGAAAGAAAAATACCATATGAGATCACTCATATGTGGAATCTAAAAATAAATAAATAAATACTAAATAAATATAAAGCAGAAACAGACTCATAGACATAGAATACAAACTTGTGTTTGCCAAGGGGAAGGGTTGGGAAAGGACAGACTGGGATTTCAAAATGTAGTAGATACTGACAGGCATATGCAGAATAGATAAACAAGATTATACTGTATAGCACAGGGAAATATATACAAGATCTTATGGTAGCTCACAGCAAAAAAAAATGTGACAATGAATATATATATATTCAGGTATAATTGAAAAATTGTGCTCTACACTGGAATTTGACACAACATTGTAAAATGACTATAACTCAATAAAAATCTTAAAAAATATATGGAGGGGAAAAAAGCATTAAAGAACTTAAAAAGGGAGTGAGGATTAACTGAGCAAAGATACAGATAAATAAGGAAATCTAGAGAAAGGGATTCTACCTTCTGGGAGATTTTTGTTCCAGAAGCAATTCCAATCCTAAAGAGTTGACCAAGAGACTGAAGAGTATTTTTAAATCCAAGACACAGTAAGACTAAGAGAACCCTAATGAGGCAGAATTCACCTCAAATTTCCCTCTTTTCTGCAATTGTATCATGTTAAAATAAGTAGCCTTTTAAGTAATAAGTTTGAAAACCCACTTCCACTAATGATTCGTACTCATCGTTATTTTCAGGTAAAACATTTCAAAATATTAAAAAACAATCTCTAGTAGCTCTTTTGGGATTCTCAATATGTGTTAGCCAGTTTAAATTCTCTTTTTTAGCACTAAAAAGTCAGTTGCTGACTTACTTTATAAGACATGTGATACGTTGTTATGAGGCATGTGATACATCCTTAATAAATACTTTCTGTTAATACCATGCTGCCAAAAATGGAAAATGAGATAGCCAATTATATTCAATTTTCTTCTAATACACACTTCCATAAATGTGTCAGGACATATTTACATACTTCAGAAAATATATTATACCACTAAACATTCTTGCTTTGTATAATAAATCTGTATGATACAATTGAAAAAAATTATTTTAAACTCTTGATTGCATTGTGAACTATTACAACTTTTCCATGATGTATGAGATATTAAATTTTTTCCAATTCAAATGGTCTCCAGAATTTGATATTGATAAAGATAAAACCTGATGCATAAACTATTTCAATGACTTCAAACATCAAGCTGAGATTTCAGATTGGGTGTGTAAAAACTTCACTGAATTCTTTCTGAAATAAATCAAAAGCAAGGAAAGCAAGAGAGTAAAATGGAAATTCTGTATTAATTGTTACGAATGAATACCCTTGACATCCATTTCAAAATAAATGAAGATGGGCTACTAAATGGAATACAAATTGGACCAATGGGAAGGAAAAAGAAAAAAAAGAGGACAAGATACTCACCACTGAAGATATCAGGTAGAGAGAAGCTCAAAACCAAGAAACCTAGTTTGAAACACCTATAACAGAAAGAATGCAACCAGTTACATCTGCTACCTTGCTTGAAAATGAACTTTCAGGGGAGAAAAAGACACATTCTGAAGACACATTGTTTGTAATTATGGTAGCGAGACAGAAAAGAAACCATGAGTAGATGGAACTTATAGTTCCAGGCTTTGTCAGGTAAAAATCAGACAAGGACACACACACACACAGAGTTTTTTATCCTATAGAACTCCACTGAGATCCAGGGAGAGTTCCAGCTACTCCAGGCTAAGTCTGATTCCTCCTGTGTGCCATCTATTCTATAATAGCCAACTGAAGAGAATTCCAGTCATTAAAAAGTAATGATTAATTGATAATAATAGCCAGCCTTAGAGATAAGCAAAACAACTTCAAACAAAAAGGTCACTGTCATTTAAGTATGTTTGAGAAGAATTAAGATGAGAGGGACTACAAGATTTATTTCTTATATCAATATTTGTTTTAAAGCTATAGTAAATAAAACTGTATGGCATTCTCTCAGAGGGACAAATGGACCAAGCCCAGAGCCAGTCCTACAAATACATGGAAACTAAACTTCTAATGGCGGTAACACTGACAGTATGTGGGTGATAGGGGAATTATTCAGTAAACTGTATGCAAATAATTTTATAGAGGAAAGATGAAATCAGAATTTTGTATCATCTTCCACACAAAAATCAATGCCAGGTGAATTAGAGATTAAAATGTGAATTTCAAAGCTACAAAAACTTTCAGAAGAAAAAGCAAAGTATCTCTATTACATGAAGGTTAGGAAGAAATTTTTCAAAGAAGACCAAAAAATGCAAACTTTAAAGGAAAATATTGATACATAAGCCTTCATTAAAATTAAAATTATGTTTATCATAAACACAAGAGTGACTATGGAACCCACAAGCTTTGAGAAGTTAAATGTACCATAAAAACTGGCTAAAGTTAATGAAGACATAGAGAATGTCTCCAAGTCAATATGAAAATTGAAATTAAACCACTAGAAAATTTAGGGAGAAATTTAAGTATTAGCAACTCCAGCCATTCAAATGAAGAGAAAATGAAAAAGGAAATAAACCGTTGAAAAGTGTTCAGCCTCATCGACAATCAGGGAAATACAAATCAGAATCATATTTAGACAACATTTTACTCTGATTGCAGTAACAAAATTTTTTAAATCTGATAGTAGTGTTGGCAAGAACTTAAGACCCTGAGAACTGGCATGCGCTGCTGATGGGAATGTAACCAGACACAACTACTTCTGAAATTAATTTCACATTCTTTGAAGTGATTCACACATACAATCAAGCAATCTCAAACTCAGGCATATACCGAAAGCAATGGATTTAGCTTTTCTTGCTGACATAGTCCCTTAATATTTCTGAAATATTTCTGAAAATGCTAAACCTTCTTGCCCATTTTTAAATTGATTACCATCATTAATCAGAAGTTTTTATAGTCCCAAAGGCTGTTATTCCCAGTTTACTATAAATATAAGATTATTAAATAAAGCTGTTAAGTCTCTCTTTCTAAATGTGTCTAAGGAATATAAGCATAATAATAAAATTTTTACCAACCATGTATTTTAAATGCATAATCAAGTTTTTATTTAACATTCAAATATTTAACATCTGTCCTTTTCCTCCTTGAATTCATATCTCTATTTCATCTCCCTCAAATAATTTTATCCCTATTTTATATTCAGAAGTCTCAGTAAAAAATATTATACCAATTTAGAAGATAAGAAGATAGTAAAGTGAATAAAAAGTAAACAAAAAGAAAAAGTATAGAGACTTACGTTTCCAGGAAGATAGAATAGACATTCTTCTTATTTCTTTCAAAGAAACAACTAAAACCCCTGAATATTACATATAATAACATTATATATAATAACCCCAGATATTATATACAAAATGTATAACTTTATATATATATGTGTGTGTGTGTATGTATATGTCAAACATAAGAGTCTGAAAGGTAGAAAGGAAAAAGAAGACTGTCTAGGGACTATAAGACCCAAGGAATGACACAGTGGTGAGTTCTTAGAGTATCTTTTTGCCTCATATCTCCCAGACCTGTAGCCAAAGAAACTGGCCAACTGGAAATACCAACAGGCACATGTGAAAAGAGACTCCAATAAAAGCCTCTCTATCCAAAAGAACCAGGAAAGGGACAGCCTATCAAGGCAGAGAACTTTTAGAAAATAACTTCTCTACTCCATCCAAACACCAAAGGAGAAAAAACAAATGTGGCTCCATCTCAGTCATGCCAGCAAAGGTCACGTGAGGAGCCTACACCTCCATCCTCATAAGACTAGAGTAAGGTACCCCAATCTCTTCCTGGCCAGGATGGTTTCAGAGATGGCCAAGTAAGGAGACTCTCCTTTCATCTCTACCAGCTAGTAACAAGCCTACCCCTACAGTGTCAGTGGAGACTGCATGAAGAAAGGCACTCCCAAATTCCCAACCTCACCAAGAAGTAATGAGGACACCCCCAACCGTGTGTCGGCAGAGCACACTGTCTTGGGAACTTATACTTCTATTTACAACTGGAAGTTACAAGGCAGTTCTTCTCCTGCTAGAATGGTGTCACATAAATCCAGCCAAAATAGGTTTAAATAAAATATGGCCTCATGATATAACAGAAAAATGTCCAAGTGTCAGTCAAAAGTCACCTCTTACATCAAGAAACAGGGAAAGTCTAAAACTGAATGAAAAAAATAACAGATGACAACACCAATATGTCAAAGTTGTTAGAATTATCTGACAAAGACTTTAAAGCAGCCATGATTAGAACACTTCAATTAGCAATTATAGAAACAAATGGAAAACAGAAACCCTCAGCGAAGAAATATAGCATCAGCAAAGATATAAAATATAGGAGTGATGTCAGCATCATAGCAGAGTGAAGTGTTCCCTTTTTCTCTCCACTTCAATCTACAAGTAAAGCATCCACAACTCAAAAAATATATCTTTGCTCATTACACTGGGACACTGGAGAATTCCACATATCTATACATCTAAAGGTGAGTGGACTAGTATAGATAGAGGAAGCAGAACCAGGGAAATGGTAGAAGCAGTGCCAGCAATCTTGGCCCCCAGCCATAACAGCTGAGACCCTGCAACCTCAGAGAACCTGGCAGCAGCAGGGAAGGCAGCTCACACAACTCCAACCTCCAGGCAGCAACTGTACCCATGGCATAGGCAACTGGAGAGAAGTAGCAGCAGAGGCTGGGACCCTGTTATCCAGCTGTAAAGATGCTCACAACTCCAGCCCCTCACCCCTGCCTGCAGCAGCGAAGTCCACAAACCTGACAACAACAGACATGGCAGAAGAACTCATAACCCTAGCTCTTCCCCCAGCTCTTCTGTCCCCTCATGGTTGCAGAGCCTGCAAATCAGATACCCAGCAGAAGATTCCCGCCATCCTGGTGCTCCAGGCAGCAATACCAGCAACACTGATAGTAGCAAGACACCAACAACCCTGGAGACACAAGAACTGATAATCAGGGCACTGGGTGACACCTCTGACAGAGGTAGTGGCAAGTGCCAACTCTCAAATATAACCAGAAGCAGCTCAGGTAAGAGAAATAAAAACCTTGTGTATAGCATCACCTGTGGGAAAATAAAAGAAAAAAACTCTAATTTTAACTTGATGAATCCTTACCATCAAGTTTAAAAAATAAAAAGCTTTACCTTCAAATTCACTATTTCAAATGCACCAGCAGGTGAACAAATGATCCAAGACCATGAATGAAGAACCACAGTAACACTACAACACACAGACACACACAAGCTAATAATAACAACAATTCTGAATCCAAACTTAAATTTATGGAATACTGCAATCTTACCTAAAGAGAATTCAAAAGAGCTGTCATGAAGAAACTCAACAAGTTCCAAAAACACTCATAAAGGCAGTTCAGTGAAATCAGGAATAAAATTAATGAGCAGAAGGAATATTTTACCAAAGAGATTAAAACTCTAAAAAAAAAAATCCAAAGAGAAATCGTAGAGCTGAAGAACTCAATAAACAAGATGAGGAATGCATTCAGAAGCACTGGAAATGGAACAAACCTCTGTGGAGGACAGTATTTGTGATCTCAAAGATAAGAATAGAGAAATGATGTAAATAGAAGAGAAAAAAGAATTAAAATATTTTTAAAGTGAGGAAATCTATGAGAGCTATTTGATTCTTTTGGGAAAGGCAATATTGGGGTAACAGGTACCTCAAAAGGGGAAGAGAGGGAGAAAGGAGCAAAATTTATTTAAAGAAACAATCAGAGAACTTCCCAAACCTGGGGAAGAAACTGGATATACAAGTTAATGAAGTTAAGAGAACACCTAATTACCTCAATATAAAGAGACCTTCTCCAAGACATATTATACTAAAATTGTCAAAAGTCAATGATGAAGAAAGAGTTTTAAAGGGAGTCAGGAGAAAAATAATGGTAACCTACAAAGGAACCCCCCTCATTAGGCTATTAGCAGATTTCTCAGTAGAAACCCTACAGTCCAGGAGGGGTAACATTCTCAAAATACTGAAAGATTAAAACTGTCAGTGAAGACTACTCTATCTAGCAAAGTTAACATTCAGAAATAAAGGAGAAATAAAGCTTTCCCAGACAAACAAAAGCTGAGGGATTTCATCAAAACTGAAACTATCTTGTAAGAAACATCAAAAAGTACACTTCTACCTAAAACTAACAGCCAAAAGTACAGAAGACTTCAAATAATGTAATAAACAAAATCAGAAAATTGCAATTCTATATCAGAAGAGTTTTTAACACTTTATTATAGCATAAAACTTAAATGAAAAGAGTAGAAAAATAAGTATAGTTACTTTAATTTGGTAACAAACTCAATATAAAAAGTGGTAATTTGAGACAACAAAAACACAAAAGATGAAGATGAAACATATGGAATCCATATAGGTAAATGAAGATAAGATGCTGTCCACATAAAAAGCTACTTTATCTATAAGATGTTTTTAAAAAACTTCATGGTAACCACAAAATATAAATCTAGTGCAGAGACATCAAACCAAAAAAAAAGGAGGGGGGGGAATACTGAGAAACTATTATGGAAAACCAACAAACCAAAATGTCCAACAGAAATATAAGGGAAAAGAAAAAATGGATATATAAAACAATGAGAAAACAAAAGATTAAAAAGCAGTACTAACTTCTCATCTATCACCCTAAATGTAATAATTAGCCTAAAAAATAATCATCCTAAATGTAAATGGATTGAATTCATCAGTCAAAAGATACAGAGTGGCTGGATGGATTTAAAAACATCCAGGACATTCACCTCAGCTCTAAAGACAAACATAAGCACTAAGGGAAGGAATGAAAGATGATACTCCAAGCAAATGACAGCTGAAAGAAAGCAGATGTAACCAAACTCGAATCAGACAAAGTAGACTTCAAGCCAACAAAGATGGACAGCATACAGTAACAAAGGGTATAGTTCATCAAGAAGATATTACAGTTATTAAAATATATACACCTAACATAGCAGCACAAATACATATATAAAGCTGTTATTAACAGACCTAAAGGGGGAAATTTACAGCATCACAGTAATAGTAAGGGGGCTTTTAATATCCCACTTACATCAAAGAAAATTTCATCCAGACTGAAGTTAATAGGGAAAAAAATTGCCTTAAATAAAATGATAGACCAGATGAATTTGTTATAATAATACCGAACATTCCCTCTAAATGCAGCAGAATTCACATTCTTTTCAAGTGCACATGGAACTTTCTCAAAGATAGACCACATGTTGGGCCACAAAACAAGTCTCAGTAAATTTTAGAAGACCGAAATCATATCAAGCATCTTTTCTGATCACAATGCTGTGAAACTGGAAATCAAATACACGCAAAGACTTAAGAAATACAAGAATACTAAATCTATTAAAAAATTGAAAGTTCTTCTCTAAATAGAAAAGAATCAAAGATCTATAGGAAAGAGAAAATCACAAGAGGAAAGGCAAATATATAAAAGAATTGAAAATCACTTAAATAAGCCAGAACATAGACTAAAAAATAATTCAAAAAATTTTGTAAAAGTCATTATAGCTATAATTAACAGCAAAAGGATAAGCATGAAGATGTAAAATAGAACATCAATATCACAGAATGTGGGCGAGGGACGTAAAAATCATAGATCCTTCAGAATGTGTTTGACTTATATAACTAGCAGTCTAAAGCAAGTAGATATCGTTACAGGTTAACACACTTGAAAACCAGGGTAACCACAACTCAAAATATACAATAGGTTCACAAAAAAATAGAAAGAAAAGCTCTCAAGCATAATACAAAAGAAAACATCAAACCACAAAGGGAAAAAGAAAAAGACAAGACAAACTATAAACATAGAATTAATTGGAAAACAAGGTTTAAAATGGCAATAAATACATACTTATCAATAATAACTTTAAATGTTAATGGACTGAATGCCCAGATCAAAAGACATAGAGTGGCATATTGGATTAAAAAAAACAAGAACCCGTAAGATGCAGAATACAAGAGAATAACTTTCAGCTGAAAAAATACACATAAACTGAAAGCGAGGGGATGGAAAAAGATATTTCACACAAATGGAAATGACATGAAACAGGGATAGCAATACTTGTATTAGACAAACTAGATTTTGCAACAAAGGCCATAAAGAAAGACAAAGAAGGACACTATGTAATGTTAAAGGGATCAACACAAGAAGAGGATATTACACTTGTTATCATATATGCACCAAATATAAGAGCTCCTAAATATATAAAACAAATACTAACAGGCATAAAGGGAGAAATTAACAGGAATCCAATTATAGTAGGAGACTTTAATACCCTTCTGACATCAATGGACAGATCTTCCAGACAAAAAAAAATCAATATAGCAACAGAGATCCTAAAAGATACAATAGTACAGTTGGATTTAAATGATATCTACAGGACTTCAAGCACCTTTTCTGACCACAATGATATGAAACTAGAAATCAACTACAGAAATAAAAATGGGGGCAAAAATCATTGCGTGAAGATTAAACAACAATCTACTAAAAAAAAAACCAATGGGTCAATGATTAAACCAAAGAGGAACTCAAAAATACATGGAGATAAATGACAATAAAAACATAACCTTACAAAATCTATGGGAGATGAAAGACCTATATGCTGAAAACTATAAAAATTTGACAAAGGAAATTGAAGATGATTCAAAGAAATGGAAAGGTATCTCATGCTCTTGGATTAGAAGAATTAACAATGTTAAAAAGGCCACACTGCCAAAAGCAATCTATGGCTTTAGTTTGATCTCTGTCAAATACTCATGACATCTTTCACAGAACTAGAACAAATAATCCTAAAATTTACATGGAACCACAAAAGACCCAGAATTGCCAAAGCATTCCTGACAAAAAGGAACAAAGCTGGAGGCATTACCCTTCCAGATCTCAGACAATATTGCAAAGCTACATAAATCAAAACAGCATAGTTTTGGCACAAAAGCAGACATATAGGTTAATAGAACAGAATAGAGAGCCCAGAAATAAACGCACACACACAATCATGTAATCTACAACAAAGGAGGCAAGAATGTACAATGGAGAAAAGACAGTCTCTTCAGCAAGTGGTGTTGGGAAAGCTGGACAGCCTCATATAAATCAATGATGTTAGAGCACTCTCTCATACCATATACAAAAATAAACTTAAAATGGTTTAAAGACCTAAATATAAGACATGACACCACAAAACTCTTAGAAAAGAACATAGGAAAAACATTTTTTGGCATAAATCATAGCAATATTTTCTTAGATCAGTTTCCCAAGGCAAAAGAAGTAAAAGTAAAATTGAACAAATGGGACCAATCAAACTTTTAAAAAATTTTTGCATAATGAACAAAACCATCAACAAAATGAAAAGACAATCTACAAAATGGAAGAAAACTTTTGAAAAGTATGCAACCCATCAGGGGTTAATATTCAAAATATAGAAATAGCTCATACAACTCAATATTCAAAAAACAAAAAACTCAATCAAAAAATGGGCAGAAGACTTAAATAGATATTTCTCCAAAGAAGACATACATATGGCCATCAGGCACATACAAAGATGCTCAGCATTGTTAATTATTAGAGAAATGCAAATCAAAACTACAATGTGGCATTATCTCACACCGGGTAGAATGGCTATCATCAAAATGTCTACAAATAATAAATGCTGAAGAGGGTGTGGAGAAAAGGGAATCCTCCTACACTGTTGGTGGGACTGTAAATTTGTGCATCCACTATGGGAAACAGTATGGAGATTTCTTTAAATATTAAAAATAGAGCTATCAGATGATCCAGCAGTCTCACTCTTGGGCATATATCTGGAGACTAAACTAATTTAAAAAAATATGTGCATCCCAATCTTCATAGTAGCACTATTTACAAAAGCCAACACATGAAAACAACCCAAGTACCTCTCAACAGACAATTGGTTTAAGAAGATGTGGTATATATATATAAAGTATATATATATAAAATATATATATATATGCAGTGGACTATTAGTCAGCCATAAAAGATAATGAAATAATGCCATTTGTAACAACATAGATGGACCTAAAGAATATCATGCCAAGTGAAGTTAAGCAGAGAAAGACAAATATTATATGATGTCACTTATATGTGAAATTTTAAAAATAAAAAATAATCTATATATAAAACAAAAACAGATTTACAGATATAGAAAACAAACTTTTGGTTACCAAAGGAGAAAGGAAGGGGAAGGATAAACCAGGATTATGAGATTAACAGACACAAAACTCTATATATAAAATAGATAAGCAAAAAGGATTTACTGTATAACACAGGGAACTATATTCAATATTTTGTAATAACCTTTAATCAAAAATAATCTGAATATATATATACACATACATATATGTAGCTGAATAACTTTGCTATACACCTGAAACTAACACAATATTGTAAATCTACTGTACTTCAATTAAAAACACACAATCAATCAACAGTATCTAATTGACATTTATACAACACTTCACTCAACAATGGCAGAATATTTTTTTTCAAATGTCTATGGGACATATACTAAAAGACAGCACATCCTGGGCCATGAAAATTCTCAGCTAATTAAAAAGAAATCATGCAGTGTATATTTTTTGACCAAATTGGAATCAAACTAGAAATCAATAATAGAAAGGTAACAGGAAAAGTTCTAAACACTTGAAGACTAAACAGCACACCTCTAAATAACCTATGGGCTAAACAGGATACCACAAGGGAAATTTTAAAAGTGCACTGATGAGAGAAAATTCAGCATATGAGTATTTGTGAGAGGCAGCAAAAGCCCTGCTAAGAGTTTTTTTAACACTAGTTGCTTACATGATCAAGGGGAATGTCTCAAATCAAAAATCTATTCTCCATTTGAGATTCCAATTGCATGTATGTTAAACTGTCTGATGTTGTCCCACAGCTCTTGGATGCCCTGATATGTTTTCTTACTTTTATTTTTCATTTATGCTTCAGTTTGTATTTCTATTGACCTATGTTTAGCTAGCTTATTTCTCAGCTATGTCAAAGTCTACAGGTCAGCCCATCAAAATCATTCTTTATCTCTGTTACTATGTTTTTAAAAAAATATTTCTAGCATTTACATCTGCTTCTTTCTTACAGTTTCCATCTCTACACTGAAATTCCCCATCTGTTAAATCCTACTGTCCACTTTTTCTCACTAGAGAATTTAACATATTAATCATAATTATATCAAAGTCCTTGTCTGTTAGTTTCAGCATCTGGGCCATCCTCTCATCTAGTTCTATGATTATTTTGTCTTTTGACAGCAGATTATTGTTCTTTGCTTTTTGTGCATCTTATAATTTTTCATTGAATTCCATACATCTTGTGTATACTAGTAGAGACTGACTATATGTTATTTATGCTTGGAAATGTTCATGCCTCTTCTTCTGCTAGGCTATCAGTGTGGAAGGATGGGAAGGAGTGAGTCAGTCTAGTCAGGCATTGAGCTGAATTTAAGGTTTTTTTATTGTTATGGTAACTTTCACTGTACTGCTTGCTTCAACTTCCTTTAGCATGTGTTTTAAGGTAGGGATGGGCCAGCATTTCCAGTGGGTTTTTTTGTTTGCTTGTTTTATGCTAGATCTTAACTTCCAGTCTTCCCTGTGCACCTGCATCACACAAGGCTTCTCGCTTCACTCATTTTCCCTAAGCCATTGCTATTGCTTACAACCCAGGAGCAAGAGGGGATGAGTTGTTTCTCTGCGGTCATGGTTCAGCCTCATTCTTAGACAAGCCATGGGCTCAGGTCTCTGGAGTGGAGCTTTCCTAATGATTGTGCTCTTCTTCCCCATTGCAGCCAAACTCTGCCTTGACTATTCAGTGGGTGTTGTTTGCAAGAGAGTTCCCTGCCCATTGCCCAAGGATCGGGGAACATAACTATACTAGTGTAGGGTCCTAGCCTTTGCCCCAAGTTAGAAGGTTCCCCCCTCATTTTACTCTTTCCCCAGCTGCAATGGGTCTTCACATGTCCCTTGGGGATAACAGCATTTGTTTACCTTTCCCTATCGCCTTAAATATTTTGTCCCATGTGACAGAAAGTCCTGGAGGGGCTTTATGCTTTTTCCCATAGACTCTGCCACTGAGGAAGTCTCCCCATTCTCACTCCTTGCTCTAAACTTTTCTCATGAGCACCCACTGGAGGTCTGTGGAGAAGAACTTGCAAGTGATTGTAAACTCTATTTGTGTCTATGACTCCCAAGGTTTCAACACTCTCACTTGGCCTTAAGAAACTCATTAAAAAGTTTACCTGAATAGCACCCAGCCTCTCTCCCTCCCATGTTGTACCACACATGAGCCAGTGCTTGCTCCTTATTTCTCCTTGGAGCAGACTGCTTGTCTTTGGATTTCCAGTTGGTTTCCCTTTGGCATCAGCTCTCTAATGATCTCAAAGGAAAGTCATGATTTTTGTAATTTATCTGACTTTCTTATTTTTAGTGTGGGAGCACTATTTCTAACTTTTTACACCCTTTTTACATCCAAAAAGTAGAAGCCTCAGAGTTTTCAGTTTATAATTAACATATACTGAGTAGAAGTCACTAATTCACATGAAGATTGGGATGACACTAATCACATAATTCTTTCCTGGAACCTCATTTTTTCCCCTTGCTTTCTGAATGATTTTGTCTTTTCAAATATAATCCTTCTGAAATCCGCTGTTAAGTTGACATACCTCAACGGCTGGTTTTTTGAAGCCAAAATTTCAATATTTTATGTATGATAGAGTTATTTTAACTATTTCTGTTTCCCTCAGTGTGGAATTTAAATTTAAGTTCTTATTTTAAATTAAATTGAGAAATTAATAAAAATTTAACATTATGCACACTTTGAGATTTTTCTTTCTTAAACACAAAATTAAAACTGCTATATCATTTGAGAAATTGACAGAAGAATAATCAATATGTTAAATTTTTAAAAGCTGGGAGATTATATTCAAAAGCATATGGATAAGATCATTGGCAATTTAAATGTTACAATCATACACGGAATGGTAGAATTTTGGTTTTAAAAAATAGGAGAAATTAAAGGAGATTTTTAATACATGCTTATCTCATTTTTTTTCATTTTTTAGTTTTATTAGGTAGGATCATTACAATTTGATTGCACATATACAATATATTGCATGTAAATACATATATATAATATACTGCACATATTTTTAAATTTATGTATATGTACTGTTCATTGTTTCTAGGAAATACCTCATTTTATTGAACTTTACAGATATTGCATTTTTTTACAAATGGAAGGTTTGTGGCAACTCTGAGTCTAGCAAGTCTTTCAGTGTTATGCAATTTTAGAACAGCATTTGCTCATTTTATGTCTGTGTGTCACATTTTGGTAATTATTGCAATACTTAAAATTTTTCCTTACTGTTATATTTGCTGTGTAACTGTGATCAGTGATCTACTATTGTAATTGTTTGGTAGCGCCACCAACCATACTTATTCATGACAGCATATTTAGTTGATAAATGTCTTGTGTTTTCTATCTGCTCTGTTGATCAGTGGTTCCTTTGTTTCTCTTCTTCTTGGGCCTTCCTACTCCCTGAGACACAATAATTTTGAAATTAGGCCAATTAATAATCCTGGAATGGCCTCTTAAGTGTTCAGGTAAAAGAGTCACATGCCTCTCACTTTGAATCAAAAGCTAGAAATGATTAGGCTTAATGTGAAAGATGTTTTTAAAGCCATGATAGGATGAAAGCTACCCCTCTTGCAACAGTTAGCCAAGTTGTGAATGCAAAGGAAAAATTCTTGAAGAAAATTTGAAGTGCTACTCCAGTGAACACATAACTAATAAGAAGGTGAAACAGCTGATATGGAGAAAGTTTGAGTGGTCTGAATAGAAGCTCAAATAAGGCACAGCATTCCCTTAAACCAAAGCTTGACCCAGAGCAAAGCCCTAACTCTTTTTAATTCTATGAAGGCCAAGAGAAGTGAGGAAGGTGCAGAGGGAAAGTTTGAAGATAGCAGAGGTTAGTTCATGAAGTTCAAAGGAAGAAGCCATCTTCATAACATAAAAGTGCAGAAAGCTGCAGCAAGTTATCCAGAAGATGTAGCTCAGATCATTAACAAAGATGCCTACACTAAACAACAGATTTTTAATGTAGATAAAAGAACTTTCTATTGGAAGAAGATGCCATCTAGGATTTTCATAGCTAGAGAGGAGAAGACAATGCTTGGCTTCAAAGCTTCAAAGAACAGGCTGACTCTTGTTAGGGGCTAATGTAGCTGGTGACATTAAATTGAAGCCAGTGTTCATTTACCATTTTGGAAATCCTAGGGCCTTTAAGAATTATGCTAAATCTACTCTTCCTGTGCTCTATAAATGGAACAACAAAGGCTGGATGATAGCACATCTATTTAAAATATGATTTACCAAACACATTAAGGTCATTGTTAAGATCTACTACTAAGAAAAAGGATTCCTTTCAAGGGGGAGGGTATAGCTCAAATGGTAGACCACATGCTTAGCATACACAGGGTCCTGGGTTCAATCCCCAGTACCTCCTCTAAAAATAAATAAAATAAGTTAAACCTAACTACCTTCCCCCCTAATAAAATAAAATAAATGAAGATTTTTTTTAAAGATTCCTTTCAAAATATTATTGATCATTGATAATGCCCTGGTCACTCAAGCATTCTAACAGAGTTGTACA
Organism: Vicugna pacos; assembly: GCF_048564905.1. NCBI lineage: Eukaryota > Metazoa > Chordata > Mammalia > Artiodactyla > Camelidae > Vicugna > Vicugna pacos. Next base: position 5,569,214 of record NC_132988.1, on the reverse strand, counting down.
AGGAGATTAACTTCATTTTACAGTCTGATAAAACAACATCTATTCTGCAGCCCATGGATAAAGAAATAATTTCAAATTTTAAGTCTTATTTTTAAGAAATACATTTCATAAAGCTATAACTGCCATAGATGGTGGTTCCTCTGATAGGTCTGAGCTAAGTCAATTGACTTCTGGAAAGCATTCTCCATTCTAGACGCCATTAAGAATATCTATGTGCAGAGATCAAAACATCAACATGAACAGAAGTTTGGAAGAACTTGATTCCAATCTTCATGGAAGACTTTGAGGGTTCAAGACTCCAGATGAGGAAGTAACTGCAGATGTGGTGGATTTGCAGGAGAAACAGAGCTAGAAGTGCAGCCTGAAGACGTGACTGGATTTCTGCAATCTCATGATAACAGATGAGGAGTTGCTTCTTATGGATGAGTAGACAAAGTGGTTTCTGGAGATGGAATCTACTCCTAGTTAAGATGCTGTGAAGATTGATAAAATGACAACAAAGGATTTAGAATATTACATAAACTCATTGATAAAACAGCAGCAGGGTTTGAAAGGATTGCCTCCCATTTTAAAAGAAGTTCTACTGTGGGTAAAACACTAGCAAACAACATTGCATGCTGCAGAAAAATTGTTCCTGAAAGGAAGAATCAGTTGGTGACGCAAACTTCATTGTTGTCCTATTTTAAGAAATTGTCACTGTCACCCCAACCTTCAGCAATCACCACCTTGGTCAGCAGCCATCAACATCAAGGCAAGGCCCCCCACCAGCAAAAAGATGATTTGCTGAAGGCTCAGATGATGGTTAGCATTCTTTAACAATAAGGTATGTTCAAGGTATGTACATTGTGTATTTAGACATAATGCTATTGCACACCTAACAGACTACAGTATAGTGTAAATATAACTTTTATATGCACTGGAAAACACAAGTGTGACCTGCTTTATTGAGATATTCAATTTATTGCAGTGGTCTGGAACCAAACCCACAATATCTCCAAAGTATCTCTGTATGTACCAACTGCTATTTCAATACTCTATATGCAGTTTTAATATTCTCTAGCTAGTTTCATCAGTAACATACTAATCTTACTTTAGTTCATTTTAAGAAAAGGATGTGTCACCAGTAATCAAAATTGAACATTTTTATAAAGCTGTTAAATCATTTCTGTTCAAGCTATCAAAACATTCTTGATAGAACTATAATTGGTAAATTCATCAAATTGGATATTCTACAAGTTGAACTTTTCTTTAATTCATTTTTTTGTGAATTGATTTGTGAACTGTATGTTAGGAAAATTTTCAATTTTAGAATATTGAATATTGACCAATTTACCTGCACACATTAAAGCTTCAAAATTGAAACAACTGAAGCATCCATCAATAAGGACACATTAACCACATTATGGTATCTCCATAGAGCTGTGTCCAGAAGAGAATGGTGTCATTTCAACCAGACCGACATGAACAAACCTTCAAAATAAGCATTCAACACTATATATAAAAATAGATTTTTAAAAATTTCTTCTGTAGAGCACAGGGAACTATATTCACTATCTCGTAATAACCTTTAAAAAAAAGTATATGAAAATGAATATATGCATGTATACGCATGACTGGGACACTGTGCTGTGCACCAGAAACTGACACATTGTAACTGACTGCACTTCAATTAAAAACAAATAGATAAGAAGCAAAGCAAATTACCGCCATTAGAATAATTTAGTGATTCTGAAAGTGTGACCCACAGCCCAGTATCATCATCACCTCCTGGGAACTTGTTAGAAAGGCAAATTCTCAAGTCTCAACTCTAACTTAGTGCATGAGAGACTCTGGGGAGTGGTGTGTTAAAGCAAGCTGTGTTTTAACAAGCCCTCCAGGTGACTGTGAAGCATGTTAAATTTAGAGCACTGCTGATATAATTAAAAGAGAAACAGTGCACATATCCATGCACACAGACCAACACAGAATGCATATGCATTCCTCTAAATGCAGAGAGTGTCCCCTAGAAGCACACAGGAATCTGTAAGAGCTGCTCTTTCTAGGCAAGAGAGCAGGCCAGAATGGAAATGGATTGAAGCTTATCATTGATACAGCCTTGTGCACACACAGAACTGGTTTAATGTGAGCAGCTTTGACAACAGTCATTTTTTTTTTAATCTTCAGGCTTAAAGCTGAAGAAATGTTCACAGCTATTATTCATGTCAGCACTTTTCTCTTTAAATTTCCATTGAAATGAAGAAAATTTAGAATTAAAGCAAAGGGAAGAGAAAGCATTTTAAAATATTTTCTGCCCCTTTCTTATAGTAAACATATTAAATTTGAGAAAAGGTAGCAGGTTACAGTCAAGGTATATATTTCACTGTTAGGAATTTGAAGCAACTAAAGTAACTTTAGTTAGTAATTTAGTCATTATTAAGGTAACTTTAATTAATAGTCATGTTTTTATCTTTCTAAAGATTTTGCCACATGACATTTTTAGAAATGACTGCACAAGGTAGAAATTATTTGTAAAATATGGCAGAGTCGGTGTCCACAAACCACACTTTAAATGGAACACAAGGTATCATGTATAATTCATCTCCTTCACACTGTAGTGAACTTGGCAGTAACCTCAGTTGAAGCTTACAGATACAGACTTATATTAAGTTTCCGAAGGAAAAGTCTGCAGTTACTTTTTCCATTCTATAAGGTTTTCTAAATTTGAAATATTCTAAAATGTTTGAAATATTATGTATCAGCATATCTTTAGACTTCTTTCTATTCCTAAAGCAATCCAGATTATTATCAACGAATTATTACCACCATTACAAGAAGCAAAAATATTTGGTATTTCTAAAGTTCAATATTATTTTCTTTTTGAGACTTTAATATGTCTTATTTTTTCAGACCACAAAGCAGGTAAATTGATATGTGAAGAAAGAACTGGAAAAAAAAAAGCAAGTCCTTGTGATTATTGTAAGTAATAAATTCTACTTATAAAAGTCCAGTGGTTGTGATAAAAATATGTCCACAACTTTTCAAATATTTCTCCCTTTAAGAGATGGGATTTAACTCTTTTCCCCTTGAGTGGAACATGGCAGAAGTGATGTATCATTTCTGATATTAGGTTATGAAAAGGTTGTAGCTTCCCTTTAAAGTATCAAAAAAAAAATAATCTCTTTCTTAGAAATTCAGCTGTGATGTATTGAGACCACTCAGGCAGTTTCAGAGAGCTCCACATGGTGAGGAACTGAGATTTCCAGCCGACAGACAGCAAAGAACTAAAAGCTGCCAACAAGCAAGAGAGTGAGCCTGGAAGTAGATCCCACTCACCCTCATCCCCAGTCAAGCTTTCAGATGACAGCAGCCCTTTCCAATTGTTGGCTGTAACTTAAAGGCAAAACCTGAGCCAGAACCTTCCAACTACTGATAACTCTGACTTTAAAATTCCTGACTCACAAAAACTACAGGATAACAAATATTTGCTCTTTTAAGCTGCTGAATTTGGGAGTAATCGGTTATACAGAGATAGATAATTAATGCATGCCCTAAATCATAGTATGGGTTAAAGAGAGCAGACATCCCATTTGTACTTCCCCAACAGCCCTTGCTTTGTGGAATCACTCCCTTCCTGCCCTAAATAATCCTCCACAATTCATGACATTCCTGGTATGACTTGACTTTTACTCCCTCCCTGGCAAGGAGGCCCAGACCAGCCCAGCAAATCAGAGTATGCAATGCCTTGAGCACAGTGACTGCTTCAGAGTGGAACGTTAAACTGCGCCAATCAGAATTCCCTCAAATAACGTTACCAAAGTTCCTGGGGAAAGCTTCGCCCTTCCTCAGAGATCAGCATTTCAAGTTTCACATAAGATTAAAGCTGTCAGGTCATCTTTTCACTGCATGGAAAGAGGCTTTCTGAAAATTAAGCCAGCAGATACAAGAAAGCAAGCAAATATGAGACAGAAAGAGAGTGTGTTTTCATCCTACCTTTGAACCTAAATATACTATTATCTACCTTTTACCTCCGACTTAGATGAGCTTTTTTCCAAATTTCAGCTATTGCAGGAAGTTGAGTTGGCTGTCTGTTTCTCAATGAGTCTGAATGAGTCAACTGAATGAGTTCTAATAAATTTGACAAATTTTATGAACTCAAAATACACCTAAGACTTTTGCTTCTGGCCATGGTGAAGTTAACAGGAACAAGTTTTACCATCACCATAAAGAACTTCAACAAAATATGTGAAACCAGAGTTTTCAGACATTGGACGAAAGTCACCTCAGGGCAGTGATTCCTGAACAAAAGGAAACACATGATGTGAGGCCTTAAATTTCTCCAGCCTACTTGTCTGCAGAGTTCCTAGGTCTCAGCACAGAACAGTGGAAACCAAACAGACCCTGGGAGTCTTCCTGAATTGAAGAGACAGAGTTGAGAATTTGGGGAGTCCAAAGAAGCTAGAGTTTCTAGGTCAGAGTAAGAAACAGGAGAGTGGTACAGAGAGAGAAGTCTGAAAACCTGCAAGGGATTTCTCTTGAGTCTTCTGCTGAGTGCTTTTTAGCACTTGCATGTGAGGTTTGGTGAAGCAATTCCAGAGATCACTGCAGGCTGGGATAATTCATCCTCCTAACAGCTGGAGTGCAGAAATCTCTTAATGCGTGAGACAACAGGTTACGTATTCAGAAAGGGATTATCTCAATAGTGGAGCCAAATTAGCTCCAGGCTAAAGGCTACTATGCTGTTTTCAAGAAACTTAGATAAACCATAGAACAAATTTCAAAAAAATATGTGAAAGAATACAAAAATCTCAGAACCAGACAACATAAAATTCACTAAATCACCCTGATAATTTCATTTAACGTTGTACTGGCCATCCTAAGCAGTGCATTAAAGAAGGAAATAAAAAACACACAGATTGAAGAATAAAAAAAATTTGCACTTAACATGAACAACTATGTAAAATATCTTAAGAAATTTCCAAAAATCTACTAGAATTAGTAACAGAGGTTAGCAAGGCTTGCAAAATCAGTATACACAAATCAATTACAGTTCTACAAACTGGTAACAAGCAATCAGAAATTTAAAATTTAAACTATACCATTTATAATAGCATGAAAATTTTTTAATATTTAAAGATAAATTTGACAAACTATATGTAATACTTATACACTGAAAATTATAAAACATTGATGAGAAATTTTAAAGATGTAAAATGAAGAGGCATACCATTTTCAGGGGTCACACCAATTAATGTTATGATTTCATTCTTCCTAAATTGTTGTATAAATTTAATGCAATCTCAAACAAAATCCCAGTGGGTTTTTAATAGAAACAGACCATCTGACTCTTTTCTATGCAAATGCACAAGACCTCAGAAAGCCAAAATGACTTTTAAAAGCAAAGAACAAAGCTGGAGGATTTATGCTATCCAATTTTAAAATACATTACAAAACTGCATTAATCAAGAAAGTGTGATATTGACATAAAGATAGACATGTAATTCAATGAAACCAAATAGAGAGTCCAGAAATAGATTTACACACATATGGTCAATGGATTTTAACAGAAGTGCCAAGGCCGCTCAATGGGGAAATAATAATCCTTCCAACAAATTGTGCTAGAGCAATGGGATAACTTTATTTTAAAAAAACAGAAGCCTTAATCATTCTCTGGACATCATATTTAAAAAAAAAAACTAATTATAGACTGAAATATAGGAGTTTAACCTATTACATTTCTAGGAGAACTCCTAGGGAAAAAGCCTTAGTAACCGTGGGTTGGCAACGATGCTTTAAATAGCATACAAAAAGACATTAACGAAAACAATCAATAAATCAGACTTAATTTAAATTTAAAAGGTTTATTCTTCATACGATATTGTTAAGAAAATATAGGAGCAATCCACAGACTTGGAGACAATATTTGCAAAACATACATCCAATAAAGGACTTGTATGTAGGACATATAAGTTCTTACAATTCAATAAGAAGACTAGGAGTGAACAAGATAAGCAAAAGGTTTGGACAGACACTTGACCAAAGATATACAGATATTAATTCACGCATGATAAAATGCTCAGCTTCTTTATTCTTTAAAAGGAAAACAAATGAAACCACACTGAGATACCACTACGTACCCACTGGAAGGATTAAAATTAGAAAGACTGAGGATAGCAAGTGTCAGCAAGAACACGGAGAAACTGGAACTCTCATGCCTGCTTTGACAATGTAAAATGATTTAGCCACTCTGGAAAAATGTGCATATTTCCTTCAAAAAGTTAAACATCCTTCTACCATTTGATCCAGCCATTCTGCTCCTAGGTTTTTACACAAATGAATGAAAGCTTATGTTACACAAGGATTTGTACATAACGGATCTTAGAACTTTTATTTCTAATAGCCTCAAACCAGAAACAATTCAAAAGGCCACCAAAGAGAAATGAGCAGACAGATGAATGTATCCACACGATGAAATATTGTTTGGCAATGAAAAGAAATAAGCTATTGATATGCACCACATCTGTGAATCTCGAAACGATTATGCTGAGTGAAAGAAGCCAAAGTAGAGGGCATACTGACTCCTTTGATATAAAACTCAAATAAAGTGCTAGCTAATCTATGTTGACAGAAAGTGGGCCAGGGGTTGCCTTAGGGTTAGTGGAGTGTTGGTGGAGGGGCATCACACAGGCACAGGGAAACCTTGCGAGGATGACAGATACATTCAATGTCTTAGTTACGATGATGGTTTCACAAGTGTCAAAATTCATTAAGTTTTATACTTTTTGATATGAACTGTTTATTGTATGTCAATTATCCCTCAACTAACCCATGAAAATGCCCTTTTTATTCCTGACTGAGACTGAAATGTTCTATCTATAAGAATACATAAACTCATTTTACCAAGAACTAGTACAGGAAGTAGACGGCAGAATCTTAGTGACAAAAACACTCCTCCCTGCGCATTTCAACCTGCAGGGCACTTTTTACCCATGTGAAGACTTCAGGCTATCATGATTAATGATTACATTCAGAGCTAAAAATGGCCTGCAGCTCTGAATTTTGTCTTAATGTTTGCATATTCCCACTGATCTTGAAACATTTGGCGCAAATAATATATTCCTGGTAAATGCTTTTGTTGTCTATATAATTGAGAAGTAGCTGACTATTTGAAGCTAAGAATATTTTTCTCACACCTGATCGTTTTCACACAGTATACAGTTGACAGATCCTCTGTTGAAGTTATCGATAAATGTTCCTGACTCATAAATGGAGCTAAAATAGACTACAAGATGGTAACTTCCTCGTCCCTCACCCACCTCACGCTCTTTCCGTGAAGCAAGAACTGTTCTGAAAAACAAAAAATCTCAAATGAGAAAGTAAACAAGCCTATCTCACCGAAGTATTCCCTAGATAAGGGCGGGGCTGAGTTTCTAAGAAGAGCACGTGCACGCACGCACGCAAACACACATGCACACGCACACACACACAACTGTATCTTGGAAATAGCCAAAGGAGAGTGAAGTGGCCAAAATCAGTAAAATGAACAGGTAAAGAGTGGAATGAATTAGAGGACCATGAAACAAGTCAGAGGAATAAAATAACATATGAGGCATGGATGAAGTTCAAATAAAGAAAAGAGTACAGAACTTAAGAACAAGAACTAAGTGTATGAATCCCACAATCATTTTTGTCACTAATATTTTCATCTTCATGGATATGTTGGCATTATGGCTTTTGGGATACGAAGAAATGTATGGTAGCCATTGAAAAGTAAGTTTTAAAATATCCAGATATTTTATATTACCATATACAATTTTACACCAAAAAAAGGAAAAAAACTTTGGTTATAATATATGTGTCTTGTAGACAAGGTTTAAGGCTGTGCTCGGTTAAGGCCAAGAATCACACAGTAATAGTAATGTGTATGAACCCAATTTCAGCCAACATCCTACTGCTCTGCTCTGCCAACAGTCCCCTTAAGTGACAAAGAGATGGAAGAAATGGCTCACTGAGAAGCAGGCAGGTTATGTGACAAGAACAGAATGCTGACTAACAACAGCAATGCTTCCTAATCTAAAGAAAAATAACCATGTATCTATTCCTAATTCCCCATGTTCATTCCTGACTGACTAAAATGAGCATTTAGTGTATGAATTTTTTTTTACTCTAAGAATTTTTTTATTGACATCTAGCTGATTTACAATGTTGTGTAAATTTCTGGTTTAGAGGAAAGTGATTAAGATAGATAGATAGATAGATAGATAGATAGATAGATAGATAGATAGATACACACACACACAATTTTTTAGGTTCTTTTCCATTATATGTTCTTATAAGATACTGAATATAGTTACTTGTGCTATACAGTAGGTCCTTGTTGTTTACCTGTTTTATATACAATAATGTATATATGTTAATCCCACACTCCTAATTTATCCCTCCCCCCCCCAACCCCTTTCCCTTTTGGTAACTATAGGTTATTTTCTATGTCTGTGAGTCTATTTTTGATTTGTAAATAAGTTCATTTGTATCTTTTTTTTTAGATTCCACATGTAAGTGATATCACACAATACTTGTCTTTATCTGACTTACTTCACTTAATATGATAATCTCTAGGTCCAGCCATGTTGCTACAAATTGCATTATTTTTATGGCTAAGTAATATTCCATTGTATGTATGTACCACATATTCTTTTTTAATTGAAATATAGTCAGTTACAATGTGTTGATTTCTGGTGTACAGCATAATGTACACCAGACGCATATACATACATATATACCACAATTTCTTTATCCAGTCATCTTTCAATGGACATTTAGGTTGCTTCCATGTCTTGGCTACTGTAAATAGTGCTGCTATGAACATTGGGGTGCATGTATCTTTTTGAGTTAGAGTTTTCTCTGCATATATGCCCAGGAGTAGGATTGCTGGATCATATGGTACGTCTACTTTTAGTTTTTTAAGGAACCTCCATACTGTCCTCCATAGTGGCTGCATGAAACTACATTCCCACCAACAGTGTAGGAGGGTTCCCTTTTCTCCACACCCTCTCCAGTATTTACCATTCGTGGCTGTTTTAATATTGGCCTTTCTGACCGGTGTGAGGTGTAGTTTGATTTGCATTTCTCTAATAATTTGTGATGTTGAAATCACTTTTAAGCCTACCGATGACCAGACTCATGCCAGGTCTGCTTAGCTGAAACAGTTTTCAGAATAAGGAGCAATTCCTTGCCTTAGTAGATCTGATCTCTCTTGAGAAAGGGAGAAAGACTGTTAATAAGTGTCCCACATCCAACACATGTTCACACATATACACACATTCTCAGCGGGGTTCAATATATTTTAAAAATCACTAAAACTCAGAGATTAAAACATTTTCAGAAAAGAAGCTCTTCATTGGAATGTGTATAGCTCAACTTGTTGCTCATTTTTTTTTTCTTTTTAATGGAGGTGCTGGGGACTGAACCCAGGACGGTGGTACATGCTAAGCACGTGCTCTACCACTGAGCTATACCCTTCCTGCCATAGCTCATTTTAGAAAACATTAAGTAACCTTTGCTGAGCACTGAGCGTGTGCCAAGCACAGTTCCAGATGCTTCATTCCATCTCATTTAGTCTTCGTCAAAACTCTCCATGAAGAGCTATTATTATCATCCTCCACTTTGTGGAAGTGAAAATGAGGCACAGAAAAATGAAATAGGATGCTCAGAATCAGAGAAGCTGGAAAACACTACAGCTTACGTTGAAACCCTGGGGATCGGACTGCAGAACCCAACTCTAAATGCTGGATAGCATCCCCTCTGATAGGACAAGTGAGGGTGACTGACGTTTTCAAAAGCCCCAAAGACCATCAAGTGTTCTTAACCCAGGTCAGTTGCTTTGGCTTTAAAACACAAAGTTAAAATCAAACGCTGCAGGATTATTTTGTCAAATCAAACTTGGATCCACGAAGGAGTGAAAGCCCCTCACGATGGGGAGCCCGGGAACTTCCCAAGGGAAGGTCACCCTAGGGGTACAGAAGCATCAGGAGCTACAGCCAACCTGGCAGGCCGGCTCTCCTGAAGCACTGGCGCTGTCTGAAGTCTTCGGCTGTGATCACGGCAACCCCGGCGCTCCTGCTGCGACACACCTGCTTTCCATCATGACAGGACCATCTCCGCCCAGCTAGGAGCTGTGTATTTCTGCAAATAGTGATTTCAGCAAAATGGTTCATCTCCAGGTTGTAACACGGCTTTTCAGGTGGGTCAGTTTAAGCCATTTTCCGACTGTTCTTTAGGAAGAAAAGGAGAGAGGAAGAACAGGAAAAAGGAACACTTTTAAAATGACAAAAATGGGATTTACTCTTATTTTTCCAAGACTCAAATAAAGCTCAATCTGAGCATAAGTGTTTCTGTTCTTTCATTTAACCAAACTATTTTTTTAACTGAAACTTTCTATATGTATTTTTAAAATATAACCAAACTACTTTTATCACTTATGTTAAGTCAGGGACAAATTAAAGAATTTTATCATTTAAAAATAAATAAATAAAAAGCTTTTACACCTCCCAGGGCAATGATTTGAGTAAATATGAGAACCTGCCATTTAGTTATTTACAAGGCAGATTCCAGGGTCCCCCCTCCTTGAAGATCATGACTCCTTATGTAGAGTGGAGCATGCATAATAACCAATTTGGACTTTGGGATGGCTTTCTATGACAATCCACATTTTAATAACTATTTTCTCACTTTAAGTTATTAGTGCTTCAGTATTATTACTCTCCCTCGAAGTTAATATGTTTCCCTGTGACACAGGATACAAACACATGGGCACACACATGAATACGTCATTGTTCAAAAGCCAGGGATGCAATTATGATGCTTTCCTGCTTTCCCACTTCAAAGAGATGCTTTCTGTACCTCATCGTGCTTTGCTGTGGGGTATCTGAACAGCATCTACTAGTAGGCAGAGAGCTCAGATTGGCCCGTGTGGCTGTGGAGGGCTTTCCCAACAGCCTTGACAGACGGCATGTTGTAGAGAAAACGATGATGGAGACCCAGACACAGAGTGTGTGTTGGGGGTGGGGGGGACAGACTGAAATTTGTGACTCTTATCCATAAAGGAGAGAAGCGATGTAAGAGAGACCAGGGAGGGGTGGGGGAGCCTGCCTTTGATTGAGAGCAACCCTCACAGTAAGGCAGGAGAGCTTAGAAGTAAAAAGTACACACACAGGATTCTGTGATCTTCAGGAACATTTGTCATCTTTTGTGTCTTTTATGTACAAACATACCAGAATTTCTGGAGTAGTAAAAATGATCTCCCAATCTCATCCAATCCATGACATAACCCTTGCTCAAGCCAACCACTTAAAATGTTTATGTCTCTGCTATTGATAACTTCCTTTCTCTTTTCACATCTTTGGCCCTTCGTCCTAGCATCCTTCAACCTGATCAAAGCACAGCTTCACTGACTCCTCAGAAACTTCTAGCACAACAAGCGTGCACAGTTGTGGAATTTCAGCCCTTCACTGAAGATTGCAAAAATGCAGGAGAGCAAAAGAGACAGCATCACATCCATGATGGCTGTTTTATGTGTCAAGTTAACTGGGCCACAGGGTGCCCAAGTGTTGGTTAAACATTGTCCACGTATGTCCGTGAGGGGGTCTGGATGAGATGAACATTTGACTTGTAGACTGAGGACAGCAGATTGTCCTCCGGCATGAAGATGGGCCTCATCCAATCTGTTCAAGAACTTACTGAATCGAAAGCTGTAAAGAAGATTTCTTTCTCACTGCCTGACTGTCTTCAAGCTGGGACGTTGGTCTCTTCCTGACTTTGGACTCAGACCCAGACTGAGGTTTATACCATTGACTCTTCTGGTTCTCAGGCCCTGAGAGTTGGATGGACACTCCACCATCAGCTCCCTGGGCCTCCAGCTTGCTTACTGCAGCTAGGACTTCTCAGCCTACACGGTCCCATGAGCCAATTCCTCACAGTAAATCTCTCTTTCCTGCCTCCACTACAAGAGGCCATCAGAGACGGCAGACACGGACTTTGGCTCTGGATTACCTGGATGCTCACCTGACTCCACCACCTGTAGGAGCAACCCTGAGTAAGTTACTTAACCTGCCAATTTCCTCATCAGGAAAATGGGAATATTAATTGTACTTCCCTCACAGAGTCAGTGTGAGTATTAAGTGAATTAAAAGTGCCTAGCACTAAACTACCATATATAAAATAGATAAACAACAAGGACCTACTCTATAGCACAGGGAACTAGATTTGATGGCTTTTAATAACCTATAATGAAAAAGAGTATGTATATATACATATAACTGAATCAGTATGCTATGCACTAGAAATTAACACAACATTGTAAATCAACTGCACTTCAATTTTTTAAAAGGTGCCTAACTCTTAGGAAGCACCATATGAGTATAAACTAATATGCATATATAGCCAAACTAAGAACCACTTTCAAAGAGGCCATAATAATATTACCTTTACCCCTACTATTCCTTTAAAAATCCAAATTTTAGGGAAAAAATGTTATTTACCTTTTTTCTCTCCTTTTCTTGAGCTATGTAAAGCATTTTCTTTCTAAAACAATTTCTCCATCCATTCATTTTCTCTAACAGGCACTTGCCCCTGACTTACCCTAAGCTGCTCACTGGCTGGGAAGAAATCTTTCCATCTATTATGAATAATTTTCCTTTTAATAAAAAAAAGTTATAAAAATTTGCTTCATTTTCTTTTCCAACTTACTGCTTAAAAGAAAATAAATTGCCAGCCTCATAAGATGCCTTTTTAAAGACAAAAGTTTATTTTCACAAGAAAGAAAGTTATACATTAAACACACCACACACTCAAATCATTCACTGAAAGGATAAAATCACTCACCAAAAAAAACTCATATCTAGTATCTTGATTACCAATATCTCGTGTTATATTTTTAAGTCTACCTTTAATAAAAGCTTTAGTCACATGAATTTTAGGAAAAAAGAATTTTATTCTAAGCTCCTACTTAACTCTCTTTTTTGGTCCAAATGATTTGTGTAATATTTTTGCCTCTGTTCCTTGCTATACATGCCCCCTTTAAAAGTCCCTCTATCACCTCTCTACTAATGAAATGCTCTTTTAGGCATTAACCAATGGCCTTGCAGCTAGAACCCAAGCTGTTTTCTCCATTTTTATTTATGTTGTTTACTGGGGTCCCCTTTATCTCATCTCATGACAGCTCCTAGCCCTCCGCCACCATTACCAAAGCTTCCATTCTAGCCCTTAACCCATTTCTTTGTGTCCGCTTCTTCAGAAAGATAACACATTATCAACACTTTAACATCCCCCCATGCTGACTGACCCTCAGCTCCACATACCACCAGGGCCATTTCTTCACTTGAATATCAATCGCCATCTCAAATCCCAAATGTCCAAGCTCAGTGAGGTCCCTCACCCAAAGCACACCCCTCTCCTCTCCCCTCCTCCCACTGGTGCCATCTTTCTTTGACCTGATCTTCAAATCTAAGAAAACCATCATTATCGTCAAAGCAAAAACTGCACTAGACAAAATTAAACAAGCAGGGAAGACTTTATAGGAAATAGAGGTCAGAAGTCAGTCTGAACTTGACTGCTGAATCCAAGGGTGAGAGGGTTTTTAAGCCCTGGCGTGAGCTTGTAGAAAAGTATGTTACCGGAGGGCGTTAGGAAGAAATTATAGGTCAGATTTATCTTCCAACTGACTTGATTCCAAAGCAAATTAAACCTCTCGTCTCTGTGTAACTTGGAACAAAGTCCCCACCCAAGTCAGGTACTGACTCTCCCATAGAGACCAGGAGACAGGGCCGCTGGTGACATTTCAGAGTCTTTGAGAAAGCATTCCTGGGTTGTAAAACTGACAAGAGGCTGTTGAAAAGATTGATATCTCAAGGGAGCAGAGAAAGAATTTACAGTTATAAGTCTTCTACAGTAAACGCTGTAAGGAATGGGAGGTGGGGGACCTAGAGTCAGGAAGAAGCCCGACCAAAGTTCAGTCACACTAAGGGTGACAGTAAGACGCTCTCGGTCACTGTCATCATCCACCAACAGTTACAGAGAGCTTGTCATGAACGTGGTCCTTGGTCAAGACATTTAGGTGGATGATCTCTACATTTTCCATCCATCACCTGTATCACAGCACTTGCCACACACTATCCTATCAACTCCAGAGCTGGAAAAGAACTTACGTAAGTAGATAAGCTGTTATACCCTTACCATTGCAAGTACCTTAAGAATAAACTTTTGGGATTATTAACTACCCAGCAATAGTTTAACTGTTTGAAAGAATAAAGTGTGAGCTACAGAGACCGAGAGGATGTAAAACGTAATCCCTCCCATAAGTGCTTTCCGCCCTTGCAGCTGCTTATCTCACCTGAGTCGCCAGCCTCGGAATTTAGCAGAACTGTCCCTAGAGCTCCTTCGTGTGCTCGTGCAGACAGTGTTCCCAAGTATCAGACCACTTGGTGGAAAATTAACTATCTCCAATTGTGGAGCCTTCTTGAAAACTGATCTTCATCAGTTAACGTCGGGATGAGGGGTAGAGGATGAAAAGCAGGAATGAAATGGGTAGGAGTTTTGACCTGGGCTGATGTGTCTGATAAATTGGAGCTCCTCTAGGAAAAATAAGCTCTGAGAGAGAAAATGAGCTTATTCCTTAAGGAAGGAAATATTCCAGAATGAGCATCGTGCTGTGTTCAGGATACGGGACACCCCTAGGGGATGCTTTGTCTAAGGGCTGGTCGTGAGAGGCAGTAGGCGCTTTCCTGCTGACCAGAGAGGGAGAAGAATGGCAGGGGTTAGTGGTCCAGGGGTGCTGAGCAGTGGGGCAGGCTGCCGTCTGCAGTGGATGAGAGCGGGTGGCCCAGAGCAAGTCGGCAGCAGCGGTGAGCGGTCCTGGAAGTCCGCCGCCCGGCAGAGCAAGCAGCCGTGTGGGCAGGGCCGGCAGGCTGCCGCGTGGAGGCGGACCGCGCAGAGAGAGACCTCGGGGTCCAGCGGGCAGCACAGCCGCCGGAATGCAGCCCTGCAGATTCCGGTTCCGAAACAAATGTGAAACCCTTCCTTCCTCCCGGGGGGCCCACCTCCCGCAGGAAAATCAAGTTACCGAGATCCTCAGTTGATGGAACACAGACACCATTTGACAACACAGAGGAGGATGTATTTTTAGCATTTAGGGAGGCAGATTTCCTGGGAGGAACAGACTAATTTCCTTCTCTTTCCAGAAAATGGAGCACAGGCCAACAAGATTTGAATATTACTGTACATGTGACACCTTTTTACTAGCTAGAAATTGAATCCAAGGATGTGAAATTTCGAGCCTAAATTATCAGCAGAATTGCTGCAGTTTTCAATTAAGAGACCTCAGCGTAGCTCCGGGCATGAGTTGTTCTCTAGCTGCGGAAGTACTTCATCTTTCCTCCTCTGTCTCTGTTTTTGTCAAGGACAGTCACACACAGACGCAGCCACAGGTTTCCACGCGTGGTCCATTTTACCCCTATGGAAACATAAGAATCCATTTCAGCATTTCAAATGAAAAAACACTGGATATGAAAATATTTGGAGCTAGAAGAGTGTGCTTTTTGGAACTTTGGGTTCGAATGATGACAAGGATGGAAAACGTATGCAAGTTTTTTTTTTTAAATATACTCCTGTACGTGTGTTTTCTTATTTTTCAATTTGGCATTGTCTTCAGCTCTTTGGAGTGGAAGAGAATTACCTGGACTTAAATTTGAGAGAAAGAGAGAGGATTTTGGTTGCCAGGGGAGGATGTGGTTAAATTTTAGTAATATTTCATTATTTGTTGATTTGATTTTTGATTCTACTTGTTGCTGGGATTCCAAAAGCAACTCAGAATCCTTGGGTGCTGTTAAGAAAAGAGGATATCTTTATCACAACCCGCGTAACCAGAGCAATAGGAATCTGAGAAAACGGAGGAAGGAGAAGGCCTTGGAAATTCAAACTTTTTTTCACATGTTGGGGAGACATGGTTCCTTGAAAGCCACAGTTTCAGAGAAGAGAACACAGGACCAAAAGAAGCACACGGAGAAAGCCAAGTGTCTAAGACTAAGACAGCAGGCAGTCCACCCCTGGAGTCCTGGCCAGCGCCCCTGGGGTAGCTCATGGCAGGTGACAGTCAGAGGCGTTGTGCCAAAGTCCCCAAACAATGTTTTACTAGTGTTTGTATCATTGAAAATGCACGGCCTTCAACAATCAGAACTCAAGTATCTCTTTAGTTCCATCTGCTAGTTTTTACCAAACCCTCAACTCTAGCCGTTTCTCTGCTAACCCCTAAACCTGTTCATTTCTGTCTCCATCTCTTGTTCAGGACTTACTGGCCTGAAATACCTGCCATTTTTTCATCTAAATCCCACCCATTTTCAAGGCTCCAGGGAAAGCCCTCTTCTACCACAGAGCCTGAAAAGATTCCTTCCTTCCCAAAATTCCTGGAAAATTTTGTTAGTGATCTTACAAAAATGCCTTTCTTATTGTCTTGCATTGTTAGTGTAATAGTCATAGCTAACCCTTTAGAGCTTCTTAATGTGTCTTGTCACAAAATATAATCTCCCCCTGTAAAGTGTTGATCATAAGCATGCTCCCGGGGGTCAGAAGCCCTGTTTTGCCCTTCACGCCTACCGTTCGTGTTTAGTCTTTTGATACATTGAGACTACATCCAATGATCTGTCACCTTCTTGGAGTGGCGAGTGTTAATAAGAAACCCTGGGAATCCATTCCTGCCTCAAACTCGACACCTGCTTCATTTAGGCAGATAAAGATCAATCCGATTTTTAAGGATTTCTCAAAACTGAATTTCCAAAGCCTCTTCTGATCTTTGCCATTCTTTTGGAAATTACCTCCACTGTTGGTCTGACTTCACACCTCAGTTCCCAGCATATCCAGACAAAGTTTTCCCAAATTCCCCCAGCTCAGTGGTTCTCAAATGGGAGCAAGGGAGCAATTTTGTGCCTCCAGGAGTCATTTGGCAATGTCTGGGAACATTTTTGGTTTTCACAACTCGGGATGAGCTATATACATCCAGTAGGTAAAGAACAGAAGAGCTGCTGAAAGTCCTACAATGACAAGTCCCCCTACAGCCAAGAGGGACCCATCTGGAGAGGTCAGCAGTGCCAAGGGCAAAAACCTCTGCTCTCACTGAAGATTTCTCCTCCTCTTATTTTAATATTAATATTGTTATTTATTAATAATAAAATAAATACTATTTTAAAATATACAATGCTCTACCCTGTTCATACTAGAAGCCTTTTTAGTATGATAAAGTTACTTTAATGGAACTATTTCTCCCAGCAAACCAGATGCTTATAGGCAAGCGTTGCTTTGATGCTTAAGGTATTTTGTCTCTCCCTTCCTTATGGGAACTACTAATCTTTACTTTGCAATTTGAAGAACTTGACGAGAAGGACTCACGCATTTGTCGTCTTTCGATGCTCTTGCTCTTGGTACTTAGCACCAGCCTCATGCTTCCCTCTAGTACCAGAGACTGGCAGCAGACCCCAGGACAAGAAAGGCAGATCCTCAGAATAGTAATGCCTAACCTTTGTTAAATGCTTGCTCTCCTCCAGATACCCTTCGTGTTTAACAAGGATTATGCCAATTGATCTTCCAACAACCCTGTGTGACAGGCACTCTTATTTCACAGACGGGAAAACCGAGATGTAAGATACGTTTTTTTTATTCAAAGTCACACAGTTAACAAATTCAATATTCAAGATTCAAAAACAAGCGTTCTGCCTCCAATGACCATCTTCTCAACCAGTGAACTGTACCATTTGCACTCTGCTGTGTTTGACTGTATTCCTCAAGTATGGACCTCAGAACTTTTCGTAACAAGGTTAGGAAAAGTATACTTTCAAACAGAAGCAAACAAATGCAAGAAAGCAGGTTATTTTCCCAATGCATTAACCAGATGAACAGTGTCAAAAATAAAACTTGTTTCTAATAAGCTGCATTTGCCTTCCATTTTCCAGAAATCATGCAAATCTCTTCTTCTATAAAGATGAATAAGACAGAGTCCCCGACCTCAAAGAATTTGTGGTGTATTAGGAGAGAACCCACCCTTTGAGGCTAGCATCCCACAAGACGTGTGAACAAAGAGTTGTGGAGAATAGAACAGAAACAGAGAAAGGCTCAGCCTGGAAGTTAACACTGCAAGCAGCTGTTGATGGAGAAGTAGACAACATGGAGGTGACGTCAGCCAAGTGGAAAAACAGAAGGACAGACCTACGGATGCTTCTATTCTCCATGGAACTACAAGTATGTAACTCACCTGGCTAAGTAAAAAGTTCAATGTAAATCAACAGTGAAATAAAAAATTTGAAAAGAAAGAAGAGTCAAAGGATAATGCACTGTGTGAAGCTGACTGTGATCCTCAGGGCAATGGACTGGGGATTCTCGAGCAGGAGAGTGTCCTGGTCTGATCCGCCCTTGTGAAAGGTCCGCTGGGCTCCAGAGTGGAATACATATTCAAGAAGGACAAGCTCAAAGGAAGGCAAACCAGATAGGCATTTACTGCAGCAATCCCCGTGAGAAAAAGTGCCTGAACAAAAACTGTGGCCGTGGAGGTAACAGGAAGTTCTCTGCCAATAAACAGATGTTCCTTACCTGAGTTATTTCCTAAAATTTACAACCCACTACACATCACCATCAGAACAAAGTCCTTAAGCACCATCGTAAATAGATTGCTCTTCAACCAAACATCCAGCGCTTCTGTGATTGCTCTTGAATTTCATGACAAAAGCATCTAGACCTTGCTCTCTAACAGTCTGAGTCAAACCAGCATTTCATGACAGCGGGTAAGATTCTCATCCGTCAAAGAATAATGAGAGATGGACAACAACTCCTAAATTCCCCACATACGGTAGGCTTTCGATAACATTAAACCGATAATTTAAGAACTTCTTCCTGGAAGTTCTCGATAATGTGCAATCAAAACCCTTCATAGTATAGTTAGAGTTCATTTGGCCTCGTTTTGCATTATTTCCTCATATTTTAGAAGTCACACATGTATTTATCTACCTGGATTTTAGCTTTGGGGAACAATTTATTTTTAACCCCAAATTAAGAATTTTCACTTCTGAAAGAGTAAGCCTTAAAAAAGAAACTGTTTTCTTTCAGAGCCTAATAATGCTAAATGTGCTCAGATATAGCTGACAGAAGTAAGTGTGAAAAGGCAGGAACTACTTAAACTGGATACGAAAACAGAGCATTCTTTCTGCCTCCAATAGCCTAAAATAGCTGAAAGAATCTGGTAAAGCAATTACCTCCCTTCCCCAGGTCTTAGTTCTACGTATAATTTTCCTGGAAGGGCCCTGTACAGCCCTCTGGGTGAACTTGGGAACCTCTGCTGATGTTCATCGGCACCCTGTCCTTCTTCTAGCTTTGTTACAAAACCCAGGTTCACCTACCCGATGCTTGAAAGCCAATGTTCAAGAAGCAAGTGTTGCTTGGAAAGGAAAGATTGCTTTATTCAGGAAGCCAACAACCTGGGGAGAAGGTGGACCTGTGTCCAAGAGCCAGCTCTGAAGATTCTTCTCAACCATGAAAGTTTTTAAAGGAAGAAAGGGGCTCGTTGCAGTTAGTCATTTGGGGAGGGGTCAGAGTCTGGTATCGTCCACTGTGTTCAGAGTTTTTTTCTGATTGGAGGTGGTGAGGTCACAGGGTCATGCTCCAAGAAACTTGTGCTCAGCCTGAAGTCACCATCCTCTGCCTTGGTGGGAGCCTTAGTTCCTGTAGAACATGCACAGGTATTGTCCTGTGTATTTCTTGAGGAGGAACCAGGACTCTGCTTTATCACTGAACTACTGTTTCTTGACTGCTCCTCTCTTGTTTCTGCCTTCCCTCCCTTCCCTGATTGGCAGCTGTTTGATTCTGCCCTTGGAACTCAGGGAAGGTCAAGGAGGCTGCATGAAGCCTATTTCCTACAAACAAGAAATGGGGGACATGGAAAGGACTCGTACCCGGGAAGGCCCCCCAGGGTCCTGCTTGGTTTTACCTTAATGCTTCTCACCTTTAGGAAAATGCTTGTTTCATCGCTGTCCCTCTTTCTCTACTTGCCCTCATTGAGGGAAGATTCTTTAGTGGCCTTTTTCATAACTGCATTCCCAGTGCAGCCAAGCATAGTGCTTGACACATAGGAAGTACTCAATAAATATTCAATGTACATTCAATACGTGGCATAATCTGCTCATTCATCCATCCAAGCTATTCAAAAGAGACTTGAGGTGGAAAAATAAATATGAATCATGGTCAATGGGGAATGAGGCTGTGTTCTAAGTTGGGAGAAAGACTTTTTCTGTATATGGTTTTACCATTGTTTGGATTTTTATGTCATGTGCAGGTTTTTTTTTTTTCATAATGTAAAGCCTTTTTTAATTAAAAATTCTAACAGTTTTTCAACTCAATAATACATAGATTTCTTCCTTCTGTTTAGCGGAGCTCTGAGACAGAAAACGTAGCTGGAAAACAGAAAGAACATTTATTGACTCATAAATACTAAGAACCTCTTTATTCCCTAAGTATAACTAGACATAATTGTTAAGGAAAAAAAAAAGTTCTTCCTTGAAGATATTTGGGTTTGAGAACTATTACAGCAGTCATTTCAATTCTCCAGTGTTCCTGAAGTAGGCACTCATTTTGCATTAGGAAAAAGAATAGGTGGGGGAAAAGCATTAACTTAAATTGCACTACCTCATTGAAAATCCCTTTTAATGTATATTGCCTATAATAGTGATCAGAACTTCTCCACACACCATTAGCATCTGAGGACACTTTTTTCAATCCAGTCAAAAGTAACTAAATATCTCATTAGTATCTGATGATTGATTAAGGCTTTATTTGCTACTCTTTTTGTAACAAGATATAAATTTATAATTCTATCACTATAAATGTATCACTTCCCAGTTATGTCCCTCATTAAGAAACCATTTTATAAGAGTAGCAGTTTGGACCTGAAGTAACAGAAGAGCTTTTAAAATTCCTTTTTAAATTAAATACATTGTATTATTTTGCCTAACAAGAAATTGGAGGCAGTGTGTTTTTGAGGGCGGATGGTTCTGTTATTTTTTTTCACATTTCCCCTCTTTTCATGTCAGAGCCCCAAAATGACTTCAGACGGTCTAGACATCATATCTCCAGTCAATAACCTTTGAAATCCAGAAAAGAGTAGTGCCTTTCCTTTGCTGACATAACTTTCTAGGGTCAAGATGCAGCCACTCCCACCCAAGGTGCCACATCAGCAAAATGAAGCTTAAATGATTTTTATGTCCCTGTAAGTGCTCCACCTGATGAGAAGGGCAGCACATCCCATCAGCCAATGCGCAAACACTGACCCCACTCTGGGCTGCATGCTTACTTCCTCTTCTTT
Source organism: Vicugna pacos (assembly GCF_048564905.1). NCBI lineage: Eukaryota > Metazoa > Chordata > Mammalia > Artiodactyla > Camelidae > Vicugna > Vicugna pacos. The sequence goes on along the minus strand of NC_132988.1, from coordinate 5,547,850 downwards.
CTCACCCCAAACAAGGTCGACTGTGTGGCCCCAGCCAATCAGATATTTTCTATTTTTCTCTTCCTTGCTCTTTATCCTTCATTCTATAAAAGCTTTCTGCCTTCCACCCCATGTTGCAGTCCTCTGAATGGAGACTGCTCACTTCATGAAGTGTTGAGCAAAAGTTCTTTGTAGCCCCTAAAATATCTTCTTTAACCATTTTTTAACACCTTGGACCTCCTTTCTTAACAGAGAGGGAAACTTCCACAGAGTTGGCCAGCAGCCCTCCCTAGCCATGCTCATTTTTGAGTCGTTGGCAAAGGGAATAGAACTACCAGGGTTGTTTTCTGCTAATCAGAATGGCACGTGGTGCTGAAGAGCGACCACTCTCCTTCCCCAAGCAAATGGATGCCTGGCACCTGGAAAATTTCCAAGTTCTGTTTGCCAGGATGGGAGACAAGGGCAACTTGACAGTCACCCAAGTGAAGTCAGTCCCATGAGTACTTTTCCTCTGATTTGCCCATTTTAAGAATAGAATCATGATTATAATTGTTGGTAGAGGCTCACTCTGATTAGGTAATTTATAATACAATAATAAATACAAAAACCAACAAATTATTTTTAGTAAGAGCAAAAAGGAATTTTTTGTTCACTAATGTATTCTATGAATTTCAAAATGAGCTAGTTTCTAGAATAACATGAATCATGGTCCTTGCCCTCATGGGGTTTCCACTGCTGTAAGCAAGATGTTAGCTCCAAAGTGAAAACATAATCACAATTGGTATGAGCATGATGATGAGGATGGAGCTGTAAGTAGTAAGAAAATATGGGGAGGATGCTCTTCAGTTCAGAGATTCAGACTCCTCTGGGGAGCCAGAGATGAAAGGAAGTGGGTCGAGGACAGCATCCTGAGCAGAAGAAAAAGCATGTGAAGGTTTTGACACAGGACCTAGGCCGTCATGTGTGAGAAGGGACCCTTTCCTCTGATTCAAGAAGGCAGAAAGCAAGGATGGCTCCAGGTGCAGATAAGGTGCAACAGGTTGAGAGATCCCCCTTGAACAGGCTTGGGGAGAAAAACTTTTCCCTTCTTCCCATCTAGGTCCTCTGGCTGGTCTAATAATTAAACTGACATAAGACATATTAACAGGAGAAAAACAAATTTAATAATGTACATAGGGGACTCCCATAGAGACCTGAGACTCAGTGGTAGTCAGCAACTGCAGCTTATCTACCATCCTGAGCTGAGGCAAGAAAAAGCAGGGGTCTGGGGCTTCAAAATGGAAGAGCAGAATTCACAGGAAGATGAGAAGGGCAAATATTTGGTAAACATGCTTGTCCCACCACACAGATGAGTCTCTCTGATGTAAGAAGCTAACTCTGGTGATGGTTCTTTTCCTGGTACTGGATTTCTGTCTAAATTGTTTTAGGCAGTTAAGGGGGAAGCAAAAACTCTTCCTGAGTCTGCGGGGCTTAATTGCCTTCAGCTCACAATAATCCACATGCCAATGTGGCATATTTCAGGGTGGCATATTCTGCTCCCCTTCAATAGGGCTGATCTCTTTAGTGAAATAAGACATTGGGCAATCTGCCATAGAATACTGCCATTGACAGAAACCATGACAAATTCATTGTTTTAAGAGTTTTTATTTTATTTTTTTTTTGGCAGCGGACGTAATTAGATTGATTTTTTTATTTTTATTTAATTTTTTTTAATGGAGATGCTGAGGATTGAACCCAGGACCTCATGCATGCTAAGCACACACTCTACCACTGAGCTACACCCTTCCCCCTTGACCAACTCATTTTTAAAATGGAGGGAGGGGAAGATTTAAAATCTCCTTTATGGGAGGAAAAATATCCTTTCCTTAGTCTTTTTTAGTCCTCCACTGGGAATCCTGTAACCAAAGACAGATGAACAGCATCCAAATTTATTCCATATATGAGAAAATAATACGAATTTCTTTAATGTAAGTTTTGCATGACATGAGAGTCCTCATAAGGAAATGAAGACCTGAAGAAATGGTTAAACCTGAGTGATTTTATGCCAGGCTTGATAAAGAGTGGAGAGTCATGGAAAGACATGATAGGACAAAGGGGAGCTGAGTTAGTACCAACAGGCACAAGGTCTGCTGCTTCAGATCTGTCTCTGAGTTTCTTCTCTTTGTCAGAGATAAGGATGCTTCTCTCCTCCAGGCATAGGAAGGGCACCTCTCACAGGAGTGTTTTATGACCTGCTTCAGAGAAAGGTCAGAAAGTCCTTCCTCCACCTGTCATTTCTCAAGTTCTTTCAGCTTGAAATATTCAATATGCCAAGTATGTATGTATCATACTTCGGGGCAATGTGCCCTGAACACCGCCACTCCTGTGGTAGCCACAGAATGAGAAGTGACATAGGAAAGCAGGGAGCCCTGAGGTCCTCCAGGATTAGAGCTGGAAACTTAAAAAGTGTCAAGGCTGTCTTGTGCTCACCCACCCCTGGGCATCAGATTCATCATCTCAGGCTCTTCCCTTGTGAAAGGTGATATTGCTGGAGGCACCTCTTAGGGAAAAGCTTACAGCCTATAAAAGAGATGAAATGCATAATTCTCTATTGTTTGCATCCAAAACACAACCCAGCTTGACACACCCCTGAATCAAGCTCTGTGCCCAGGAGAACAAAGCACTGTTATTGACCCCCTGTGTCTTGCAGGTGGGGTCCCTCTGAGACAGGAAGGGGGCAGGGCACAGCCATTCAAGGAACAACACAACAATTAACATCAGGATGGCTGAGAATTCAACCCCCAATAGGCCTTGAGGCTCAAAATAGTAGAAGATTTGACTTCCTTGAGCTTCATTTTACACTAACTGTAACATATCAGCCAAGGTGAATAACATGCCCACAGGTGCCATGGCAGTTCCAAGGCTGCCCGCAAAAGGTCAGAGAGTGGGAAATGGCCAGCTTCCTGGAATCCCAGCCCCTTTCCCGGGGTAGTTAGACTGGTCCTCCTACTTATTAGTAGATGAAGATACGAAGCCCTTAAAAACTGGCAACACTGCCCTGCACAGCCTCTCTCTCTCCCTCCTCTTCGGAGACAGCCCGCACTCTGTCTCTGGAGTGTGTACCTACATTTGCTCTCATCTGAGCACCCAATCCCCACACCTCGTGGCCTTTCCTCTTATCTTTTGAAACAGCCTACAGTCTATGCAGTATGTATCTCTCTAAATAAATCTGCCTTTACTCAACTGTGACTCGCTCTTGAATCCTTTCCTGTGTGAAGCCAAGGACCCACCCTTGGCGGGGCACATCCCACGGACTCAACCCAGGCCTGGGACACGGCCTTCCTCATGCCCCACATCCATTTTTCCCGCATCACCTCATCCAAAAGAAGAGAAAGTGGTTGGGCACAGGAGATAGTCATTACATGAAATCTCTTCCCCCAAAACAACCCAAATGTGGCTGATAACTAAATACATAGTATTTTTTGAAATCATCTACAATTAGTTTATGTACATAAACAACACAAATCCCCTACGATTCCACTACCGAAGTTCTAAGCCACCTCACAAAGGAAGAATCGATAAAACCTTCAGCCAGTCTCAGCGTGAAGGAAAAGTTCCCATTCTTGTTTGGAAACTGTTCTTTCACTGGTTGGTTCTATGATGCTAACTTAATCTCATTCTGTGTTCCAGTTTATTCCATATCCCACGCCAGACCTTATGAGAATTTTCCTTCCATGTCTACCTGCCGATGCTCAGAATTTCACACTTGGTTCTCACTGTAGCTATCGCTGCTCTTAACTGGTTACTTCACAAATTTCTGCAAAAATGGCACAGGACAAATTATACACACATTTATGGAAATGGTCAGCCTTGGTCTTTATCAAATACAAATCATACAATCCATATTCAATTTGCTTAGTTTCGAGTAGTATTTTTTTTTAATGAACAAAAAGACCTTGTGACTAACTATAAAAATTCAATTTCAATTCAGATAGCACCACCTGCAGAGTCATTATGAGATGATGCAATTCAAAAACCAAGCAAGCATAGCATTTACTTGGAAGAGTCAGAGACGGAATTCTGACTTGTTATGATTTTCTCCAGCCCTGCCTCTACCTAAGCACTGTATTTTTCTTTAAGCATATTTTCCAGAAAATTTCAATGTCTACAGCTTCAACATTTCAACCGTATTTACAAACCTTGAAATCTAAAAGCGTAGCTTAAAAATGTAAAGTAGAATCGAAAGACGTTCAAATACTTTACTTCTACTTATCCTCTTACGCTGCATAACTTTCTTTTAAAAGGCAAACAAAAGTATTTGCACGCTTGGAGAAATGTCCAACAAATCTTAAGCAACATAGAAAATACGTAACTACATTCTAGAATTGAAAAAAATATTTTTTTTTCTTTCTTCCTAATGATTGCAAATTCATGACAGAGCTCCATCCGGTCTCCAGGAATGGTTAAACCTTTGGGTTAAAGGAAATATTTATTGGCTGTTCTCTACAGCACATTAAAAATAGTTCCCTATACCTTTAACTGTTAATTAGCTCGAGTGTTTGGTTCAGAAACCACAGCCCTGTTTCGTGTGACCTCACTGGTATGGCATCTGGGCAATTATCTTTGAGATAATGAGCCTTTTCATCCATAACAGAACAACAGGCTCTCACTTGGATTGCAAAAGATCAGAGCCAATCTGCTCCCCGGCAGGGTGCCTGCCATCCCCTTTGTATCATACCTTATTTCCAAACTAACCTTTCACATTCTGAATTAATTACAGTGTTTTCAGATCAAAAATTAATGAATTCACTTTAGCATCACTTAAGGGGATAATAGGCACAAAATATCATACAATGTTGTGGATCCTGATACCACAGTCTGAAAGGGAAGGTAAACTACATCGCTTATGGAATGTTCTGACATGTCCTGTAGCCACCCCAGATTCTAATTTTGGTTGCTTAAGAAAGTAAAAGAAGATGTAGGGATAGTGTGCTAAATACTTCGTTGGCATTTTGATGCAGTCTAATTCCGTTCAGAAATTAATCTGGAGGTTACCAAGCTTCCTATCAGCTTGTTCTAATAAGGTCCTTAACCTCTACCATCACCCACTCCTCTTTATTTACATCCCTGCCTTGTCGCCTCACCTATTCTTCAACACTAAACATGCCTTACCTTCTTAGGAAACACTAAATGAAGATGAGGGTCAGAGATTTGTTGTCGACTGAAATAAAATGCACAACCTAAAAGTTGAGAGTTATGTTTTATTTTGCAGGTATTTCTGAGGACTTAAGCCCGGGAGACAGCCTCTCAGATGACTCTGAGGGACTGCTCCAAAGTGGCAAGGTAGAAGCCAGGATTTATGGGTTTTGCCACAAAGGCCAGGTAGTTGGAACATCAAAAGATTATTGTTAAAGAAAACCAGATATCTCACGTTAAGGAGTTTAGTGCTTTTCTATGCATGGGAAGGTGCAAACGTCTGGGCTCATTGAAAGCATCCCTTTAATGTGCATCTGGCTGTCTAGGGCTAGAATCCTGTTCCTTCCCCCAGGGGACACAGCTGAGGGTGGCAGCAGAAGCCGGGCTGCCTGCTTGTCTGCACCCGAGTTCCCTCCACTCACTGTCAGGGGTGGCGGCAGCAGCTAATGGCTTGATGCCCACAGCATCCTTTGTTTACTGATATGGCTGAAATATTTTTCATTCACCGTTGAAACTTCGTTTCTTTAGGAGACTCTTTTCAGAAGAAAGTTTGAGATAGATAAATTCAATGTAGGGATGTAGGTAAAGAAAAACGTATTTAGGTACTTATTAAAGACAGCAAGGAAAACTTTATTGCAGAGGGACCACTGCTATGGGAGAGCTGCAATAGGGACAGAGGTTGAGTTCCACTCTGAATAGAACTAGGACCAGGGAGGACTTACAGCCAAGAAGCAGGGTGGGGCCAGTGGATGGAAAATTATTAAGAGGAAACCCCCAGACTAGAGGGATAGTTCCCAGACTGACTCAACATTCTTGCTGAGATCAGTGATGAAGCCTCCACAGTGAGGGGTGAGGAATTTGATCAGGTATGGAGAATGAGGAATTTTGGATAAACTGATTTAACAGGATTCTTGATGAAACTAAACCAAGCCATCCAAGGACAGAGCCCAAGTTGGTCGCCTAGTTAGATGAGAGCTCAGAGAACCCTGATTCATGTTTGGTCAAAGGAGAGAATCGTCCTCAATATGAAAACTCCTTAACATAACCTTGAAATGCCAGAACAATCAGTCCTCTGATCGTTTTATGCTTGACTTGACTTACTCAGAAGGGAGGAATGCCAAGAAAAGGGATGTCACCATTCCCTTTGTCTTAGTCAAGTTTCTTTTTATTGTAAGAAACAGAAATCCACTCAAATTAGCTCAGTCACAAAAGAAGACTTTTTATTAAGAGGACTTAGTGTAACCAAGCCTCATGATGAACTAGACCCAAGACCTGGAAAGGAGGCAGAAAGCGAAGCATCTCTCTCTCTCTTTCTCCATTTTGTTTTCTACAGACTGGTTTTTGTCTCTAAGAGCGAATCTGACTTGACCACTTTGGTTTCCTATGTCCTCCTGTTCTGAGTTGCTTTTGCAAAGAACAGTAACCACCCGATATCAACATGATTGTTGTGGCCCATATCTGTGGGCAAGAAGCTAAGGATTAATTCCCTGAGAAAGAGGTCTTGTCCCAGGCCACCAAAACGAGCTATCCTACCTGCATATCCACGTCACACTGACAAGCACTGAATGCCTGCAAAGCAGGGGCACTCAGCTTAGCAGATCTAGCATAAATGATGAAAATTCAGGTGTGTCAGAAGGCAAAACACTGACAAATGACCATATATATGGCCTCAATTAATATATTTTATACCACATTTAAAGATTTTTTTTCCTACACCCAAATTAGAAAAATATCTGGCACTGATTTCGCCATTGACGAGCCTTAAATCTCCTAAGGAAGGAAATTGGAAAGAGGCAATGGAGAAAATATTTCTCTCCCCAGATCAAAAAAAAAGGTCCTAATGCTCCTCGTCTCCTCCACGCAAGCGGGAATTAGGAGTTAAATTCAGCTGGAATAATGATCATGCATCTTAAAAACTGCACCCAGAAATCTGGCTGCTCAAGTCACATAAAATTCATAGAACTCCTTTGCCCTTTTAAGATAACTTGTTTCTGTCATCAGCTAATCTAATAAAAGGTTTTTGCTCACATTAGGAGTTATTTATATGCTTATTTTATAATTCTAAAACATGTGGCAATAAAGTACATGCATAACATAAAATAACTAGGAAATGTTAATAGTTGATTAACCATTAAATTTAAAAAGAGAGCTATGGAACATAGATCTCATCTTAATGCAGTAAATTTAGGGACCTCACTCTGTTTCATTTCTTCTTTTTTAACAATAAATCCTTGCTTTGGGCTCTTATATTTAAAGACTGCCGAGCTGAACCTTGCAGGGGTCATAACTTGGTATTTTAAGGGACTTTTCCTTTGAGGAGGTCAAAGTAGAGGAATTAAATGTTTCACTCACTTAAAAAAGCTAGTCAGTAAAGGAAAAATACACACTGAAATCGCAGGAAATTCAAGACCCGTAGTTGAAAGCCATGTACAAGTAATTCAGGGAACAAGATGACATCTGTTTTATACGTGATACTAGGGTTCCCTACAGATAACTTCAGGTTTTACAGGGAAAAAAAACCTGAATCTATGCAATATTCAGTCAGATTAATATTCATGCTGTGACATTTGCACCGTGGGAGATACTGCACAATTATTCCTGTCCCACCAGCTACGTCTCTCTGACCCTCTTCTACAAACCTCCAAGGAAAACTCTGGCTTGGAGACCCATGACATTCGTCAGCCACTCCCAAGTGTAGGTCCCGTGGTGATGGGTGAAAACCATAGGGTGCCAATCTCGCACTGAAAAGCTAAGGCTTGTGGTTGATAAATCACTGATACTGTACTTAGATTTCCTGGCCTCAGCACAATGCTCACTGGGAGTTTATACGACAGTGTTTTCCAACGCTAGATACTGGGTTTGTGTGAGTATGTTCGTCTGTGACATAAGCCAATAAGACTTATTCCTGTTCTTTACACCAGCAATCAAGACCACAACCACAGCATCACCGCAGCCTGCTCCCTGGTGCCTAAAATGCACGCCTTGACTCTTCCCGCTTCAGCTCCTCTCTCCACTGTCTCCGCCCTGGTCCAAGCCCCATCACGGCCACCCAGAACTATTGCACCAGCCTCCGCACTGGCTCCTCCCCATCCTGTTTCTCTCATTATCTGGAAGCCAAATGACACTCTAGCCTTACTGACCTGACAGATGCCGGTAAAAGGCCAACCTCTCTGACACTGTGGACACCATTTCCTGTTTCTGCCCTTCCCTGAATTCCTTTTGAAAAAAATAGCCAATGACCGCAAACAATGACTGGAAGAGCTCAACACACGCTCAGTGGTTAAAAAGGGAACCCTCTTTCTCCAGGTGACACCGAAATTGCCCTCCCCGTACAAACGTTCTCAATAAGCCATTGGCATTTCACTCAGAGAGACCATACAGGTGGACTGATTTAGCGGACTGTTTAGACATTTCATTTTTCTTATTGAAAACTAGAAATCTCTGCCAGAAAGGGGTCTCTGCATTTCATGAAATGCAGTCTTAGCAAAGTGTAACTCTGCTAAAATAAAGACGGCAACTTGAGACAGCAGTGTATCATCTATTTCATAATGGCTGGGCAATCTTAATGTAAATCTTTGACATTGAAGAAAAGAAAAAGCATCCCAAGATGTGAAAACAGTCTCTTTATTTTTTAGGGAAAAAAATGTTTTAATCTTTTTGGTATTCTTTAGGCAGTCAGTATGGAGGGTTTCCTTTACCAACTATGTTTCATAGTTACAAAGAAAGATTATCACTTTTTTGCTTTGTATTTTTTTAGCTAATCAAATAAGTAGCTAATTTATATTACTTGCCCCCCACAGACATTTCATTAGCACATTGAAAAGGTGAGAAAATAAGTTATTAATATGCAAAGATGCTTTCCTGAAGCAATTTAGAAGAGTATAGAGAAAAGGTAACTCTTTCTAGATTCCACCATCACAAAGCTAAAAAATTATATTGAAATTCACCTATTTAACCTTCATAAATGAAGTAACTTGCATAGCTAACATTAAATGTTTGATTTAATTTACTCACACAGGTAACTCACTGAGAAGGCATTTAACCTTAAAGTTAATGGTATCAGATCTGTTCTACAGCGGATGTGCCTCCAATTGCTTCCTACCGCTCTGCACAAACTAATATTATGTTCCCGTTTTAGTAATATCCGTGGGCAGGAGGGAGACATTATCCTCAATTATAACCTGCGTAACATCTTTCTCAACTTCACCTGCCTTCCGCTTCAGGAGCAGTGGGTGAGGAAAGCAGGCAAAGGGCCAGATCACCTCGGAGAGCAGATTCAAGGAGAAACCGCTCAGAGAGGAGCAGGAGTGTCTGTTTCGATTGTGTCTATTTCCTTTTGATCGTCACACGTTGGCCACCTTCAGGATGAGCAGGGGGTTTTTGTTTGTATGTGGGGGTGGGGGTGGGGGGTTCTAAAGCTAGGAAGTGACCATAGAAGTACTACACATCTGTGGAGAATTTTTAACACACTTATTTAATTCACTCATTTACAGTGTGCGATTCAGGGTTCTTAGTATATTCACAGATACACAAAACCATCGCTATGATAAATTTTATTAATTTTGCCTTCCCCTATATTGTCCTTCCTCCACCTTCCCTCTCCCCATCAGTAACCACTAGTTTGTTCCCTATGTCTGAGTGCGCTTCTTTGGTGTTGTATTCAATTCTTTGTTGTATTTTTAGATTCCACATATAAGTGACATCATACAGTATGTGTCTTTCTCTGTCTGACTTATTTCACTCAGTATAATGCCCTCCAAATCCATCCATGTTCCTATAAATGGCAAATTTCATTCTTTTTTTATAGTTGAGTAGTATTCCATTATATGTTTATATATATATATACACACACACATATATACACGTATATATGTCTTCTTTATCCATTCATCTGTTGATGGGAACTCGGAAAAGAAGTTGTGGTATATACATTCAATAGAATACTACTCAGCCATAAAAAAGAATAAAAGAATGTCATTTGCAGCAACATGGATGGACCTGGAGATTGCCATTCTAAGTGAAGTAAGCCAGAAAGAGAAAGAAAAATACCATAAGATATCATTTATATGTGGAATCTAAAAAAATGAGACAAATGAACTTATTTACAAAACAGAAACAGACTTACAGATATAGAAAACAAACTCATGGTTACTAGAGGAGAATGGGGGTGGGGAGGGATAAATTGAGAGTTTAGGAATTTGTGGATACTAACTACTGTATACAAAATAGGTAAACAACAAGGTCCCACTGTATTAGCATCTGAATATACAGGTCCCACCTAATACTCGGTACCTTGTAATAGCCTATAATGAAAATAATATGAAAAAAATGCATAAAATATATAAAACTAAGGGAGAAGGTATAGCTCAGTGGTAGAGTGTGTGCTTAGCATGCACAAGGTCTTAAGTTCAATCCCCAGTACCTCTATCAAAAAAAAAAAAACTTAATTACCTCCCCCCAAAAATAAATTTAAAATTAAAAATAAATAAATAAATAAACCTAATTACCTCCCCCCAAAGAAACACACATAAAACATATATATAACTACATCACTATGTTGTACACCAGAAATTAACACAACATTGTAAACCAACTATACTTCAATTAAAAAAATTTTTTTAATCAGTAAAAGTCTCTTTAACTCTTATCACAATGAAACAAAGATAATCAAAATTATTTTTTGAGAAAAAATTCAGGAATGCCCTTCTGAAAACGACTGTGAGAGTTGCTCATGGAAATCCTCCTTTCTGCAGAATTCTAAAGGCTTTTCAGCACTCATGCCTTGTTCTCTTAGAATGAGACATCACTGGGTAACTTCCCTAGAAAATATAGGTAAAGACTCACAGTCCTTGCCCAAGGTCTAGATGGAGTTAGCCCAGGACCCCCTCAATATCAAGTTGTAGACCTTCTTGGGTCATAATTACTGCATTTTTCCACATAGGGAGTTCTTTCCTAACATATGGTCTGACCCTGGGATAGAACATCTTAAATGGAGCCACTTAGAAAATTGGGGACATAAAACAAAAGAATTTTTTAATGTCAGATTTAAAAGTTGATGTGAAATTAAATATTTGTAGTTTTTTTCTTCTGTTTTCTTTGAGGCTGATTTTTAAGTTTTGTGTTTGTTTGTTTGTTTGTTTTAACATGGAAGTTCTTTAGTTATTGGTCGGAGGAAAAATCTTCAGTCCTAACACAAAGAGCCATGGACTGTTCCCCAAGGTTAAGACACAGGAGAGGTGGGATGGGCCAGAAGAGGCAAGAGTTGGCAGCAAAGAGAAATGTGAATGAGGCAGGTGCGTGATTATGTCAATACTGGGTAGGGCCCAGAGACGAAGGGTGGGAAATAAAATGTGACCCTAATTACTACTAAAAAATTATCACCAAACTACGTGGCTATTTTTGAAATGTAAAATTATCTCCAGTCCAACAGGACTGCAAGATATATTTTATCATAATTGAAAATAGATTGTTTTTAAATGCCTCCTGCAATGGCAATGCAGGGCAAGCCAGGAGTGCATTTAGTGAGACATAATACATTTAACTACACAAGAGAGAGACTGTTAAAAAGAAAAACTCAGCCAGAGAGATTAATTCTCCACATTTACATTTTTCTGGTCACAAAACATTTTCCCTCTGATACAAAATCTTTTACCTCATACACTCACCCTGGGCACAGCATACTCCTTCGCCCTTCTTCTTCTTTTCTTTTTTTTTTTTTTTTTTTTCCCTTCCAGCTCACAGTTTGACTTTGGTTTGCTGTCATTAGCATCACCTGCAGGAAATCATCATCTTCACTTGTCCAGTTACAGACAACATAAAAATGCCATGTTTCTTATTTCCACACCAGACTTGACAGGACTTGACTCTAAATCACAGAAGCTACTTGTCAGTTTCTATGACTTAAAGTTAATTTTCATTCAGCTTTCTCTTCTTTTTATTTCGCCTTTCTTATGGGTAATGACCAGAGTGAAAATGATGGTTTAAGAGCTTCTCCCCCACAGACCCCTACCTTCCTCACCACGGATTTACAGCACACTTTTCCCCAGGGAAATTTTTGTATATCTCCCCTCCCGTCAATGGTAAAAAAGTCTTTTTTTAAAAAAAAAAAAGTATAGCTACTTTCTTACACCCTTTAGGGACAAGTTCCTTCCCTTACACCACAGTGGAGAACAGTTACCACCATCAATGAAGAAAACGGAACATTTGGTGTCCTACGAAGGAACTCAGGGTGACGACTGCTACTCATTTCCTTCTGCTGATGTCAAAACCAGCTTATAGACACACAGACACAAAGTCAACTACCTCTGTGACTGCAATCAAGGTACATATATGACAGCACTAGCAAATTAGGGAAATAAGAGGTCACTCTCCTTTCAATTTGAAGAAAAACATTATAGTAAAGATGAGACAGCTAAGTAACTTAAAATTTCATTGAATTGAAGTTGCGTTTTTATCCTTATTTTCTGCATAAAAGAAGCAACAATGAAAATATTGGGTACTATGTATAAAATAGATAATAAGGACCTGCTATTTAAACTATACTCACTTTCTTGTAATAAGCTATAGTGGAAAAGAATATGAAATATATATATGCATATGTATAACTGAATCAGTGTGATGTACATCTGAAACTAACATTGTAAGTCAACTACACTTCAATAAAGAAATAAATTTTTTTTAAAAATGAAATATTGGGTAACTACTCCAAGCAGAAAATAAGCTAATAGAAAAGTTTATTTTGTTTCAATGCATGTTATCTTGGCCTCCCTTGAGATCACTGGCTTTTTTTTCAGACTTTCCATTTTCCTTTTTGGGGGGTGGGAGGGTGGGGGTTAAAGATTTAAAAATTCTAAGATTTTAAAATGTCTGACTTGCAGGACACACTTCTAGATTTCCATGAGAACCAGGATTCACGTTGAAATATAAGATAATATTCTAACCAATGTTCCGAAACACCTCCAGGGCTCCTGTGTAGCGCTGTTCAAGCCATCATTATGGAGCTTTTGTAGGTGAATTTCAGAGCTCCTCTGGATTACTTGAAAATGTGTCTTGAAGATAAAACGTCTTTCATTGCCAATGTCTCCTGCCTTTATATACTTATCTTTGATCTTCTCTGTTTCTATGTTACTTTCTTTAAGAAAAAAAATATATATATGCCATCGCAATTTAGACTCCAGGAATTTACTCCCAATTCAATTTATGCTACCCTAAAATCTAAACTCCAGTCATTTTTTTTAAATCCAGGGAAAAAATTTCATCAGAGGTAGTAATGTATCAGTCCCCAAGGCTATCTCAACTATAAATGGTCTTTATCATTTATTAATTAATTGAAACATCTTCACCCAAAATCACTGATTTGCACAATTTCTTTTTAATGCTAGTTGCTATGTTGGGAATACCAGCATGCACTGATTTAGAGGAAATATCCAAAACCATTTTCCTGAGAGTAGAGGGAAGTCCCTATATTGCATGTGAGACTTAATCCCACATCGTGCTACAGTGTTTGATATGAATCTCCTGTCTTAAAGGAGCCTTTGTTTTTCACTGTGGTAGCCAACATGTGTCTACTGAGCAGTAGAAATATGGCCAAGCAGAGTTGGGATGTGCCTTAAATGTAAAACACACATTAGATTTTAAAGACGTAGTATGCATTCACACAAGAAAGGGAAAAAAAGGTAAATAGATGAGATAGTAGATGTGTTTTAATTTATATGAGATGGTGGATGTGTTTTAATTAACTCAATGTGGGGGAGTCCTTTCACAGTTTTCACATATATCAAATCATCACGTTGTACATTTTAAATCTCTTACAATTTTATTTGTCAATTATACCTCAATAAAGCTAAAACTTTTTTGATTTAGCATACAAAAAGAATGTAAAATATCCCATCAATACTTTTTATATAAACTGTATGTTAATATGATAAAATTATGGATGTATTGAGTTAAATAAAATGTATTATCAAAATTGATTGTAACTTTTTTTTTTACTTTTTTGATATGGCTACAAAAAACTTTAAATTATGTACTTGGCATATATTATGCTGATGTAGATATATCATACTAATAGCACTGTTACATATTTTAATGGTATCATACAAGGGTTAGGATCATTGTTCTTTACTTCATCCCAGGGACAAACACATGTAGCCTTAGTCTCTGGCATAAAATAGGTGTTCAGTAAAGACTTTTTAAATAAAATAACAAACAAAAATTGAAAACAATTTCTCAGCTTCCAGGTATATTTTCTCCCAGGAAACCACAATGTTTCATAACCATGCAGAAATGAACAATTTGCATATTTGAGACCTAGAGGAAGGCAAATACTAAGAAAGATAAATTTGGAAAGTGAAGAAATTGTGCTTAAAACAAAGCGTAAGTATTGGTTGTAGTTGCAAAACCAAAGGCAAAGACGGGAGAGATATTTACAAGGTGTAGTGAATGTGACAAAGAACATATCTGTATTATTCATAAGGGAATAACAAGGTATATGAAAGATCAACATAATTTATGTGAAATTTGGGCCACTTATTTCAAGAGTAATTTGTGCAAAGTCATAATTCAAATAAGTTAAAACAATTGACTAATAGGTTTAATAGATTCTGAAAAGTATAAAAAGAAAAATTGGTTTTAAAATGTACAGTAATGGTTACTAGTGGCACCATATCTAAGCTGGCTATAAATGCTAACTATGCAAAGTTCACTTTTGTTAATACCCATCAGTTTTATCAGGTATTAGAAATAAGTTGAAAGTGAAGTATTTAACATACAGGGAAATTCTAAATGGTGGAAAACAAGCTAGGTAATTTGCAAAATTTGCAAAATATTTAGTAAGGGATAAATCTCTCAAGTTACTTTTGATTGTGAGTTAATAGGACACGAAATACCTAGAATGCAGCAATGGTATTACTAGTTGACAGGTAGAGTACTTAACATATGCTGGGCACTGTCTTAAGAAATTTACATAAATTAACTCATTTAATTTTCACAAGAATTTCATGATTATCTATGTTTTATAAATAAGAAGAGTGAAACAAGAGACCAACTAACTTGTGTGTCCAAGATCACACAGGTGACTGGCATAGCCTGAATACAAACCCAGCAGTCTGGTGTCAGTACCCTTGCTTCTAATCACTCTGCTATGCATTTATGAGAACTTGTCATGCAATAGACGATTCAAATTATTTATTTAATCTTTATGCAATCCTATAGGAAGGTGCAACTACTACCAGTTTAAAAAATTACAGGATCAGGACTCAGAGAAGTTAAGCCACTTGTCCAAATTGAGCCACTAGTAAATATCAGAAGCAAGATTTCAATCCAGACTCATCTGACTCCAAAACTTCTTCCTCTACCAGCCACATGGTGCTGAACATATAGAGCCTACAAGTGCCTTTGAACAAACCTCTTGTCTCTGAGTATCTATTCATTGCACAGCTCGGTCAAAGCAGATCAAGATTATTTGTACCAAGCATTCTGAAGCACCTTCTCTTTTGAAAATAGAACAATATCCAATCTGGTAAAAACTGGTTATTTTCTCGTAAATATTTACTCTGAAACTGCACAGACCTTTACTCTGCTGTTTACTATATGTTTTTATTTTTAAATCTTACAGTATCTGCCAAAATAGATATAAAGCAGCAAACAATGCTGTGAACGCTAGGTACAAGGATAGAGCGTCAGGACCCTGGAGAGCTCCACCGAGCTTCTGCTCATCGCTGCCCCCCACCACACACACACACAAAAGGCTGGATTTTGAGACAGCATCTGCAAACTGCAGAAAGCTCTTCTTCCAAACAAAGGAAATCTTCTGCGTTTACTTGAACCTCACCCACAAATACATAATAAGTCCCAAAGGTCAGTGAATAGTTAAAACAGAGAGGTACATGGTCAACTTTTTTTTTTTTTTGTCCTTTAAGAAATAAAATGAGGGGAAAGTGAAGGAAGGTTAGTGCTAATTGTGCTGAAGAATTAGATTGCAGGAAAGTTAGAAATGAAAAGTTATGCTTTCCCTAGAAACTATAACTTGGCATAGTCTATATAAGGGCATAAATATAACAGCAAACACAGTACATAAAACACTATCGTGTGTGCAAGGAACGAATAACAATAGCTGAGAGGATCATAATTTTGACTTTGTTGACTTTTATGAGTTTCAAACCTCAGCCACCATGTTGCATTAACACATACAAGTTTTTCAACCAAACTTGACTTAGTTTTTACCTCTCTCTATGCAATTGTCTTCTGGTTTTTCTTGGCACTACATAGGCAAACGCAGTAACATTTGAACACGGACCTTCCACAGCTGATTCTGATTCAAGTCTTGACCTTTATGGGAAAAATAGGAGAAGTGAGTATTTTATCCTGGGCCTCATTAAACAAAGGAAAAAGTGAAGGCAAAGCTTTCAGCTGTGCATGATTGTTAAACAGTCGGGGGGATGCAGAAACTGCTGAATAAAACAAGTCACGCGTTGGGCCAGAAAGAAAGCTGAAGCAATCGTTTAAACCTGCACACTGCTGTTTTTTATTTAATGCTGAGGGGTGTTTACAATGCTGTGATTTCTGGAGAAAGGTTAATCCAGATGAGTAAAAGAGTAGCAGTAAACGAGACCGTTTCACACCAGCTCTTTACAGTGAATATTTTAGTAACCGTTGTGAATCCAAGTCAGCGGTGCAACCATGAAATGAAACAGAAAAGAAAGCAAATACTACCCTAAAGAATGAATTTTGATTTAAAGTAGAGGCAGAGGCATTTTCATTGCCCTCTGCCGTAGTGATGATGGGGTTGGGAAACAGTTTTCATCAGAGTCAAGTGCTCTTTCTGACCTTCTGTATTCTCAACTCACCATCCTATTTGTGAACTTTAGAGGTAGGGAGGAATAAAACCCTCCACTCATTCTCCTTCCAGCTCTCATTTTGTTTCTTTTCCCCCCAGAGCTTCAAACTATAGTAGCAATTCTCTCCTTGGAGAGCATTCCCTGACCTCTGCATCAAGTTATGTCAAAAACTATTCAATATTCTAAGCAGCTCCACCAGGGTACATGTTCTTGTCTTATTTCCTTCCCTGGAAAGTATCTGTATTGATCTCTCCAAAACCTTGAGACCAAAAGAAAATAGCAGGAGAGGCATTCTATAGGGGGAAATGCAGATTTGTACTGTCCCCTCCATTTTTTTCTTTCTTCCCAGAATATCAGTGCAGACAGAGCAATATTGGAAATTCAACATTAGTTTCTTTCTTCCTTCTTCCCCAAGGCTATGTTAATAGCAACCATCTATGTTCCTGTCTTCAGAACTTCAGGACCAAAGATCAATCAGTCATTGTTTTGACTTTTCCTTTGAAAGAACCACCACCCAACCCAGAAGATGTAAATTTACCCCTAGGTTGTTCAGGACTTCTGTCAATAATCTCTTCAGCAATTCAAATTTGTTTGAGTTCAGTGGTTTTTGGGGGGTTTTTTGTTTTTCATTTTTTGGCTTTTTTGTGCCCAGTTCATGATTTTGAACTCTGTTAAAGAACAAATTACTCAGACACTTGTTAAAGATGGTAAGACAGACTTTATTCAAGGAGGGCCACTACACTGGGGTTTTGTAATAGAGGAGAGAGATTAAGCTCAACTCAGAAGACAGCAAGGATAAGTGGAGAATAAAGCCATGGACCAGAGTGGGGGTCAGTGGGTGGAAAACTACTAACAGGAAATATCAAGGCTAGGGGAATTCTGGCTAAGCTGACTTGACAGGATTTTTGCTGAAGCAAGGTAAGGACAATAGGATATCAAGGGTGGTGCCTGGAAATTTGATCAGATCATCAAGGATGGAGGATTTTTGATAAAATGACCCAGCAGGATTCTTCTAAAACTTGACTAAATGGGCCAAGGACAGAGCCCAAGAGCAAGTCAAAGTGAGCCCAAGAGTCTTCAGCAATTCACTTTTTAAAATTAACTGCATATTTTTAGAAAAGAAGAGGAGGAAAATACAGCATGTTCAACATGACACACTACTCTGATGGTAACATACACTGTAAACAAGTGTGTTTCTGATACTGCAACTTTTATATCCATGATTATTTTCAGAACAAATTTTGTTGCTTAACACATTCCAGTCTCTCCTACATAAAGCAATGCCAAAATGCCAGGAAAAGAAACAAATCCCCTAAGCAAACTGGATACTTGGCTTATCATCTGAATGCTAAACTAACCAAAGCTTACGCTTATGAAGTGTTTTATATTTTAAGTTATTTTCACATAAGACTATTACTGAATTAGTCCCACAGGCTGAGGCTCTCTGCCTGGGCAGCGGGGGTTTCCATTCAGTTCAAGTAGGTGAATAAGGAAACTAAAGCTGAAACTGACACAGCACAAGCTTTATTCAATGGCCAAAGGATGAAGAAGTCGGAGCTAAGTTCACAGATCCATCTCTCGGAGATGGATTTAATTTTAAAGAGTAAAAAACAAAAACAAAAACAAACAAAAACAAAGCATAAATACAGGACAGAAATAGACTCATGGACAGAGAATACAGACTTGTGGTTACCAGGGGGGTAGAGGGTGGGAAGGGATAGACTGGGATTTCAAAATTGTAGAATAGATAAACAAGATTACACTGTATAGCACAGGGAAATATACACAAAATGTTATGATAAATCACAGAGAAAAAAATGTGACAATGAGTGTGTACATGTCCATGAATGACTGAAAAATTGTGCTGAACACTGGAATTTGACACAACATTGTAAAATGATTATAAATCAATAAAAAATGTTAAAAAAAAATAAAGAGTAAAGACAAAGGAGGAGGAGTGAGGCTAATGACAGAGAGGCATGTGCATGAGTCTACAGGGAAGGGGCAGGGCTTTCTCCAAGGGAGTGGGGTGCCACCCCCTTTTTATCCTTTTTTTGGTCCTTAATGTCTGTCTGATCATGGCTATCGGTAGGTATGTCATTGAATATACTAATGTAGTAAAATCAACGTATAATGAGACTCAGGGTCTGTTGGAGATCAGATTGTTTGCCATCTTGGTCCCAGCTGGTTCCATCTGGGTTTGTTTGTTTCTTTGTTTGTAGCTTTCTTTCTTATCTCTGGACCTGAGATAGGAGGGAAGGGGGCAGGGCACAGCCATTCAAGGAATAACCCCCAGTAGGCCTTGAGGCTCAAGATGGCAGGAGATCTGACTTCTAGCAGACCTTGAGCTTCATTATACATCCATTACAATACATTAGCATGGCAAATGACATGCCCACAGGTGCCATGACAGCTCCAACGCTAACCATAAAAGGGTCAAAGAGTGAGAAATGGCCAACTTCCAGAGACTCCCAGCCCCTTCCCCAGGGTAGTTAGAATAATCCTTCCACTTATTAGCATATGAAGCCACCAAGCCCATAAAAACTAGCGATACCGCGCCTCATGGCCTCTTCACTCCCTCATCTTCAGAGACAGCCAGCTCTGTCTATGGAGTGTGTATCTACTTTTACTTTAACCTGAGCACCCAGCCCCCACACCTCATGGCCTTTCTCTCACCTTCTGAAACAGCCTGCACGCGACACAGTATGTATCTCTCTAAATAAATCTACTTTTGCTCAACAATGGCCCACTCTTGAGATCTTTCCTGCACAAAGCCAAGGACCCACACCTGGCCGGGCACATCCCAGGGACTCAACCGAGACCTGGGACTCAGCCCTCCTCATGCTCCACATCCCTTTTTCCTGCATCAGACCCTTTAACTTAAAGATTTATGTTTACTTTGCTAAAGGTGGGGGGGTTGGTTGTCAGATTGTGAGCAAGGACAGTCTTGCTCAAAGTGGGGGTTGGGGGGTTTTGAACAAATACCTGGAGTAGTTCCGGCAAGAAAATTACTAATAACTTACATGTACTGGATGTTAATGTATCACCTTCATTTTCAGTAAGAAAAAACTGAGACAAAGAGCATTACAAAGATACTGTGTTATAATTAGGATCCAAGCTCAGATGTGCAGTGAGTCACTGAAACCAAGCAGGACCCTGTGGGGCCCTCCCTGGTACAAATCCTTTCTGTGTCTCTCATTTCTGTTTGTAGGAACAAAATTTTATTCAGGCTTGGAGACCTTCCCTGAGTCCCAAAGGGCAGATTTAAACAGTTGCTAATCAGGGAAGGGAGGGAATGCAGAGACAGAAGAAGAGCAGTCAAGAAACAGTAGGGCAGCCATAAAGCAGAGTCCTGGTTCCTCCTCAAGGAAGACACATAACAGTATCTTTGAATTCTTCTGCAGGAGCTAAGCTCTCCCCCCGACCCATGTGGAGGATGGTAACTTTAGGCTGAGCGCAAGACTCCTGGAGCACCGCCCTGTTACCTCACCACCAACCAATCAGAAAAAAACCTCACACCCCGCAGCCCTCACACCAAATTTTGCCTATAAAAAATTCTCCCTGGATACCGTCAGGGAGTTCGGGGGTTTTGAGCACAAGTTGATAGAGGAGAAATTAACATGGGGCAAGAGAAGGGCTGTGTGCCCCATCTCGGTTGAGTCCCTGGGATGTGCCCCGGCAAGTGTGGGTCCTTGGCTTTGTGCAGGAAAGAATTCAAGAGTGGGCCATTGTTGAGCAAAAGTAGATTTATTTAGAGAGATACATACTGTGTAGCGTGCAGGCTGTTTCAGAAGGTGAGAGAAAGGCCATGAGGTGTGGGGGCTGGGTGCTCAGGTTAAAGTAAAAGTAAGTACACACTCCATAGACAGTGCAGACCCTCTTTGAATAGGAAGGAGCGAGAGAGGCTGTGAGGCACAGCGTTGCCAGTTTTTATGGGCTCGGTAGCTTCACATGCCAATGAGTGGGAGGACCATTGGGGAAGGGCCTGGGGTTCTCAGGAACTGGGCTACTGCCCACTCCTTGATCTTTTGTGGCCAGCCTCAGAACTGTCATGGCAACTGCGGGAGTGCCATTGACCACATTATTACTACAATGAGCATATAATGAAGCCCAAGGTCTACTGGAAGCCAAATCTCCCACCATCTTGAGCCTCAAGGCCTACTGGGGGTTGAATCTTCCACCATTTTGGTGTTTTTTGCTGTGTTATTCCTTGAATGGCTGTGCTCTGCCCCCTTCCCTCTTGTCTCAAAATCACCCTTTCTCCTTTCTTGGCCCAGCAATGAACCTTTCTCTACTCCAAGCCCTGATGTTTCAGTGTGTTTGACCTCACTGTGTGTCAGGCACATGAACCTGCATTTGGTAATGAGAGTGAAAAATACTGCAAACCATATCAGTAAACAAAGAATGCTGAAGCCATCAAGCCATCAGCGGCTGCCGCCACCCCCCAGTGAAGACAAGCCTACAGCCCGGCCTCTGCAGCCACTCACGATGGTGCCCTCTGAAGGGACTCAGAACAAGAAAGGACCAGATAATGGCCCTAGATAGCTAGGTGCTTCTCAAAGGAACAAGTTCAATGAACCCAAATGTTTGCTCCCCCCATACATAGAAAGGTACTCAATTCTTTAACTTGAGATGTCTGGTTTTCTTCAGTTTAACAAGTAATATTTTAATGTTCCAACTACTTGGTCTTTGTTGAAAAGCTCCTATATATCTTGGCCCCTCATCTACCTCTTTGGAGCAGGCCCTCAAAGCGATCTGAGAGGCTGTCATCCCAGCTCAAGTCCTCAGAAATGTTTGCCAAATAAAGCATAACTCTCAACTTTTAGGCTGCGCATTTATTTCAGCTGACAGTAGCATCACTGTGGTTTAACACACATTCATCATTTCATTTGCTCTTCTGTACACCCTTACAGAATAATTAGGGGAGCAAATCTTATTTCTGCTTGACAGATGTGCAAACTATAGAAAGAGACATAATGACACAAAAGGTCATCCAGCTAGTGCAGATGAGAACGAACATCCAGGTACATGATTCTTCTTAGAACACTGATCTTTTAACCATTTCATGTGCTTTAGCTATGCACAGTTTGAATAGCCTTTTAATCATAACTGTGAGTTCATATTTGGAGAAATTCAACCTCATAACAAAGAAACAAACAAAAAGCAACCCAAAATAAGCTACCATTGCCTTTCTAATTAACAGTGATTTTCAAATAATAATATTCAATGTTGAGTCAGTATGGTGACATTGGCAGCCCCCCACACTGCCAGCTGAAAGGTTAAAAAATACAAGTTCTCTAGGAAGGTTTTTATAATGTAGTAATAGCTTTAAAATATTGACACTCTGAACAGTACAACCATTTCTAGGAGTCTCGCTTAATGAAAAAAATCTGAGGTGCAGATAAAGATTTATTTAGGAAGTCATTTATATTAGCACAATTTTAAAAGAGGAACAAAAGTCTGAAAAATACTAAACATTAAACATTAGGAAAATAAATTACAAAATATTTATACCGTGGAATAGTATGCAGCCAATACAAAGGATGTTCCAAAGATTTTTTTTTGATTAATGTTTATATTCAAAACTATGTAAGCAATGTGATTCCAATTTTTAATACATAAAATATGCTTATTTCTGTATATATATCAGAAATGCAAATATGAACAGAAAAAACTGAAAGGCAATATATCTTGATATTAACAATATTTCTCAATAAGTTTATAATTACCTCTTTTTTTTACTTTTCTATGTATTCCAAATATATTCAAAATTAGGCTAATACAGTCTCCTATAAGTAATATTAAAGATGAAAAATAGTTTCAATCAGCTTTTCAAAGTGAAGTCTATCCAAGTTTACATGCAGTTATGTTGTTCATAAATTGGTATTTCTAAAGTAGTTAAAGAAGTTTGCATTTTTCTCCCCAAAAAGGGTAAAGATCTCTTTTGCAATATCATTTATTGCATGCTGTTGCTTATTTTCTTTCCCAAACCCCACCTTCCAACTTCTCTCATAATATAAAAATAAACATCAGACTAAGTTATGTTCTTATCATAAATCTAAATTAACAAAATGTAAACAAATTATCTAATACTGATTTTAACATATTGATCATAACCCTTAAAACCTTTCTTTTAGAGAAGTGATATCATGTTTCTACCTATTCAAAATAAATTTTAATTTAAATAATGTGTTTTAAAGATTATTACCTAGAAATAATTGGCAGATTTGTCATCAAGAGATTCCAGAGTTTAAGTTTTCAGTATTTCTATTCAGAGTATTTTATGTGTCTTTTAAGGATGTATAATGTCATCAGAGTATCAAGATTAACTTGAATTTCCTTCAAAACTCTTTTTCTTTTCTCCTTTAAGAAGCCATGATAAGTTTCAAATATTATTAGCAGATGTTATCATCATAATTCTTCCCAAATGAGCAATCAGTGCAAGAATTCTCAGCACCAAATCATGCACTTTACATATTCACACAGCAAAGGCAAATATATGATTACGGTTCACGGTCATGTATTTTGAAAGTTCTGATTTTTTTGTATTAAATAATACAGGCAAATGTTTCCTAAATATACGTATAAGAAGCAGAAAATAATGTTAAATAATTCTGAGTTACGGAGAGAACTCTAGATGTTGTCTTGAAATACATTAAGTCTCAGAATATTTTATAGGGTAAATTCCAGATAAAAACGCTGCAGCTTTTTTACTTACAAATAACAGTTGTTTAGTGAAGGTTTTATACTAGCTCTTTAGAAAGAAGAGAGAAAGAGAGGCTTGGAACAAGCTTACACACTTAATTTATTTCGCTCGTGAATTCTCTGCTACCCTCTGTGTGTTAAAAGGTAGAAGTTGGACGTTGACAGTAATTATTTTGGATTGCACTGCATGAAGGCAGCTGAGTGAAATTCTGTACTTCAAAAAAGTTCAGCCATGGGTCACTTGGAACAACCATCATGAATATGACTTGAGGTGTGCAAGGATGCCTGTGGAGCAATGATCTGCGTAGACAACTGAGTTTCTCTAGGTGTTAGGTGTAACCACATGCACGTGCACATGGAAGCTTTAAAAAAAAGAAGTAGAAAAATTGTGACTATGAATCAAATTATCCTTTGAAAATGTTGAGTCAAAATGAGATTTAAGTGCACCATTAAAAGGACATTTTTCAAAAAATAGTAGAAAAATAGATGTTGAACTTTTTAAAACCAGTAATATATTGCTAAGATGGCTTTCTCTTGACTCTTCACAAAGGCAACCCTATTCACACTCAACTCTGGGTAACTGGGAAGAAACATTTCTTCATCTCCCCAAGATCGTGAACTTTACTTTCATCTTCATACAACAGCAATATCTGTAGAGAGAGCTAACTTCTTTCTACTGAGAACTGTCAGACTGAAAGAGCAGGTTCTAATTCTCTTAAATGCATACACACACGTGCATTTTACACACACACTCACGTGCAAACATTCCCATCATTTTACTAAAACAAAATGATTCAAAGATTTGACATTCATTCATGAAATATTTATAAGCAATTTTTATAGCAGGCATTGGACTACAGAGTGTGGATTTAAGGATGAATAGGATGAAAAAGGACCCTGTTTTAAAGGAACGTTATCTAGTGATTTGTGATCAAACAATTTAATTCCTAACCAGTTCCAAGTTTACATTACTGAAAAGTACAGATATTGGCAATATTCCTGGAAAGATTAGTATCCCACGGAAAACAGGGGGAAAGCAACAAATAAGAAAGTTTTCTAACCCAACATAAACACAAGTTCTACAAGCCACCTTCTTCAGAAACAGAGGAATAACATTAAAAAACCTGACTGAAATACTAGCATTTTCCTGGGCCACCCTTCTCCATGATTCAGGAGGTAAGAATGTGTCAAGACTGCAAAGACAAATTCTTCTATAAGTTTTATAGTTTTTTTTGTTTGTTTGGTTTGGTTTTTCTTTTTAGTTTTGAAATCAGGCTTTACCATATGCTCTTCATAAATGTGGAATGGGTTATAGATCTGAGATACTAGCGGACTACTTTTCTTCACGCTTTCTTGTCTTTTTGTTCTTTTCTCAGAGGAGAGCTGGCAGAGCCAGAAAGAGTAAAATTTTCAGTTTTAAGTCCCAGAATATGCTTCTGAATCCCATACAGATGAATAAGAGAGACAATAGTCCTGAAAGCCAAGACTTTCATAGGCAAAAGCCAGGTTTTTGGAGAAAGAAACCACCTTTCAGTGAGAAATGTGGCAAACAATTATGGCCATCTTTAATCTACTAAATGTGGTAACTTACTTTTGCCAACTGCTATACCTTCATTACTGAGCACATGTGTCATGTGACAGAAAGATAAGAAACTGGGAGTCAAAATAGTGAAACTCTAAGATCAAACCGACCACCAATGAGCAATCCTGCTCCATGCATTTCGTTGTCCTGAGCCTCACTTTTCTTGGGCATAAGATGTAACAATGAACAAGGGGTATCTAAGGCCACTTTCAGTTCTAAAATCCTAATATATTAAAAAGCATTCCTGTACTAAGTCCTTTGGAAGACATTAACCTATAGTCAGAAATTCAGCAAACCTCATCACAGAACTTAAAATACACTTGTAAAATTAGGACAAATATACAGAAACATAATTAAAAATATGTCTCGGTCTTGGTTTCTAAATACTTATCTACACCAAAAGGAACAAGAGTTTTTAGGAAAAAAATGGCTGGTTCCGGGGCTCTGACAAGAAAGGTCAAGATGAAGCTAAATCACTATGGCGAGCTGATAGGGAAATATCAAAAAATGTATGCAGATATGTCAAAAGAACATAGAAGTCAGTTTGAAGTTGCTTGCACTCGCCAAATCAGGCAAAATTTGAACATCAAAATGAACAAGAACACTAATGTTATTTATAGATTATAAGAATCTCTGAGATCATACTAAAAATAAAGAAATAATGAGCTAAAACTCTTCCCTACAGTAGAATGTCAACCAATCAGCATAGAATGAATGGTAGAGAGATGCAGAAACTCTCCATAGTGGAGAAAACTTCTGAACGTGATTTCACTTAATCAAAGTTATTCTCACTGATTCTTGGGCAAATTGACATCATGTGTCTCCTGAAATGATGCACAAAGAAGTGCATGACATGATTTTTCTGCCTACCCCCCAAAATACCCTAAATTTTACCATTAAGAAACAACAAGTAAACTCAAATTAAGAAACATTCCACAAAACAGCTGACGTGAACGCTTCAGAATGCCAGTACAATGAAAGACAAAACAAAACGAAAACCAGTAACAGCGACAACTGCTGAGGAGCTATTTCGTATTGAAAGAAACTAGAAGGCTAAAGAAAATGACGATTAAATGTAATGCACGATACTCTATTGGATCTTAAATCGGGGGTGGGGGGATTGCTATAAAGGACGTAACTTGCAACAATTAGTGAACTAGTATTAGATAAGAGTTTGGGTCTGGCATCTGCCCCTGCGCTCGCAGTGCGTCCTCAGTTTCTTCATCTGCGAAATGGGCGCAGGGCACTTTGTAGCAACGTAGCGAGCGTTAAGTGCGATCGGAAGTGCCCCTCTGCAGCCACGTCCTGCACCACTCTCATGCACAGCTTCACGTTTCCAACCCGAGATAAGTCCAGACCCAAGCTGATCTCGGATCCCCAAACATGCCTAGCTTCCCAAAGACCCCTGCCCAGCCCACCTAAAATCGCCATCCCCTCCCCCAGCCCCGCGTTCTTTTCTTTCAAAGTTCTTACCACTCTCTGAAATTACGTACACTTGTTACAGTCTCTCCCTAGCCGCTCCTGTGAGAGCCGGACCACCTAGATACGGAGAAACTAGAATGGGTCTGGGCACACAATCAGTGCCCAAATGTTTGTAAATTAGTGAGTGTCCTCGCCGTGCTCTTCCCTATCAAGAAATACTCTTGCCCGGTGGCTGAGAATGGGACCAGCTTGGGTTCGGATCCCGGGAGTTCCTGTGACCTCACGCCCGTCTGTCCTAGGCTCCACGTCTGTAAAATGAGGTGATGCTAGTGCCCCCGTCCTGGGGTGGTTGAAAAAAAAAAGAGTTTGGGTTTGACATTTAAACAACTTAGAAGCTATCACTTCATCCTCATAAGAAAAAAAAATGGACAAACTAAAATCAACAACTTTTATTAGATCCATGAAAGAATTGAGATCACAGGGCAAACCGCGATTCCTAACATTGGAAAGGCAGGTAAATACAAAGAATCCCAGTTTACCAGGAACGGAAAGAAGCCCACAGCTGCAGTCAGTCAGCACTGGTAGGACCACTTAGGCTACGACGAATGAATTTCCAAAGGTTCAGCAAAGGTTGAGCTTGAGAGTTAAAAACCAAGGGAGCTCAGTCTCAGAAGGATTCCTGCATGTCGTGAGATTTATTTAAGTCTGGGAGTGCCACCAGGTTCCCAGAGTGAAGATCAAACAAAAATCCCCTCGTGATGCTGACAGGGAACAGGGAAAGGAGCTGACACAGAACAAGCTCAGAGCATTCTGTTCTACTTAACAAAAGTGTTCCCTGGGGAAAGTTATTTTGCAAGAGCTTAATGCCTTTGGGTTTTATCAGAGCCTAACTGACTTGAAGGAAGGAAAATACTCAACTCCAGCACCCTGTAGCCTTCTTGTCTCACTTAAGGGAGAAAAAAATTCTGATAAGTACTTGTGAAGGTCCTAGCCCAAGGGCACAAGCTTACTAAAAATAGAGACCAGATACAGGACATCAGCAAAACAGCAGATTAGGAAACACTGGACCCTACTTTCCTCTGGAAATACACCAATTCAACAACAATTCACAGACAAATTCCCTTTGTGCAAAATCCAGAAACTAGTTGAAAGGTTCCTGCACACCGGGCAAGCTTGAAACCAAATACATTGAAGCTAGTACGAAAATTTAAGGCATCTTTTCACTATAATTGATACCCTCCCCAACACTCACCATACAATTAGGAGGAAAACCCTAAGCCCCCAACGTCTCTGTGGGAAGGAAGAGAGTTGGTCTAAATGTCAAATACCCCAACCTCTCTCAGGGCTTCACAAGGACTGGCTTCTGTCTTGTCTATCTCAGAGAGCTGACAGGACTCAGCACAGTCTAGCCACCTGGGAAGGTAGTAAGAACAGAGACAGAGGTGCAGACTTAGAGTTGCCACAATCCTTCCCCTCAGCTCAACACAGAGCAAGTGGTTGAAAAACCCCAGATCCCAGTTCTTTTCGACAGGGGAAAAGAGATTGACAGGGCATCCAGTGATTCAGCTTTTCTGGGAACTGCCCAAGGAAACACCTTCATTCTCGCTTGTCTCAGAGTCCTGGTGAGACCTGGCATACTCAAGACAACTAGGGACTACTAAGAACAAAGAAAGGAGTTGGACTAGCATGAAGATTTGAAAGGTCCCCAGGCTGTCTGCTGGGCTGATTGTTCAGGGTCTTCTCTTGTATGAGGCCAGTGTGAAGACTCTGAGAGGTAGCTATTTTGTTGAACGTGTGGACACCAGAGAACCAAGGAAAAAATAAGCAAATAGGAAAATATGCTCCAAACAAAGGGAAAGGATAAAGTTCCAGAAACTGACTTCAGTTATACAATTTACCATACAGACAATTGAAAATAACTTTCATAAAATTGCT
Source organism: Vicugna pacos (assembly GCF_048564905.1). Classification (NCBI taxonomy): domain Eukaryota; kingdom Metazoa; phylum Chordata; class Mammalia; order Artiodactyla; family Camelidae; genus Vicugna; species Vicugna pacos. The sequence goes on along the minus strand of NC_132988.1, from coordinate 5,519,215 downwards.
CACCAAGGTCAAGAAAGCAATGCATGAACAAAGGGAGATTTTGAACAAAAAGACAGAAGATATTAAAAATACCAAAGAGAAATCATAGAGTGGCTTCAGTAATAACTGAACAAAAAAATTCACTAGAGGTGTTCAACAACAAACTAGATCAAGCATAAGAAAGGTTCAATGAACTCAAAACAAGTTATTGGAAATTATTCAATTAGAAAAGAAAAAGAAAAAAGAGTGAAAAAGAGTGAAGAAAGCTTAAGGAATTTATGGGACAGCATACAGTATTCCAATATACACATTATGATAAAGCCAGAAGGAGAAGAGAGGGAGGAAAAAAACAGAAAATTTACTCAAGGAAATAATGGCTGAAAACTTCCCAAACTTATGGAAGAAAATGAACAACCAGATCCAGAAAGTCCAACAGGTCACAAAGAAACCAACATTGAGACACATCGTATAAAATTGTCAAAAGTCAGAGACAAAGAGTGAATTTTGAAAGCAGCAAGAGGAAAGTGATTTGTCACATACAAGTGAGCCCTGCAACAAGATGAGCAGTGATTTCAGTGGAAACTGTGAAGGCCAGAAGGGAGTGGGATGAAATACTCAAAAGAGCTAAAAAAAAAAAAAAAAAAACTACCAAACAAGAATACGTGAATCTCATATCACAGCACTAAGTCTACAAAGCAAACACTGACAGGAGTGATGTGACAAGTGGTCAGCAATACAATAATAGAAGGAAGGGACTCGAATATTCCACTTTTACTAACGGATAGAACAATCAGACAGAAAATCAGCAAAGAAACAGCAGGTGTGAACAGCACTATAGATGAAATGCCTAACAGATTTATACAGACAATTCCGTCCAACAGCAGCAGAATACACATTCTTCCTAATCACACAAAAAATTCTCCAGAATAGATCACAGGGTGATCAATGGCCACAAAGCAAGTCTTAACAAGTTTTAAAAGATCGAAATCATATCAACTATCTTTTATAACCAAAATGGAATGAAACTGCAAATCAACAGCAGAAGGAAATCTGAAAAATTTACAAGTATGTGGAAATTAAACAACACGCCCTTGCACAACCAATGAGTCAAAGAAGAAATCAAAGGAGAAATTAGAAAATATGTTGAGACAAATGAGAATACAACATATCAAAACTTACAGGATTCAGCAAAGGCAGTACTAACAGGGAAGTTTTTTTAGAAATAAATGCCCTCATTAATAAAGAAAAAAGATCTCAAGTAAATAACCTAACCTTAATTTTATACCTCACATAACTACAATAGGAAAAAACTAAGCCAAAACTAGTAGAAGGAAGGAAGGAATAAAGTTTAGAGCATAAATAATGAGATAGAGAATTAAAAAAAATCAATGAAAATAAGAGCTGGTTTACAAATACTTAGTTAGACTAAGAAAAAAAGAACAAAGACTCAAATAAAATCGTAAATGAAAAGAGAACACTGATACCACACAAAGTATCATGAAAAGCTACTATGAGCAATTATACACCAACAGACTGGATAACCTAGAAACCGTGGCTAAGTTCCTAGAAACATACAACTTCCCAAGTCTGAATCATGAAGAAATAGAAAGTCTGAACAGAACTGTCACTTGTAAGAAGATTGAATCAGTAATCAAAACCTCCCAACAAGGAAAAAGCCCGTTACCAGATAGCCTTACTGGTGAACTCTACCAAACATTTAAATATGAATTAACACCAGTCCTTCTAAAAATCTTTCCGAAAATTGAAGAGGAGGGAATCTTTCCAAACTCATTTTCTGAGGCCAGATGTACTCTGATACCAAAGCCAGATAAAACCACCAAAGGAAATTAACACTAGTGGCCAATATTCATCATGGATATAGATGCAAAAATCTTCAGCAAAATAATAGCAAACCAAATTCAACAGCACATTTAAAGAATCCTACACAGCCAAGTATGATTCATCTCTATGATGCAAGGATGGTCTAATATGCAAAAATAATTAACATGATTCAGCATATTAACAGGATAAAGGATAAAAATTACATATTCATCTCAATAAATGCAGAGATATTGTTTGACAAAATTAAAACACTTGCATGATAAATACTCTCAACAAATTGTGAATAGAATTAAATTACCTCAACATAATAACATCGTATATGAGAAGTCCACAGTTAACATCATTCTCAAAGGTGAAAAACTAAAAGCTTTTCTTCTAAGATCAAGAACAATGCAAGTGTACTCATTCTCATCACCTCAATTCAATGTAGTGCTACTCTTAGCCAGAGCAATTAGCCAAGAAAAAGAAACAGAAGGCACCCAAATCAAAAGGAAGAAATATTTTATGTTTTGCAGAAAACATAATCTTATATATAAAAGCCATAAAGTCTTCATTTAAAAAATTATTAGAACTAACAAAATTGCAGGATATAAAATTGACATGCAAAAATCAGATGTGTTTTTATACATTAATAATGAACTATTTGAAAAGGAAATTTTAAAAAATTTCATTTACAATAGCATCAAAAAGAATAAAAACCTTAGGCACAAATTTAACTAAGGAGGTGAAAAACATATACACTGAAAATTACAAAATATTGATGAAAGAAATTAAAGACACAAACAAGTGGAAAGACAGTCCATATTCTTGAATGGGAAGACTTAATATTGTTAAAATGTCCATAAGCCCCTAAGCAATCTGCAAATTCACTATATTTCATCTATATCACATTTTCTATGGCACTTTTCATGGAAATTTTTTTAAATCCTAAAATTCATATGGAACCATCACAAAAGACCCCAAACCAAAGTAGTCTTGAGCAAGAAGAACAAAGCCAGGGGCATCACACTTTCTATTTCAAAACACATTACATAGTAAACAATCTCATGGTTACCAGGGAAAGGAGGTGGGAAGGAATAAATTTGGGAGTTTGACATTTGCAAATGTTACCTACTATATACAAAAATAGATTTTAAAAAAAGTTTCTTCTGTATAGCACAGGGAACTACATTCAATATCTTATAATAATTTTAACTAAAAAGAATATGAAAATTAATATATGTACATATACACATGACTGGGACATTGTGCTATACACCAGAAATTGACACGCTGTAACTGACTATACTTCAATTTAAAAAAACACACTGCAAATTTACAGTAACTTAAACAGTGTGGTACTGGCATAAAGATAGACATATAAATCAATGGACCAAAACAGAGAGCCCAGAAGTGGATCTAAACATATAAAGTCAACTGATCTTAGACCAGGGAGCCAAATATACCCAACTGGTGAAGTATAGTTCCTTTTTCTTCAACAAATATTGATGGGAAAATTGAATGTCCACATGTGAAAGAATGAAGTTGAACCTTTATCTCACACCATGCAGAAAAATCAATTCAAAGTGGATTCAAGACCGTAAACTATAAAACTCCTAGAAAAAAAAATGATAATTCATGACAAAATTCATGACATTGGCCTTGGCTGTGATTTCATGGATATGACACCAAAAGCTCAGATAACAAAAGCAAAAATAGACAAGTGGGACTCCACTAAACTAGAAAGCTTCTGCACACCAAAGGAAACAATCAACAGAGTGAAAATGTGTCTACAGAATAGGAGAAAGTATTTTTAAACAATAAATCTAGTAAGAGGTTAATCCTCAACATATATAAGAAACACTTTTAACTTAATAACAAAAAAAGTAGTAACCTGATTTTTAAATGATCAAAGGAACTAAATTGATATTTTCCAAAGAAGATATTTTTCCAAAAACTTTGTGCAAGTTGTTTTACTTATAATGCTAACTTTTAAGAATCCTTAAAGTTAATTAGACAATAAACTAGGCAGAAATTACTTTAGAAAAGAGGGGAAGTCCAAACTACCACTTTCTATAGAGAATTCACAGTTCAGTTTTACTCAGAACAAAGAAAAAAGAAACACTTTCTGCATGATAATTCATTTATTTACTACTTTTCTGCATATTTAGGCTTTATTTGTGTGTTTATTTCTATTCAACTTAAACTAATAATATAAATAAAAACCATTTACCCATTTCTCTTACACCTCAACGCCAAGCCTCTGGCAAATGCAACCATCTTTTCTTCGTATCTTTGCATTTGATATATATTTTTTAATTTCACATTTAAAAGAGATCATACAGACAGAGAAGGAAAGTATTTTTCTCTCTCTGTCTGACGTATTTCACTTAGCATAATGCCTTCAATGTTCATATAGTCTCATGATCTTTGGTATTTCTGTGCTATCAGTTGTAACATCTTCTCTTTCATTTCTGATTTTATTTATTTGAGTCTTCTTTTTTGATGAGTTTAACTAAAGGTTTGTCAATTTTGTTTATCTTTTCAAAGATCCAGCCCTTGAAGCTACTAATCTTTTCTATTGTTTGTCAGTCTCTTTTTCATTTATTACTGCCATGATCTTTGGTATTTCTCCCTTTCTGCTAACTCTGGGTTTTGGGGGGTTTTTTTTCAGTTCTTTAAGTTGTAAATTAGGTTGTTAACTTGTTTCTTGATGTAGGCCTTTATTGCTGTGAACTTCCCTCTTAGAAGTGTTTTTACTAAATCTCATAAATTTTGTTATGTTACAGTTCTGTGTTCATTTTTCTCAAGATACTTTTGTTATCTAGTGGCATGTTGCTTAATCTCTACATATTTTTGAAATTTTAATTTTCTTTGTGAATTTAATTTCTAATTTTATACCATTGTGGTCAGAAAAGATGCTGCATATGATTTCAATACCTTAAATTTATTAAGACTTGTTTTGTGGCCTAACAACATGATTTGGAAATGTCCCTGTGTATTTGAGAAGACTGTGTATTCTCTTGTCTTTGAATGGAACTTTCTGTAAATATATGTTAAGCCCGTCTGGTCTAATGTGTCATTCACCTTTTGATTAAAAGAAGCTTTTGATTATACTAGAAGAAACTCAGCTATAGGCTTCAAATCTATGCTCAAACTACACACTCAGTGAGGACAATATTCTGCTAAGACAATTGATTTTCTGCTTCATTTGCCTACTGTTTGTTTAATGTCAACCATTATAAACAGAACAGGACAAGCAGTACTTGGAGCAATCCTTACAATGTTACAGGGTCAGACACAACATTTAACTTCTCTTCGCACCACTAGTTCTCTCTGCATACTGGACTTCAGGTACGTACAAACGGCCAACAGGTACACGAAAAAGCGCTCAACATCACTAATCATCAGAAAATGCAAATCAAAATCACGATGAAAGAGCTCACACCTGTTAGGATGACTATCACCAAAAAATCAAGAGATAGCAAGTGTTAGAAATGACTTGGAGAAACTGGAACACTTGTACACTGTTGTTGAGAATATAATCAGTACAGTCATTATGAAAAACAGTATGGAGTTTACTCAAACAATAAAAACAGAACTACCATAAGCTCCAGGACTCTCACTCCTTTATCCAAAAGAATTGAAATCAAGATCTGTAAGGGATATTAGTATGCCTATGTTCATTGCAGCACCACTGACAATGGTTCACAACAGCCACCATATGACGTAAATGTATACTGATAGATGAATGGATATAGAACATCCATGCACACACACGCAGACATGCACACACACAAAGGAATAATATTCAGTCTTCAAAAAAGAAAGAGAGTCTGCCACATGCAACAACATGGATGAACCTTGAGGACATTATGCAACATGAAACGTGCCAGTCATAGAAAGACAAACACTGCATGATTCCACTTATATGAGGCACTAAAATAGTCAAATACAAAGAATTAGAGAGTAGAATGGCCAAGGGCTGGGGTCAAGGGGGTGGGGAGAATTGCCAGTCAAGGAGCAAGAAGTTTCACTTACACAAGATGAATGAGTTCCAGTGATCTGCTGTACAACATAGCCCTTATGGTGAACAATGTTGTGCTGTAGGTCTTTTTCTTAGAAAATTCTTCGCTAAATATGTAGAAATAGAGGAGTTATTGTCTGCAACTTAACGCCAAATGATCCAGGAAATACAATTGACCCTTGAACAATGCAAGGGATATGCGTGCCCACCCCTGCACTATAGAAAATCTGCATATGAATTTACAGTTGTCTCTCTGTACCTGAGGTTCTGCATCCACGAATTCAACCAACCATGGATTGTGTAGTATGTATTTACTGAAAAACAATTGTGTGTAAGTGAGCCCACACAATTCAAGGCCGTGTTGTCCAGGAATCAACTATAATTATAATAATGTAGATATGTGTGTGTATATATGTGTGGCGAAGGAAAGAAGTAAGGTAAAATATTAACATTTGGTGATTCTAGATGAGGAATATTTAAGACTTCATAGCTTTCTTTTTTCTGAATGTTTAAAGTCATTTCAAAATTTTTAAAATGTGTGTACAGAAAACAGTATGATGTAAATATCAAATTAATGGTACAGAGTTTCCTTTAGATATCATAGAACTAAGGTGGGCAGGGTAGGCATAATATAGGATATGGAACATAAGGCGGGCTGTGAATTTTGGAAAATTTTCAAGAAAGCAATGAGAAACAGAGAACCTAAGCATGAGGAAAGTGGCCTTCACAAAAGGGACAGTCAGGAATGTTCACAGTATTTTAAAAGATGATGCGTACAGTGGTGTGAGTAAGAAATAAATATGGAGAATGAATGAAATGACTTGACTATGTGTGAGAAGTAATAACTGAAATATCACTCCATGGAGCAGAGAATTGCCAGTACTTAAAAAAACTCATATTACCACTTACAAATACTCACATTACCACATACATGTGTTTGTGGACTTCCGTTCCACCAAATGCTTGGGCACCTGCCTGTATCCAAGCGTCTTTTTGTTGCACTGTTTTCTGCTCTTAGACTTGAACTTGTGAGGCTGAAATTCAAGATTTCTTGGGGAAGGTTAAAGGGATATATTCCAGCCAACTTTTACTGACTTTCAATTGCCATGATGAACAATTTGGTCTTCTATGGATGTTAAGATGTCATGATCAAATGCTGATCAAAGTAACAAACTAGGACGTTTGAATGTAGTCAGACCTGAGTGTGACTCTTGACACAGGCACTCACCAGGTCTGTGACCTCGGGCAATTTTGCAACTTCCTAGCTTCAGTTTTTCCTCTTAAAATGATCAAAACAATATAGGTTCCCTTCAGTAAGCTTATTTGAGAATGGTGGGGACCAGAGGCCTGGCCCAAAGAAGGAACTCCATATTGTTATTAGATTCTTTATAATTCAAAGAGCAGCCAATAAATATTTCTTTAAACCAGAAATAGGCAAATCATGATAACTACACTTGACCTACATTGCTATGACTGTAGACACTGAAGAAAAAGAAAAAGGGGGAGGGGGTGGGGAGGGGAGGAAAAGGAGGAGGAGGAGGATGAGAAGGAGGGAAACATTAAAACTCTCCATACTTATGGTTACTGGGGGGAAAGGGGGTGGGAAAGTATAAATTTGGGGTTTGAGATTTGCATGTACTAACCACTATATATAAAATAGATTTTAAAAAAAATCTGTTCTATATAGCACAGGGAACTATATTCAATATCTCGTAGCAACCTATAGTGAAAAAGAATATAAAAACAAAAATATCTGTGTATATGTATGACTGAAACACTGTGCTCTACACCAGAAATTGACACCACATTGTAACTGACTACATACTTCAATTTAAAAAAAAAAAACCTGCATACCTGGTTTGCTCAGTCATTTTCAGGAAAGCAGTAGAATTTTGAATGAAAAAATCATTCTGAAATAAGGTCAGAAAATTGCTGATCTTTAGCCTCCCTTAGCTGTCTTCAGACTTGATACGAATCAAGAAGAAAAACCCATCGTGACTGATAACTGTTGTAACAATATAGCTCAATCTGTGATCATGCAGTTTCAGGTAAGGCTCCGTAAACTTATCCTCCTCGTGGAAGGCATTATCAGCCATTACTCCCACTCCGCACAGCCTCTCCACAGATCGTCCTAGCTCTAGAATTTCAACGGAAAGAGACTTGATTTAAATACCTCTCCGGGCAAGATGTCGCTGAATTAGAATGAGGTGGAAAGGAAGGAGATGCAGGTGTGGGTTGTAGTCGATGAGTTAAGAAGCAATTGTAAAGTACATTTTTAGCTCAGAATTGAGATTCTGTCTCAGAAACTTGTCCCCAAAACTGGGTGGTTGTTGGTTTGTTTTTTTTTTTCTGTAGAGATATTCTACATCTGAATTATCATAAAGTAGGGGGGAAAAAGAAAGATTGAAAAGCATCCAAATAGAAATTGCTTACAAATACTTGAAATACTGTGTGAAATCCCTGTTTAATCTTCCAAACAGATTTGAGGAATCACTGTCTTCGCCATTTTCCACAGCTGTTCAAAGCGCCCCACAGCTTCCTGTGCGCTGCCAGGCAGAATTGAATGAGTTGTCACTTCCTAGGAGAAGCAGAAGGTTTGGGTGATGTAGGTCAGAAAACAACTCATGTATAAACTACTTAGAGCTTATTTGCCAGGTTCTAGGGACCTTCTCGAGTTTCCCTTGGTAGATTTGTGTTTGTTTAATTGATTAGTGAAGGTTTATTTTGAACAGGGGGAAAAAAAGCACTGAATAAGTGAACATCTTCACAGTAGCCTTGCGGCAAAGCTGCTCGGCATTTTACACAAGATGAAGATTCTCACACCAAGTGAGACCTTTGAATCCTGGAATATCCCTGAAGTGGAGAGAAGTCATCACCACCATCACATCACAGAAGAAATTAGTCTTCCGGGGACTACGTTATCACTGCAGCGTGCCCTGCCCGCACCAAAGCTCCTTTCTAAGAACCATCAAGTCTAAACTATTTTTCTCTAACTTCTTTCACTTCATTCTCCCACTCAATGTTTGTGTTTTTTTTAATTTCTCTGTATATTTTCCTTTCATCTACCAAGTTTCTTTTCCTCCATAAGGGCTCTTCTCATTAAAAAATCTCCCCTCCTTGCTGTCTAAAGGACAGGCTGCTAGTAGCTACATTGTTTTTAACCCATAAATTACTCAACCATTAAACATATTAATTTTTATCAAAGTATAGTTGATGTACAATATTATCTTCATTTCAGGGGTACGACATTGTGAGTCAACATTTAAATATATTATGAAATGATCACCAGGATAAGTCTAGTGACCATCGGACCCCATGCAAAGTTGTAGCAGTATTATTGACCATATTCTTTATGCTGTGTATTACATTCTTGTGACTTAATTTTGTAACTAGAAGTTTGTACCTCTTAAATCCCTTCACCTATTTCACTCCACCCCACAACCCTCCTTTTGGGCAACCACCAGTTTGTTCTCTGTATCTACCAGTCTACTTTCTTTTCCTTTTGTTGGTTCATTTGTTTTGTTTTTTTGATTCCAATTTGAGATTATATGGTATTTGACTTTCCCTGAATGGCTTATTTCTTATTTAGCATAATACCGTCTAGATCAATCCACTTGTTGTTGCAGATGGCAAGATTTCATTCTTTTTTATGGCTGAGACATCTAATTTGTCTATCTGTCTATAGATGGACACAGGTTGCTTCCATATCTTGGCTATTGTAAATAATGCTGCAATGAACATAGGGGCCCATATGTGTTTTTGTTTTCTCTGGGTAAATATACAAAAGTGGAATTGCTGGATTCAATTTTTTTGAGGAAACTCCATACTATTTTCCACAGTGGCTACACCAATTTACATTCCCACTAACAGTGCAGTTACTTAACAGTTCCCTTTACTTCATGTCTTTGTGAACACTTGTTATTTGTTGTCATTTTGAGAATAGTCATTCTGATAGGTGTGAGTAAATGTTTCATCATGGTTTTGATTTGCATTTCCCTGATGGCTAGTGATTTGAACATCTTTTCACGTGTCTGTTGGACATCTGTATGTCTTCTTTGGAAAAATGTCTGTTCAGGTCCTCTGCCCATTTTTTAAATGGATTGTTTGGGTTCCTTTTTTTAATGTTTTGAAATTAAGTTGTATGAGTTCTTTATACATTTTGGATATCAGTCTCGTATTGGACATATCATTCACTAATATCTTCTCCATTCATTATGTTGCCTTTTCATTTTGTTGATGGTTTCCTTTGCTGTTCAAAGGCTTTTGCATTTGATATAGTCTCATTTGTTTATTTTTCTTTTGTTTCCTTTGCCTCAGGAGACAGAACTGAAAAAATTATTCCTAAAACTCATGTCAAAGAGTGCACTGTCTTTGTTTTCTTCTAGGAGTTTTATGGTTTTAGGTCTTACATTGAAGTCTGTAATCTATTTTGAGTTTTTCTTGTATATGGTATAAGAAAGTGGTCCAGTTTGATTCCTTTGCATTTAGTTGTCCAGTTTTCCCAATACCATTTATTGAAGAAGTTGTCTTCTCCTCATTTCCTTCCTTTGTTGTAGATTAATTGCCCTTGTAAGTGTAGGCTCATTTCTGGGATCTCTATCCAGTTCCGTTGATCTCTGTGTCTGTTTTTGTGCTGGTACCATACTGTTTTAATTACTGTAGCTTTGTAGTACAGCTTGAAATCAGGGAGCCTGATACAGTAATAGAGGAAGAATGGAACTAACATTACTTTTAAATTGCCTCCTTCATTCTTTATATTATGTATTCTATTACTTTAGCCCTGCACGTCAAGAATTAAATGTTCAAGAAGTGTTGTTTGTGCCCAAATAACTCATTAAGTTACCTTTTAGAAAGTTCTCATCCCACAGTTTCAAGTTAGTTATCACTATTACTTGTTGTAGATAAGTTCACTTTCAGCCTAGAAACCTTGCAAATAAGCAGAGATAAGAGTGATAAAATGGGGTGAGGGTATAGCTCAGTGGTAGAATACATGCTTAGCATGCATAATGTCCTGGGTTCAATCCCCAGTACCTCCAGTAGATAAATAAACCTAATTACCTCCCCACTCCAAAAAAAAAAAGAGTGATAAAATAAAAATAATTAAGAATCCCACTCCTAGGCATATATCTAGAGAAAACTCTAATTCTAAAAGATATATGCACCTCAGTGTTCATATCAGCACTGTTTACAATAGTCAAAACAAGGAAATAGCATAAATGTCCATCAACAGATGACTGGATAAAGAAGTTGTGGTATATTTATACAATGGAGTATTAGTCAGCCATAAAAAATAATAAAATAATGCCATTTGCAGCAACATGAATGGAACTGGAGATTGTCATTCTAAGTGAAGTAAGCCAGAAAGAGAAAGAAAAATACCATATAATATTATTTATATGTAGAATCTAAGGGAAAAAAGACATAATTGAACTTATTTACAAAACAGAAGCAGACTCACAGACATAGAAAACAAATGTATGGTTACCAGGGGATAAAAGGGATGGGAAGGGATAAACTGGGAGTTTGGGATTTGCAGATGCTAACTACTATATATAAAATAGATAAACAACAAGGTCTTACTGTACAGCACAGCGAACTGCATTCAATATCTTGTAGTAACCTATAATGAAAAGGAATCTATGTATGTATACATATGACTGAAACATTATACTGTATACCAGAAGTTGACACAACATTGTAAACTGACTATACCTTAATTAAAATAAAAAAAAAACTTTTAGAGCTGGAAAAAAAAAAGAGTGATAAAGTAAAAATAACTGCTAACAATTGGAAGTTTTACAGAAGCCTTTCAAGTCAGCCTACGTGAGCAAGGAGAGCAAAGAAATGTTATGCTTTCCTTGAAGGCCAGGTGAATCATGAAGAAGTCTGCAATCCATGTGTACTCTTTAATCTTAAATCCTCTGGCTTCATCTTTTCTTTTAGCATAAAAGGATCATGAGTTCTACCATGAGTTAAGATGATTCTTCAGGACGTTAGTCCGCCATTTTCTTGGTTTGCTGTCTTCCCGAATAAAGTGGCTATTCCTTGCCTCCACAGCTTGTCTCTTGACTTACTGGCCCGCCATGTGGCGAGCATCATGAGTTTGGACTCCGTAACAGTACCTCCAGCTTTGTTCCTCTTTCTCAAGATTGTTTTGGCTATTTGGAGTCTTTTGTGATTTCATACAAATTTTAGGATTATTTGTTCTCATTCTGTGAAAAACTGCTATTGGTAATTTGATAGAGACTGCATTGAAATCTGTAAATTGCCTTGGGCAGTATGGCCATCTTAACAATAGTAATTCTTCCAATTCGTGAACACGGTGTACATTTCCATTTATTTATGTCTTCAGTTTCTTTTGTCAGTGTCATAGTTTTCAGAGTGTAGGTCTTTCGCCTCCTTGGTTAAATTGACTTCTAGATATTTTATTCCTTCTGATGCAATTAAACATATTTCTCAAACTAATCTATTGATGCTCCATTGTGTGCAAGGTGTTCTTGAGAGGTATACAGGGGAATAAGACAGTGGTTCTGCCTGAAGGAGACAGGTCAGTGGAAGGCACAATGTGGTAAGCGCTATTCAGGTATGAGCGTAATGCTATGGGATCACAGTGTATGTACAGATAGATAGATATACACATATATATGTGTGTGTATACATTTGTGTATATACATGCTGAAATAACTGTATGGTGTCAGAATACAGCTTTTTTCCCTCCTTTTCTCCTTTCTAAATTTCTTGGCCATTATATTAAAGGCTTTCTAAATATCAGCCATGAAAAGAAAACTTCTCATGACAGCTATTCTAAAATGTGAAAAGATAAAAACAACATTTCAATGTTATGCTGTAACACATATGTGAATTGACTCCAAAGAATTTAAAAAAAGGAAGGGAGGGGAGGAGGGAGGGAGTGAGGAAGAAACACTTTTAACCAGCATATGCCCAGGGATCTGCCAAGTGTCACAGCTGCTCCGTATCCGGTTACGGCCAGAAGAGCCCTTTAATTGAGGGCTGGTACTTTGTGTCATCAAATGACATTCCCCGAAGGCACTTTTAGAGCATTTTCCTATTCCGCCTGTACTCATCTGATGGCCAGAGTCATCAGAATACTCTTTCTAATGAGCAGAGTGCCCCGTGATGTGAACATGTCAAGCCCTTAGAACAGTGGTGATGACCTCGCTCAGAGTTTCACCCACTTACTGCTTTCATTTCATCTCTGTGCTGTCCTTTTGCAAATTGAAGACGAGAGTATAAATTTGTGATTCACATTCCACTTTCAAAACTGAGAGGCTGATATTATGGTGGGTGAAAATATTTCCCTCGGGACTACAAGTCACAGAGCCACTGCACACTCTCTGATAATGAGGTCTCAAGACAAGTGTAGCAGCAGATGAAACACATGAAGCCTACACAGCCTGTCTAGAAGGAATTACTGAGCCCTCAAGTTTTCCTAGTCTCCCAGCCACATCCTTGAAAGTTAAGCCACTGGGACAATGTCTGACTTCTCCTAAAATGTCACAATACCTTTAATGGAAACCAGATTCATAAATTGGAATGAAATTGCAGATATGGAATAAATATTTATTGAGAACTTCAGCCATTGTATCAGAAAAGTTTACCAGCCTAGTGTTTTTGTCAGTGGTCTGGAAAATAGAAAATATTTTCCCATGGAAATAACACGGCTGCTATAGGTAGAGGAAACTGTACAGAAGGACTAATCAGTCATGTTATTTTGCCAAATATTTGGCTGTGATGTGCACGCTGTTGAATTCCAATATGGATTCAGGACAGCTTACAGAGATATATTAAATTCAGCAAGGAATTAAAAATAAAAAAACAAAAAGCACTAGCCTAGACTGGCCAACGGACGGGAAAAATGGGGCACCTCATGCATTTTGAAAGGGGAAGTAAAATATTCAACATGTCTGGAGGGCTCTTTGTACCAACGTTGAAAATGTGCATACTGATTGATCCTGAAATTCCATTCCTCGCATTGAAGAAGTAAGGGCGTGAGTGTACAGATATGCTTTATAAAGATGTTCATTGAATGTTGTATAATAAAGAATACTTAAAATAATCAAAATGTCCAATGCAAAGAGATTGAGTAAGCAAATAAGGATACATCCCTAAATGGAATATTATTTAATTTTTTTAAAGTTGACTTTTATATTGACATGTAAAGATATCCGCAATATTTCATTGATGTTCAAAACAGGTTATGGATTAAAATGTGTAGTGTAACTACATTTATGTCAGATATATACGTTACAGTTTATACTTGCAGAAGCATCATGAAAGATACAAAATGAAATTCTTAACAGCGATTCCTTTAAAGGTATGAGATGAGGGATTGCTTATCATATATTATTTTAAAATAAAGATGTCTCTATTTTCAAAATACAACAGGATAACCCATTTCAAATTTTATTTAGATTATGTTGAAGGAATATTTCATTGCATTGGAAAATGCTCACAATCAATTTCTAAGTGAAAAGAAGCAGGTTCTTAACCAGTGTAGACGGGGAAATGGCCATCTTCCAGGTTTATGCATGCATAGAGACTAAGTCTGAAACTTTTGTACCAAAACGTTCATAGTGCCGTTTTCATGGGAAGAGTTGATCCGAGTTGCAAATTGAGAGACTAGACTAGGAATGCACCTGCACCATGGAGTCCCAGCTGTGAGAGCAGGACTCTCCTTCTTGCTCCTGGACCGGAGTCATGGCAGCAGAGATGACACTGCATCCCGGTCAGGGCAGCCCAGGGAGCGGAGTGGAGAGTCCCACTCAGCCTCAGCAACAGCTGGAAAGGGGCATCCCCGAGGAAGTCGCATCTGTGGTGCCCATGGTGGCGGGCCAAGTCCAAGAGAAGACACACATATCCGCAATTTGCTATATATTAGGCAATCTGCTAAGGGATTTACATATGAATTACCTGTTTGATCCTCAAAACGATGTTAAGAATAAAATACTATTAACTCCATTTTTTAGATGAAAATATTAGTATTTGACAAGTTCATGTTGGTAATTAACCAGTAAATGGCAAAGCTCAGACCAGGAATCAGACCTGCCTGATTGCCAAGACCATACTTTTCAACCACTTTATATGCCAGAGTAGATAATGTGGGCTCTGCCTTGGTGCCTTTTCCCCTTGCTTTTAAGGTCTTAGTCAACTCAGTGGAGTCTGCTACTTTGTCTTGGCTCAGACCGATTCCACCTGGTTGCCATATGGAAACCTACGTGGGGTGCCGGGCAAACGCACAGTGCACTGCATCAAACTCAAGGCATCTCTCTAAAGTGTGCGGTACAGTTTTCAACCCAGACACCGGGGAGAGAAAATGACTGTCCCCAAGACTGCTGTTCATCTCACTCTGTTCACAAAGTGCTTTGCTACAGTGACGCCTACCCCCTTGGAAGTCAGCCCACACTTCACTGACAGCCGCCAGTTCTATCGGGTCAATTCCACCTGAATCCACTTGCCTGCAGCGTTGCCGGAGCGCACAGCTTACCGAGCCATTATTATTTTGTGCCTGTGTCCAGGGAGCTCCACAAAGGATATGTTTTAAAGAGCCTGGAATAGGTAAATAAATAAATAAAAAGTTCATAGGTAACATGTAATTTACTAGCAAAAAAAAACCACCAAGCACGTGTCACTGCCCTCACAGCCCTCACGGCTCATAGCCTGTTTCCTCCAGTGATTACCTGCAGAATTCTACGGTGCAGAAAAACCTGGATTTTGTTTTTCAGCTTACTCCTTGAAATTGGTAGCTGACAGATCTTTCCTTAGCTTGCCTCAAACGTCCTGGCTCATCTCCACTGTAAAGGCAACATATTTTCCAAAAAGAACCTCCATCTACACATGAATAACAATGCGTTCGGCATCCCTCTGCTTGCCCGTCCATTCTATATAGGGGATGTAATCAAGGCTTTAGAAAAACCAGAGCATCTTCTCCTTTCTTTATTGCTCAAAAAAAAAAAAAAAAAAAGAAATGAGGCATTTAGAGATCTACTTCTCATTCTTCAGCCAGAGGATCCAACTACTTTGTAACTTGCAGCTGGATCTATGACATTCTAATTTTGGTAAGGTTTCTGGCAAAGTTGGTTGAGACATTTCAGGAGAAAACAGATACTATAGCGGTTACTGCTTGATGGCAACACCGAAGTGTTTAAAAAACTCTCTGAGCAGTTTGCCTGCTGGGTTCCATGGACACTCCAGCTTCAGAAAATCTATGAGCTCCTTAAACAGTACACAAAATTTTATGTCAATGTGCAATTTTCCACCACTTATTAAATGTCCACTGTGTCTGCACACCAAAACAAGGTTAAACATCACTGAGTCATTCGGTCACACAGGGGAAAGAAACTCTGCTTTTTTACACAAACGTTTATCTCAAGAAAACTCATTAATACATCATATTTCGTTATTGCTCATTCACTCCCATCAGGCCAACCTCTGTCCCGCTGTGCACTCTGCCCGTTCCTACTTCTAACTTCTTCCATTCACCCATCTCCCTGTTGCCTAGGTGGCCCTTCTTTGAAAGCCGACGCTAATGTATTTCTTTCGTAAAGCTTCAGTGACCAACTGTAACTCAGATGGATTTCACCTCATTTTTTCACTCTTAGTGTTCTTAGCATCCGGAGAATCACCTACAGAACGTGTGTGTGCGTGTGTGGGCACACGTGTGTGCACTTTTCATAGATGTTTCCTATATGAAAGTGTATCTCCAGATATATCACACAGCACGCATCCTAATCTTACATCTTCAGTATTGTCAAGGATCCAATAGCTCATCAAAACCAGGTTCAAGTCTTGCTTTTCATGTAGCTCTCACTGTGACTCAAAGTACCTGCTTGCTTAGTTGCTGCTACGAGCTATGAGCAACCCTTGGAAATGCCTGTAGTTGCAGCATTCCTCTCTGGAACTGGATTACCTTGAAAGAAATCTTTCTTCCCTAAAGTTAGGAACTATGGTGCAACATTATGGAGAGATGAATTTTTAAAAATATGAAACATTCCCACCAGTCAAACTATAAACTGCGTATCTAATGCGTACAATTTATCCACAAATTCTGTTACCACTCTTTCCACTATCTGACCCATTTCCATTCTTCCAGGGCTACCACCCTCATTTTATTGTCATGACTGCGACAACCTCCCGGCCGGCCTCTGCTCCATGGGGAGACTTTTTCACAAAGTAATGACAGTGAGTCTTTTAAAATGTGAGTCACATAGTGACACTCCTCTCCTTCAGTTTTCTCCCTACGACCTTCCGTCTTACATTAAATTATGGAGTCCTTAAAACGGTCCTTAAGGCCCTGGATATTCAGTGGACCACACTCTACTGTGGTCACAAGTGCTGTAATTTCTCCTTCCTCTTAGTCCACTCCATTCAAGCCAACAATTCCAACTCCTACACCAGATTCCTACCTGTTGATCCCATCCAACATACTCCTGTCTCAAGGCATCCATCTTTGTTATAACCTCTGCCTAGTTCGTTGCCTTCAGATCTCTTCTCACCACCTCCAGATCCATGGGCTTGCTCTGATCCTGCTCCAAAAATACACACACACATATGCACAAAGTCCCCGCCAGCCCCCGTATCCTGCAGATCTACCTTATCTCCATTTAACATATGAGACAGTAGTTTATTATCTTTGGTCCCCAGCTGGAGGACAAGTATGTTTGCCTGTTTTGTTTATTGCTGTAACCTTAGTGGCTAGAACGTTATCAAACATATACAAACTGCTCGATACATTTTTGTTAAATGATTGCTCCATGTTAGTCAAATTCCTTTTGAACAAAGACAGCCACCTAAAAGTACTTTAAAGAACAAAATTATTAAAATGTACATGCAGAAAACACATTGGAAGGCAAAACACCAAAAATGTCCGCAGAAAGGTCAGTGATTCGTCATGACCTAAATTTCTTTAATGGGGATGGTAAAGAGAAGGAAGAATGATTAGGAGACAGGGAGAAGGAGGGGGTTAAGTGGCAGTAAGACTTAACCCGTGAGACTGATCATGTGGAAATCTTGAGGCTAAAAATCTACTCTGGAGACCAATGTCCAGAGGTAGTGGGAAAGGGGTACCGTCTCTGATGTCCAATATTATCAACAGATATCCTGCCCTCTGACAATTAATTATCTGTTTGTTTATTGTCTGCCATTAATGCCCCCCTCCCCACCAAGTCAGCCTCAGTGCTTCTGCCATATCCTCTTAGAATTCTTTACATTTCCGTGTGTACTAGCGACGTCCGTCAGCGTGTTTTCACTCCCAAGAGCCAGGAACCACATCTCTTTACAGAAGGATGGACCTCAGGCAGCCAGAACCTCCTGCCTGTGCACACAAGGAACTTGAACTCCCTGGGAATTGATTTCCCAGCAGTGGCAACCGCTTTCGCTAGTGGCTCAGAGTCGCAGAGGGACAAATACTGTCCCCTTGCTTCCCAGTCATGCCAGCCCGAGGTTTTCCCCACACTGTCTCTTGCTCTTCCCTGCAAGAATAAGTCCAGGTTCCTTTTCATGGAACTTTTCCCCCCGCCCCGGCACCTCGTCCTCGCTCAACCTCTTTCCCTTCCTGGCCTCACTTTCCCACTCTCCTGCCAGTCCTCCTGGGAGCACGTCCTCATAAATCACTTTCACACAAATCCTTATCTCAGGATTTGCTCCTGGAAAACCCAACCTGAGACTGTTGGTACCAGAAATGATCTTGGAGACTGAAACTCGGGGTAGGATTCTGGAGTTGGCTGACTCACTGGTGAGATGGCCATAGGAACTCCACTGCTGGTGACAGATAAAGGGACAAGGACTGGAGGCCATTGCTAACACGTCTGTGTGTGGCAAATCGGGGTGGGATACAAGGGGAAGGGGGTGCCCTGGAATGCGCAGAATCTCTAGCAGTTGAGACATATGGCAGTGGTGGTAATTACAGGAACTGTGGGGTTGTTGGTTATGATGAAGTACCGTCCGTGGATTGGAGAAAGGACAGTACAAATTTAGATCAACCAGTTATCGATTCAGAGCACAGCGTGAGAGCCACAAGTCCTCCATGGCGGCGTTTAAAGAGAATATCGCGTTCTGTAGCTGCAGGGAAGACCTGCCGAAGAACAAGACCGGGACCAGGGCCAGGAAATTAGCAAAGCTGCGAAGAAGGCTTATTTGCTCCGTGGCAAGTTACTTTTGCTAAATGTAGATTCTGACAGAGAAGGAATGGGATCCTGGGACTAGGGAGAGAGAGACCGGAATGCACCCAGAATCACTGAGCCCTCAATGCCCTTAAACCCCTGGGCCTGAGGAAAGGCCTCCATTCTTCTAGCCAGAGGACAGCAGCTCCCCCACGCTGCCAACTGAGCAGAAGCCTCAACTGAGACCAGTGCTTTGCAAAATTATACTTGCCAATCCAGATGGGTCAGTTCCTCTCTTCCTGTCTACTGCACCAGCATGAGCTTACAGACAAAGTACAGCCTCTGCTAAGGAAGGAGAGGAATTATTCACTGAAGGAGCTAAAGAGCTTGGCTAACAGGTGCTGGGAGGAGCTGAAAGAGTATGACTGGATGTGGTCACTGAGGACTGGAAAACGTAGACCAGAAAGCCGCATGGGGAGAGTTTGTTGCTAGGGGATATGCTCTTGTATCTTAACACCCCAGCAGGAGCACCAAGCCCAGTCCTAATATATCTAGACTGTTTTTTTCCCTGGGAGCTTTGAAAAGACCAACAACTTACATCAATGAGGTAAAAATACCTGAACTTCCTCAGCAGAGTTTGAGAAAGAGATCAGCAGACTCCAAGAAGTAGGCAAGCTAATTGTGTAAAATCCAAGTCCCAGAAGACTCCCCCACCACCAAGTGACAGGGACTGCACCGCTGAGGAGGGCGCTGACATTGTCGAGAAGCTGACTGGTGATTGCTCTCAGCAGGCTAGGATTGAGGTAGGATGATGTTATTTTGCAACTGATGTCCTTGTGTCGGTGGGGAGGGTAGGATTTGGAGGAGCAGAGGCCAGATGCAGCACTTAACCACCAGGCGAAGAAGACAGTTAACCACAACTGGCATCAAAGCTGCAAGTTGCTATGGTGATCTCTAATAAACCCTGGTGTTTCCAGGACAAGATAGATGGGCAGACAGCAAGGACATTGCCTGCTCATATAAAATTTTAAAAATGTTTTTTAAAAAGATGAAGAGCAGATGAACAGAAGACTGGTGTCTTCTGTACTAAGAGTGTCCAGGCTTGAGCCAGTCCTCAGACACAGAGTCCACTGTTTGAAGGGAAGGCTATGTTCACCTGAAAGAGAATCCTGCAATCCACAGCAAGGATGTGCAATGTTGACACTCCCAGTCCTCCCCAAAGGGAACTACGGACACTTACACAGCCAACTGTACACTAGGACACAGGGGATACAGACATGCACCTTGTACTTTAAGCTACAGAGTTCACACTAACACTGATACCAGGAGTCTCCAAATTGTTACTCTTATAAGAGTGGGGACATATGGAGCCTGATGATAATGGGGTCCTGACCCAGGTCTATTCCACAGGGTGTCCCTGGTCCCACACATCTTCCACGATCCTTGAACACATGCACAGAATAATGTATATAGCAGCTGGCATTGATTACACTGGCTCTTTGACCTATGGAGTAAGGGACATCCTTGCAGAAAAAGCCAAGTGCAAGCCCCTGAACTTGTGCCCAAAGACAATAAATCAGAAACAATACCACGGCCAAGTGCAATGGATGAAATTAGCGATTCGCTCAGATATTTAGAGTATGCAGAGGCAGTAATTTCCACTATATCTCCACTTATTTGACAATCTGGACCCTGGAAAAAAAACAGTGCCTGTGGCAGATGACTATAACTAAGTTGTGGTTCCAGTTGCATTAGCTACACCATGTAATGGTATTTTTTTCTAAAACAAATGCACTCTTTTCACCAGTTATCAAGAAGAAGGATCAGAAGTGTTTATTCAAGTGAGTGGGTAGAGTTCTACCCTTTAACAACATAATCTGGAGGGACTTGTGTCAGCTAGACACTCCACAGACCATCACACTGGCCCACTGAATCAGTGATATACCATGATAATTGGACCTAATGTGCAGTAACATGCACTCTGAGTGCCTGGAAAGGGAAATGTGCTATGTGGGGAGGGAGATGAAAACCCACTGAAGTTCAGAGACTTGCCACATCAGTGTTGTTTTTAGGGGGCTGGTGATTTGGAACAAGCCACAGATCTCTTCCAAGATAAAAGACTGAGTTACTACACCTGCACCTCCTCCAGCTACTACGAAGATAAAGAACAGAAGTCAGCAGCCCTCTGCAGGCTTTGCACTTGAGGAGCTTTATTGTATGATTGGGACAGCTGTCAGATCAAGAGAGGGCTTTGAAAAAGACAAGGAAAAAAAAAAGGATGGGAGAAAGGGTATAGATCAGGTCGTAGACTGCATGCTTAGCATGGCCGAGGTCCTGGGTTCAATTCCCAGTACCTCCTCTAAAAATAAAGAATAAATCTAATTACCTCCTCCACCAAAAAAAAAAAAGAAAAGAGAGACAGACAGACAGACAGACTGAGGGAGAGGGTTTTGTGCCAGGTTTAGGCTACTATGTAAGTGACACTGCTGCTACCTGGGCCATCTGAGAACAGATCCCAAGGTGGAAATATCTGTAGTGAAGGTACTGTTTGGATTCTCTGGCAAGCCCCAAATGGAGAATCTCAGCACAGACCCTATAAGGGCCTGGAGAATAGCTTTGACATTCACAGCAGAAAATTATATGCTCCATTTGATACCTTGTAATAGACTGTAATGGAAAAGAATATGAAAAGAAATATAAATATATAAAGCATATAAATATAATATATGTATAATTGAATCACTATGCTGTACATCAGAAGCAAACACAACATTGTAAACTGATTATACTTCTGTTACGGAAACGACAGGGCAGCCAAGAAACAAGCACCACTCGGAGGGTTGGAGTCCTCAGATGTATTACGCCGGCGGGCTCAGAGGGGCTTCTGCTCCGAAGCTCTGAGCACCTCCAAGACGTGCACATGAGGTTTTATAGGGTAAAGTACAAGCTTGGGGTATTCGGCCAATAGGCATGGAACAGCTTTAGCAGCATCATTATCACAAAAGTGGAGTCAAGGAGGCAGCAAACCAACATTCCAAAGCCAGATATAACTCTTTGAAAACCAGCTGGCTAGCAAAAAAAAAAAAAAACATGAACAGCAAACCAACACTAATCAACTTAGATTTACCAGTTAGTCCAGCAGAACTCAGATCAGTATTCCGATACTTAGATTTGTGAGTTGTCTTGTTAGCCCAGCCTGGCTTTTCCTTCACACTTCAACTAGAAGAAATTAAAGAGGCAAAAAACAAAAAAGGCTTCAAAAAGATGAGATTCCTTTGAAACTAAAATAAAAAGAAATTATATAGTTTATTTGAAAACAAAAATCTGGCATGCTACTGAGTCACTGGTGAGACTGAACAAGTGACGTGGGACAGTAACTGAAACACAAACAGAGATTCCCATCAGAAGCAGGATGCTGGTGCACTTACCAAATCGTAAGTTTCTCCAGGCAAGCAACACCTCATCAGACATCCAGGATCGACCCTGAGCGTGTCCAGAACTGCCAGTTCCAAACAGTGTCCCAGACCCTTAAACAGTCATCCAAACAGATGTCCCAGATCTCCATACCACCCACCTCTTGTGCACCAGTACCTCTTTCTTAGTCTTCTGTGGGATTCTTGACACCAGCTGAAAAGGAAGATAAAACCCAGGCCCAGATCATGGAGGAAATGGCTCAATGGGTTGATTAAAGCTGAAAATGGAAGGCAGGTTACTCTGCTTTCCTACTCAGGGAGAGCTCTGAAAAACAGAGCTGCTGTAGAAAACTCCTCCAAAGGGCAGAGCTTCGGGTAGCATACCGTCTCAGCCCCGCTGGTCGCAAGAAAAGTGGACTCAGATAAGAATACACATGAGCTTCTGTGCAGTGTCAGCTGGCTTCACTAATGGGTCAAAGCACTGGAATCAGCAAGATTGGAAGATTCAGAGAAAAGATTAGGGCGGAATAAGGACATCTGAGAAAGAAGCATGTGGATGGATCAGTGAGAATGGAACCAAGTCTGTGAACATTTGCACTGAGTGCTGATGTGCACTAGGTAGCAGCCCCTGCAGAGCATGAGATAAACAACCCGTGGACAGGATGTGTCATCCTACAGATGCCAGGCAGCCTCTGCCCTTGCCCATCCCAGTGCTAGTGCAGTGGACCCAGCTGCCACGACAGCAGAGATGGAGGTTATCCATGGGCCTGATGTCCTGGGCATCTCTCACCAAGGCTGGTCTAACGATGGATGCTGTTGAGAATCCAACCCATCATCCCCAGAGACAGATACTGAATCTTCAATATGGTGTCATCCCATATGGGGACCGAGCAGCCACCTGGGGGCAAGTTTACTAGGTTAGACCCATCCCACAGTTCCAAGCATGAGTCTGCCTCTCCAGCTCATAGTGCCTCGGTGTGTGGAGTCAATTCAGTGTGGGTACAGATGGATCTGAGCAGTCTGGAGAGGACACTGTCAGGATGCCACCATATCCCATCTGACCCCTTTACCTTGTTCATGCTCGCAGGCATCTGGGTGTGCCTTTATTTCCAACATCAATCACCCGCACCTTTTTAGGCTTCTGTAACTCACTCTGCCTGCCTGAATGGGAGAGCTGAGCATGCCTCAGGAAGCCTGAAGGTAAAGGTGGACCACAAGCAATTCTTACTTCCTTTAAAATTTATTTCAGAATCTCATTTTATATGCAAATGATTCTATCTTCAATTAAATATCCCCTCTAGGTTAAAGGAGCCTTGTGTTAGAGTTCTCCAGAGAAACAAAACCAACAGTATATTGGTTTTCAGAGAGAGAGAGAGAGAGAAATTTATTATAAGGACTTGTGTCACAAGATTATGGAGGCTGAGAAGTCCCATGATCTGCCACCTGCACACAGGAGACCCAGGAAAGCCCGTGGTGTAATTCCACCCTGAGTCGCAAGTCCTGAGAACCAGGAAAGCCAGCGGATCAAATCCTAGGCCAAGGCAGGAGAAGACTGACGCCCCAGCTCAAGCAGACAGGCAGGAAGGGACCAAATCCTCCCTGCCTCCGCTGTTGTTCTACTCAGTCCTCGACAGACTGGATGATGCCCGCCCACCCGGAGGACAGCAGTTCGCTTTACTGAGCCACCAATTCAAATGCTAATCTCGACCAGAAACATCCTGACTGTCTCCTCAGAAATAATGTTTCATCTGGGCTCCCCACGGCCCAGTCAAGCTGACAGATGAGATTAACCATCACAACTCCCAAAAGATGGATGAAGAATTCGAATTCCTAAGCCACACGGGAACAAGAGGAAAATGGTAGCTTGCACTATATCCAACACTGGCTCTTGCATCCAACCTGGGTCTTGCTTTTGTTAACAGGGGGCTCTTTAGAATGGTTCATGGCTTCTCAAGATACTCAGGTAGCATGGGCTCCACAGAATAGACTGTAATTGTGGAGGAGGCCAGTTCAGCTCCTGGGGAATTTACACATGACCTGAGTGTTCTGTTTAGATCCCTGCGTCCTGACTCCAGGACGCCCATGACTGCTCTCTTTGCTCAAAGCCCATCCCAGTCACCGTCATCTTCAAGGAAGAAAAGCAATGATATGTAAGGTTGAAATTAAAGAACAGCAAATCTTGCCAATTCTGTCTTCAAATAAAAATCCCAAATCTGACTTCCAATCCTTCTTTCACCAATACAGTTACATCAAAGCTATCATCATTCCCCTCCTGGATTTTGGTAATACTTTCTATTTTCCCATTCTTGCCCTTGAACCCATCTAGTCTAATCTCAATACAGCCGGTATGTCCTTTTAAAATATGTCAGACTCTAATTTGAAAAGATACATGCACCCCAATGTTCATAGCAACACTAGTTGCAATGGCCAAAACATGGAAATAACCTAAATGTCCACAACATATATATACAATGGAATAATACTCAGTCATAAAAAAGAATAAAAGTATGCTATTTGCAGCAATATGGACAGAACTGGAGATCATCTTTCTAATTGAAGTAAGCCAGAAAGAGAAAAATACTATATGGTATCACTTGTATGTGGAATCTAAAAAAATGACACAAATGAACTTATTTACAAAACAGAAATAAACTCACAGACATAGAGAACAAATTTATTGTTATCAGGGAAATGGTGGGGGGTGGAGGGATAAATTGGGAGTTCAAGGTTTGCAGATACTAATTACTATATATGAAACAGATAAACAACAAGGTCCTACTGTGTAGCACAGGGAACTATATTCAATATCCTGTAATAATCTATAGTGAAAACGAATATGAAAAGGTGTGCCCACTGCTGTGTCAGTGAGCCCTTGCAGCGGTCTACTAGGTATCTAGTACCTAGTATTTAGTACCTTGCAGCTCTTCTACTAGGTATCTCTGTGCCCTGAAGCACCTTCCCTATGCTTCAGATGTTTTTGCCTTCTTAGCCATCAAACATTAACATTCCATGTCCTCAGGGAGCCACCTTTCTCCTTATTTGACTACACAGTCTTGCACACAGAAGAAGCTCAATTACTAGGAGTTAAGTGACTGAAGGAGTTACCAAGTTGGAGCTCATATTGCTCCCTGCTTGACAGGCTAATAAATCGAGAGACAAGTTGCTGAGGCAAGGAACAACAACTTTATTTAGAAAGCCAGCAGACTGAGAAGATGGGGGACTGGTGTCCCAAAGAACCATTTTACCCGTGTCAGAATTCAGGCTCCTTTTATAACAAAAGGGGAGTGGTGTGGTTAGTTGTTGCAAACTTCTTGGTGTCAGAATCCTTTGTTCTTGCAGCTGTCCACGTGGGTCAGGTCATGGTGTCCCTGTAAAGCTCCAACAAGATAAATGCTACTTTCTATTCTGCAACTTTTTATCTGTATATGAATGGGAAAGTGTTAACCCTCAAAGGTCAGGACCTTGAGGATGGGCTCGCCTGTCTATTTCAGGCTCCAGGCAACATCCTTTTACAAAATGTGCAGAACCAGCGTGACTGAGCACAAGAAAGAGCACAGGGTTAGGGCTAAAGGAGCAGGTCTCATATGGAGTCAGGTTTGTTCTTCCCCATTACAAAGGTGGCAGCTTGCTCGTCTATGCTAATGAAACAGACCTCCTGTCCTTTCAAGGCCACGTGTGCATTTGACAGGGGCCTCTAAGAGACCTTGCACACAGGCCTCACACAAAAGTTATCATTTCAGAGGAGGCGGAGATAAATTAGGATGAGTTTAGACCCAGGGCAGGTGGTTTGCAGGAAGGACCTTGTAGGGCCCCAAGGTCATTTAGGAATTCAACTGTCTGAATCATTTATTCAGCAAAGAAAATGCCATTGGCTTTTTTATTTATCATGCTAATGGGACTCTATTTCTAAGAAACAAGAATGAATAAATTCTGCAAAATGGTGTAAACCTGAAAGCGTTCGCTGTCTTGTCCTCACACAAACAAAAGCTTATCCTGACCCAAAGAAGAAAGTCCAAGAGCAGAGGTGTACAAACATTTGCATGGAAAGGAAGCCCACAATATTTGGCTGACTTTTACAGAAGCGCACACTTCTGCCTGCAAGCTGGATATCTAATGTGTGCAAAAGTCACTACAAAATAAAAATGTGTCCTAAAAAAGAGGTTCCTGGAGATGAGTTCAGAAATATTCTCAAATACAAAGATACACATTCCATTAAGTCCTAGAGCTCCATTGTACACGACTGTGACCACAGTTCACAAATCTGTATTGTACACTTAAAAATCTGTCAAGAAGTGGATCACATGTTAAATGTTCTTAAAACAATTTTTAAAAAAGAACCCATTATCATGGGTCCATGAATATATGTGATTGTGTTGATCATTCTAATTCATGTTGATTAGCAATTCTGTGAAACAAAATAGTTAAGTACATTTGCTGCTGCTAAAAGCAAATTTACCAAAGAAGGGGAAAGTGGATACTCAACAAACTCTTTATATTACGCTGGGAGCTATAAATTCTGGACTGGAAAAGTGTCTAATACACAGAAAATGGGAAGAAAAGGGCCAGAATGGCCAGTAAGTGTTGAAGAGGGATCTTGAAACTACTTTGACCTGAAAAACATTTCAAAAAACGAAAGCAGTGATTTATAAACTGAAGCACAAATGTAAAACCATATTTGGGTCATCTATTTTCCAAGATCTTTCTGACAACACTGCCATCTGGAGACTCGGTTTGACCAAGGACATGAGACTTTAAAGAAAGTTGGACACAGACACTGAAAAGGTTCCCGGTGAAGTCGTTCTTTGTCCCTGGTGATTCTTACACTGTTTGTCACTGCAGCCAACAGATGACGGAAAAATGCACAAACTGAAATTTCTTTTGTAAAATTTTAGATGTGCCGAGTTACAAAAGCGAAGATAAATCACCTCTGTAATATGCTAATGTGAAGTCTGGATCAGTTAATATGTGGTTTGTCCATTCAGAGGATATTATTTTAGGAGAATTAAGAAAATAATAATAATACATTGTAATCTTCATGAGCATGCCAATATTCATAAATATGTTCTTTTTTTTAATGTTTACGCTTTTTTTTCTTTTTAATGGAGGTACTGGAGATTGAACCCAGGACCTCAAGCACACTAAGCATGGGCTCTACCACTGAACTATTACTCACCCCCCATAAAAATATTCTTTAATTTATTGGTTTGAGATTGCAAGTAAATAGATGTGCTTCTAACCTCAAAACGAGTAGGATCGCAAGACCCGAGAAGCTAGAGACAAAGATAACTCACGTTTCCACCCTATTTCTGTCAGCTGCTCTCAGAGAACCTTAGCAGCCTCTGAATCTGCTTCCCAAGAGTCCCGTCAAAGGTGTCCAAGTGTTTGCAGAGGGTGTGATGAGCATCCCCTGGGTACCAAAAGTTCCACGTCTTCTTCCATTGCTCCCACTGGGCACGATGCTACCTCCACTGAGAATAGCTCCCAAAGTTGCCTCTTCTGTGCTGGTCGGCCCTGCCATTCTTGCATGGTCTGCCAGGCATGACTACCATTTTCCAGAAGGCAGCGCTGGGTATCCCCACCACTGACAATGTGGGCCCCCCACAATACAAAATTGGAGTGGCAGTGGGTGGCCTTCATCTTCCTCTTGTGGCTCCTTCTCCAAGACAATGTCAAAGCATGATGGCTTTTGTCCAGACCTTCCAGAAAAGTCCTTCTCCCAAGTGGTCTTCAGCCTCTTATCCAAACAGATCCTACATTCTCCAAGCTGTCTGTCATCTTTCTCACACAAGAACGTGGTTAAGAGTTTGAGGTCTGTGCAGCGAGGATGGGGGAGGGTAAGAGCTCAGCGGTAGAGTGCATGCTTAGCATACACGAGGTCCTGGGTTCAATCCCCAGCACCTCCATTAAAGTAAATAAAACCGAATTATCTCCCCCCCAAAACATACATAAATACATAAATAAAAAATTTTTAAAAGAGTTTGGGGTCTGATCCAGGGAAAAAGTAAAGAACAGATCCCACTCATATCGGAGCTGTGGGTTATCAAAAGGCCTTCAGAGATTTAAGCAATGCTGAATTCCACATAGAAGCAAAAAGACTGACTTTCTTGAGTTTTTCTGTGTGTTCTGGGTTTAACATAATGTGCTAAATGTCTTGTGGAGACTTTAGTTCAAATTGCTTTTTTTTTAATGATTTAATTTCTTTTTTAAACATTTTTTAAAGCCCCTCTCGCCCATGGATGCGTTCGCTGGTTTGTGTGGCACGGCTACGGGACACACGTTAGTTGCAGAATCCAGGTTGTTCTCTCACATTTTGTATCCCCATCTTCATCCCCGTTCATTCTTCATGAGATAGTCTATCAATCCAGCTTCTAAATTTTACTCCTTCTTTACCCGGCAGCAGAGATTTCATTTCCAAAATTCTCTTTAATCTCTTACTTGAATATCCTCCTAGCAGGTCCCCACACCAGACTTCCAAGCATCCCCCACACCCAGCTGTGTTGGGGACAATGGTCAGATTCAAGCTGGGCCCTCAGTGGACATGACAGAGCTATTACATGAGCCACAGAGTCAGCTAAAACATAGAGGTGCAGCCCATCACGTGCAGAGAAATATTTGAAGATTGCAGATTCTGGGTACTTTTGGGCTTTCTGAGGATTATAAAGTCTTGTTGCTTTAAAATGACCAAAAATGACCAATTTAAAATGACTGGATAAAGAAGATGTGGTACATATATACAGTGGAATACTACTCAGCCGTAAAAAGAATGAAATCATGCCATTTGCAGCAACACGGATGGACCTAGAGATTATCATACTAATTGAAGTAAGTCAGACAGAGAAAGACAAATATCATATGATATCACTTATATGTGGAATCTAAAAAAGTGATATAAATTATATTTACAAACCAAAAACAGATTCACAGACATAGAAAACAAATTATGATTACCCAAGGGGAAAGGGCAGGGAGGGACAAATTAGGGGTTGGGGATTAACAGAGACACACTACTGTATATAAAAGAGATAAACAACAAGGACCTACTGTACAGCACAGGGAACTATGTTCAGTATCTTGTAATAATGTATCATGGAAAAGAATCTGAAAAGAAAATACACTTATATGTGTACGTGTATGTATAACTGAATCACTTTGCTGTGCACCTGAAATTAACCTTGTAAATCAATTACACTTCAATAAAAAAAATTCTAATGACCATTAAATCTATGGGGGTTTTATCATACCAAATCTGACCAAGTTTTTATAGCCTATCAAAGAGAGAGAATGAGGAAAAGCAGAGTCGGCAGGAGGCTACAGCTGGGACACAGGGACCCCGTTTCCACCTAGCCACTAAGAAGTTCTGCACTTGAGCGAGGCTGTTACACTCCCTGGCCCTCATTTATTACATGGAAGGGCTGGGCTGAGTGATGATCAAAGACCTTTTCAGTTATAACGATTTATTTCGGTCATAAAATGTGATTCCCTATAGAGACCCTTGAAGAGGGGGGCTGCTCCTTGGCTGGTAAGATGATTGTACCCAGCGGGAGACCTGGGCAAAAGGCAAAGAGGTTTTCAGAGCTGACAGTACAAAGTGGGAGGCTGCCAGCCAGCGGGAAGGAGACCGAATGCCATCTCAGTGCAAAATCTATCTTGACAACATGAAAACCAGCACGCTGTCCGAACGACGGTATTTCACTCTGTATAATCAATGTAAAGCAGATGAAACCCCTCTCTCAGAACTCTCAAAGGCCAAGTACATGTTAGAATTGGCTTAGTAGATAACCTTACAAGTATGTGCTTTGAGATTAAAGTGCAGTTCACAGGGATTCCAGCTAATTTTAAGAAAGGATGAATCTGACTCCATGTAGTTTCCTATCTGGTTTAGAACATCTTTTTTTTTTTTAAAATGTTATCTCTTAGGCAATGGATTTTTCCCTTAATCCCAGTGAATGTCAACCTTGTCAGCTACTACCAAAGAGAACCCTACCCAGCTGTTTCTGTGTAGGAAACTCACAATTTAAGTGCAGAGAATCAACACTTAAAAGGCAGTGGTAATACCCTGGGGGTTTGGCAGAGGAAAAAGTAAATTCCTTGGATCTTGTGCAGGGAAAAGATTCGCACACGGGGCATGCATATATACAAGCACGCACGCACACACCACCCGCTTCCCAACATTTTCAGGCTTCCTGATGGAAGTTTTGCTTTTCTTCAAGGAATTCAGAGATTTCTACAGCCTAAGCCAGGATTATTTGAACCAGAAGAAAGCCAAATTAGTCAAAGAGCCAGTAGGGCTAATAATTAGCTGTCTACAGGATTGTAAACCCGAAAAAGGCACAGTAAGAGATGTGTTTGGGTTTATAGTAACACAGGTAATAGCCATCAAAACTGGGAAGACCAGACACGATGATCATTTATATGGCGAGGCTTGTCCTTACTATTCAGAACTCTTCACGGTCCAGGAAAGAAAATTGGGATTCAAATGTGAATTTCATGTTTTGTGGCACCTTATTAAAATTATAATGAAAAATTCAATTCCTCCGCTTGAAGCTTCAGCGTATAATGAATTGCATAAAAGGACCGAAAAGTACAGGGGAGAAGAAGCGCAGTCCTGCGCGATAAAGTAGGAAGACTATCAGGCTTGGAGTCAGAAGACCTGGATTCTGTTCCCAGCTCTGCTGCTAACTGGCTGACTGATCTGGGGCAAATCGTTTCATTTCTCTGAGCCTCAGTTTTCCCATTTGTAAAACGTGAGGACTAGTTTAGATGAACACAATTCTATGATCACCAGTGTCAGATCCTGTAGCATTTTCTCTGTCAAGAGAGCCTCTAAGAAAATCATCATACTCTCGCATAATAGAAAAGAGCATTTCATTAAATCCATCACCTCCCGTGGGGTCTGAGGTAGACAGAGGAGCCCAAACATTTGGTATATGGATGCATCCAGTCGATCACAATTTATCTGCAGAATATCCCTTTTCTGACATTTAAGAAAGGTCAAAATTCTCAAGAGCTTAATAGGAAGGTTAATGTCTTTTACAACGGTATGGCCATTTGGTTATGTTGAATCATTCAAAGGTCCTTGGGACCGTGAAAAATGAATGACAGTGACCTTGAACATCTGCTTGACTCTCGTCCAGAGAGTCAGGGTAAGAGAAAGGAAGAATCCAGTGACTCTTTTAAGAAATGACATAGTGGCTGTTAGTAATATATGCAGTGCTCTTTTCGTATCTTTTCTACCTTTAGATGTATGTCCTGAGATTCAATTTTATTACATTGAAAGATTTCCGTGCAATGTTTCAGTAGTTTTCTACCCAGGTGGTAAGATGCTCTATAATTACAGCAAATGTAGGCTGGCGTGACACCTGCCCGGAGTGTTACAAGTGGAAAAGCCAAGAGAGGCAATTAGACATTTGACTGCACAGAGGGAGCTGCATTAGTGCACACACATTTTTACTTTTAAGGTCTTTTTGAATTCTCGGTTTGAGCAAAATGGTTGGTTAGCCTCTTTTGCCAGATTCTCGCCCTTTCACTCAGGTCTGCCGTGATCCTCCTCCCTGTGAGAAACAGAATGAGACATCACGTGTTACGGTGATGCTTAACTCACAGAATAAATTAGGCAAATTTGTTTCAGTAAATGTGTATGTTAAAGCTTTACTT
Source organism: Vicugna pacos (assembly GCF_048564905.1). Classification (NCBI taxonomy): domain Eukaryota; kingdom Metazoa; phylum Chordata; class Mammalia; order Artiodactyla; family Camelidae; genus Vicugna; species Vicugna pacos. The sequence continues at coordinate 5,487,203 of NC_132988.1, read as the reverse complement.
TATCTAGTGTTGAATGTTTTATTTGATAGCACAAGAGAATTTTACCATGTCATTTTACACTTTCCATAGTCCCAATGTGACAGAAGGCCACCAGTATTTAGAGAAACTTAAACCCTACTTTTTCACTCCTGACCTCATCCCCAATCTCACTTTATAAAAAGTTATTCGAATCCAATTGATAGTATATTCCATCTCGTCTCTGAGAAAAAAATCACTGGAGCAACCAATTAGTCACCTGATGTAGATAAATATAAGTGAATTTCAACATTGTCGCTATTGAAATACTAAGAATGACAGGATTTTTACTGCTCACTTCTGCAAACCTCCTACAGAACATCAAAAAAAAAATTTAATGTTTCAAAACATTTTTATAAGGAACAGCCCTGAGGGGAGGTTGGGGAGACAGTAGACTGAAATAGCAGATTTTCTTATTTCCAACTTTACTGAGGAATAATTGACAAATATAATTGCCTATGTTTAAGGTGTACAAGGCGAAGACTTGATATACACTGTGGAATGATTACCAAGGTCAAGATACTTAACACATCCATTACCTCACATAGTTAACTCTTTTGTGTGTCTGGAGAGAACGCTTAAGATCTACTCTCAGACACGGTTGAGTATACAGCACATTACTATTAACCTTCATCAGCATGTTGTACAGTAGATCCTTGGAGCTTAATTCTTATAACTGTAAGTTTGTACTCTTTGACCTGTATCTCCCCACCCCGCAGTCCCTGCCTGGCAACCACTGTTCTGTTCTCTGTGAATCTGATGTTCCTCCCTGTGGATGAAAGTTATGTCATGTTCCTGCAGCCTGCAGGCAATTGATGCAGCTCTGAGCGTATCAGGAGGGGCGGATACACTATGTGCAAGAGGGCACCCCATGCAGCTAGGTTTCAGAGCAGCAGAGTCACGGGGCTTTACCAGGGGCCCACAACCTGGGAATTATTTTCTAATCCAAGTGTGCACAATACTAACACCTGGATAAAGGTTTTTTAAAAATGATTTACTCAAAAACAAAAATTAAAAGGATGATCCACTCCATCAATCTTAAAAGCTCCAGGTGTTTTTGGGGGGGTTTTTTGTTTTTCTTTTTCTTTATTTTTTCAATGGGGGCACTGGGGATTGAACCCAGGACCTCGTGCATGCTAAGCATATGCTCTACCACTGAGCTATTCCCACCCCACCACAGATGTATTTTTTAAATGGAAAAATATCAGGATTTTTAATTCATCCCAATATTTGCTGTAATGCGGTTTTACAGTGTAAATATTCATAGCTATGAAATGACAGGGACGCTGCAATGACACATCTTACAAAACATTCTAAACTCCTGGGATGCAACGTACTGTGGAATGGCGCATATCAGGAAGAGTCAATGGTCAAAAGATCTATTTCCTTATTAAATGGTTCTCATCTTAATATTAGAAACATTTAGTTTTTGCATCAAACACCGGAATTATTTTATAATAGCTAGTTATTTTATTTGGAATATAGGTCTACCTTCAAAAGCCATGCATCTTGGAAAGGAGGAAGGTATTTAGAGGAAGGCAAGCCAGAGTGATGATGTATGGAATTAAAAAAAAAAATTTGAACCCAGATGTGTTTATTTATTTATTTTTTTTTTTGGCCAAAAGTCTCTTCACAAGTTTTCCTGTATTTTTACTTTCTCTCCAAACATGATATTAAATTCGGTAAAAAGGCACAGAATAATGATCCCCATGTCTCCTACAAACCTGACTATTACCCAGTTTTATTAACCCACATTCTTTGCTTGAGCTTTGGGGAGAAAAGCGATTCAACAAAGTTCATGGATGACCTTTGAGTTCAGAACTATTGGGAGAAAACAAAGCCTGCCCCTTATCTTAGAAAGTCTGACCTGTAAAACTTCCACTGTGATATGTGTCCCCAAGGGGGGACAGAGACAATCCCAGAGGCCCGTCCCATCCCGCCAACCAGTATCAACAAGACACGTTGACCTTTTCAGCACAGCATTACTCAAATTTTCTTCACAGCTGTCAACAACCCTGTCCTGCAACTCTGACAGTTTTTAAGGAACCTATTTTTCTCGCCTTGCCAAATCGAATTGTGAGTGAAATTGCATTGAAGTTGGATATGTTCTTGTTACCCTCGTGTCAGTTAAAGTCTATGTAATTCATATATTGTTCATGAAAGTTTACTGAAACATTTGGCGGAAGAAAATGTTTTCCAATTTTAGGACTTTGGAACTATTTCATTTTTAACAAAACAAGGAGTGTGAAGAGTGTTTTTCCCCTTCCACAAGTCCCTCCAATGTCCTAGGGATAAAAGCTAAATGTGTAGAAATTAGTTGTTTGCTTCTTGAAGTCGCTTTACTAATCCAAATTATCTCAGCAGATAAGTCACTCTGCTGTTGGCTGAATATATAAGAAAGCTAAATTAATTTCTGCACATCATCAAGTGTAAGTTGCTGCCCAGAGGCAGTAAGATAGTAATTAGTGTTCTAATGATCGGAAAGAGCTAGAAAGTCAGAGGGAATCAAATACTGGTTGCGTTCCTCCTCTGGAGGCTGTAAAGTCACAACAAGGAGATTCCCGCTGACAAGAAGCACACTCCTGTTGGGGAGATGATTGTGTGGACAGAAGTTATATTGTAACACAGGAAAAGTGAAATATGGCGTAAAATGATAGTTAATATCGATTGGCTGAAACATCAAACAGTGGTACAAAAGTTCGACATGTATTAACTCATTCGATATTCAAAACTCAATGAGAATGTACTGTTATCGGTGCCATTTTACAGATGAGAAAATGATGAGACAAGAGAAAGATTAAATAACTTGCCAAAAATCACAGACAGCAAGGATCCAAGAAAGAATTTGAGCCAGCTTGTTGGATGCTAAAATCTTACTCTTTACCACTGTGATCATTGGTGCTCGCTAGCGCTGTTGAACAAATGTTGAAGTTGGAAAGGGGTGGCCACCTGCTTATTTTGGCCAATGACAAACGAGCAACAGTGATGTGTCATTTCCATCTGAGACTTTAGGAGCCAGGATGCAATTTACCCCTGAGGGGATCACTGGCATATATACCTAGTAAAGCTTCCACTGTCAGGGCGCCTGAGCAGTTACCATGAGCAGAAACCTCCTGTGAACCAACACTGGATGTGTCGCATAGGTGACAATTAAAGACTAATTATGTCACACCTATTGAGACTTGGGAATTATTCATTACTACCGTCCTGATACAGACATACCACCTATGCTACCGAGTCCAAACTCATCCCGCTCGCCACATGACAGGCCAATAAGTAGGGAGAGGGGGTGTTAGGGCAAGGAATAGCGAACAACTTGATTCGGAAAGTCAGCAGACTGAGAAGATGGCAGACTCATGTCCTGGGGAACCATCTTCCCCAAGTCAGAATTCATAATCCTTTTATAATAAAAGGGAGAGGGTGTGCTTGGTTGTTGCAAACTTCTTGGTGTTGGAATCCTTTGTTCTTGCAGCTGTCCACGTGGGTCAGAACATGATGTCCCTGCAAACCTCCAACAAGACAAATGTTACTTTCTGTTCTGCAACTTTTTATCTCTATATGAATGGAAAAGTGTTAATCCTTAAAAGTCAGAGCCTTGAGAATGGGCTCTCCTGTCTATTTCAGGCTCTAGGCAACATCCTTTTACAAAAGGTGCAGAACCAGCATGACTGAGCCCAGGAAACAGAGCCCAGGGTTAGAGTCAAAGGAACAGGTCTAATGTGGAGTCAGATTTATTCTTCCCTATTACACCTATTCAATGATGAGGTTCATTCAGGCTCACTTAATGACATACCCAGGTGAAAGCAGGACACAGAAAGAGAAAAAAGTTTAAGCAAAGGCCCTAAAGCTAGAAAGCACGAAGCTTCTAAGAACTGCAAATGGTTGTGAGAACTGAAGATTTTTACATTAGGATAAAGCCATAACATGCACATAAAATTTGATTTGCTTAAGAACTGACTTTTTTCAACAATCCCTTTTTTAAAGTCATGGTAAATAAAGAGTTCTAAATTACTTATTAGCTTATATACTTAGGGATGTCAACAAATCCTTAATTTCATTAAGACAAGTGTTAGGGGCTTAATCTTGTTTCATTGTTGTCACAGAATCAAGACAAAATTTTCGAAGAGACTGATTTTAAGCGGTCACTCAGGTTGTTAGTGGCAGACGGTCAGCTAGCAAGATCTCCTGATTCCCAGCATTTCTTGCTCCTTTCTCATTCCATTTTTCATTTTTACTTTAAATTTGTAGGTGAGCAGGAGTGATCTGGTAACATCTTTTTTTTCTCCTTTTTCAGTTTTATTAGGTAGAATTATTACAGTGCAACTGCACATAACACATTATATTGCATGTAAATACATATATACAGTATGTGCACATTTTTTTAGAGTAACATCTTATTTTAAGGGCAGATTCACAATTTGTTAAAATGTTCACTGGTGATATAAATACAAATGAGCTCAATTTCTCAATACCCCCTCACCAGCAGGCTTAGCGTTCCGAGCTGCAGAACAATGCTTATTGTTTAATAGGCTTTCATAATTATTTGTCATTTTCTGTGACAGGTAAAGGCATTGTGAATATTGCATTAATTATTTCTAAATTTTAGTTATGTATTATACCCTTTGATGAAGACATTTTTGTCTGATTAAGGATGAATATTGGCAACTTATTTTTTCATATATGGAGATCAACATTCCTTTCTCAGCTGATAGAAATTATCTCTGAATGATTTAGAAAACTTTGCCAGGTAAACCACCTTTGCTAAACAAACATTGCTTTGAAATGGGCTCACCTTTGGCAAATTGTTTTGGGAAGATGTGATAGACATGCGTGTTTACACCAAAAGGGCAGGTGTAGTGTAAGGGCAATGAAAGGCTGATCCGCTTTTTCAGCACTGAACTTAGAGGCAGAAAGTTTTGTTGAAATTGAAACTCAGGTCAGAATCTGAACCTCTGTCTGTCTCTCTTAAGTGCAAATTCAGCTCTGTAATTGCCTCTACTCTGCTATTGCCTTCCTGGAGAACTGGAAAATTGATGAGATATTGATGGAAGTTCTGCAAGATGGAAAAAAAAAAAGAGACAACAAAATAAATACACAAAATATAAAATAACGTTTCTATGAATATAGAAATTCTTTCTTTCACCCTGGGTTTCTTGAGAGTTATCACTCACCCTCTTAGATAATGAAAAGCTGTTAGGTATCCTTACACTTTCTCTGTATGTTGCCTTCAGTATTATTTGTCTCCCTTCCTTTACATCCCGCCCCAGATACATACACACTATACGCTACTTTTTGCATTTTTGCACTTCACCAAACACTTTTCTTCAACCACATTTCCTTTATAGAAGTGTCTTCAAACAATCTCTAATTCTATCCATCTGGTCATGCAATGTGTCTAAAACCCATACTGTTCATTTTTCATCCCTTGGGCAGATCCTCTTCAATTTCAGCTAATTTTTTCTCCTCAGTCAGCATTTCTCCTCACCCATGCATGAACGCTGTGCAGGGACAGAAGCTGTGACTGTAGTCTGCACAGAGCAGCCTTCAGTTCTTTCACAGGAGTGGGTTTGATAGAAGGAAACTTAAAACGATGTTCCTGTCTTTTAGCGTCTAATGCTAAATGATCCATTTCCAGTCATCCTACTTTCTGACCCAGTTTCTAAAAGCACATTCTCGTGAAAAACAAAGAAAGTTTATAAATAATGTGCTTCATTTCCTTGCCCCTTAGCAGAGAGAAGGAACGATTGAATGAAACTTCTTCAATTCTAAGAGAAGACTAAGCCAAGTATCCCTGCCCATAAATTCTAATGTTTGAAGGTTGTTCAGTGAAAGACTCTGCCTCCTCTGAGGTCCTTCCTCATCTCTTCTGTGTCCTTCTCTGCCCTGCTCCTTCTTCATGGGATTGACCAATATAAGGCTACATCACACTGGACAGCTAGCTCTTGCTACATGACTTCTGATTGGGCTCAACCAATGGGATTTATTGTCAAAAGATTGGAGGGCAGGGAAAAAAAGAGGTTGAAGTATTTTGTCCCCATACCTACCCACTCTGGGCCACTTTTACATCAGTGGCTGCATCCTTTCATGGGCTCAGCTACTATGATTCCTCTTCTTAGTTCCAGCTTTCACTGGACTCTATTAATGTTATTTCCTCTCCTTGCCCATTCAGGACTAAAAATGCTAACTACTCCTTACTGTTACTAATGTCTTGATATGGTAACACTCCTTAGTAATAAGTTCCCTCAAGTTTCTACACTCAGATACACACTCTCTTCATGAAAACATCTTGCATCACTTAAATTTCATTTCCCACCGGGAGATAGCTGATATAATCGGCTTACTTGATTGTTGTGTAAATTACAAGTGTTATTCCAGTGGAAGCTACTGCCAGACAATCATCTTAAAGGGGTAAAGCTAAAGCCACCTGTCTTTCAAAGAGATGTTTGTACACCCATGTTCATGGTAGCCCTATTCACAATAGGTAAAATGTGGAAATAACCAAAGTGTCCATCAACAGATGAATGGATAAACAAATTTGCTGTATATACACAATGGAATATCATTCAGCCTTAAAAAAGGAAGGGAACTCTGACATCTGCTACAATATGGGTGAAGCTTGAGACTATTATCTCATTAAGTGAAATAAACCAAGCAAAAAAGATAAATACCATATGATTCTACTAATATGAAGTTCATAGGGTAGTCAAAATCACAAAGACAGAAAGTACCATACTGATTTCCAAGGGCTGGGGGAGAGAGAATAGGAAGTAAAACAACAGCCTGATGTGTGAAGAGTTTCAGTTTTGCAAGATGAGAAGAGTTCTGAAGGTGGATGGTGGTGATGATTGCACAAAAATATGAATGTACTTAATGCCACTGAATTGGACATATAAAAATGGTTAAGATGTGCACTTAAAAGTGGTTAACATAACAGAAATATTGTGTTATATGTATTCTACCACAATAAAGAAATTGAAAAAAATAGTAAAACTTGATGCAATATGTGAGGAGTAAATAATCCATGTAAAGCACTCAGCCCAGGCCTGAGAAATAGTACGTGTTCCTGGCTATGACTGTTTTGCTGTCCTTGATGCATTTATTCTGTTTCAGCTTTAACATCCTTATGGTAACAAATGATAGTTTTAGTCGCGGTGCTGTTTCCTTTTTACACTGAAGAAAGCTGTATGTGCAAGGTTTTGCTTTACAGAGCATTCATTCATTCAAAGATGCTGTTTTCTGTGACCACTGGTCTAGAGGGTGCTGTTGGAAGCATTAAAGAAGGTGCCTCTAAATGAGAACGTATAAGGAAGTTTCCATGGAGGAGGTGGTGTGTCAGCTGGGTTCTGGCAGACCAGTAGGAGCCAGAAGAAGTTCCATGAAAAGGTAGGAAAGATAGACAGAGATAGTTAGAACATGCAGACAGCCAGGGACCTAGAATTATGGAGTGTGGTTAATAAGGAATTTCCTTTTACTTTCCTATGGTGCTTTGTTTAGAGTTTCATCTCTATGGATTTAAAATAAAATAAAAATAATACTTATGAAGTATTCGTGTAAAGATCCGTACACCCCAAAGATAAATATGTAGGTAAATGGATTTCTTAAAGCACAACAGATGTTGATAAAAATATTTGCCATTCTTTTGACTGACTAGCATCTAAACTTATCTCCTGTGTGGAGGAATCTTCAATCTTTTGAGTCTCAGAAGACTCAGCATTCCATCCTAGAAGCTTAAGATTTTCAAGTCCTCAACCTCCCTTGTAAATAAGTCAATGTGGTCCAGGCTTTGCCAAAGAGACTCAGTATCTTAAACTTGAATAGGGAGCTGGAGACATGAGGAATTAGGAGATAAAGGAACAAATTATGACCTGGAAAGCAGCCAGAACAAGATCAAGATCCTGGACAGGAAGAAAAAAACTACTCAAATGGAAACACATGATACCTTTCATGAAAAAGGAAGGACGACTAAGAGGTGGAGCTAAAAACCCAGAGAGAAGAGCCAAAAGTCCTTGAAAATTAATTAATCTTTGAACATTTTCCAAGCTATATTTCAGAAGTTCTATCAAGCAATGACTCCTTAGTGCATTCCATTCCCTTTTTTTTAACAGTAATGTTTATAATAAAGAGTTTGTGTCTGCCCCACCTTTGTTCACTGGATGTGGACGTCAGCGTGGTGTGGCAGCAGGGGTTGGGTGGTGGGGAGGAGACACTTTATCTCTTTAGTTTTACAGGGCTACAGGTTGAAGGGATGGGTACTTGAAAGGCTGTATTTAAGGAGCTATTCTTGATGATGAATCCCGTCCACACCTGGACCTAATTTGATAAGAATCTGGACTTTAAGCTGATACTATATAATGGGATGAAACTCTGGGAGGTGTTGGGAGTGAATATATTTGTATGCACAATGGACATGAATTACTGGGATCCAAATGATGAACTACAGAAGACAGTTCCCAAGGCGGCTCCCAATGGTGTTTGTCTTCTGGTATTCAAGCTCTAGTTTAATTTACTCCACTTAGGGTGGGCTGGATTTACTGACTCTGGAAGACTGTCACAGAAGGTTTATGATGACATTAGGTTATAAGAAGACAGAGAACCGGGGCTCCCAACTTTCATGTTCTCCCTTGCTCTCCCTTGCTCATTCTAAAGTAAACCAGCTACCATGTTATGAATTGCCTGATGGAGAGATTCAAATGGTAAAGAATGGAGGGAGGTCTCCAGCCAACATCCAGAAATGAAATAAGACTCCCAGTCCAACAGCCTGCAAAACTAGATTTTCCCAAGAACCACCTGAATGAGCTTGGAATTGGTTCCTCTCCCAGATGAGTCTTGGGATGAAACCACAGCCCCAGCCAATGGCTTGAAGGCAACTTCATAAGAGACCTTGATCAAGAGGTACCCAGCTTAGCTCCACGTACACTCCTGACTCAGAGAAACTGTGAAAATAAACAGTTGTTGCTTCCAAGGATTGAGGTAACTTGCTACACAGTAAAATATAACCAGCATGCCTCTCTAAAGAGTTGCAATATAATTAATTTCCTTAAATAATGTTTAAAATTAAAAATAATCTAGAAATGACATTATTGACTCATTACTTAGAAATATGTAAGAAAAAAAGTTGAAAGTGGTTGCCTCTGTATCTCAGGACTAGGGAGCAGGAAGGGGTGGGGCGAGGACTGCTGCTTTTCATTAAACTCTTTGACTTTCAAAAGTTTGCCTCACACTTCTAAAAGTCTCTTCCAGAAAAATCCCTCCTCCGGGGCTTCTGAAGAGCCAGGGCTTCATTTTAAGATCTCAAAATTGCATAGCATTGTGTAGTATTAGGCAGCATTTCAAATGCATTACCCCTGTAATGCTCTCATTTCCCTCAATAGAAGATGAGAATAGCGCCGATTTTGACATTGTCCTGAAAGAAGAAAAGAAGGACTTGCCGACAGAAGCATTCCGTAACTCTGGGATGAGCAGTCAATTCATAAAATGTCAAATATTAAAATTATCTGAGCAGCCCGACACAATGAATTTGCAAAGAGAAAAAGACAGAACGTGTGAGAAAAACTCAAGAAAGGCATTCATAAACTAAAACTTAGAAAAATAATAATAAATCAGTGTAATTTGACATTGAACTGATAAGATCTTGCTTAATTTAACTTCTTTCATTAAAAAGTCACGTGGCTTTCTTTGTTTTTTTCCTTCTGAACAATAGGTTACATCTATAACCATGTCAAAGACAGAGAAATCAAGAGAAATGGCAAGGCTCCGAGGAGCGGGTAAAATGCTAGGATTTGAAGGACTGGGGTGTAATCACCACCACTGACCTTGAAGTGCGTGAACTCACTTTAGTGACTTAAAAACCATCCTTGGAGTAAAAATGAAAATAATCGTGCACTTCATAAGGGCTGTGTTGAGACCAACAAATAAAATGGATCATAAAGCATTTATGAAAATAGAACCAAAAGGCTTGGAACTATGCTGTACTAACAACATGTTGGTGTCCTCATTTAAACCCTAGAAATTAAAAAACTTTGACTAACGACCTAAAAGCATAGAGATGGGGGGAAAAAATGGCTGACAGTTTCCAAAGCAAATTCCTCTCCTTGAAAGAAGGGTCAAAGGTTTACCACTCAAATATAATTAAAATGAAAAACAAAAGAAGTCTCCCAGACTGAAGTATGGCAAGTAATGAAAATAAAAATGCCACTCACCCACCACCCCTGCGATTTGTTGAGGGACTGCTATGTGCCAAGCACCGTACCGAGCAATTTACTTCCACTCTTTATTTACTCATCACAGCACTCCCACCAGCCGGGTGTATTTATACCTATGTTATAAAAGGAACTTAATAATAAGCAGGTCACACAGAAAGCAGTTGAGCTGGTATTCAAATAAGGACCCACTGGAATGTAAAATCTGGTAGACAAGAAACAGAACATTGGGAATATAACTGCCCTGAAAAGATGTTTTTTGCTTTAATGAAGAGGAAGATTGCAAGTTCTTTGTTGAGAAACATACTAAACACCCATCCACTGTCCCCCATCCTGGGCTCTGCTGGGCGGCTTAGGCAAACATTTCCTGTCTCAAGCGCCACCCTACCTCAGCCACCCCGCAGGACCAAGAACAGCCAAGCATCCTGAAACCCGTCCTCAATTTTTTTTTAATTGTCTAATTTCTCCAGCCTACAGTACATACAAAGAATTGAAGTAATGGGAGTACAATAGTCCAAACGTATATTGCAGGCTTTTCAAGGTAGGATAGAAACAATATACTTTTTTTAGCTACAATTACAGATCTATAAGCCTGTTCTTGAAATGTATTCTAATGGCTAGGGATTCATATTTAAAATGTTATCACCCCTACAGACAATTCCAACTTAGAACAAATTCTATTTCAAAGATTCATTTGAAACTCAAAAAAAAAGAAAAATTTCCCATTAAGGCAATGCTATGCCTGGTGGTCACTGCTCCAAGGCTAGTCCACAGAAGCCTCATACTAAATAAGAGATATCACAGAAAATAAATCACCTTTTATAATGAGATTTCTGTGATAAAAACAGCATCTTAAAAGAAGTGACGTAATGGCTTAGAAACTGTAAGAACAGAGATGCCTTTTCTGATACGTGGTAAGAAAGATAGGTAGGGTGAAGTTTAGGCGAAACCCTCTCTTCGTCCCCATTTTATCCTGCCCTTACCCTTACAGGCATGGCTAGTTTATATGGCTGCACTCAGGGTTCCCTTTAGCACTTCCTGTGGCCTTCTATTGGCATTTAGCTCAGTGTTTTAATACCTTATTTAAGTGTCTGCCGTTTTATGCATTCTGTCCCTGGCATCTTCCTAAAGCATCACGTGCATTAAACATATACTCGATAAAGGAATGACATCAGCAATAGGAACTCATTACCCTGTGGAACTGCTCCCCCAAAAGGGAAAGTCCTCAATTCTTGTCTCTCCTGAAAGAGAAGAAATAGACAGGAGACAAAGAGTCATGTAGTCAAGATTTTAAGGGTTTTATTAGCAAAGGGAAAGTGCCCCTCCAAGAAGGGGAGGCGGGCTGATCCAAGGGCGGGTAGCAGTGGTCTTTGTTTGCCCCCCTCTTCTCTCCCCTCACTTACAGGGGGTCTCTTGATTGAGGGCTCTTGCCCCAGGAGTGCTCGGTCATGCTGGTCCCCCTTTGAGCATGTCCTTACCCATGATGCACACAAAAAACCCACAGGGGAGAGGAAGCCTAAACCACAATGCCAACTGTATTACAATGAGCACTGGGTCACGTCCAGTTTGGTCCTTGTCGCTGCCTCACAGTTGCAGCCATCTGGTCCCAACCAGTTTCTTGCTGTCACTCATTTAGAGGAAGTAAAGCCCCTTTATGCTGGAGACAGGCACAACGCCATCTTCCAGACCCTCCTCCCTCTCCTGCACCTTGTCTGCCTGGTGCCCCCACTTACCTAACTACCTAACAGAATGACCCGGTTCTCCTGGCACCTTTAAAAATGGCACCTAGAAATTCAATGTCTTCCATAGAATGAAAAGTTGAAAACTGACAAAGCAAAACACTTTTTCAAAACAACGTACTAACCTGAATTTTCTACAAGCCTGTCTGCTTCTGCTGAGTCTATGCCCAGCAGCCAGAGGACCCATGGGACTCACAGCTCTGTTTCTCCACCTGCCAAGACAGTAACAGGGTCAAAACAGGGCAGCCCTAGAAACGCACGGTTAAGATTCTTCACAATGAACTGTCTTCCTGATGGAACTGCACACGCAGAAGTTTTACCAGCCCCCTACCCCACTATGACAGTACATGCCACATGCATGCTTTATTCCCTTCAAGACAAGTGAAGTGATAAGTGGTTTTAGGTCCAAGTGAAACCTTCAAAGGACAATCTGCAAACTCCACCACATATTACCACATTCACAATGTTCTGTTAGTTTCGGGTGTACAGAATGGTGATTCAGTTATACATACATATATTCTTTTCCATTGTAGGCTATTATGAGATATGGAAGGCAATTCCCTGTGCTATACAGTAGGTCCTTGTTGTTTATCTATTTTATAGACAATAGTTTGTATCTGTTAATCCTAAACTCCCAATTTATCCCTCCCCTTCTTCCCCTCTGGTAACCATAAGTTTATTTTCTATGTCTGTGAGCCTCCTACTGTTTTGTAAATAACTTCATGTTGTATCATTTTTAGCCAAGACATGGAAGCAACCTAAATGTCCTTCCCAATTTCTGTTGCAATTCTTCAGAAAAGGGGAAGGGAGCATCTGTCTTTCTCCTGCGTGGCTCTGGCTTAGAGTTCATTGTGAGTTCCATTAGTCGGGTTAAAGGGATCATTTCACTAGATCCTTCACACTGCTTCAGTTACCGACTCCTTCTCTACCTGACATACCAACAAACTGAAGATGGGGCATAGGTCAGACATCTACTGAAGTGTGGAGAGAGATGGAGCGGCTATGTTACCCCACTGCCCAGCAAACTAAGTTAAAAATGCATAAAAATCCACATCGCAAATCCCCTTTGATTACGCCCACTAGCCGTGCTCACTACTCATGTAAAATCTTAGCTTCCTCATCTTGTCCAGTCCCTGGCAATCTCCCAATTCTTGTTTTATTGATAAAGGCAGTTTAGTTCTTTTTCTCATTCTTATGCCTTCCAAGCCCTTCCCCTGAAGCTTATCTTTTCCTTACAGCTAAACGGTTCCTCTATTTCAAAGGGACATTCTGCCGCTTCCTGAGGTGGCTACAGTCTGCTAGGATCTTAAATAACAGATTGCTTCTCCTATGCACAGAGATGGAGCGGGTGTGATGGTCAAGTCTTTAGGGGTTTCCCGTCTCAAGAGGCTCCCATCCTCTGTAAGAACCTCCACCCACATGGGAATGGTGGGCGGGGCTATGCCTGTCCACTGAGCGTCTTCCCTGTCCCCACCCTAACTGGTAGAGCCTCCTGGGAACACAGATGGAAGCTGGAGGGACTGGGATCAGGAATTAGATACAGAACCTGAATCCAGAGAGAGCCTTGTGAATGCCAGCCGTCAGAGAGAGGAGCAGTGTGCTCCTGCTCAAAGGTCCCTCCGGGCTCTGGTTCCGTCCTGCTAGGGCTACGCTGGTCTGCTCCGGTCTGTGTTGAGTGGATACTCCAACGTCCTTTATTGCTTTAAACTAGGTAGTGTTCATTTTTATTGCTTTTTCCTAAGATACCTTTGATGAATAACACCTTCAGACAACCCACCCAGAAAACCACACAAATTCTCAGGACAAGACAAACAGCAATTTTTTTTTTAAGAAAATTCAGGTCAGCCTGTGTCCTCTGATCAAAGAGATAGTCAGCCATGATTGCGAGAAAATGAAATGAGCCTGAAATCTATCGAGATGCGTTCATTTTACAGAACAATCCAAGACATCTCATTACATGTGATACTGAAATTACCAATGTCAGGGGCTTCCAGCTACTTCTAGGGGAGTCAATAATTCCCCTCAGGAAAAGTGCAGAATTAAAATGGTCATTACAGTACAGCAAAGCAAGGTCTAGGAACACCTACCTCCACCATAACATTAGTTAAAAGATTTGGGGTGGGGGGGGAGATATCTAAAAGTTATTTTTTCTAAGTTTCCTTGGCTCCCCAAAATCTGTCATTTCCAGGAAGAGACTAAGAAACAGCGCTCTTCAGACTCCAACCTATTACAGAGATGAAACCAGCTGTGTACACAAGGCTGTTTCCTCTGTTAATCAAGTTATCATACCTTCTATGCCCTTGAATTTCAAAGGGAAACTTACAAATAATCTGATCTTAACATTTAAAACATGTAGTCTCCTTCTGCCCGCCAGACGGTAATGAGCAGTCTGAAGTCACTCAGGCTGGATTTCCTTTTCCTAATTGCCCAAAAATTAAATAAAAAACTCCCAACATCCCTTCTGCTGCTCCCTGAAAACAGGATAAAATACAGTAAATTCTAATAAGCCAAAAAGCGTGAAGTTTTCCACCTCGCTCCTCAACACCACATTTACATTCCCTTCCAAACGGCGCTGACTTCTCTGCCTCTTTATCTCCACAGAAATCAGATCACTATAGCTCAAATTCATGTAGCAGAGAGAATTTTCTTCTATTAGAAAAAAAGATTGTCTTCCATTTTGCAGCAAGGAACTTTTTGTTTTATTTCCTTAATGCAAGATTGGGGGGCAGGGGTTGGGGGGAGGGGCGGCTTGAATTACAGGACTATTTAAGCCATATTATTTAATTTCAGACTTGCTCCTTTACAGCCTATTACCTCAGCTGCCATCTCTCTTCCCTTTCCCTCATTTTCTGTTGGAAATTGATCTCATTGTTCTTGTCTGAAGAAAAAGACCCAGGCTCGGGGCATTTCAGTTGGCTTTGGTTCAAGAATAAAGGATCCCTTTTAAAGTGAAAATCATGGTTTTTGCCAATTCAAATCACATTACTCATTTCCCTCTCAGACCAGGCAGAAAAGCCAGCGGCTACACCCAGCAGGATCTGTGCTCACCAGCTAAGAGGTCTGGCCATCTGCCACTTCACGGACGGTCCTTGACTGTGTGACCTGTGGGTCAATGAGGAGACCCCAGAATCCTCCTCGGAGGGTCTTCAATTGGCAGCAACAGGCAAAGCACCATGCACTTCTGTGACTTTTGCGCTTGCCTTTAGTTTCTGCATCACCATTAGTCACCTAAATAGAATATTGTTATTTGTCACCAATTTGTAGGGGAAGATGGACACTCGAGCTTATTCAGAAAGTAAGGTATTCCAAGCAGTTCAGGAGATGTAGTCTCTCTGGTGCACTGTTTCTGGAATGCCTGCTGGAGAACTGTGCACACCTGGAATAGTGCTCCTGCAGAGCTCCCTTCCTTCCTCTAATAATGATCCACTTCTTTCATCCCCTTAGTAGGGAAGGACAAATCTGACTCCATGTTAGACCTGTTCCTTTAGCTCCAACCCTGTGCTGAGTCACAGTGGTTCTGCACCTTTTGTAAAAGAATGTTGCCTGGAGCCTGAAATAGACAGGAGAGCCCATCCTCAAGGCTCTAGTCTTTAAGGATGTAACATTTTCCCATTCATACAGAGATAAAAAGTTACAGAACAGAGAATAGTATTCGTCTTGTTGGAGGTATATATCGTGAGCTGACCTATGTGGACAGCTGCAAGAACAAAGAAGTTTGCAAGAACCAACCACACCCCCTCCTCTTTTTTTTAGTATAAAAAGGATCTGAATTCTGATTTGGGGAAGATGGTTCTCTGGGACACGAGTCCCCCATCTTCTTAGTCTGCTGGCTTTCTGAATAAAGTCATTAGTCCTTGCCCCGACACCTCCTCTCCCAATTCATTGGCCTGTCCGTTGGCAAGCAGAACGAGTCTGAACTTGGCGACACCACTCCCCCACAATAAGACTAATCTCGCCCCACAGTCCTCCTCGCATTAGCAACCAGAGACTCCTCATGTTTTGATTTCTGTGCTCTACGCAGGTAGTGAACTAGCTAGAATTCAGAGAAGTAAAATATGATCATTTCAGGGAGGAGAGTAGAGCTCAGTGGTAAAGCGTGTGCTTAGTGGGCACAAGGTCCTGGGTTCAATCCCCAGCACTTCCATTAAAATATATATATATGTAAATAAACCTAATTACCTCCCCCCCCCACCAAAAAAAAAAACCAACAACTACAACAAAAGATCTGGTCATTTCAAATAACATCATGTAAAGCAAATGTGGTAAAATAATAGCAACTGGGGGATCTCAGCGATAAGCACACGGGAGGCTGTTCTTCCATTCTCACAACTTTTCTCTACATGTGAAATTCTTTCAAAATAAAATGTTACCCAAAAAAATAGCATCCTCTTCTGAGTATAGGAGAAAACTTTGAACTCACCATAGTCTAAGAGTTGGTATTTGTAGAGGTCGTCAGAACCATAGAACAGCACAGGAAAAGAAAAATGTTCAGAAAAATCACCCCTGAGTTAAAGATGGAAGCAGATTCAAGGTTTATTATAGAAATTTATTCCCTGCTTGAGTTTATGAGTCCAGGTTCAAGGCAACCGGCCCAGGAAGAAGTTCGGATTGTGGGTCTCCAGGCTTCTCCAGACCATCGTTTATCTGCAAACGAAACACCCAAGAGGCTCCTCAATCTTTACATCAGCACCAGGCCAGCACAACCAAGGACAAATTAAAACGCAGTGAGCATAAAACGTGGCCTTGAGACAGATTAAAATGAGCAACGTATTCGCCCACGTCAAGCTGAGATGGCAACGTTTAATTAATAAAGATAATGATCCCTTATCAACACAGAATTATGCTCAAAGATGGATGTGTGGGGAGGCAGGCAGGGGGGTGAAAGGAAGCAGCATTCTGTTCCTGGGTTATGTGACACTACAGGTGACCCAGGTGGCTCTGCAGTGCATCGCCTTTGGGACAGAAAGAGATCAGCATCACAGTCACGAAACAGCAAACAAGCTTATAGTTGCTACGCATTACACAACATGGAGCTGGCGTGAGTGAAACTTCCTCCCTTCAATATTCAAGCTTCGTCTTCGTTCAAATCGCCAATTCTTTCTGAAGTTTTTCTAGATTGAACAGATATGCTAAGCACCCGGCACAGGTGCAAGAGAGAGACTGACTATTTTTTTAAATGGCAATTGGCCCCTCTGGGACATGTACGGATTTGCTGTCTCACGTTTTGCCTTTCAAGGCAGAGCCTTCTGGGGAAATGTTACCGAATAGAAAATATTTGACACAATTCAGGAGTTCATTTTCAGCCTGCCCCTAGGGTAAATATCACCTAAACCTCAAAAATGCGAACCCATGAACATAGAAAAAATATATATACAAGTTGCTACACGTCTCCTCTTAGCTATACCTGAAAAATAATTGGTGAAGTAATGAATAATTTTTGTTACCACAGTCAGTTCATCTAATGGATTAAATAACCAATGTCTGCAAAGAAAAACAAATGCCGCCAAACAGATTAATTAATCATGTATCAAACTCATGGCTTCAGGAGAGGGTCGCTGTAACTCAGTAACTAAGGCACAACTCTGGAGCCAGGTGCCTGGGTTGGAATTCTGCCTCCGCTGCCTCCTGGCTGTGCAACATTGGGCAAGTCACTTAACAGCTCTGTGCCTCCATGCCTTCCTCACATTAAATAGCAACAATAACAGTACATGGTTCATTTGGTTATTGTAAGATTAATGAGTCTAAATTACATAAAACCCTGGGAACCCTGCCCAGCACATACTGAGTGTTATATAATTATTGGCCATTGTGAGTAGAATCTTAAAAGTAAACTTTCTCACTTAAATGATTAGGTGATGGGACTAAAACCATTCAAAGGTTCACTTGTTTAGGACTATGGAGAACTGGATTGAAGTCCTTCCATCCTTACACCCACATGATCTGAAACAAGCCAACCCCTTCCTTGGAGATAAATAGGTAACAAACATGAATGATAACTGCTACTCATGAGACACGAAGGCAAGCTGTAAGAGGGAAAACTGGTAGAGGGGAAAATGATTTAGGAGGTTGTCTGAAGACAATGCAAATGAGACGTGAGCATACTAGGGGCAGTCCAGGTGGTGAGAAGCATTGGGATTCAGATTTGGAGGATTTGTTGCTGAGAGAACAGAAAGAGCAGGAAAAGAGGGCAATCGAAGATATTGCTTCTGTGTTTGGCCTGAGCAGCCAGAGGGCCGGTCCTGCCTTTAAGGAAGATGGGAGAGTCTGGGAACGAAGCAGCTTTGGGGGAGGAGAAATCAAAAGTTTAGTTCTGAACATGCTCATTTGAAAGTTCCAATTCTCAGTATTCAAGCAGAGACTCAGGCAAGGAATTGGATACATCAATCTGAAAATCACGGCAGAAGTCAGAGGTCAAGAAGACCAGACCCAGGAGTCCCATCTCGAGGACAACATCTGTCCCCCATACTAATTTTAAGACAGCTAATTATCCATTAGATATAGTCAACTGGTACAGTGAGCTAGATCTTACAACCTAACTACACATGTTATCAAATGCAGGAATGAATATTTTGATTGAAACCGGTTCACCATTTGGGCGTTGAAGATTGATGTCAAGGAATCCCAGTGGAAGGAGGCACTTTTCACTATCAACACAGAGCCAGTGTGAGTGTGCCCAGAATGAGGAAAAGCCAGCAGCTGGAACCCCAAATTGCCCCGCAGCAAGCGCGGCTGTTTCCCTTCTGCTGTGTATTTCAAGGGTTTCCAGCAGCTTTCAAAACCATTTAAGAGCCGGGGCAGTCAGCAGCCTCCCGGATCACTGCCAACGGCTGAGCGTTCTGTTAGAACCAAGCACACAGGAAGATTGAGCGAAAGCATCTCTATCTGTATTCTGTGCCTCCAGCACAATGTTTCCTTATGGAAATGCACGACTCAACTCAAGAATATAAGTTTTGTTTGGAAAGATAAAAGGAAGTCAAGTTTGGCACTCCGAGGAAGTGACTTTTAAACAGCTAGGCACCAAAGCACTGTGGACGGTGCACGTCAGACTCCAGAACCCAGGGCACTGCGTTAATAATGCAGTTACAGCCTCTGTCTCTTTCCATTCGTCAGCCTTTCTTGGAGCCAAACCCTCAATGCCACCTGCTTTGTGGTCTAAGCTGTCTTTCTGCAAGAATGTCCTAGCCTAAGGTCCTGTGATCATGTCACCGAGAGAGCGCTCTCAGGCTAGATGGGCACAGCAGCGTCACTGGGGGATTGGTGGCTTCACTTGGAGTTTTGCAGCACTGATATTCGTGTTTATTGTCCGTTCCTTACAGCACCCCTGAGAGGTCGGCGAGCACTGTTATCCTCAGCATCCAGTGAGGCAGAACAACACACTTGGGATTAGGAAAAGAGGCTGAATTGGGGCTGTTAGCATGCTATGTAGTCCAGAGACACACACTCTCATTGCGAGCAATGCATCAGCAGGAGTCCCGGGGTCCAGACTGAAAGCGAAAACACCAGTATGTTTCCCCGAGTGATCCCTTCCCACATACGAGGCCAGAGTGGGAACCCTCACGGTGGTACCCACAGCGTCACAACAGGTGTAAGGGGCGGCCACACTCCCCTCCCCAACATCCGTCCTCACCCTCATCCCTTCCCCACACATGCCAGAGACAGAGCCCAGACCCCTACTCTGCAAACCTCCCTCCTTCCCCAACACTCAGGCGCACATCGTCACCCACGACCAATAACTTACAGCACATCTCTAGTTTAGAAACTGTTTCTATTACGTGTCTTTGGAAACTCTCAACAATTTTGGCTTCTTCTCACTTAATTTCTTCCCCTCCGCGCATATGGCAAGTTGTGCTTTTTGAGGCATGTTTTTCCCCTAAGATACTTTATATTCCCTTAGCTCTTGAATAATGTCAATAGAACTTATTACTAAGCAAGCGCACTCATTCAAGTAGGATTAGAACTGTTGTGATTTAACAGGAAGACAGCCTCAAAGGCAGCTCTATTTTCATCCTAAGAGCATGGATTTCAGAACTAAAGAGACATGAGTTCAAATCTTTCTCCCTCACTTAAATCAGCTCTGTGACTCTGACGAATCACTGACCCCTACAGTGGCCTCATTCATAGATCTGGATGATATAATAGAACTTATAGGGTGGTCATGAGAAAATACTAATATATGATATATAGAGAGCTTGACACATATGAGGCGCATAATGTATGAAAATAATTGTGATTTTTAGTAAGTTTCTTGGGTTCTATGAATTTCATTCTCTTAACGAAGCCAAAGTCAAGAGAATGGTGCGGATTAAATGAGGTAATATACGTAAAGCCCCGCACAGTCATAACACAGGGCAGATAGGCAGGCAATAAACAATACTTCTCCTCCCGAGGGAAGGGATTGTCTGCACTGTGAACAAAAAATACTGCAAGCCACATCAGTAAACAAAGAATGCTGAAGCCACCAAGTCATCAGCAGCTGCCGCCACCCCCCAGTGAGGACTAAGCCTGCAGCCCAGCCGCTGCAGCCACTCACAAGGGTGCCCTCTGAGGGGACTCAGAATAAGAAAGGACAGGATACTGGCCCTAGATAGCTAGGTGCTTGTCAAAGGAATGAATTCAGTGAGCCCAAATGTTTGCTTCCTCCCATACACAGAAGAGCGCTAAATTCTTCAACTTGAGATGCCTGCTTTTCTTTAGCTAACAAGTAATCTTTTAATGTTCCAAGTACCTGGTCTTTGTTGTAAAGCTCCTACATATCCTGGCTCCTCCCCTACCTCTTCAGAGCAGCCCCTCAGAGCCATCTGCGAGGCTGTCACCCAGGGCTTGAAGGGGTTCGAGTCCTCAGAAATGTCTGCCAAATAAAACATAACTCTCGACTTTTAGGCTGTGCATTTATTTCAGCCGATAGCACCAACATAATTTTATTTTACAGGTGAGGAAACTAAGGTTTATTCTCAATGATCCAAGGCAGCAGAGTTGCAGTATCAGTTCTTAAGTCAGCCTCCTCTCTTGTCCAACAGACAGCTCATGCGGCTTTATGTTTATTAAAGAAATACCTTCAGAGGGCAGGATGTAGTGGTAGAGTGTGTGCCTAGCATGCACAGGATCCTGGGTTCAATCCCCAGCACCTCCACTAAAAAATAAATAAATAAATACGTAAATAAAAACCGAATTACCTCCCCAAAACATTAAAAGAAAAAAAGAAAAAGGTCATTAAAAATAAGACATTAAAAAAAAAGACCTTCAAATGCTGAGCACAGAAAGGCCACAACTAAGATGTTAAATAAAAAATTAATAATAATAATAGTAATAGTTAAAATGTAACCAGTATATATTATGCACCAGGTAGTGTTCGAAAGATTTACATGTTTTAACTACTTTAGTTAAAAAGGAAGATCTTGTTACGGTTCTCAGCCCCAGGGAGATGTGGGATTGGTCGTGAGCCCCATCTTCCCTTTGCCTCCTGACCAGGCAGTGGTGTGTTGGTTGGTGTTGGCAAGTCTGAGTCCACAGACAAGATGATTGTGGCCACTGCTCCAGCACGCAGCACGAGATGTGTTTTCCGCTAGCGATGGAGTTTGGACCGATGCGCTGGCGCAAGTCAGCATCAAGGATGTCCCCTGTTCTGCTTCATCACCTCAAGTCCCTTATCCAAAAGGCACCATACACACCCAGGGATACAGGCAAATGGGGCCTGAGGAGGGCCGTGGCCCAGGTCTCAGTTGAGTCCCAGGGGTGCACCCCACCAAGTGAGAGTCCTTGGCTTCATGCAGGAAAGAAATCAAGAGTGAGTCATAGTGGAGCAAAGGTAGATTTATTCAGAGAGGTACACACTCCATAGACAGAGTGAGGCCCTCTCAAAAGGCAAGAGGTGCGGGTTTGTTACATTTTAGGGGCTCAGTAACTTCACACGCTAACAAGTGGGAGGATTATTCTGACTACTTTGGGGAAGGGGCTGGGACCCCCAGGAACGGGGCCATCGTCCACTTTTTGACCTTTGATGGTCAGCCTTGCAACTGTCCTGGCACCTGTGGGAGGACCATTTAGCACCTCTCGTCTTTCACTGAGCGGATACTAAAGCTCAAGGCCCACTGGGAGTTGAACATCCTGCCCTCTTGATGCTAAAGGCTGCGTCGTTCTTTCAATGGTTGTGCCCTGCCCCCCTCCCTCCTGTCTCACCAGGAGATATGTTCTATTTAAAAAAAAAAAAAAAAAAGGAAAGTGGATTTTCCATACGCATGTAACTGAGAGGGAGCAGGCTAGCCGAGGCCAGACCGTGGTGGGGAAAAGCTCTGGGTTTTGCTGTGATTTCTATGTGCCATTGCATCATCTCAGCCTGCCACATTTCCATTCTTGTAACCTCAAGTGATTTTCAGCCGAAAATCCACTGGGCACACAGGCTCTTCCGTCCCTCCCTGTCCGTCCTCTCACTCTCCTTTCTCTCTCTCTCTCTCTCACACACACACACACACACATACAGAGACAGAATACAGCTCAGTGCCTCTTGGCATAGATTTTGGTTCAGCTTCATTAGGCCAACCATCTGGGTCATTTCAATTGCGTTTCCAGTCCCGAAATGATTGCAGCAACTGCATCAGCCCATCCCGCAATCCCACCTCTCTGACCCCCTCCCCACACCAGCTCCCTAAGCCCAAAACTTAGTAAAGGAAATAAAATTCATGTTTTTGGAAGATGGGAGAATTTTCCTTTAATCCACCCGGGGTCAGACGGCCAGAGCCGCAGAGTTAATCTCCACGTTGGTCAGAGCAAATGAAAGCCCTTCTGTCGCAGAATCATTACTGAGAGCTGCGTACCCTCTCCCCGCCCCTGCCTCTGATCTCCCTGAACTCTGTGATGTGACTAAGCTCATCACTGGGACAGCATCCAGCAAATGAAATGTGACTCTGTAATTTCATCTGCAACCCTCCAATTGTACTGGAATGGCTGCTAGGGCCTTTGGCCTCTTCTTAACTGCTGGACTTTATTTATGCCAAAGGAAACGATTATAGTTTAGGTTAAAATCATCACTTGCAGGCCCTAAGAATCCCCAAGCTTGCAGAGGGTAAGCGCCTAATGTATATAGAAATATAATTGCTGGAAAACATTGTCTATGAAGTCTCTCTACTACTGAGTTTTTCTTAAGTGTAAGATTTTACAGGTTGCAGAAAATAAAGACAAGTATTAGTCTTCAAATGAATCAGTCTGGTCGTAACAAATTCACTAGCCAATGACTTCATCAGCCCGTGGCCAAGTAAGAACTGTCTTTAAAGATTTAAGAAAACAGCTATCTTGAAGATAAATGACATCAGAAGTAGCAAGCTTTCTTCTGTTGGTTTTGTTTGCTAGACTGGATTTCTTAACTATCTCTGCTTCTCCTTGCTACCTAATTTCTTCATTTATCCAGCCAATATGTATTAATTTCTTTCTTTGATATTTATTACCACCTGCTAAAAAGTAAGGATAAAACTGTGAACAAGCCAGACACGACCCCTGCCCTGACCGAGCTTATGGGCAAGGAGAAGATGCAGAACAGTAAAGGAGAGTTTATCATACAGCGAAGAAGCCACGTGGCAGTGGACACAAGGTGTTACGGAGACCCTTAGGAAGAACAGCCAACCCAGACTCGGGACGTTGTGAAAACGCCTCAGGGGAAGCACCTTTCAGATAAAACCTGACTGATGGAGAAGAGCGGAGCAGACAGGCCTGGTGTCTGAATCTGCTCGGGCTATTGCAGAACACCAGAGGCTGGGTGACTGAAATAGGAAACATTTCCCACAACCCTGGAGGCCGGAAGTCCAACGTCAGGGTCCAGTGAGGGCCATCTTCCTGCTGTGTCCTCACAGGGCCTCCGTGGTGGGTGCACAGAGGAAGAGGGTGGTCTCACGTCTACTCCTCTTTTATAAAAGATGACTCCCTTCATGAAGACCCTACTCTCATGACCTATCTAACCCCAGTGACCTCCCAAAAGCCCCACCTCCAAATACCACCACCTCGCGGGCTAGGGTTTCAAGATGTTGATTTGAAGCAACACAAACATTCAGTCCACAGCAGTTGGGAGATATGTATTCAGAGCAGCGAAAACACAGGATGCTCAAAATTCAAGAGGCCGGAGAGATCAAGGCTCATTCTCGGAACTAACCGAGATTTTGTACAGCTGAATTTTAAAGTGTGAGAGAAAAGGAAGTGGAAAGAAGCTTGGGCAGTAAAAAGGAGGGGAGGAACATGGGGTTTATCCTAAGATCAAAGGTCTGCATCCTTAAAGTGGAGAAATGCCATAATTAGATTTGAGGGGTAAAAACATTATCCTGTTAATATAATTTGGTGCAGTCATGATGGAAAACGGTAAGGAGATTCCTTAAAAAACTGAAAACAGAGTTACCATATGATCCAATAATCCCACTCCTGGGCATGTATCCAGAGGAAACTCTAATTTGAAAAAATACATGCACTCTAATGTTCTCAGCAGCACTATTTACAATAGCCAAGACATGGAAGCAACCTAAATGTCCATCGACAGATGACTGGATAAAGCAGCTGTGGTATATTTACACAATGGAATACTACTCAGCCATAAAAAAGACTAAAATAATGTCATTTGCAGCAACAAGGATGAACCTGGAGATTGTCATTCTAAGTGAAGTCATCCAGAAAGAAAAAGAAAAATATCATATGATATCACTCACATATGAAATCTAAAAGAAAAAAAAAAGACAAATGAACTTATTTACAAAACAGAAACAGACTCACAGACATAGAAAACAAACTTATGGTTACCAGGAGGGGAAAGGAGGGAAAGGGATAAATTAGGAGTTTGGGACTAACAGATACAAACTACTGTATATAAAATAGATAAACAACAAGGACCTACTATATAGCACAGGGAACTATATTCAACATCTTGTAGTAACCTATAATGGAAAAGAATGTATGTATACATATATAACTGAATCACTATGCTGTACACCAGAAACTAACACAACACTGGAAATCAGCTATACTTCAATTTAAAAAAGAATCACTATCCTGTTAGCTGGGTGGGAACATGCTGGGAACGGTGAATTCATGAACATAAGTCCAGAGTTGGAGAGCCGGCAGAACTGAGGACTCTGGCAAAAATTACTTTTTGCTTTGATGTGCTCAAAAGATACACTGTCAACAAAGGACATCTGAGGATGTCAGGCTCTGAACTGTTCAGTGAGTCTCCCATCTCTTCATTGTAAATCTCCCTCGTTGGTGGCATGGTTGTCAGCTATCTGTCCACAGGAAGATCCTGCCAGGCCTTGGGATGTACCACACAGGGGTTTACCAAACTTCAAATTTCCCAATCACAACTACCTTCTACTGTAGCAGAATTAACTTTTTTAAAAAACCATTAACAAACTCTGTTACCCAGATTTAGCATCTGCATTTGAAGTAGAATTCCTGAAAGAGCCACCTGAACATCCTGAAAAATTGCCTCACAAATCATACAGTCATGATCAGGAGATCAGGCATCACACGGGGTAACGCACTGCAGCTCTGAAGTAAGCTGTGCTCAGCACCTGCTGTATAATGTATGGGAGGCTCTGAGCGGAGCAGTTTGGACTGGAGCCCATCGCTAATGTGGAGACCAGTCCCAAGGCTGCCGAAGTGAGGGTGTGCTCTCAACTCACGCATCAGTGATAGGAATAAAACTGGAAAAAGCTGACAGATTCAATAGATATTTGCCAGACAGAACTTGGCTAATAACCTGGATATAGGGGAAGACAGATTTCTAAGAAATATTCTTTGATTTATTTTTTATTGAAGTATGACTGATTTCCAGTGTTGTGTTACTTTGAGGGGTACAGCATAGTGATTCAGTTACACACACATAGATTCTTCTTTATATTCTTTTTCATTATAGGTTGTTACAAGCTATTGAAAATATTTCCCTGTGCTATACAGTAGGTCTTTGTTGTTTATCTATTTTATATTCAGTAGTTTGTAGCTGTTAATCCCAAGCTCCTAATTTATCCTTCCCCCATATTTACCCTTCAGTAACCTTAAGTTTGTTTTCTGTGTCTGTGTTTCCATGTCTTGGCTATTATAAATAGTGCTGCTATGAACACTGAGGTGCATGTATCTTTTCAAATTAAAGTTTCCTCTGGACATATGCCCAGGAGTGGGATTGCTGGATCATAGGGTTAGTCTATTTTTAGTTTTTTAAGGAACCTCCATACTGTTTTCCATAGTGGCTGCACCAAACTACATTCCCACCAACAGTGTAGGCAGGTTTCCTTTTCTCAACACCCTCTCTAACATTTATCATTTGTAGACAATTTAATGATGGCCACTCTGATAGTGTAAGGTTATACCTTATTGTAGATTTGATTTGCATTTCTCTAATAATTTGCGATGTTGAGCATCTTTTCATGTGCCTGTTGGCCATCTAGATGTTTTCTTTGCAGAAAGGTCTATTTAGGTCTTCTGCCTATTTTTTGATTGGGTAGCTTGGGGTTTTTTTTGTTTTTTTTTTTTTTGATATTGAGCTGTATGAGCTACTTGTATATTCTCAAAGTTAAGCCTTTGTCAGGTGCATTGTTTGCAGATATTTTTCTCCCAGTCCAAAGGTTGTCTTTTTGTTGTGTTTAGGGCCTCCTTTGCTGTGCAAAAGCTTGTAAGCTTAATTAGATCCCATTTGTTTATTTTTGCTTTTATCTCCATTGCCTTGGGAGACTGACCTAGAAAAAATATTGCTATGATTTATGTCAGAGAATGTTTAGCCTATTCTGTTCTAGGAGATTTATGGTGTCCTGTCTTATGTTAAGAGTTCAAGCCATTCTGAGTTTATTTTTGTGTATAGTGTGAGGGAGTGTTCTAACATTTACATGCGACTGTCCAGTTTTCCCAACACCCACCTCCAACACCCTGTGACATATAACACTATTGGTTTCAGGTGTACAATATAATGATTTGATAACTGTATACAATACAGAATGATCGCCACAGTAAGTCTAGTAAACATCCATCACCACATAGAGTTAGAAATCTCTTTTTTGTTGTGATAAGACCCTTAAACATCTTTTTCAAGAACTTTTAGGAAGCTTTTCTTTTCATCAAGACTTGGCTATCAATGAAATCAGCTAAAATCTCACAGTCTCTCTTGTGTTTCTGAAAGATGTTCATGAATTCCAAAGTCTGTCAGTGTCCTTAGTAGCACAACATTTCCCCAGTGAAGAAAATAAACCCAACATGGCAGGTGGGGAGCAACGTAAGGGAGGAAGGGACGTCCGTTTCCCTCACCCTCTACATCTTTCAGCTTCTGCTTTGCTTCTGGAGCCTCCCATCCTCTGACCACCCAGGGTCTGTCACTCACCTGGGGGCCCTGAGCTGCTCCCCAGCCTTCCCGTCTTAGAGAATCCTGGACTCCTGTGTTCTCACACGTGTTCAAAGTCAATTCTCTCTTCAGCCAGCTGCCAGGTGGGAAGGGGGGCTCACGTCAGTTCCACAGCTGATAACACTTTATCCTTGTACCATAATTTACGTTAATCACTGGCTAAGGACAAAGTCACTTTTATCTGAACTTATGTTTTGCTTCTCTGAAAAGTTGCGTAATTGGAGTAGCTCAGACCAGACATCAGAAATTCACAGCCCTTCGGGGGCTGAGCACGTACCACGGATGAGTGAAGCAAACAAGGTGTTGGGTGGTGGGGACGGCTGGTTTCCACCTGGACTCAGCCGGTTCCTGCCTGCATATAGCTTTAATAAACTGTTGTTTTGTAGACTCAGTGTTGCCCGATCTTCCAAATTTTTTCAAGAGGATTTGGAAATGCAGATTTCTTTTATGTAATGATACAATTTCAAAAAATTTGGCAAAGCAACTCATTCAAATGTTTAAAATTTGTGAGCCAGCACTATGTAGGCCAAACAAAACATATCTGCTGGCTGAATTTGGCCCGCAAATGAGCATTTGGCACCCCTGGGTTAGATAATCCCCGAGGCTTTATTCTGGCTGTTTAACTGTGTGTGGGGAAAATCTAAGATGTCTTCACCTTCAGAATATAATCTCCAAAATTGTGGAATTCTAGACTCCAGGGCAGGCGAGAGGGAAGCATATTTGTGCCTTCAGGTTGCTCTGAGTGTCCTTCAAATCTTAGCAAATAAGTACTTCATCGATGTACATGATTATACCTCATTTTTGATGACCTTATAACACAGTAAGGTTTGAAGCTGTCCAACGTGGTGAAAGATGAAAGGGGTAATTTCTCAGAAGAAATTGCTGCTTTTCTCTTGACCCAAATTGAAGCAGAGTTGAGCCACATTAGAATTAATATCATCAGGGTAATGTTATGTTAAAACACTGTGCAAATAGGTTTTTTTTCCAGTTATGAAACTTGAAAAAAACCATAAAGGAGTTTTTTTTTTTTTAATACCAACCATTTGTTATTTCTTCTTGTCCTCTGGATTAGCTGGTCTAGCATGGCTAATCTCTGTGGTCAGCAGAGGGCTGGCCGAGGCGGGATGGTGCAAGATGGCCTCATTCTCGCATCTTGGGCAGACAGGCTGTTTGTCTGGTCTAAGAAGCCTCAGCTGGAGGGCTTGCCTCTGCTCCACACAATCTCTCATCCTCGGGGAGGCCCCCTGTCAGGTTCTTTCCCAGGCCTCAGGGCTTGAGAAGAATAAAGAGAAGACAGACAAGCCAAGGGTGCATCCATGTTACACCCTCAGACCTTGCTAGGATTTGCATTTGTAACTTCTGAGCTCCTGCAGAGTTCCTTCTAGGTCTCTGACTCCGTCATGTTTGATAATGTCCCATTGGTCTGGACCTCAGCCCTATTCTACCTCCGCTCCACACATCTGCCCTCCCTCCCCAGGCTTGACAATGACACAAATGGCCTTCCCATCCCATCTCAGGTGCTGTGCAATTTTGTGAGACCATCACTGCTGAAGAACAGCACGTCTCTTTTTTCTCTTGGTATGAGGCACTTGGCAAGGGGGCCTTTTCTCTAGATTTCAGGTGAACACATTTGGTCTGGATGCCCCCTCAGCTTATCTTAGGTTCTAACCATCTCAGAGACAGTCTTGTCTGAGACTCAAAGAGAGGCAGCACTGGATCCCTTCTGAGATATTCAGGACCCACCTGGTTCCAGCCCTTCTGATCCTTCTCTTTTGACCTTCTCACCTCAAGAAGGTCTTTTCCTTTATCAGCTGGAAAACTTTCTTAAATCCTATTCTCTGTTCTCCTCTGCTCTGTGCATTCAGTGCTAGAATGACTCCATGCACCGGCTCAATATCTTTAGATTCAAGTCCTGAAGAAGGTCTCATTCACCTTGGGTCAGCATGAGGTTTGAAGGTCAAGCTCAGAGGTTCAATTTTAGGAACACTCAGGGGGTGAGACAGGAAGTCTCCATGAAAGCTCTCCCTTCAGTAGAGGTTATCCCATAATAGGAAAGAATTAAGTGGTCATTTCCAAAATAAGCTAATCATTGCTTCTATCTTGGCATACATTCAAATGGAGTTTAACCACATTAAAAATTAATGTCATCTGGGCACAACTGTGTGCAAATAGATTGTGTCCACTTATGAAATTCGAGAATGAAAAGATAATGCCAGGTGGTTTTTTAATGCCTATAAAATGACACTAATAACTTTGAATTGACATCTTATGCAGCCTTAGTTCAGACTGCACATAATACCCGGAGTCCCTTAGAAAGAAAACAGAGGTATTAACTCATGCACGACATGCTACTTCATTCTGTTTTCCAGCTTGCTCAGAACACTCTCTCAGGACAGCTGACTAGTTGATTGTTTTTTGTTTTTTTAATTATACTTGCGAATTGCTCCTAAGGAGGCAATGGCTTTAGCATGTTATTTGTAATGTCTATACAACCAAAGTTATTTGAATACGAGTTTTTATAGAAGTTTGGAAATAACTGACCAGGAATTCAGTGTTCAGTTCTTAAACTGGGGATTAATAGAGCAGTAATGTTATCACTGCAACCAAGCCTGGTGTGTTCACCACGTTTTGTAAAGCACCATTAGCACGGATGCTCTAAGAAAAGTCAGTAAATGTTTTGGAGGTTGAACCTACCATTCATCTCCTGTTACCACTGAGCCTCATATTTACAAAACACTTTTTGCCTTTTGTTACATACCACTTCTAAGCTATTTTTCATCATAGCACTGTGAATTATTTTTCTGGTAGTAAGGACCCGAGGCAAAAACGTCATTTCCGGGAAGTAAAGAGAAAATAAGGAGCCGGAGGAGAAAAGAAGAGCAATTTGAGGGATTCTCAGAAAAAAGAAAAGAACCCACAGCAGTCAGCAGAAACATAGCATCTTAAAAGCAGAAAGGACAGGCCTGCTGTGTGCTGGCCTCACTCCACTCAGGACCACGGGGAGGAAGCACACGGACAAATGAGGTTCATTCAGATGGAGGGAGGATTGAAAATGATTCCATGTTTTCAAAAATAACATAAAAACCTCTGAGTGATCTTACCACATTTAACAGAGAGAAGACTCAGGTGTGATGGTTAATTGCATGTATCAAACTGACCTGCCCCAGGAGGTACCCAGGTCGTTGGTAAAACATTGTTTCTAGATGTGTCTGTGAACGTGTCTCCAGAGAGATTAGCGCTGGGATCAGTAGACTGGGGACAGTACCATCCCCACCAATGCTGGTGGGCAACACGTCATCCCTGGAAGCCCTGAATGGAAGAAAATGGAACAGAAAGCGTCAGTTATCTCTCTCAGACCTCGGTCTTCCCTTGCCCTGGGACATGGACCCTCAGACGCCAAGCAGAGTTGAATTTTAATTTCCTTTGTCTCCTCCAGCCTTATATGTACAAACAGATGTATAGTCAGACCTGAGATTTACTGTCAAACACACCTGGTAGACCTGGTCTGCACTGCGGCTCTCTGGGAAGCTCTGCTTTGCCATCTTTAAAATGGGGCCCCTTTGAGGGTCTCAGACACACACGTGTTCTGTGAGCACCCAGGGCGGAGCTTAACACAGCACTTCCTCAGTCACTTTATGACTAATCCAGTCTCTTGGAGACCCTTTCAGAGGATGATTCAGGAATCCAAAGACAAGGAATTAAGGAGGACGCACCTTTTTTATGGCAGACACTGAAGAGAACGAGAGTAGTTGCAAGAATAGAAGACTATACTTCAATTTAAAAAAAAAGGAAAAGAAAAAAGTTAAAAAAAATCTGACTTAAAAAAAGAATAGAAGAATCATTATTAAAACCCCGAGGATCTGAAATTTTTTTCATGGCTTAAAAATGCATTTTACAAACACCTTTGAAACACAAGGGGGAAGAGCGTTTAATTTTCGGCCCTTGAACGCGGCAAAGGCAGCCTGCCTGGAGGCTGGGCTGGCTGTCCTGGCCTCTGAAGTTGGGTCAATGGCGTCTTAACCCAGCAGAGCGTTTCTCCCCTCGGGTCTCTTCCATTCTCTTCTCCCCGAGCCCCACAGACCACATGCAGAACCCCAGAGTTGGCCCCGAGGTTTTCCCCTTTTACCCAGCGAAAAACGTCGTTTCTGAGAAGCGCCTTTTCTGTTTCCCAGTTTGGGGTTAACGACTGATCCCAAGTGAGCGCGGCGTGTGTCTGGAGAGCATCCTGAGTCCGGCCGGAGAACGCGCCCGCCTCCCACTCGCTATCTGGTTGTCGGGTGACCTCTGCTGGTCACTAGGAGACATTGCCGCCTCCGCTCATTCCGTCCGCGTTTAATTCCAGTCATCAGACTGTAACGGCCAGTCTCCACGATTCAATTCACCTTTGCTTAGTCGTGATCGCTTCTATGAATACCTGTTGTGCATTAAATGTCATTTTCATTGCATTAAACTCGGAGTTTTGGAAACCTCTCCCCAGAAAATCCACAGCAAAGGAAAACATCTTTATGCTACAGTCTGGGCTGGTGAGTCTTAATGATTCAGTGATCTCACGCTGACAGAGGAGATGACAATTTTTCTATTTCCTTGAAAAATAACTAGTCGGCAACTAACAAGGGGATGGCCACGTTTTGAAGCCCAGCTGGCAGCACGAAACAACATTTGCTTAACTCCTCAGCCCAGTGCCTCCCTTGATTGAACATCCATAGCTACCCAGCCATAGCACAAGGTAATCTATGGCTCACACAGCCAGAAAGATGGTAAGTAAGGAGAAAAACACCCCAGCGTTTTAGAAATCAACAGCTTAGCCTCCCTGGACACGTGTGTGTGTGTGTGTGTGTGTGTGTGTGTGTGTGTGTGTGTATGTGTTTAAAGCTATAGGCGTTTGTCTATTGAATAATTTTACGTTTAGTGCACCTACTATGTATAAGGCTGGATACAGGGTAGGAAAGAGAATGACTAGGTAATAAATAGGAAACAGAATACAGTCATAGCTCAACTGCAGCAATATTAAATCTATATATTTTGAGCCTCTTCCCTGTTCATATGTGTTAAATAATTTATTTCAGTGGACCTCTGTGTCTTCCATGGAGGTTCTCATCTGTCATACAGAGTAAAATAGTAACATATACTTAATTCTCTTAGTGTTATAATGACTGGCAACCCCCACCCGCCAATAATTCCCTGTAAACAAAGCTATACCTTTCAAAAGACTGTACTGTATTCACTTATGGAAAATAATCAAGGCTCACTCACATTAGCCAGTGCTGAGATGGGCAAACTTCAGCTCAGCCAATGATGTGGTTCCTTCAGTCTCTTCAGAGAGAAGATATGAAGGGTCATTTTCAGTGGTCTCAGAGATCAGCTTGATGGAACCCAGGTCCTTGCACTCTATCAATAGAAATTGATAAAAGCCCAGAGGAGAAATTCAGGCAAGGCTTTACTGGGACTGCAGCATGAGGGAATGAAAACAAGTAACAGGTGCTCTTGCTCACTCCCCAGGTGGAGGGTGAGCTGGTCCCTTAAATGGGGAGAGGAAGGGGCAGGTCCAGGTTTGGAGCTGGAGGAGTGGCTTGGGGGTTCTGCCCACCCCCTTGGTGGTGCTGTGTGCAGGGGTCACACGCAGTTTCCTGCTCTCGTTCCTAGCACGTCACAGATGGCAGCTGGGTATGTGATCTTTTTGTATCTTGTAGTTCATATTTTGCCCCAGCTGCCAGTGGGTGCAGTTATTTTTAGTCCTTTATAGTTTCTTTGTATCCTGTTGCTCAAGAAACATTTGTCCAGGTGCAAGCACTGTAGCAAAGGGTCCCAGGTCCCAGTTCCCAGCCTGTCTCAAACTCAAGAAGAAAATTCAGGTTTTCTTCTTGAAGAAACGAAGAATTGGGTACTTATTGGCAATATGAATGTGTATGCAAGTGTGTGTGTACAAATGTTCCATACATTCAACAAATACTGATAAATAAAAGTCCAAACCCTAACATGAATGGGAGAATCACACTGCTAACAACTAAGTTTATGGAATTTAAATGCCTGTTATCTTGTGATTTTGCTCTGTTACATTTTAGGCACATACACCTTCCTTTCTTTAGACTTTGCAAACCAAGCTGTTATTTATTCTATTTAATTCATACTTTCTCTCGAAAAGTCGATCCTCCGTAGACCCTGAAATACTTTTGTTATGTGCGGGGTTTTTTTCCCTCTGAATTCTCATCTCTGTTTGCTTTCATCTTCCTGGCAGTGGAAATGCCTCAAACTGAATACAACATCCCAGGCTTTTTCAAAGGTCTTCATGACTTTCTAATAGTAAACACCTTGCCTAGGTTTTGAAAATCAGCCTGTTTAGAAAACAGCAAATTCACAGCCTTACCCGTTTGAAGTCTTGTCACAGCTCTCCTTTTATTTTTATTTATTGGGATGCCTTTTTCTCTCTTGGGGGTCTTTCTGCTTTATGTGGTTCTTAGAACATCTTGACCCTTGCAAGTAGATATTAATTTAGTTAAATATTTCTGCTTCTCTGTGTATTTTCTCTTGAAGTTTTCATTTTTTGGTTGCTATTCTTTCCTTTAACTATTCCTTTGTTCCATTTTCCAATACTTCAGTGACCTTTACACCTCTGAGGAAAGATCTGCACTGACTCCTTGTTTATTTATGGCCCCTTTCAGCAATGTTCCTTTTTTTTTTTTTCTTTTTTCCAAAGAGCTCAAATGCACAAGCAAGAGCTAAGATCATACTCAAAACACACTTCTGAGTTCTACAAAAGAATAACAGGAGAATAAAAATGGAGCACTGTTTTAAGAATGTTAAAATACTCAGACTTGATTTAAGTTGTACATGATATGGTAGGTCATTCTGCATTTCAGGGAACTGGTGTGGTCTCTGGATGTATCTCTTTTTCCACCCAACTTGAGATTTGTTCAGTTTCACAAGAAGTGAATTCTCCAGATATTTCAGAACTTATCTTAATAAAAAAACAACCTGCTCAGCTGCTTCATGTTACAATGTTATAGTTTCTTTCTTGAGAGAATCACCTGAGAGCATCACCTGTATCCCACCTGCACACTCAGCTCAGCCTGGACAGTGGCTAAGCTTCCCTGCTGTTTTAAATCTTTGGCTTTTTTTTTCCCCTTCTGACTAAGGTATAAATATTTTCTAATCTTAGCTGTAGCCAGACTTTACACAGTCTGGATCACAAATCTGGATTCATTTTTAATGGAAAAGTATCTCATGGTTGTTGCCAACTGGACTGTCCTTTTATCTGGCACATGTCTGTGTAAATAAGACTCTGAATCTGAGATCACCCACAGACCATCCCATGCTTTCAAATACCAGGCCAATGGAAAGGCATCTGACTCATATCCACCCAGTTCTGCAGATGACTCAGCATGGACTCCGGTGATTATTTCCATTGCAATCTTCATGTCTTTACTGCCAGTTCCAAACATCGAGACAGAATCACAGATGTGCACAGGTAGGGTGGAGTTCAGTCCACCCTCCTGACTGTATAAATAAAGGACTGAAGGGTAGCTAACGAGGTTACAGGACTTGTCCATGGTCACATAAGCTGGCCAATGACATAGCTAGAGAACTGGCAGTCTTTGTGAACTTACACATACATGTGCAGCCAGTGCTCAGGAAGCTGACTGCAGAACACAGACAGTCTGAGCCCTTCACAAATCTTGACTCTCTAAATTCTTAGAGCAGCCTTCTAGAGTACATACTCTCATTATCCCATTTCAAAGATGAGGAAACTGAGGTTCAAGGGATTAAATTTTTTTTCAACATTACGTACCTGTTAGGTGGCAGAGCAGGGATTGAAACTTACGAAGTCTGGCTCCCAAATCTGGTCTCTTGTCACTATTTGTTCTCCTTCACGACTGTCAAAGTCAGTTACGTGCCATCAGGAAGAGCCTGTTCCTCTGCAGTCCCGCCCGAAATCTGGGAGGCTTATTCCTTCAACTGTGTTCTTTGTCTTCAGTATTGCTTTGGTGATTCTGGGTCTTTCGTAGGTCCAAGGAAGACATACAAATGGTCAACAGGCACATGAAAAAAATGCTCAATTTCACTAATTGTTAGAGAAATGTAAATCAAAACCAGAATGACATATCACCTCACACCAGTCAGAATGGCCATCATTAAAAAGTCCACAAATGATAAATGCTGAAGAGGGTGTGGAGAAAAGGGAACCCTCCTACACTGCTGGTGGGAATGTATTTGGTGCAGCCATTATTGGAAAACAGTATGGAGATTCCTCAAAAAAACTGAAAATAGACTTACCCTGTGATCCAGCAATCCCACTCCTGGGCATATATCCAGAGGAAACCTGATTCGAAAAGATACATGCACCCCAATGTTCACAGCACTATTTACAATAGCCAAGACATGGAAACAATATAAACGTCCATCGACAGATGACTGGATTAAGAAGCTGTGGTATATTTATACAATGGAATACTTCTCGGCCATAAAAAAGAATAAAATAATGCCATTTGCAGCGACATGGATGGAGCTGGAGATTATCATACTAAGTGAAGCAAGCCAGAAAGAGAAAGAAAAATACCATATGATATCACTTATATGTGGAATCTTTAAAAAAAAAAAAGGACAGAAATGAACTTATTTACAAAACAGAAACAGACTCACAGACATAGAAAACAAACTTATGGTTACTGGGGGGGAAAGGAAGTGGGAAGGGATAAATTGGCAGGCTGGGATTTGCAGATACACACTACTATATATAAAATAGATAAACAAGAAGGTCCCATTGTACGGCACAAGGAACTATATTCAGCACCTTGCAATAGCCTAAAAAGAATATGAAAAGGAATGTATATGTATATACATAAATGAACCACTATGAGGTACAGCAGAAATTAACATGACATTGTAAACGGACTATACTTAAATGAAAAAAAAGAAGTACCTGTTCCAACTGACGCATAAATTACCTCAATAGTGGCTATGCCCTCCACCATCAATGAACACATCTTGGTTTCCAAAGTGATCCTCATCCTGGAAACATAAACAATCTCTTTAATTATTCACCCATCAAGCCAAGGTATGCTTTATCCTGATGTGAACTCCTACAGAGGGAAAAATATAAAATCTCACTTCCTTACCTCAAGGGAACAAAAATTGAACCAGAAGGTTACGGCAGACTTTTGAAAATCACTGCAGTCTGCCTGCTCCGCTCACAGTATGTTCCTGTAAGTTTCCTTCTGTCCCCCTAGTGGGATTTGAGCATTTCTAAGGCTGAGATGCAGAGTAAACACCTTTACCTTGGATAGCTTTGTTCTGTTTCCCCTGTTTGCCCGTGACTGCCTTTTTTTAATAAGAAGCTTTGGGATTGAGATATCACGCCAGGGCCCTGAGGCAAGGCACACAAGAGATGTAAATTGTGGTCCTCTGTCCTCCAGGGTCTGCCCTTGTCCAGCTCTCCTGGAAACTGTCACACAGGGGCTTCACACAAACCACGCCCCGTGGCCACTGGGACCCCGAGAAGAATGACCTTATTATCAGCAGGTGAGAACGCAAGAAAACTCGAAAAGTCAGTGAGTTCATGCGCCAGGAGAGGGGGCTGCTAAAAAGCCCTTAGCACCTGGGATTTAAAGACCATCATCCACTCAGGTTTTTATTGTACCAGCAAGTACAGCTTCTGAGACATTTACTTCCAGTAACATAACAAGAAAAGCACACCAGGGAAATATGTTTCTATGACTTACCTGTTGCCTTAATGAATGTTTGCTTGTAAGGGATGAGGAAAAAGACATTAGTATTGTCTTCCCCGAAGAGACAACCCAACCATCTGACAAGAACATCGATTTACGTTGTGGGAGCATTTACTGGCTCTGAAAAATCGGAAGCGGTTGGAAGTGATTTTGAAGGGGTTGTGAGAAATACGGGGCAAAGACCCTGAAGGGTATTAAAGGAAGCAGATGTCAGGTGTGGAATCTGTCTCTGCTCGGCCACCCATAGAGTCAGAAAAGTCTGCAGATGTTTTATCTCCACGAAGCTGCAGATACCTCAGTGTCTTCAAGAGAAGAGGGCACGTTTCTAAACTTTTAAGTTGAAAATTCACCTCGCACATAAGATGGAGGGTTTAGAGTACTGGGGAAAACCTGAAACCAGTTAAAATGGATTTATTCACTCATATAGGGGTGTCAGAGAGAAGTGGCAGGAGTGAGCTGCCTTTTTCAGGCATGTATGGCAATTACCTTCCTTGCTGTCACCCCATTACATGTTTGGTTCTTTGTGTCAAATGTCTGGGTCGTCTGTAAATATGATTCAGGGTTTTCTTTTCTTTTCTTTGCAGAGTGTCATTTATATTTAATTGGACATTTTCACCAAGGTGTCGTCTGCAGAGTGGAAACCATGCTCACACAAGGAAGCTGCCCAGGCTCACTGCACCAGGACAGACGTGGAATGGATGACCTAGGGGCCCAGCCCACAGGCTCTGTCTACCAGAGGATGCTGATTAGCAAAGCCTGTTGGACTAACTCCCTTCAGGTTGAGAAATGGACAGCCTGATGTATGACCTGGAGGTCAGAGAGAGGCCAAGAGAGATCTTGCAAGTCAGGGAAGAGGGGGCAGGGTCAGGACCATGAGAATGACCTTCGTCCCTTGGCTTTCCTGATCTTCATTGAAATACATGCAGCTCCTTAAAGTGAGCTTTATTTTTTTGTTGTTGAGTTATAGTCATTTTACAATGTTGTGTCAATTTCCAGTGTAGAGCACAATTTTTCAGTCATACATGAACATACATATATTCATTGTCGCATTCTTTTTCACCGTGAGCTACCACAAGATCTTGTATACATTTCCCTGTGCTATACGGTATAATCTTGTTTATCTATTCTGCATATGCCTGTCAGTATCTACAAATTTCGAACTCCCAGTCTGTCCCTTCCCACCTCCCTCCCCCCGGCAACCACAAGTTTGTATTCTCTGTCTGAGTCTGTTTCTGTTTTGAATTTATGTTCATTTGTCTTTTTCTTTCCTTCTTTCTTTCTTTTTTAGATTCCACATATAAAGTGAGCTTTATTTTCTTAAATCTAGCCCACATCTCAGCTCCCTGCAACCCAAGCACCCACCTGAGCACAAGATGAAATAGATCAGGACATAGCCCTTAAATGGAACAGTCCTGGATGTCACATCTTGCTTGTTCTGATAACATCTCCACTCATCCACAATTCCACTCAAGGTCAATATTTTTCCCCCATTTATCCCTCTGTATCTCTAACATATTGTTTCTTTTCTCTCTCTCTCTCTCTCTGTTATCTCTCCTCTTCTATACCTCTTACAATTCCACTTTCAAAGACAACCTCATGGACAGATCCATTCCTCCCCTTCTATTTCTCCTTCTTCTTCCAGTTCCATCCAGTTTTCCTAACTAGGTCTCCCATACTCAGCACTCCACCCTCACTCACGCACAGTTATGGTGCACACTCCCATTAGACCCTAAGACTCAATAAATGTTTAGCTGAGGCAAGTACTGGGTATTTCTAAAAGTTGGTTCTTTCAGTAAAGTCATGTTGGCTCAATGCTATTTTAAAAAGTGCTAGATTTGGTTTTGCACATTCAACACAATTTCACAAATATTTATAGCCATGCTCTACCAATACGTTCAACAGGGAGCATCAAAATGGGTGAGACAAGACCCCAACCTCTAGTTGGCTTACAGTCTGGGAGAAGGAAAGCACACATGAGGGTACAATTACCACAGCAGGTGGCATGTGACTGCAGGGCTATGATGAGGTGGGCACGAGAGGGAATGAGGTTCAGCGGGAACTTTAGCTGCATCCGCGAGGAACAACCCCCCAAGGCATGTGCACAGACTTCGCGAGTCACAGCTGCAGTGACCCCTTCATCATATCATATAGTAAGGCAGGCGTTGGACTTGACCCTTGAGGAGGGCACAAAGAAGAGTTTCAGCAGTGCTTCTAAAATACCCGTGACTGAGCCAAGGGCAAGTTTCAGAACCAGGAATTACAATCTTTGGCCTCAGTCATTTTTCTGTCTGTTCCATGCTCCTCTTATTCATCTTTTGAAATAAAACTGCCTTAGTTCTCAGTTTCCTTGACTTTCAACTTCACAACTGGCTTCCTGAATCCACCGCAGGACCCTTGTCAGCCTGCCATCCTACCTTGCCTGTATTCCAAGTCCACTTTCCCCAAGTGTCTTGTTTCACCATCTTTTAACCATGTGTTGGGCGGTGTAATTATCTGCTCAAATAGTCTACAGGGAAGTGCGAATGACAAATGACAGCTTCACCCTCCCAAGGGCATTTTATTTTTTCTAATTTTATTCAGGAATAATTGACCTATAGAATTGTACATATTTAAAGTGTACGATGTGTTGATTTGATGTACATAGATATCATGGAATGATTACCAAGGGTATTTGATTTTTTTAAGGGCAACTCAATTAAATCAAAAATTTCAAATTGATAGAATGGATTTTTAAAACGTAGACCTTCAGTTATTCCCTATTTGTTTTATTTCATTTCTCCCTGTTCACCATCATCAACACC
Organism: Vicugna pacos; assembly: GCF_048564905.1. NCBI lineage: Eukaryota > Metazoa > Chordata > Mammalia > Artiodactyla > Camelidae > Vicugna > Vicugna pacos. Next base: position 5,447,372 of record NC_132988.1, on the reverse strand, counting down.
ACCATCATCACCATCAACCCACCACCTCTGTCACCACCACTATCAATACCTCCATCACCACCACTATCAATACCACCACCACTTCCATCACCATCACCCCACCACCTCCATCACCACCACCATTACCATAACCATCACCACCTCTACCACCTCCTCCAGCATCACCACCACCTCCACCACCTCCATCACCTCCATCCTCACCACCATCACCACCACCAACACTACCATCACCCCACTACCTCCATCACCTCCATCACCATCACAACCACCATCACCACCACCATCACCCCACCACTTCCATCAACACCATCTCTCCACCATCACCCACACCATCAGCCCTCCGTCACTCCATCCCATCCCACACACACAATCTCTGTGATAAAGATACAAGGAGAATCTCCACCCTCATTTGAAGAAACTGGCTTCCAGCCCTAAAAAGAGGCAGTAAAAAATATGATTAAATGTAACTAATGTAAGGTAAGCTTGCATGCCATTTCTAAGTATAAATGGAAATTAAACATAACTAGACTTTTGTGATCTCCTATTTGCTAGATAACTAATTACCTCAAAATTCAGTTGTTTAAAACAATAAACATGTATTATCTCGCAGTTTCTGTGGGCCAGAAATTCAAGAGTAACTTAGCTAGGTTGTTCTGACTTAGGGCTTCTCCTGTGGTTTCATTCAAGTTGTCACCTGGTGCTACAGTCATCTGGAATTATCAGAAAGCTTGACCAAAAATAGGTTTGATAGAGGCCGATGCTCACTTCCGTGGCTAGTAGACCAGTGCTAGCTGTTGGCAGGAGGCTTCAGCTCCTCACACAAGGACTTTGCAGTAGGGTCTCTCAGGTGTCCTGATACCGCTGTGGCTGGCTTCCCTTTGGATGAGTAACCCAAGCAGAAGCAAAGCAGAGGCAGTAAAGTCTCTTATGACCTGGACTTGGAAGTCATTCACCATAATTCCTGTTACATTTTCTTGTTGAAGAGTAAGTCACTAAGTCCGTTCATATTCAGATTTGGAGAGTGGAAGGGTTGCACTTTACCTTTAATAAGGAGGCCTATCGGAGAACTTGCAGGCTTATTTCGAAGCCACCACATCTCCCATACCCACTTTCAAAGTCTCTCCCTAAACCTGTTTACTAATATGCTCTTTTGAGTAAATGTTAAGCACGTATTTTTAAAACACTAAGTTCCTAGATCTTAAGTATTCCCATAAGCAATATATGGTTTTCAGAGCTTGGCTGCTAATTACTTCTTCCAATTTTCCATAAGCCTTCTCCATTCCAAGTTACATAGTGTTGTTGAAAAATAAATCTTCTGAGTAATTTGGGGTTCAATTATACAGCATAGCAGCTCCTGAATTAACATCTACAAAATCAATTTTAATTCATTCATACATGGCTCAGAAAATATTTTATGAGGTACTGGATCAAACATCTGTTCTATTTCTTCGGACTACTACTCCAGTAGTTGAATTATATTTAGAAAAGCAATCAAATTAGTTTCGTGTAATTATAAACTGTTGATTTGTTCATATTTCATGTCCTTTACAACACTTGAGTACGCATGGTTGTTTTTCCTACAAATCACTCGTTCCATTATCTTTCTAGAAGCTAAAGCAATCTTACTTACCCAAGTGACTTGCTTCTCAATTAAAATCTGTTTCTTAAAAACAATGACAAACAGAGAGTGTTTGTCTTATTGTTCCAGAACTGAAGGTATAGTTCTCTTCTGGTTGATTGAATTTCACTGCTGAGAAACAATGGTCGGTATCCTCAGAAATGTTAATTTAAGTAAAGCCAAGAGTCCACCAAGCAAGCATCGTGGAAATAAAGAGAAATCACTGCTTCCCTCTCTCCAAGTCTGCAAGTGGGTTAACATAACAGCAAAGGTCAAAGGGTCAGTGTATTGAATTACATTAGACCATCTTCTATTTCAGTGGAAAAGTAATCAGAACAGATTTTTAATTCATTTACTCATTTAAAAAACATTTGTTGTATTTAGCTAGACTGAGACTTTAAATGCCCTAAACTCTGAAAAGGTTATGGTTATCATACTTTTCTCAAAATAAAACTAGGACTCAGGTCCAATATAGCTAAGTAAGTTCTTGCAGATATCCTGCAGGTATCAGTTACAAAATGTGGGCAAGATAAAATAAAATAGCCTGATGACACTGGAAAGGAAGAAAAAAGCAGGCAAATTTTGGAGGGAAGACAACAATTGGAAGAGGAACTGGTCACAATTACATTTTTTTATGATTCTTAACTCCCAAGCAGGATGAAAATGGCACCAGGTAAAGTGACTAAAACTTTGGCATAAAATCTCACCTGTTTCTGGCCAGAAGAAAAAGACAGAGTTCATGACAAACAGATACTAGAAAATAAGGGGGTAGATTTCTTGAAAGAGAAAGAGAGAGCGTGAATACCATGTTATGCACACAATTTCTGCCACACTCTCTTGTTGCCCCATGAATACAGGCATGAAGCAGAATTAAAGCAGAGAAGCTAAATTAAAAGAATCAAAATATGATTTGAACTGCCACCTAAAAGAGGGTTTTGAGTCAAAGACAGTAAATTACCTGATAAAATTTTTGTAGCAGGAATATAGCAGAATTGACAGTTTCTACAAAATAATTTTTACAAAGCCTAGGATAAAACCAAAATTACACAGTAGACAAACAAATATACATCCATTTTTTAAAGAAAAGACACGCTACTAAGATCATTGGTGAGATAACCTAGATATTGTGATTAGCAGACAAGAGTTCTAAAATAGCTAACTAAGCTATTTTATAACTAAGCTCAAGGAAGTTAAGGAAAATATGCTTACAGTGAATGAAAAGATAGGAAATCTGAACAAAGAAATATGAGCAATAAAAAATAACACAAATGGACATTCTAAACAAAAAAATACAATTCCTGAAATTATAAATTTACTATATTGGCTTAACAACAGAATGGAAATGATGGACAAAGGAGTCAGGAACTTGAAGATAGACAATATACATATGTAGAACACTGAGAAAAAAAATTAGGAAAAAAAAAAAAACCAGACCTTCAAGGACCTAAGGACAACAATCAATGTCAAACAGACATGAATAAAATTCAAGAAGAAGAGGTCAGAGAGTGTGAGACATACAGCTCATTTGAAAAAACAATGACTCAAAACTTCCCAAATTTGATGAAAGACATAAACACTCATATTCAGAAAGCTCAGTAAACGTAAGCAAGAGATAAACAAAGAAAACCCTGCCCAGGCACATCATAATCAAGCTGCTGATACTGGCATCACAGGGACTCTTGAAAGCAGCCACAGGAAAATGATGTATCACTTACAGGAAAGCAATGATTCAAAATTTATCATCAGGAACTACAGCAAACAGAGGTTGTCTCAATTGCTGAAAGAAAAGCGCTCTCGGCTAAGAATTTTATATCTAATGAAAACATCCATGTTAAGTACGAGGAGGAAATAAGGATGTTTTCATATTTTTTTTAAAAAATACTAGAAGAATTCATTGCCAGTAGAACTCCACTACAAGAAAAGCTTTAAATTTTTATTTAGGCCTAGAGGTCGTCATTCTAGGTGAAGTAAGCCAGAAAGAGAAGGAAAAATACCATATGATATCACGTATATGTGGAATCTAAAAAATGACACAAATGAACTTATTTACAAAACAGACACAGACTCACAGATATAGAGAGCAAATTTATGGTTATCAAGGAGGAAAGGATGTGGGAAGGGATAAATCGGGAGTTTGAGATATGCAGATACTAACTACTCAGTATAAAATAGATCAACAAGAATTTTCTTCTGTACAGCACAGGGGACTGTATTCAATATCTTGTAGTGACCTAGAATGAAAAAGAGTATGAAAGCAAAAATATGTACGTTCATGTATGACTGACACATTATGCTGTACACCAGAAATTGACACACATTGTAAACTGAATATATTTCAATAAAAAAGAGGCTAAAAAATAAAAATTAAAAATAAAGTAAATTAAAAAAATCAAAGGAAGAATATTCAGATGGCCCCTGGCCTTTCTTCTCCTGACCAACCTAAATATTCCTCCATCCTCTGATTTCTTCCTTCCAATTTGTGCAGTTATAAAAACAATGAAATCAAAGTTGCAGCTGCCAGTAGCTCACAGAACTGTTCACTCAGCCCTAAACACCTTGTTTTTCTATAAACTGATTTTGAAATTATTTTAAAACTAAGGGAAAAGAAATATTCACACCTTGCATGGACTGCTTCTTACTTCAGAAAAAAATTAAGTTACAACAAACATGACCGGTGGGTACGACAACAGAATCAAGACATGGGCTCTCAGGTGCCCTTTGGAATTGGTTTCACCGTTTTATTACAAAACAGTAAAATCGTGCCTCCCACCTGCACCTCCTGAAACTCCTAGAGTCGTGTGTCAACGGCACCTAACCACTGAGTCAGCCCGTGTGCCAGCAGGTTTTGTAATGGTTTTCTCTCTGCTAAACTTCAGGAACCCGTCTGAGAAAAATTCAGGTCCAGCCTCTCTCCTGGACACCATGAGAGCAAGAGGATGTTACCATCACCACTCATATCACCTTGATGGATCCCCCTCTTTCCTTGACTTTGGACGTTTCTCCCAGGTGGTCTGTTAGAGAGAGGACAAAAAGCCTGTGCATTCGTTGCTGAAAAAGATTTTGAGATAAGAATTGTGTTCCATCTTTGTTGACTCACATGGTGTGCTGCCCCAGGACAGCCTCTCAGAGGCACATCAGTTCTTCAGTCCTGATCTTCCTCCCTAGTGAACTCAGCTCAAAAATGAGCTGAGCCGGAAGGGTCTAGCTCAGTGGTAGAGCACGTGCTTAGCATGCACAAGGTCCTGGGTTCAATCCCTGGTTACCTCCATTAAAATAAGCAAACAAATAAATAAAGTAAACTTGATTACCTCCCCCCAGCCAAGAAAACAAAAAACAAATTTTTTTAAGAAGTTAGGTTAAAAAAACATACATACGGATATTGAATCATGGTATATGTGGTAATTAAAAAATACCAAAAAAAAAAAGGTGAAATTTAAAAAATCCCCTTCCGTGCTTCAGGTAGGTAGAGTCTGAGAATCTTTGTCTTAAGACTATTGTCTTTTTCACCATTGCTTCCTGAGTAGCTCTTTCCAGCTGATGGTGTTAAATTTGGACAATAATTATGTTTAGATGAATATCCTGTCCTCAGGGTCCCCTTAGGCTGCAATTTAAGGACAGTGGCCAAAATCCTTCTAGCTGCCCAAGCTCAAGGCAAGTGGAGGGGCGTGGGGGCAGCAGAAAGGTCTGGCTGGATGTCAGGCATACATTAGAAAAGACAAGTGTATCTAAGTCCCTGGCCCAGGAGCCAGTGCCGCACATGGTCACAGGCTCTGATGGTCCCTCCCAGGAGCTGGCTTGGTCAGAATACAAGGTATGTGGTCACAGGAGCCCCAGGAAGCTGAACAATAGGAAAATGTAAGTGTGTGTCTTTTTTCATGCTCACTAGAAAGACCCACCTTACGTGAGGGAGCTACAGGGGAGAAATACGCTGTAGCTTGAGGTCCTTGGAGGGAGGCCAGGAAGAGGAGGCTCTCAAAGAAGCCAAGGGGACTCTCTGGGAAGGACTGAGAAGAGATTATCAACACTCAGGAAGGTGACAACACTAGGCTGATGTCCCCCGAAAACGGTCCAGTTCCCCTCCGACTGGCAGAACCAGCCCAGTTCGTTGGTGCAGAATCACGACAAGGGGGTACAGGCTGGCCAGGCCCACGCGGCATCTCTGAAGACGCCCAGATTGCAGCGGCAACATGTGAGCGGTGAGCCTTTTGTCCACAGAGAGGTGAGAGCAATTTAGCAAAGGTAGCTCTGTTTTTTTCCCCCAGGGCTTAGCATTTACCACATGCGAGTGGAGAAAGAGTGAAAGAGAAGAGGGCGCTAAGGCCCTGGGAAGATTATTCAGAGCACGTGGGCAGTATGTGGTGGGGGCGAGGAGGGGAGCTGGGCATCATGTCTGCCAAGGAGGATGGAGAAAGTTGGGAGGATGACGGCAGAAGCAGGAGCCCCAGTGCCTCAGACAACAGTCTGGGAAGGAAACAGCCCTCCAGTAACTGCAGGCGATGTGAACATGCCCCAGAGTCTCAGGTGATGGAGGAACCCGCATGACTTCCGTCCGCAGAGTACATTACAGTTTGATATATGCTATATAGTATTTTCTCTTAATTAAACTTCTTCATTAAACTTTACGGTATAATCACTTGTCTTTGGCTTCAGAGAGCCCCAGGAGTGCTGGCAGAGAGAAATGTATCACCAGGAATCAGTCCATGAGAGTCATTACCTGCAGGAATCCATGAAACAAATGTACGGATTCAGATGTTACACGTGCTATTAATCACATTCAAAAAAATCTCAATACAAACAAAATATTTTTAGCCCCTGCAGACGGTATCAGCTCTGAAAGAAGAAGTCATTTCAATGCTGACATGACAATTAGATGTTACAGCAGTGGGGAGAGCAGCAGACCGGGAATGTTGGTTCCAGGTTCAATAATTTCACCCCTGTGACAATCTAACTACAGGATCGTAACCTGTGTGATCTCAGCTGAAAAGGAAATGTCTGGACCAGTGGTCCTCAAGATGTGCTAACAAACGCAGCAACGTCGGCATTCCTTGAGAACTTATGAGAAATGCAAATTCTCAATCTCCGTCCAAGAAACTCTGGAGCCTAAACTGTGTCTAGTGAGCCCTCCAGGTGATTCTGACCCATGCCGAAATTTGGAACCTACTGAATTAGATGAACTCCAACTTTCCCGACTGCTCAAAAGGTCTATGGCACCTGTATCATCATCTTCAGTAGTGTATTTCAGACCTCCGCTGAGTCCCCCACCCCTGTTCTAAGCATGTCATGTAAAATAATCTATCTAATTACCCCAGCACACTGGGAGGCAAATTCTATTATTATCACCACTTGGGAAATGCGCTCTGAAAGGGTCAGGTAGCTCCTGTGAAAATGCACCACCAACATCCTTCTTCAAGGGAGGATGTGTTCCTCCAGCCGCAGAGAATCCTTCTGCCCTACGAGCATGCTCTCCAGGGAAGCTCATATCAAATAAGGAATCACAAAAGGGTGGAAAGCCAGACCCAAACACGGACCACTCTGATATCATGGATGCTCCATCCAGTTCCCCACGGGGTTGGCCGAGGCTTTCCCAAGCCTGTGTTACTTTCAATTTCTTCCTCTACCAACCCTGCTTGCTTTCCCTTCCTTTCATGATCCCTAAAGACTCTGCATACCGAACTTCTCAGCGTCTGCTTCTGGAAAACCCATTTTGCAGCAGCAGCTGACCATAAGTTAGAGAACAGCAGTTGGCGGGGCCAGGATTCAAATCCATCTTAAAATCCTTAGATGGACTCTAAGCCTTGGGCTTTTAATGATTTCTTATGCTGCCCTATAATCTGTCACCACTTGGGCTTATAAATGAGTGGGTCAAGCATTTGAACATGAGACCTCGGAAATATTTCAATCTTACACGTGAGGAAACTAAGATGATGTGGGATTGCCCCATGTGCCCCTGGCTGGCAGTATGCTAGCAGTGACTTGGCCTGAGATGTTCTGATACCCAGTGTTTCACCGTGTCACGTTACCCTAAAGAAAATACTCACATATTATAATACCAATGAGATAGGATGTTCAGGTAAATTGTAATTGTATTAGGGAACATTTGGCACAAAGCCTAGAACATATTACAGTTGATACCACAGAAATACAAAGGACCGTAAGAGCCTACAATTATATGCTAACAAAGTGGATAGCCTAGAAGAAATGCATAAATTACTGGAGACATACAACCTTCCGAGACTGAGTCATGAAGGAACAGAAAATCTGAACAGATCGATAAAGGTAACGAGATTCAATCGGCAATTAAACACCTTCCAACAAAGAGAAGGAAGGAACAGATGACTTCACTGGGGGATTCTACCAAACATCTAAAGAAGAATTAACTCTAACCCTTCTCAAACTCTTCCAAAACATCGAAGAGGAAGGAACACCACCAAACTCAGTATAGGAAGCCAGTATTACCCTGAGAGCAAAGCCAGATAAAGACACCACAAGAGAAAACAACCACAGTCCAGCATCCCTGATGAATATACATACAAACGTCCTTGACGGAATACTGCAAACCAAAGCCAGCAGCACATTTAAAGGATCATACGCAGCCAAGTGGGATTCATCTCTGGGATGTAAGAATGGTTCAGCATACGTAAATCAAGTAATGTGATGCACCACGTTAACAAAATGAAGGATAAAAATCATATAATCATCTCAATCCATCAGAAAAATCACCTGGCAAAATTCAACACCCTTCCACATGAAAATTCTCATACTAAGTACGGAAGGAATTTATGTCAACGTAAAAAAGCCACACATGAATGCCCATAGCTAACATCACATTCAGTGGTGAAAAACTGAAAAGCTTTCTGTCCTGGTGCTATACCAAATACCTAAACAGCAGAAATTTATTTCTCACAGTTGTGGAGATTGGGAAGTCTAAGATCAAGACACCAGCTGGTTCATTTCCTGATAAAAACCTTCCTCCTGGTTTACCAAAAGCTGCCTTCTTATTGTATCCTCACATGGTGAGGAGAGAAATCCTTTCTTATGACTCTTCTTATAGACACTAATCCCCTACTTGAGGGCTCCACATTCATGACCTAACTTCTCCTACATGCCTTACCTCCAGACAGCAACACATTGGGGCTTAGGGCTTCAACATATGAATTTTGGGGGACACAAATATTCAGTCTACAGCACTTTTCCTCTAAGGTTAGGACCAAGACAAGGATGCCCATTCTCACAACTTCTACTCAACATAGTACTGGCCAGAGTAATTAGGCAAGAAAAAGCAATAAAAAGTATCCAAATCACAAAGGAAGAAGTAAAATTATCTCTGCAGATGACAGGATCCTATATGTAGATAACCCTAAAAATGTCACACACAAAAAAACCCTATTAAAACTAAAAATGAATTCAACTAAGTTTCAGGATACAAAATCAACAAACAAAAATCAGTTGCATTTTTATTCACTAACAACAAGTTATCCAAAAAAAAGGAAATTAAGAAAGTAATTTCATTTACAATAGCATCAAAAAAATACTTAGAAATAAAATTAACCAAGGAGGTGTACACTGAAAATTATAAAACATTGATGAAAGAAATTTTAAAAGACATAAACAAATGGAAAGACATCATGTGTTCATGAGTTGAAAGACTTAATATTGTTAAATTTTCCATACCATCCAAAGCAGTCTGCAAATTAAATGCCAAATGGATCAAAATTCCAAATTAAAGATGGCATTCTTTACAGAAATAGAAAAACCAATTCTCAAATTCATATGGAAACACCACAGAAGACTCCAAAAGTGATTTTGAGCAAGAGGAACAAAGCTGGAGGCATCACACACCCTCATTTGAAAATACATTACAAAGTTATAGTGGTCAAAAGAGTATGGTGCTGGCATAAAAACAGATATATAGACCCACAGAACAGGGTAGAGAGCCCAGAAATGAACCCGTATATATATGGTCAATTGATATTTAATGAGGGTGCCAATGGAAACACACAATGGAAAAGCCGTAGTCTCTTCCACAGATAGTGCTTCAAAAAGTGGATGTCTACACGCAGAAGAATGAAAGCAGACCTCTGTCTTACATCAGACACAAATATCAACTCAAAATGAATTAAAGATTTAAATGTAAGACCTGAAACTGTAAAACTACTAGAAGAAAACATAGGGAGAAATCTTCTTGATGGTGGTCTGGGCAATGATTTCTTGGATATGATGCCAAAAGCACAAGCAAAACTGAGCAAGTGGGACTACATCAAATGGAAAAGCTTCTGCACAGCAAGAGAAACTGTCAACAAAATTAAAAGGCAGCCGACAGAGGAGAGAATATATTTGCAAACTATATACCTGCTAAGGAGTTAATCTCCAAGACGTATGGGATCCCAAAGCTCAAGGGCAAAAAGATGAATAACTGGACTAAAAAATGGTCAGAGGACTTGAATAGACATTTCTCCAACCATAAATGGTTAATAAGTATATGAAGAGGTGCTCAACATCAATAATTCACAGGAAACTGCAAACCAAAATCACAGTGAGGTATCACCTTACACCTGTTAGGATGGCTATTACCAAAAAGCAAAAGATGACATCTGTTGGCAAAAATGTGGAGAAATTGGAACCCTGGTAGCAATGGGTTGGTGGGAATGTAAAAGGGTGCAGATGCTATGAAAAACAGTATGGAAGTTCCTCAAAAAATCAAACATAGACTTACTGTATGATCTAGCAATCCTATTTCTGGATATTTATCCAAAGGAATTGAAGTCAGGATCTCAAAGAGAGATTTGCAAGCTCAGGTTCATTGCAGCCTATTCATAATAACCAAGATATGGGAACAACCTAAATATCTGTTAATAGATGAATGTTAGGGGAGGGTATAGCTCAGTGGTAGAGCACATGCTTAGCAGGCATGAGGTCCTGGGTTCAATCCACAGTACCTCCATTAAAAAAAAAAAATGGGTGACTGGTGTCCTAGTCCATTCAGGCTTCTGTAACAAAATTTCACAGGCTGGGTGATTTATAAACAGTAGAAATTTAATCCTCCCAGTTCTAGAGAATTGTGAGAAGTTCAAGACCAAGACACCATCATGGTCATGTTCTGGTGAAGGTCCTCTTCCTGGTTCCTTCCGTGCTCTGTCCTCACATGTGAAAGGGTCTAGGAATCTGTGTGGAGCCTCTTTTAAAAGGACACTAATTCCATTCATAAGGGCTCCACCCTCATGGCTTAAGCACCTCCCAAAGGGCGAACCTCCCCTTTGAGGGTTAGAATTTCAACCTATGAATTCTGGGGGAACAAACATTGAGACCATAGCAAATGGCTAAAGCATATGGAATAAAATATTACTCAGGGTTTTTTTTTTAATAGTTAAGAGATTTTATTCTAATAGCTGCAACTACAGTGCTTGCTAGTTTTCTTAAAAGAAGGAAATCTTGCCATATGCAACAATGTGGATAAACCTGGAGGGCATTTTGCTAAGTGAAACCAGCCAGTCACAAAGAAAAAAGAGAAAAACACACGTGACCCCACTTATGTAAGGTACTTAAAATCATCAAACCCGTAAGTCAGAGAGAGGAATGATGGTGAACGGGCTCTGGCGTCGAGGGGGAAGCAGAGAGTTATTTTCAATGAGTATAAATTTCAGTTACACAAAACGTGTAAGTTCTAGAGAACTGCTACACAGCGTACTGCCTAAAGGTTACCAAAACTCTATTGTGTATCGAAAACTTTTTGCTAAAAGGGTGTGTCTCATGTTAAGTGTTCTTACTACCACAACCAGATCAAAACAAAATAAAACAAAGAGGCAAGAGGAAACTTTCGGAGGCAGTGGTTATGTTTCCTACCTTGATGTGGTGATGGCTTCATGTGTGTCGGCTTATGCCAAAATTCATCACACTGTACGTGTTAAATATGTGTAACGTTTTGAATAGCAACTATACCTTAATAAAGCTATAAGAAAAAAAAAAACAGAATCCTGGAGTATGATTCCTGGTTACACAGGAAGCAAAGAAATCAACGTTTTTAAATGAAGTAACCATCACCAAAAAAGAACCTTCAATGGAAAGAAACACCTCAAAGTGTTATGGCCAGAGTAAGTCATTTAGTGCAGTATCAGCTGCTCAGTGAAATCACTAGAGATTCACATTTAATTAATGCAGGACGTGGTCTGCCCATTGGGATTATTTTGAAGCTCTCCAGATGACTCCAATATTTGGTAAAGATTGGTAACGGCTGCTTCAGGATACAGTCAGTTCTCAGTACACAGCAAACAGTTTCCTTATAGGAGAAAGAACGCCTGTGTGATAAATTTGGAAAGACGTTTAAATATCTCACTTCATCCAGTGAGTTACTTGGTAGATTTATTAGCATACAAGGGATTTGTCCCAATGGTGAGGAGATATGAAAACAAAAAGTGCATTTCGATAAAAACATAGTGAGGTTGGGGACACAAATTTCATCCCAAATTCAGCCTCGTTTGGATCACAACCACCAAAAGATATACTGTTGGCTAGCCAGAGGATAACACAAATATTCTAGGCGTGGACTCTACCCTAACAGGAAAAACTGTTTCATACCTCACACGGGATTTCAAAGACATTGTCGCATTTAATATCAGACCTATCTCATGGTGTCCTCTTGAAGCACATGCTCAGAGGAAGTGACAAATTAAAATATTTGCACACCCATTACTCATTCAACAGCTTTATTCAAAAGTATTTCTTGAGTATCAGCTTTGTTCAAAGCACTAAAGGACCCTGAATGGGAAGGGATGGAAATATGGATTCAACACTGGTCCTGAGAGAAGTTCGCAATCTAATGGAGAACAGGAGTGTGTAACTATGATACAAGTTAGGGCCTGAGTGAAGCACAGAGAAAATGCAGCGAGAGTTCAGACTAGAGACACTGTGTCTGGATGGACAGATACGTTCAGGCTCTGTGGAGGACAGGAGGAAACAGACCAGCTCCCCAAAAGCCAATTCACTAAAGGATTCACTCTCCAAAACCCCTCAGTGGGCCGATCATCATGGAGGATTTGGATGTGCACAGGACACATGAAAGACTAGACAGCGGGCTAAGAATTCCGACATAGTGAATTCATGCAAAAGGGGGTCATATTTTAGATAATTGACATGGGGCAGGCATGACCAACACAGGGTCATTTTCGCTTGGCGAGGCTAAGGGCAAAGGATGTTTACAAGGGAATAAGAGCGACAACATCACGCCATTTGCAGCAACATGGATGCGCCTGGAGAATGTCATTCTAAGTGAAGTAAGCCAGAAAGAGAAAGGAAAATACCATATGAGATCACTTATACGCAGAATCTAAAAAAAATAGAGAAAAAAAAGAGCATAAATACAAAACAGAAACAGACTCATAGAAATAGAATACAAACCTGTGGTTGCCAATGGGGAGTGGGGTGGGAAGGGACGGACGGGGAGTTCAAAATTTGTAGATACTGATAGGCATATGCAGAATAGACAAACAAGATTATACTGTGTAGCACAGGGAAATATATAGACGATCTTGTGGTAGCTCACAGTGAAAACAAATGTGACAATGTATATATGTATGTTCATGTATAACTGAAAAATTATGCTCTACACTGGAATTTGACACAACATTGTAAAATGACTGTAACTCAATAAAAAAATGTTAAAAAAAAAAGATTTAAAGAATTCCAACAATGGTTAAAGTACAGGTAAACATGAAAAACATTAAAAAAAAGGGGGGGGGGAATAAGAGGACACAAAAGAGAAAAGTTGGGAGATCAGATCATGAGGGAAGGAGCCTGGGAATTTGATGATGTCCACGTTTTCCAGCAAGGAAAGAACATGCCAGACCTCTGCTTCTGGAAAAGTTTAATACCGCGGACAAGGGGAGACTGGAGAGGGAGCCCAAGCAGGGGGTCACCGCTCAAAAAAAGCAAAGTCCTACCCCAGGCTCAGTAAACTGCACGAGGGAGTCAGTATTTCCCTGCCCGGTGCAGAGGGAGTATTGACAAGGAAATCAGGCAAGAAGAGCAGGACTCGGGTGGGGACCAGCTGAAAAGTAAACAGAGACCACAGGGCTTCCTGGACCCTCGGCTCTCCAGCTCTGGCTCCAGAAGAACCACCGGCCCTCTCTGGATCTGGAAATCCTCATTTCTTAAAGGAGACACGTGAGGCACCTGTGAAGTCCACCTGGCCTCCCACTTTGCAGGCTTATGATTTAATATGACGGCCCAAGAGCAAGCCATGGTATGTTCCTGAGCAGGGAAACGAGAGGATGAAAGGGAGAATTTGGAAAGATGCGCCCGCCAGCCAATATCTACTGTCGGAATCACCGTGTGGGTAACTCTCAGCGCCACGCCTCCCACGGCATATTTTAGGTTCTCAGGAAAGCCTTGGATGGACCCCGACCACGACCACGGCGCATCTGTCCCTGCGGAAGACAGCCCGGATGTTTCTCTTGCAGAAAGGATAATGGTGTAATTGCAAAATGCATTCAGAGTGGAGTTTCAATAGCGGCCCTTAAGGTGGCGATGTAGGTGCCCTCGGGCGCCGCGACGGCACAGACGCGGCTGGCGCTCAGCGCCCGACTGCGCAGGGCTGCGTGGGTGGGGCAGCGCGGGGCGAGCCAGACGCTGCTGCTCCGACGGAACCGCCCGGGTGCAAACTGCCCACGGCACTGTGGGGAAAAAAGAGGAAAAAAAAAATCACGAGGATGCGCAGTCGGTGGACCTGAGGAAGGCGGGGAGGTAGGAACTGACAAGCCCTCTGTGAGAGAGGTTCATGCTGACGCGAAGGATAGGAAGAAATCGGTGTGGCCAAAATTAGGGAGATGAGGTGGGAGACGAGGGGCCATGTCTCCCCTTTCTTGCTTAAGAGTCCAGTGAGGGCCGAAGGGGCGTGTTGCAGAAGGAGGCTTCCCTCCCCCGCCGCACGGGAAGGAGATGTCCAGTCCAGCCGCCCCAAGACCCTGAAAATCGCCTGATCCACAAACATGTGGAGCTGCGCCCTTTTCTCCTATTTTTTTTTTCCAGAAGGGGTGGGGGCTTCGTTAGATTATTTAATTATCTATTTACTTTTTTTTTTTTAAATGGAGGTCCTGGGGGTTGAACCCAGGGCCTTATGCATGCTAAGCACGCGCTGGACCACTGAGCTACACCCTGTCTCCTTCTAGATCTGATGGTCCTTACGGAAATCCTTTCCTCTTCCCTCCAGTGATAGCATGGAGCTTCCCTGCATCTTGGAATATTATTTGCATTCATTCCTTTTCTTCAATGTCATTTTGAGAACAATTAAAAAGTAAAAGATGGCAACACTACCCGAAATATACCCAAAAACTACCCGAAATATTTGCAGACTAAATGTGTAAACGTTATAAAGTGTAGATACCAGAAGTCTCCCTTTCCATGGTAGTCGATCCTATTCCGACAACCCTCTTTCCTGTTGACACACTGGGCATTTCCTTCTCAGTTTGTTTCCTGTTTACTCCTACCTGATTTTTTTTTTTAACAAATGACTTTTCACATCACCTTGCAAATGTAAAAAGAAAATGGCCATTGTGAATATTCCCAAGATGTTTATATAATGTCACTTATTTTCAGAAAAGGGGAACAGTCACAATTCAAGGGGGAAAAAAAAGTTCTGCTTTCAGCCCAGTGTTTTCCTCTCAAGGATTTTAGAATAAAAACACTCTCAACAAATCCTGAACTGATGAAAGATCGACTCAGACTGACAGAAAGATTATCTGCCAGCAGCGAGAGAGATCAGCAACCAGATATCTGAGACACAGCAACTTCTTTCAGATAGGTATAGCTCAGTGGTAGAGCACATGCTTAGCATGCAGAAGGTCCTGGGTTCGATCCCCAGTACTTCCACCGAAGAAAATCATTAAAAATTAAAATAAAAGTTTTTTAAGGTAGGTATAGAATATGAACACCCCAAAATGTATTCAGAAAAGTAACGTTTGCGTAATCAACAAGTACCCTATTGTTGTAATTTGTTTGGCAAAGAAAAGAGAAATTAAAAGTATCTTAGTGTAATAGATGGTTGAGTAGATAGCCTTTGCTTCATTAAAAAAAAAAGTTAGCATACCTCGAAAAGAGTTAAGCAAATGTAATGAATGAGAGATAAAAGCATTGGAAATTGATCCTATGATCAATATACTTAATGAGAACAATTGAGTTCAAAGGTGTAAAAAAATAATAGAATTTTAATAAGAAATATCAGCATATGTAATAACAATACACAGTGATGGGCATTTGTTGTCTATTATCATAGAAGAAAAATGGAACAGAAACACAGACTTAAATATCATTAGAAAAAAAATAGATTAACAAACAAAGTAAATTGATTGTCAGGCTAGCTTTAATGCAGATAAGCAAACAAGTGCACAGTGTTCTACACGCTCTTTCAGATGTTTCCCCAAATCCTTCTCTTAAATGCTGTCTGTCCAGAATAAAACTAAACTCCACAGCATCCTCCCCATCTCACAGTAAGCAAGCAAAGCCACTTTAATTGCCCAGTTCCTCAGGAAAACAGAGCTTCTTAAATGATTTTGTGATGTATTTATCACTTTTACTTTGAGAATAGTAGGTCTCGGAGTGGAGAGTTTACATTGCAAAGAGCCCAAGGGTGGAGTTGAGAGTTAATTTCTGTGCATCACAAGGAAATAAGCTGCGGTTGCAGGAAGCTACCACCGGAGGACAGGTGTGAGCCATGAAGAAGGAGCCGAGCTAGAGGAAAAAACCCGTTGTTATTAAAAGAACAGTTTCTCATGGGTGTAGACATCTGTCAAAATTCATCAAATTGTACACCTGAAATATGTGTAGTTTACTGTACAGCAATCATTTCGCAATAAAGATGTTTTTAAAAAAGAGAGCAATTGGACGGAGAAGCCATGTTTACTTTACTCACGCACTTTTCTGAGATACAGATGTTTTGTTTACAGTTCAATGCTTAAGGTAAGGTGCAAAGAGTGAAAGGAGGCGCTAGGCGCCCGAGTTAGCTTCAGAAGTAAGACACACAGTGCACCACAGACCCCTGGGGATTCCTGCTCTCATGTCTGCCCCTTCCGCCCCCGGGATAAACCAAGCGGGCTATTTCCTATCTGTGTCTTCGCTTGTACTTTTAATATCAGCATAAGATTCTCTTAAAAATATGTTATTGATAATAACCTATAATGGGAAAGAATCATATATATAACCAGATCACTTTGCAGTACACCTGAAACTAGCACAATATTGTAAACCAACTAGACTTCAATTTTTTTTAATTTTTAATAAATTATAAATTTTTAAAATGTTAGTTTTACATATTTTTAAACTTGTGTTATTATCCTGAATATATATGTATAATATAGAATATATATTTAATTAACAAAATAGAATATATATAATATATATTCAGTATCCTGTTCAATATATTTGTGAGATTTATTCATGTATTCCTGTGGAGGGATGTCGTGTTAAATTCCTTTTAAATGCATTTATTACATTCCCTTGTATTGATACACTACAATTTTTATATCCATTACCTGTATGCAGTATAAAGAACTCCTAAATGTAATAAGAAAAAGCTAACCTAAAAGAAAGATGGACAGAAGGCATGTGTAGAAATTTATTTAGGATAGTACCATTTTTTTCCTAGTAAAAATGCTACCAAAAAAATCTTAAATATATCCCTTGGTGTACATGTAATAGTTTCTCTAGGGCATACACTTCGGAGTATTGTACTGATGCAAATCCTCATAGCAGCACAGAATTCCTACATCCACGTCCTCACCGACACAGTATTCCCAGATGTTTTTCAGTTTCGCCAATCTGAGGGATTCAAAATGGTTTCTTATCTTGGTTTTAGTTCTAATTCTCATCATTACTAGTAAAGTTAAGAATAATGTCAAAGAAGGAAAAAGGACACTATGAACTCATCTACAAAACAGAAACAGACTCGCAAACATAGTAAACAATCTTATGGTTACCAGGGAAACGGGGTGGGAAGGGATAAATTTGAGAGTTTGAGATCTACAAATGTTAGTCACTATATATAATAATAGATTTTTTTAAGTTTCTTCTGTATAACACAGGGAACTATATTCAAAATCTTGTAATAACCTTTAATGAAAAAGAATATGGAAACGAATATATGTATGTACATGCATGACTGGGACATTGTGTTGCACACCAGAAATTGACACATTGTAACTGACTGTGCTTCAACAGAAAAAAAGAATAATGTCATATGTTTATTAGCTTTTCATGATTCCTCTTCTCTTGTTTATTCCTGGTCCCTATTTCCCGACCATTTTTTTCTCTTGGGCAGTTTATCTTTTTCTTAATGGGTTTAGGAGTCCTTTATAACCTTTTACCAACTTTCTGTTTTACTCACTGGAAGTAACTTTTCCCAGGATGTGGTGTGACTTTCACTTTCTTACTAGCAATTTTTGATGAAAAAATTTTTTTTGCTGTTTTAATGTATTCTTTTTTTTTTTTTTTTTACAAATAAGCAAAGCGAGGATTTATTAAGCGACAGAGTACACTCTCAGAAGGGAAAGCAGGCAGGCTCGGGTGAGCAGCTGTTTCATTTATCAATTTGAGAGAGGGCGTGTCCATTTTATTAGTGTGTTTTTTTTAATTTTTCCATCTCCTGACGACAGTCTCTATTTTCTTTTAATTTCTAAAGTTCTGTTTTTCATGTTTATTTTTAACCCACATGAAATTTACATTTGTGTATGGTGTGAGATAGAAAACTAATTTGTTTTCGATACAGATAAAAGTTACCTGTGGACCAGTCTTCAATAATCCACAAATATGCGATCCCACCTTCTCGTTTATTGGGTCCCACACAACGCCCAGCCCTGCTCTGTGAGTCTGCAGCTTTGTACCAAATCATCACACTTTGTTCTTCTGCTTCTGCAGCTTTGTTTTGGCTACTTTTAGCTATGAGCATCTATAGAAATATTACAATAAGCTTGCTGGGTGCAATGAAAACTTTAAATTTGATTTATGGATTAGTGTGGAAAGTCTCAGTCTCCCAGTGACATAGAGTCTTTCCATCCATGGACAGGATATACTTTCCATTACTCAGGATTTCTTTAAAATATTTTAGCAAAGTTGTATAATTTTCCCTGCGCACTTTTAAATGTAATATGTATTCCTAGATGCTTTATTTTCTATTTTACATACCATACAACGTTAACATTACATTTTCTGATTTTGTTGCTGGTTTATAGGAATTTTATTTTTTTACAACTTGTGTGTGTGTATGTGTTTTTAATGGTGGTCCCAGGGGTTGAACCCAGGACCTCATGCATGCTAAGCACACGGTGTACCACTGAGCTGTACCCTCCCCATCTACAACATTTTTATGGTACAATTTCCATGTAAGAAACTGTCCAAATGTTAAATGTACAATGTACTGTGTTCTGACAGAGGTATATAACCAAAAGCAATCAA
This sequence comes from Vicugna pacos, assembly GCF_048564905.1. NCBI lineage: Eukaryota > Metazoa > Chordata > Mammalia > Artiodactyla > Camelidae > Vicugna > Vicugna pacos. The sequence continues at coordinate 5,428,318 of NC_132988.1, read as the reverse complement.
GATGAGAAGGATTCCATCACCCCCAGAGTTTCCCTTGTGTCCATTTGCAGTGTCTCCCTCTCCATCCACATTGTCAATCAAGCAGCCACTTTCTGGTCCCTATGGATTATTCTGCTTTTATGGAATTGTCTATAAATGAAATCATGTGGTGTGGACTTTTACAAAAGCTTCTTTCATTCAGCGTCTTTATCTTGAGCTTCATCCATACTGTTACACATCAGCAATTTCTTCTTTTTTTCTCACTCTCCGTGATATAAATGCAACACATTTTGTTTAGACATTCATTTGTATTTGGATTGTCTCCAGTTTACAGCTCTTACAAATAGAGCTTTTGGAAGCATTTACGTATGAGACTTTGCATGAATATATATTTTCCTTTTCTTGGGTACCCTTTCAAGGGTAACAGCAGGGTTACATGACAGGTGTATGTCTCGCTATTTAAGAATTGCCAAATGTTTTCCCAAAGTGATTGTATGAGTTTACACTCTACCCACAGTATCAGAGCCCTGGCTGCTCCTTGGTAGCTGGTCATTTTAATTCTAGCCATTTTAATGGGCACATGATGCTTTGTGTTGGGGTTTTAATTTGCACTTCCATGATCACCAGTGATGTTAAGGATCATTTCATATGCTTACTGGCCATTTACATGTCTTTTTTAAAAAAAGGTCTGTTCAAGCCTTTTCATGTTTTTATTGAGTTTTTTATTTCTCCTCTTCTCCTGAGTTGTACAAATTCTTTACACATGCCATCTGAATACATGTTACAGATATTTTCTCCCAGTCTGTGGCTTGCCTTTCATTTTTCTTAACAGTGTCTTCCAAAAAGCCAAAGTTTCTAATTTTTGATGAAGTCCAGTTTTTTCTCTTAGAATTGTGCTTTTTTGTATCCTAAGAAATATTTGCCCAAGCCCCAGCCACAGAGACTTTATCCTGTTTTTTGGTTTTTGTTTTTTTCCTAGAAATCTTACAGTTTTAGCTTTAGTATTTAAGTCTATAATCTTTTCCAAATTAACTTTTCATGAAGTGTGTGGTAGGAATCAAGGTATATATTTTTTACCATGTGAAGTCAGCACCATTTGTTGGGAAGAATTCCCCTTTCCCATTAAATGGCCTCAGCAACTTTGTTACACACAAAAAAAATTCTATGTATATGTATAAATCTACTTTTGTATCCCTAATTTATTCCATTGACTTCTAGAGCTATTATGTTTACCTGTACCAAACTGGCTTGATTACTATTATTTTTAGAGTGAGTCTCAAGATAAAATAGCTTATTAATTAATTTTTTTTAACAGAGGTACCGGGGATTGAACCCAGAACCTTGTGTATGCTACGCACATGCTCTGCCACGGATACCCTCCCACTCCCCAAAATTGTTTACATTTTCCTTCTTAATTTTTCAGTATTAACGTTCTGTTCTGATCTTTATGATTTCTTTCCTCCTACTAACTTTGGGGTTTGTATATTCTTCTTTTTCTGGTTCCTTTAGGTGTGAGGTTGGGTTGTCTGAGGTTTTTCTTGTGCCCTGAGGTAGCCTTGCGTTGCCATAAGCTTCCTTCTTAGGTCAGCTTATGTTGTCTCCCAGGGATTTTGAATCATTGTGTTTCCAATTTTATTTGTCTCCGGGTATATTCTGATATCTTCTTTGATTTCTTCAGTGTATGCCACTATGTTTGAAGTGAGTTTCTCATAGACAGTATATAGCGGAGTTGTATTTTTTGTTCGCTCGGCAAGTGTCTGCTGCCTTGAGCGGGGCCCAACCATGTCTCGTGACTTGGAGCATCCTTCAGTGAGACAGACACCTCCTTTGGTGTCTTGGGAGGGGTGGGGATATATATAAATGTCCTTGCATACTGTTATGTTAAAGCTTTAGCTTGCTTGGCCCAAGGACTAGACTCAGTACCCCTCCAAGAAGGGGCTAAAATGATGCTGTGTGCAACAACAGATCCACGTGCAACAGCAGAGCCGTGCCAGCTGCTGGCAAAGGTGTCTGTCCTAACTATGCTTAAGAAACTGGCCTCAGCCAGCCTTTCTGCCTTATTGACTCGTTTGATGCCAACCCCCACCCCAGGATGAGGATGTCCTTTTATCCCAAGAGTACCCCAAATCCCAGGCCCCGCCGTAGGGAACTCCTTCTTCTCTAGTCCATCATGAGATCAGGAAAAACCTACCCTTGGTCCAGAGGCATGTCCTCTTCTATTTAAGCCCATGGGACTTACAGTGTTCAGTGCCTGCCTAGTGGGGGACCAAGGTTGACCTCCTTCCCTAAGCACCTTGTACCCCAAGAGTCAGTTCCCATGACCCAGATTCATGCAAATTCTGACCCTACAGCTTGGCCATGCTGATGGAGCGTGGGGGAGACGGTGAGAAATGGAGGGTGTGGTCAACACAGGGCGACACCTCGCCAAAGCGACATGGAGACCTTTCAGATCCTGGTCCCAACCATGGAAGGCCATTTAGGACTGCATTGCCCAGTAACTGTCCTGCTGGCAGGGGTGGACCGCATGCTAATTCCCTGGTCATCTCCAAGACCCAAACTGCATCTCTACTTGTAGGGACTTGGTTGGAGGATTTTGGAACATATTAAGGAAAAAGACATGACCCTGAGGTGGCCATAGCACACACAGGTTTCTTTGGGTGACTTTGACAGAGAAGGCAGAGGGGCAAGAAAGGGGTAGGGAGTTAAGAGGTACACGCTACTATGAATGAAACAAATAAGCTTCAAGGGAAAGGTATAGCTCAGTGGTAGGGCGTGTGCCTAGCATGCATGAGGTCCTGGGTTCAATCCCCAGTCCCTCCATTAAATACCTAAATAAACTTAATTACCCACCTCAAAAAAAGGTAAACAAATAAATGAGCTGCAATGATATATTGGACAGCACAGGGAATATAGCCAATATTTTATAATAACTCTCAATGGAGTATAATCTATAAAAATTTTGAATCACTATGTTGTACACCTGAAACCCATATAACATTATAAATCAGCTAGACCTCAATAAAAATAAACAGAAATTCAGTGGAGAATCACGTGCAGAAAATCCTCTGAGTTTCAGAGAGAAAGTCAAATAGAAAACATTTTTTACTCCCTTAGAAATAGTTGACAGAAGAAATTAAGAGTGCAGTTATGTTTAATGTAGGAAGTCATAGTATTCATGAGCAATCCATACCTGCAGCTAGCCTAGAGAAAGCAGTGTGAATATTGGGTCCCATCTTTCAGTCTTGACTTTTTTCAGTGTTGTTGAAAGGTCCCTTAAAGGACCAAAAGTGAAGCATTAAAAAGTAAGGTCTTGCCTAGACAACCCCTAGCACCCCAAGGATTAAGTCTCTTTTTGCACAGTCTCCAAGGATGGCAGATCTAGAGCAAGTCCCTCTCAGAAGACAGGTCCACCAGAGAAAAGACTCATAGGAAATCAGACCCTGGTACCTTTCTCAGAGCCCCTTCCAAGTGCATCCTCCTAATAGAGATGATGACGCTGGACAATGGGTCTTGCCCACTGTATGGTGGGGTGAGGCATAGCAGGACCATGATTGGTGACTTTCAGAGGCAGAATTTCCTGGTCCTGACATTGGACACTTGTCTAACCCACCCAAGGCTGACTGCTCACAGAGTGGGTCTTTGGAACACATGGACTAACGCAGGTGAAAGCATTTTGTACATGATAAATCAGTGGAACTGTGTGAGCCCCATTTTATTGTCATTGACCATGTGAACAGTCATTTCTGGGGCTCCCAGAGACTGATCTTCCGGCTCTTTCAAAGGCTCTTCTCCTCAGCCTCCTACAAGATCCTTGCTCCTGCCTTCGCCACATGCAACCCAGGCTCCTGAGTTCCTCATTTGGAGAACTTGCCAGAAAGAAGCTGAGATTGGCCCGGACCTCATTTCTCCTTGGAAGAGGTGATTCATCTTTCCCTTTTCTTTCTTAATCTCTTTCTAACATAGCTCACGTAACCTGAGGCTGACGTGAGTTGAGGAAACCCCCCAGGGAAGAGAATATGAAAGAAAGCCTCAGGGTGAGTGAGAGAGTGAAGGCTGTCATGTAAAAAGTGTGGGGAACTTGACCCCCAGTTTGCCAGGCCTTTCTGTCCCCATGCTGACTCTGGCAGTGGCTTGTACCTCCCACCTCCCACCTCCCACAGCTCCCCAGGCAAGCTTCCTGACCAAACTTCTCTACCGGTCACAGCCAGATGCTTGATGTGTGGTGTGCAGTGCAGTGGTGACCTGCCCCTCGGGGGTCCTGGAAGAGCTGCCACTCCCTTGGTGTCCTCCCCTCTGGGCTCTATAACTTCTCTGTTTGCTCTAACTCTACTCCTGGCCATCGCACCAGACCCTCCAGATGACCAGCTGGCAGCCCTGCAGTGTGAGCACTCTGCCCCTGCCTGTCTGTGTGAGCCCTTGGGGCAACTTCCAGAGACTCAACTTGTTCCCTTGGACCCCCCTTGTCTTTCTGTTTCCCTTTTTCTTTATTTCTTGTGTGTGTGTGTGTGTGTGTGTGTGTGTGTGTGTTTGTCTATGTGTGTGTGTATTGGGGCAGGAGGGAGGTCATTAGGTCTATTTTTAACAGAGGTACTGGGGATTGAACACAGGACCTTGTGCATGCTAAGCATGCTCTTTACCACTCAGCTACACCCTCCCCTTGTTTCCCTTTTTCTCATAGTAGCCTGCCATCACCTCAAGTCGTATTCCGTTACCACTCCTTTAAGTATCATCGATGGTCTTCTCTCAGCCACCAGAGGCCCCTCTACCATCGCCCCCACATTTTCATCCTTCTGACGGCTCTCACCACCTATGTCCTCAGATCCCCCTTGCCACTGGGCCCTTCGATTCTTTCACTTGTCTTCTTTCACCCCACCACTGGTTTTCTCAACCATATCCGGAGAATCCTCCCTGTTACTTCCCCACTCTCATCCTTTCACTGGGTTCTCTGTCACCAGAGCCCCTTCTGCCTCTGCATCCCACATCCCTAGTAAGCCATCTCTCATGCCCACTGCTCGCCTTTTCCCGTCTTCCCCAGAGCACATACACCCTGGGTCTTTTCATCCACTTTTCATCCACCCAGACCTCACTTCGTCCCTAGACCCTACCCACTGCCCTGATGCCACCCTATCTCAAGATAATTTCCCAAGAAACGTGACACACTCTGTGGGTCTCCCTGACTCACTTCCCAGTCATCTCCCTCCAAGAACCCTCTTCACCTCCACCAGATCCCACTTGAACTCTGGAGTTAAAGACTCAGTATGACTTAATGCCACCCTTATTGACACTGTCCCCACAGAGTTGGTGTTCAGACAGCCCCTGTGGACTGGCCTCTTCGGTCCCAGCAATGTCAGCCATTGGCTGGTCAGTCCTATGCGTTTCAACTTCCCACTGACAGCAGATGTCTGCCAAGGATTTGCTCCTCCCCACCTCCCATACTGAATCCCAACAGAAGCATCACACTCTCCGCTCACCAGTGGTCTGTCTCCAGGGAGGGTCTGCAACCAGGCATGTGCAAGCCGGTAGCCTTCCTTCCCTCAGTCCTGAGCTCCAGGTACTCCTGGGAAGAGCATCACAAATAGGCTGGATTTCCAGACATGTGAGGAGAAAGAAAAAGGGGGTCACTTCCAGAAGAACTGAGGTCAGGCTAACAAGGAAATTCTGGGAAAACCAAACATCACTTGCTGATGTTTGAGACACCACCCAGAAAATTAGCTATAGTTCTTTTTTTCCCCCTTTTTCCCCCTTTAACCTTTACTATGCAATAAACTGTTTTTGTGTACTTTTGCATTTTTGTTTCACGTAGAAGAACTCGTTTCAACATTTTTTCTAAGGCAGGTCTAGTGCTGATGAACTCCCTCACTTTTGGTTTGGGAAAGTCTTTATTTCTTCTTCATATCTGAATGGTAACTTTGCTGGATGGAGCATTCATGGCTGACAGTTTTTACCTTTCAGTATTTTGAGACTGACGGGCGCGACCAACCTCCGTTTTGATCCAGGATCCTGTCTGCGATCTGCCGCATTTCAGGACAAGCCCAGCCTACCGCAAGTAACAAGTTCCACCTTCTGCAAAACCCACCAATCAGCATCTACCCTTCAGCATACCTCATCTGCATAACTGCCGCCTCCCTGGACCTGAGTGAGAACTATTGGCCGGAAAGCTCATCCCAGCCCCTCTCTCTTTCAGACACGCCCCTTTCACTTTCAGCATACCCACCAATCAAAACCTACCTCTCAGTGCCCCTTATTTGCATAAGAACCCACCAATCAGCTCCCATCCATGGGGATAAATAACCAAGCCTGTGCATGGAAAAGTGGGTTCCAGTCCGTCTGGTGATTGAGTTTGTTGGTTTCCAAAAATAGCTCTGACTCTGCCGTTCAGCTGTCTCTCTCTCTCTCTCTCCTTTCTGTCCCATTGTAACAGAGACTGTCATTCCACTTCCTCCTGGACTGTAAAGTTTCTGAGAAATCTGCTCATAGCCTAGTAGGGGGTTCTTTAATTTTTTTCCCCCTGAATGGCTTTAAAACTCTTTTTGTCATCAACTTTTGACAATTTTAGTACAGTGTGTCTTGGAGAAGGTCTTTTTGCATTGAGGTAACGAGGTGTCCTCTTAGCTTCATGGACTTGTATATCTGGTTCCTTCCTCAGCTTTGGGAAGTTCTCAGCTGTTATTTTTTTGTGTATAGACGTCTCCTTTCTGCCTGTCTTCTTTTTCTGGGGTACCCATTACCTCAATGTTGCTCTTCCTAAAAGAGTCAAATAGCTCTTGTAAAATTGCTTTATTTTTTTTTTTTTGGTATCTTATTTTTCTTTCCTCTTCTTCTTGTATAATTTCTAGATTTCTTCTTTCAACACTTTATAATGCATCCTTCGTATCATTCATTGAGTTATTTACAACAGAATTTCTGTAGGGTTCTTTTTAGAGTTTCAGTGTCCTTGGTAAAGTGTTCGTTCTGTTCATTAATTTTATTTCTGACCTCTCTGAACTGTCTTGCTGAGTTGTCTTGGAGTTCATTGAGTTTCCTCACAACAGCTATTTTGAAAATTCTCTATTAGTGAGAGCACAAAATCTGACTTTGAGTTTGGCTCCTGGAGGGCTGTCATGTTTATTTTTGTGGGACATTGCATGGTAAGTCAGTTACTTGTCTGCCAGTGCATTCGAAGCACCTTTGTGTTTGGTTCTGAGGATTCAACGGGTTGGAAATTGGAGACCTTGCTTTGGTTTTCCGGTAGGTGGCACCACAGCACAAGTTTTGGGGTTCTCGTCCTTGCGCTGCCTCTGGTTGGGCTTAAGAGCTGGAATTTTCCTCCCTCCCCTGCCTCTGGCACTGGTGTTCCCTGAGGCCCTTGTTATTACAACTTGTGCCTCTAGGTTTGTTGGTGTCTTGCTGCTGCCAGTGTCCCTGGCGTCACAGAGGCCGCCTGCTGCACTGGGATGCTGGGCTCCTCCCTCACCTGGAAGACCCCCTGAGTGGAGGGCTCTGCTGCTGTTGGGGGGAGGGGGCTGTGGGGGAGGAGCAGAGTCACAAAGGTCCCTCTGCCTTGCCTCATTCACCTGCAAAAAAAGGTTTTTTTTGGTTTATTGATTTATTTATTTAATGGACGTACCGGGATTGAACCCAGGACTTCATGCATGCTAAGCACATGCTCTACCACTGAGCTATACCCTCCCCTCCTCACCTGGATAATTCATAATGAGCCCTCCCGACCTGGCTGTCATCACCTCTTACAGGAGACTTACTCTGAAGTCTCTGGTTGGGATAAAGTCTCCTTCTTTCTGCACCAGATAGTGCTTATCTCTGTCTTCACTTTAAACATACTTTTAAATACTTTAAACATCCTTGCTTTTTATACTTACTTACAACCTCACTATCTAGTCTCTGCCTATGTCTTCATCACCTGTCTGTACTCCCTGTTGACCTGGCTTGTTTCATCATGTATTTGAGGACTTGCTAGATTCTATCATGAGCTCAAATTGGGTTGAACTTTAAATTTGGGAATCCCAAATTGTGGCTGAAATTCGGCCTCTGTACCCTACTTACCAAACTGAGACTTGGGGACAGAATTTTGGATGATGTAGAAAAGGCAGCTTTATTTCTTTGCAAGCAAAGGAGGTCACAGTGGGCTGATGCATCCAAGACTGTGAGCCTGCTGGGGAGTGAAGGCAGGGGGCTTTACACTAAAAGTTCGAGAGTTTAAGGGACAGAGCTGGTTTCCACAGAGATCACACACAGGGTAACAAATTGTTTCAAAGTTGTTCTTGTTTTTTGCAGATGCAGCGTCCCCTTCCCTCTGCTGGGTGTGAAGTTCACCTCTGTCTTTGGGACTATTCTAATATTCCTGTGCCTAGAACAGAGGTGCTTAGGAAAGAGGTCCGTGAAAAAGTGCTCTAGAGGAAAACTTGCGCAGTTTAAACTCAAGTTAGTATATGCTTCTCACCTTTTAGTCAAGCTGAGGCCTGGGGCCTCTTGCTGCAGGGTCTGCCCAGGCTGGGACAACAGAATACAAAGAAACCATGAGGGGCTAAAAATAACTGCAGACATGCACAGTTGGGGCTGCGAGCTATGAATAAGATGCACAAAGCACCTGGCTGCTGTCTCTGAAGTGCTGGTGGGGATGGACAGATCCCTCGAGTTCCCTGCTCCTTCCCTGCCCAATCCTGGTCAGCAAAAGCATGAGGAAAACCCTTTAAGTTACTATACAGTGAAGCAGTTACAAATACCATATGGTCACCGATGACAGAAATACCTGAAGTGCCTGGATTTCTGCCAAGCGCTGGAGGGCATTACCCACCAGGAGTGCCATTTCGACTGAATGTCTGCCCCTGGGCTTTCCCGACGTGGGGGCACGCTGAAATTCTAGCCCCAGGACCACAGGAGAGTAACACTGTGGTGCAAAACATTAGGAAACATTATTGGTGTGATGAATTTTCTAAAAATCCAGTATCAGCAGAATCAGACTGGTTTTCTTGTTGGTTTCCTTTCCTGGCATGCAGACTTTTCTAAATTCATCTTTTCAACTGAAGACCTGGCTTAACATGAGAGGGTCTCAGATCCAACTCACTCTCTTTGTCAGGCTGAAATTCTGCTCCTCGGGGGGGGGGGGGGGGGGCTTGTAACCAGCCAAGCCCCAGGTCTCTGACTGGAGACCTCGCTCAGGTGAGCCTGGGCCACCAGGCTGTCTGCCACACTGGTTTCAGCCGTATGTTTTATTGAAGGAGGGTGGTTTTTGTTGTTATATGTCTGCCTAGTTGTCCATGAAGGACTTCCCTTACTCATAAGCTCAGCAGTGTTTACAAGGATGTTTATCCTCACTTATTTAGCATTTGGCTTTTGATGTGGAAGTGCATTCTTGCTAAAGTGCTCGAAATGGAATGTCAAGGGTTTATTTTTAATTTATGTTCTCTCTCAGGGTTATTTGTAGATTTTGCAAATTATCTTCTGCCACACACTTGGGTTTTTTTTCCTTGGCTAATTTTTAATTTAATTTTTTTTAGCAGAGTTAAGTCATACAGACTGTACTGAAAGTCATAGAGTAAAAAAATGATTTGTCCTCTAGTTTCTTTTTTTAATATATTTTTATTGAAGCATAGTCAGCTTACAATGTTGTGTCAATTTCTGGCATACAGCACAGTGCTTCAGTCATATAGGAACATACATGTATTCATTTTCATATTCTTTTTCACCATAAGTTACGACAGATATTGAATATGGTTCCCTGTGCTATACTTGGTATTTGTCTAAACTTGTTATTTGTCTATTTTGTACTTATTTGTTAGTATCTGCAAATCTCGAGTTCCCAATTTATCCCTTCCCACCCCCTTCCTCCTCGAATAACCATAAATTTGTTTTCTACAGAAGCAGACTCATAGACATAGAAAACAAATTTATGTCCTCCACTTTCTGTTGTCCTCAACTCCTGCCTCCCAGAGCAACCACTTTTAAATCTTTTTTTAAAAAAATCTTAAAAGCTACTAATTGGATTATTTAACTCCTTTTTTAAAAATGCTATTTTTAACAACATCCCTTGATTCATTAATTTTGCACATTACACTGACCACTCACAATGGAAGATGAGGTTTGCATCCTGCACCTTCCTGTAAAGCTGTATCATAATTTTGAATTAAATCAGTGTTTAGTATCCACCTTACTTACTGTAACTTTAAATATAGTCCCTGTTGTGTGAAGTAGTGTCTTCCAACTGTATTTCCTTTGTGTGCAAATTTTGTTTTTCCTGGAGTCCATCATTTCCTCACTTTTTAAAAATTTATTCCATTTCCCATAAACATTTTCTCTCAGACCTATTTATTCCGTGGTCCAAATTATCAAAATATCATCTGCATTTTTTAATCCTGCAGACCTCCGTCCTAGAATCATCAGTCTTTTTATTCTAATGTGGGGTGGTCATTTCCAGACTTCCTGTCCAGCTGTTCCCAGGATTTTGCATTTGCTGCTCCCCTGGAGGGAAACCCCATTTCCTGGGTGTTGTGCTGTTTCTTTTGCTTATTTTTTTTTTCCCACAGTTTCGATGGGAACACATCCTCCCGCCGTTTCTGCAGAAAGGGCCCACAGGAAGTAAAATTTTTGCATGTCTGAAAATGTTTGTATCCCACCATCGCACTTGACAGATGGTTTCCCAGGACAGGGACTCCTGGGTTGGAAGTCATTTCGCAATTGTACCCACATCATTTGTTAAAGAGACCATGCTTTCCCCGTGGAATAGACTTTGCACCCTTGCTGAAAATTTCACATATTTTCTTAAAGTGTCAATATTTTCCTTCCTCTTATGTGACACTGTTAGCAAGCTCCCTGCCTCTTATTTTCATGTCTTCTGTAAAATAGATGTCTGGACCACAAAATGCCCTGTATTGATTATGAGTAGTGTTTTGAATTTGGACAATTTGAATTCAAAATCTGACTTTACACCTGCCATCACGTGCATAACACACACACCCACAAGCAATGACACCACCAGCAATGAGCACACAAACTTGCTCATGAACACAGTCACGAGTGCATGAAAACTCACAGATGCACAAGTGAACATATTTACAGACGTGAAAGCTACACACACACACAAACACATACAGAGACCCACAGAGATCCATTTATACACAGAGATGGACAGACATGCTCACAGCCAAAGGCTTTCAGGCAGACAGTCTCAGACACTGTCACACCTGTGACCCCACACGGGGTTGGAATCATCATTTACATGTTACTGAAGTGGACAGAGGCTGAGAGAATCCAAGTGCTTTACCCACAGTCACATCTCACCTAATGGCAGAGCCAAGATGAAGCTCTGAGGGATGGGTGGGGTCTAGCTCAAGGGCAGAGTTCCTGCCTAGCATGTGTGAGGTCCTAGGTTCAATCCCCAGTGCCTCTATTAAAATAAACAAACCTAATTATCTCCCCCTACCCCAAAGAAGTAAATTTTTTAAATTAGAAAAATAAATTTAAAAATTAATTGATTTTTTTAAAAAAGATTAGGCTCTAAGGAATTCTTCTGGGAAGGAGAAGCACCACTCCAGAAAAAGGAAAAATTGTTGCACGTCTTTGCTTCTTCAGTGACGCCAGTCTCCAGACCAATCCAGATGTTGGTCCTCGAAAGCTGTTGTTCTGAAAGTCCCACCTTCGGGTTCACTGGTTATGTAACCATACTCTTTCGCGGACTGAAAATAGCTCCTTGTTCATTTTATTCTCATCAGGGAGACGGAGAGCGAAGATTCAGACCGTTTGTCATCACAGCCACCTCTCCACACGCAGGATGATGGAGCGTCGTCATGGGAACCCTGCTGCAGCCTCGCCCACCTGTAGAAGCCAAGGAGGAGGAGGAAGACGGTCTCCGACCAGTCAGTTCTGCCTTTCAGATCTCACGCATCTGACTCACCTCCAGGATGCTAGCTGCATCGTTGTTTAGAGAACGCACGTTTCGGCTTTCGGGTATCCAGGTGGCAGGAGCACCACAGGAAGTGTGAACAAGCTGCCCTGTGGTATCCAGCGTCACACAGCCTGTAAGCGGCGGGACCAGCATTCAAAACCAGTGTGGATTCTCGGCCCCTTTCTTTCTCCGAAATCTTTTATTGGCCTCAAACAAATGATGATCTCAGAATAAGATGATTGAATTCAGGATGAGGGTTTTGATAGGTGGAAATGAGGCGGACTTAACTAGGTTCTCCAGAAAGCAGAGTCCGAGGCAGAGAAGTCGTTGTGCACCGCCACTGCTGGATTCAGGAGCAGAAGTGAGGGGCAAAAATGGGGATGCAGGGAAGGGAGGAGAGCCAGTGTGAGAAGAGGGCTGAGCAGGTCACTGCTCAGTGCAGCTCACCGCTGCAGCCCTCGAGCAGAATGCATCTGAGGTCGGTAGCTCATTTTGCGTTACTGGAAAGCGGGTTCTCGTCTCCCCCTTGGTCAAAGGCTCACTCGCAGGATGTGAATGCCACCACGGCTACCCTGTCGTGTGGTAGGAAAGTGCGGGGACTGACAAGGTTGCTTGGGGTTCAGTTTCAGTGGACCTTCCATGGTGGCTCATGCGTTTGGGGCTTGACTCTGTAAGCGCTGGAGAACCACCAGATATTTTGGAAAGGAAAGCTGTGTAGTTGGGGGAGGGGGGTCTCTTCCTTCCCTAGTTGTATGATTTTCTTATGAAGTCTGCATTATCCGCTCAAGGGGATATTTGTGGAAATTCTCAAGCCAGCCCTTGACAGTCATAATAGCTGAACAAATCCGTATCTCAAGAGCACTGCACTTCACCCGTGACTCCGTCAGCCTCTCTGCATCCCGGGGGTATAAGCATTTCCGTTTCTAGAAGATAAGCATCAAACAGAACTGATGGAAGATAGGCAGTTTGGAGTGTCGGAAGCTTAAACAAGGCCAGTGCGTGAGTCTGAACTGGGAAGTTTTGTTCAAATTGAGATAACTCTCAGTTCTCTGGGGAGGGGTGGGGGGAGTTACTGCTTCCAGGAAAAAAACAGGAGGGTAACACTTTGGTCCCCCTTGCAGACTGGGGATTACGCATTTGGAGGGTCTGACTTCCCTCCCGCCTTCTAATCTGCACAGGTCCCCGGGGGAGGGGTCAGTCCGGCATCGCTGAGCCAGTCATCCAGGGGACTAGGGCAGGCTTGCTCCTGCCTGCTGGCCTCTTAACTACCTTCAGGACAGAACAACATCAGGGTAGGTAATACATACTTTTCATCTGTATAGCAGTTTATAACACAAACCACTTGTCCAAATATTTACACATTTACTCTCCGCAACTTTCTCCAGCGTTCTGATTTTCTCACCTTAGATTTCTGCTTGCTATCAGCGAGAACAGAGTACTTCAATTTGGCTCTGTGGCTTAAGTGGGAAAAATAAACTGGAAAAGTCAACAGTCCTAGCAAATCATAGCCCGCACCTCAGGTTGTTGAGAAGATTTAATGAGATAATATATAAAAAACACACAGCCTAGTACCTGGCACTCTTTGCTACTATTTTTATTATCTTCACCGTTGCTGGTTTTGGAGAGTATCTTTAACCTTAGTCATAGTCGTGGTAGTAAGAGCATCTTTATCACCATCATTGGTCCCATTATGAACCCTCTAGAACTGACCCCAAATGTTAGGAGCTAATAGGAAGGTGGTCCAATCACCTCCCAAAGGCCCCTCCTCCTAGCACCATCACACTGGCGTTAAACATCAATGTGTGAATTTGGGGGTGGGGAGGGGGGAGAGGAGGGCACAAACATTCAGGCCATAGCAGGGGAAATATACCCTCTAGCTGCCTTTCCCCAGCAGAGGAGGGGGATAAAGTCACCACCTCCAGGACTCGGGGATCAGTCATTCCAGATAAGGGCTCAGGGATCTCTTCCTAGGAACTGGAATTCTCAACTTCACTCTGTGCTGTTGTTACTTAACGATTAACAGGACAGGCTTTAGGACCAGACGTCTGAGATTCAAATCCTGCTCTACCTCAGACAATTGACTTAACCTCTCAGTGCCTCAGCTTTATCTTTAAAATGAGGAAGTTAATGGTGTCTCCCTCGTGGATTGTTATAAGAATGAAATGAGTTGATAAGCGTAAACATGCTTAGGGAAAGGCCTGCACAGAGCCAATGCAATGTAAATGTTAGCTAATATTGCCTAATATTGCCTTTTTTGGTTCCTTTTGCCTGTGGGCTTATCCAGTGTCCTCTCTCACTTCTGAACCTCACACAAACACACAAACAAGGTCCCAGTGTCTGGGCCCCAGACCTGCTGATGTAGGTTCCAGTTGTAGTGTTTTGTACTAGTACCAGGACACTTCGTTATTATTGTGGAAATTCAGCTACAAGTGGCATAATGAGGTTGCACAAGAAGCAGGGGTGAGTTTTATCCAGATGAGCGATAAGAGTTCTGATATTAAAATAGCGTTGAATTGCACCTGCTTAACACTCCCCCAACCTTAATCGAGATTAAGATCTTGATTGGGAGAAACAGGATGTGAAGTCAACGAGCCCACCCTCAGTGAGCCGAGGGGATTCGGAGGCAGAGGACGGGTCTCAGTTTGACAAAACAGCGGTCCTCCAAAGAGGATCTCAGACCCACTTGCCTTTCTGTGAAAGAGAAAGCCTGTCCAGTGAATTCTGTCCTTTACTTCACTTGTACTCATGTATGCACCCTTGCTATTTTCAGAAGATGTGAAAAAAAATCAGACAAAGACTATCAAAAGACAGTTTACAGAAAGGAACTACAAATGAGCTTTAAACTTATGAAAAAATGCTTGTGAGAGCCAGGATTCTAAAATGACCCTACACTCCTGCTCTCTGGTGTACCCCGCCTTCCTCATCGCCTCCCCCTGAGTGCGAGCGGGAGCTGTGAATTTGACGGGAGAGACATCCCTTTGAGTAAGTTACACTATAAAGTAGAGATGATGGATCGTCACTCCCTTGATGGCAAGAAGTGATGTCAGACTCTGTCTCAGCAGACCAAGGTGAGCCGTTCTCCTGCTGACTGTGAGTAAGTAAGCTGCCACGTACAGGCCACGTGGCACAGAACGGCAGCAGCATTGATGACCCGAGAGAGACTCCCAGCTGGAAGACAGCCAGAAAATGGTGACCTCAGCCCTACAACTGCAAGGAACTGAATTCTGCAACCTACTCACGGAGCCCAGAAGCCAAGCCTTCCCAGCTGAACATCCACATGAGAACGCAGCCCAGTCACCACTTCAATGGTGAGACTCTGGGCAGAGTACCTGTGCCCAGACTCCTGATCCGTGGAAACTGAGATAGCAGACGTCTGTGTTGTTAAAACCACGACATCTGTGGTAATTTGTTATTCAACAGCAGAAGCTAATAAAACAATCCAGGTCACTCATAAAAAGTGCACATTAAAGCTCTATCAAGATATTACTTACTCACTTGGCACTTTGGCAAAGGGAGAAAACTGAAAATGATGCTATGTGAGCAAGAGTATAGGAAACAGCTATTCTCAGAAATTACTAGAGGCAGTTAAATTAGTGAAATTTCTGTGGACAGTGATTTTTTAAGTATCTGGCAAGATTTAAAAAAACATCCCTCTCGTCCTTCACGTCTACTTGTAATTTACCATAGGACACATTCACAAACTTCGGGCAAGGTTAAGATACAGGCTTTTAAAAAAAATCTTTTTGTTCTTTTTTGGGGGGATAATTAGGTTTATGTATTTATGTGTTTATTATTATTTTTTAATGGAGGGACTGGGATTGAACCCAGGACCTCATGCATGCTAAGCATGCACTCTACCACTGAGCTATACCCTCCCTCCAAGATATAGGCTTCTTTATTGCAGCACCATTTGCAACAGCAGAAGATTAGAATCACCTACGTATTCTTCAGTAAACACCTGGTTAGATAATTTTGGGTACATCCATAAAACGGGTACTTTGAAGCCATTAGAAAGAATGAGAAAGTTCTTTAAGTAAGGGTATTGAAGATATTCAAGATGCATTTTGAAAGAGGAAAAAAAGGCCATGTTTAGTACAGGATGTAAAATAACAAGCTACCATTTTTGAGGAGGGGGAAAGACAGGAGACTATATGTGCTTGCATATGCATAACTCGTGGAAGGCTTACAGGAAACTGATGGCGTGGGTGGTCTCCTAGGAAGCGGATGGGGGGAGGGCATCATCACTGCAGGAGCGGAGCGAAGAATTTTACTATATGCTTTTTATATGCTCTAGATTTTGAATCGTGTGGCAGTATGTTCAATCTATGAAAATGGAAACAACCTTGGAAAAGCAGTATGCAGACTGTCCTTCTGTCCCAGTGACTGTCGATTGGTCCCCTGGAGAAGGGGACCACACTCTTAATGAGGCTAGACATCCCAAGGGAACGCAGCCCACAAATAGTTAACCACACAAAGCCTTTGTTAATGAATCCAGTGGGTTTTCCTTCTAAGTAGTAAATATTTAAAAACTGTAAGCAAATGCTGCATTAAAATGGATAAGGAAATGGGCCGCTTTTCAAATACCAGCCACAGTGAATGATGGAAGCTCTTCTCCATCTCCTGAGGCAGACGAGGGCACCCTGGGGCTGATTTGTTCCACCACCAGAGGCACGAGCCTCCTGAGTGCTTCCCTGATGAATAGTAGGTACTATGTCCTGGTGGAGTCTGTGCCCTAAGGGGAGGTCCAGGTGTGTTTGTTCCTGAAAAAACGAAGATGGAGAATTCATAAAGCTTTACTGAATCGGTTTTCAGAGACAGAACCATCCATTGTGTTGCACAGAGTGAGAGAAAGCTTTTTAGAAATTTAGAGAATGTGTGGGAGGGTATAGCTCAGAGGTAGAGAGCATGCTTATCATGCACGAGGTCCTGGGTTCAATCCCCAGTACTTCCATTTAAAAAAAAGAAAAAGAACTAAAAATAAATAAAATAGAAAGAAAATTAAAAAAAAATTTAGAGAATAAATCAAATGTTGTTTGTTAAATGCAGGAAACAGAGCCTGAGGAACCTCGGTGACTCACTCCAAGGTGAAGATCAAGATGTCAACACAGGATTTTCCATGGAAGTGTGCACCTTACGTTGCAGTTTACCCAAGTCAAGGATGTGATATGTCAGGCCTGGGGGGCTTGCTCTGCATGTATATGTGTGTGTGTGTGTGTGTGCGCGCGCGCGCATCTGTGTGTATGAAACAGAGAAGTCAGCAAATTATAATTCTATCCCAATGGAGAGGGGTTGATAGTACTTGGAATGATCAGATCTTTAAGACAGCAGTCACACCATAGCCACACGAGACCTGAAACCTGAAATACAACACAGAATAAATAATTAGATATATATATTACTTTAATATGAAAATAGATGTCATTGTACAAATGGCCAATAGGCATAGGAAAAAAATACTCAGTATCGCTAATTACCAGAAAAATGCAAATCAAAACTAGATTGACGTATCACTGCACACCAGTCAGAATGGCCATCATTCAAAAAGTCCACAAGAGATAAATGCTGGAGAGGGTGTGCAGAAAAGGGAACTCTCCTACACTGTTGGTGGGAATGCAGTTTGGTGCAGCCATTGTGGAAAACAGTATGGAGATTCCTTTAAAAGCTGAAAATAGACTTACTCTATGATCCAGCAATCCCACTACTGGGCATATATCCAGAGGGAACTCTCATTCGAAAATATACATGCACCCCAAGTTTCTAGCAGCACTATTTACAATAGCCAAGACATGGAAACAGCCTAAATGTCCATCAACAGATGGCTGGGTAAAGAAGTTGCATATTTATACAATGGAATACTACTCAGCCATAAACAAGAATAAAATAATGCCATTTGCAGTAACATGGATGGACCTGGAGATTGTCATACTAAGTGAAGTAAGCCAGACAAAGAAAGAAAAATACCATATGATATCACTCATATGTGAAATCTAAAAAAGGAAAAAAGAAGACACTAACGAACTCATCTACAAAACAGAAACACACTCACAGACATAGAAAACAAACTTATGGCTACAGGATGGGGAATGTATGCTATACGGTCTGTGTAGATGTTTTACCTCCTTAATTTGGTTTTAGGTATCCTCTCTGTCATCAAAGTGACACAGTTATTCTTTTTTCAGTGATGTCTGAGTTATGCTGGCATTGGTCATTGTAATCGTTCTCGTTTTCACGAACTGAATCCCTAAAAAACACAATCACAATGTTCACGATTTTAAAAATTAAACTTGCTCAGTCTCCATACGAAGCACAGTTAATTCAAAATTGGAGATGGACTGTTAACGTGCTCAATTACAACACACTTAAGGTGCACACTGTCAAAAAGAAACCAAGCCAGACACAAGTGAAAGGTAAGACAGATTGTATTCAGTAATCCTACAATAGGGGAGAGAACTCAGTCTCAGTCAAGCTCAGCGCTGCTGAAACGAAGGACAGGAGGCTTCTGAAATGCTGGGATATGCTAAAGGAAGAGCTGTGAAGGTTTGTAAGGGGGCAGTCGATGTGATTAGCCATCTGTCTGCTTATCAAAGTTAGGCACCTACCCTCTGCAGAGACTGGGAGGCACTGGTTCCTTGGATTGTAAAAGATATAGGAAAGGAAGAGTTTACAATTGCAAGTTTTCTTCCTTCCTTCCTTCCTTCCTTCCTTCCTTCCTCCCTCCCTCCCTCCCTCCCTCCCTCCCTCCCTCCCTCCCTCCCTTCCTTCCTTCCTTCCTTCCTTCCTTTCTTTCTTTCTTTCTTTCTTTCTTTCTTTCTTTCTTTCTTTCTTTCTTTCTTTCTTTCTTTCTTTTTCTTTCTTTTCTTTTTCTTTCTTCCTTTCTTCCTTTCTTTCTTTCTTACTTTCTTTCTTTCTTTCTTTTTTTTTAAGGAAATGTTTCTAAGGGAGGTCCAGGGTCTGTAGGAGGCACTGGCTAGAATAGACAGCCAATTCTCTTGGCAGTGCTGAGCTTTCTAAGACAGATTCTTAAGGCAGCTGGAGGCATCACCGTGTTAGGGATGTGACCTCAAGCTGCTAGAAATGAGACTTGTGTCTGTCCAAATCTCTTAGTGGGGGGAGTGGGTGAAATCACTTGTGCTGAGAGTTGGCGGTTCTCTTGTGCCAAGGTTGAGGGCTGAGCCCTAGAAGAGGGCTCAGAGGAGCCAAGCGAAAGCTTGGTCAAGGAGAGTCTATGTTGACATTTAGATTTGCATCACCTGCGATGACACAATTATGAAGGCTGCATTGTGTACCACAAATCATGACTATGACAGAAGTTATGGGATAATCTCTGCTATGTCTGCTTAACACTGAAATTATGTTGTTTTCAGTCCCTATTTGGGGGTAGGGGTTGTGCCTGCAAACCCACGTGGGTTTTGTGCTTTTTTCTCAATGTGCCACACCCACTGCAGAAAGCCAGGACTTTTGCATCCCAGGGAGGGGTTCCCGGGAATCGGAGTGGCCAGGCTACAGCCAGAACCATCCCAGGTAAACTGGGATGGTTAGTTACCCTCAGAACTCCCCCTTTCGGGGAGACTGCCAAGATGGCAGAATAGAAGGACCACTAGCTCACCCTCTCCAACGAATACACCAGAAACTACATCTACCTATGAAACAATCCGCACAGAATTCCAACTTTCATCACAAGTCAAGAGGAACTGGTGTCAGTTGGGATCCTCAGTGATCCAGTATCTGCCGTGGAAAGTACACAGATTAACAGAGTGAGGAGGAGGGGCTGGTGCCCTCTGAGAAGACATCCAGGCAGAGAACAGGAAGTCATTAACCACGAAGCGCCTGGCAGGAGCAGAGACATCAGCTGGGTCCTGGGAACTGCTCGGGACAAATCCCAAGAGACGGAGTTGAGGAGGGACCAGGAGAAAAAGAACAAGCATTGAACTTGGGCCAAAGCCAGAGGAAACCAGCACCAGATCAGAGTCTAGACCTTTCCCCTCGCCCCGTCTCCCGACCATGTCCCCTTCCCACAACAAGGAGGACTCGTTTAATGTCATTAGAATTGATACTTTACTGCAACGGGGCATTTTAATTACTGACTAGCGAGCATTTCCTTCCTGGAGTGTGAGCAGACAAGTTGTGAGACTTGCCCTAAGTTTCTTTCAGTCCTACTTCCATGGACTAAATTCCCATTAACAATGAAAAACCAAAATAAATTTGCTTTTTAATGTTGTCCCCAAGAAGGCTGCAGAAATGACAGAGAAAGGATCACTTGTAAAAGGGAGAGGACAAGTCAGAGGTTATCCCTCTATAACGAAGCCCACGATGTCACGTTCGTAATTCATTCAACAATGGTTTGATAAATGCCAGCAGTCTAAGTCAAGCATACTCAGACAACAGCCGGGAGTATAAAGGTGAAAAACACCGCTCTCGAGGACCTTAAGGGTAGGCGGGCGACATGCACATACCATAATCCTTTCTAGCAGTGGTTCTGGGAGGGCTGGTTTCACACCGTCTGTCCCCAGGTTTAAATTCCTCATCACTCACGTTGTCCAACCCCGATCCCTGCTTCTCAGGAGGGCAAGGCTGAGCAGAAGCGCAGGGAGATTGGTCTATACTTAACTCTCTCCATACGCGAACAAGCCCAGAAAGCATGCCCTTGGGCACTACAATAATTCGCAAGGAGTTTAGCATTTGGCCGAGACTTGCAAGAGCAAAAGAAGAATGCAAGAGCCCAGGACATTACATTTCAAGCCAGCAGGGGTCAGCCTGGAAAATCTCAACTGAAGCACATTTCGCATAAAACAAAACCTGTGGCTTCAGCTGATCATCAAGCCAACAGCAAGGTTTCCTGATTGATCAAAGAGGATGATTCTAGAGCAGCCTGTTAGACTAATGAAATGGGCTCTTCTTGTATTTTTTATTTTGTTGTGAATTTTTAAAATTTCATTGAGATATAATTGATGTTATAATTTTAAATTTAAAAAATTCACACAGAAGAGATTCAACTTGTCTGCTTTGAAGAAATATCTTCAAGATTATGAAAGGTTAAAAAAAAAAACAATGATCTAAAAAGATAGATCCTCCGTAAAATTCTGGACTAATCCACTTTTAATGCTATTTTAGTTGTTTTCCCTTAAGCTTCTGTATTCGAATAGAATCTTGCCAAATAAAAAGTTACCAGGTACTCTGCTTCTTAGAACCACAGACTACATACCCACTAAGAGTAGGTAGCTTGTTATATTTCCAACCACAAAATTCCTTGGATTTTCTTGACAATTATATTTTCACCCTCTTTGGAAAGAGCCCAGACCAAAAATTCTTAGAGCCAGAATTACCTCATTAATTTAAGATAGCATTTGGGGCGTTTGACTATTGCTTTTTCTTTTTTTATAAAACATAAATCATCAGAAACTGTTTCTCCATGTGATGATTTTTTTTCATTTTAGTTTGCGTCAAATACTGGGAGTCACGTGATGCCTCCAAGTTCATAGCACTGTGTAGTTATTGAAATAACCAGTCTGATTGAGACTATTTTCTGACACTGCCCAATAATGCGGCCAAAAATAGTCCAGCCATGGACCAAGATAATCCCTGTTGTTACTAATACTTAATACTCCAAAAAGAGTACTGGACTTTCAAGAATCCTCAAACCTCTTTGGCTTCAAGGCTCTAAACCTAATTCAACTTTCTAGTGTGCAAAGAAAAAAGATTCTGAACTCATGAATTATCAGTGCTCAAGGTATAAAATGTCAAAAACAGCTCAGTGCAGTGTATTAACAGGTGTCATGCAACTAATCTAAATGATTATATTATTTGCTCTCAAAGTATTTATT
This sequence comes from Vicugna pacos, assembly GCF_048564905.1. Taxonomy (NCBI): domain Eukaryota; kingdom Metazoa; phylum Chordata; class Mammalia; order Artiodactyla; family Camelidae; genus Vicugna; species Vicugna pacos. The sequence goes on along the minus strand of NC_132988.1, from coordinate 5,406,640 downwards.
GATCATCTGCTGTAAGCAAAGAATTACATGGAAGAGTTTCAATGGAGAGTGAGATTATGAAAAGGATACAGTCCCATTTGTTACAGTTCAGTGAGGGAGACAGACAAGCACATATAATTAGAATAGGAAACACCCACAGTTTGCACTGCAGAGGAAGAGCTATGAATCCGGAAATTGGAATAGTGCCGGTTACAGCAGAAACCAGCTGTATAACAGTGACCCTAACTCAGGGATGCTCTGTGACACGGTTCCCTAAGACATAAAACAGATGTGGTATGGGCTGGTCCAGTGGCCTCCAAATATTTTGAATTGCATACATTCATCAATAAAAATTGTGTAATCATACCTCCAATATTTATGTACAATGATGTTCACGTGGTATATTTATTAGCTTGGGAGGCTTTTTAAAAAGTTACCAAAGCCAGGATCCCCACAAAGCTAATTATATCAAAGTATCTGGGAATCGGGTGTACACATAGGTATTTTGAACGTAGCCCAAGGCTAGAAGAAGACACAGGTGCACAAGGAAGAAATACTAGGATAGATTTTCAAATCTGTTATGTGTGCTGTTGTAACAGAAAAGGGCAACTCTGACTCCATATGAGACCTGTTCCTTTGGCTCTAACCCTGTGCCCTGTTTTCTAGGCTGTCTTGCTGGTTCTGTACCATTTGTGAAAGAATGTTGCCTTTAGCCTGAAATACACAGGAGAGCCCATCCTCAAGGCTCTGACCTTTAAGGATATTAACACTTTTGCATTCATATAAAGGTAACAAGTTGCAGAATAGAAAAAGACGTTTGTTTTGTTGGAGGTTTACAGGAGGTTCACACCATGACCTGACCCACATTGATAGCTGCAAGAACAAAGAATTCTTACGCCAAGAAGTTTCCAACAACCAAGCACACCCCTCCCCTTTTAGTATAAAAGGAGCCTGAATTCTGACTTGGAGAAGATGATTCTCCAGGACATTAGTCTCCCATCTTCTCAGTCTGCTGGCTTTCCAAATAAAGTAGCTGTTCGTTACCCCATTAGTACTGGATTTACTGGCCTGTCATGCGGCGAGCTGAACGAGTTTGGATTTCGTAACACTATGAAGAAATTTGATAGAAGTAGAAAAAATGAAGTGGAGGTAATTACTCAGATAAACTGAAGGAACTTCCCTAGATAACATGATCAAAGGAAGCATCTCCCATCTCCTAGTAGGAGCTAAGCTGTGTGGGCTGTGGGTATGCAGCACAGGCGATTGGCTGGACAATAACAAAATTCAAAACAGAGAGTAAAGCAGGACACTTCTGTCCAGACAAATAAGTAGATGGGAAAAAAACACGCCTGAGGGGAGAGAAAGGAATCAGACACAAGCTGGTCCTACAGGACCCTTTAGTCAGACACCACCTGTCATCCGAGCCGCAGAGCAGGGTGGGTTAGATGTAAAATTCGTGTGAGATGTACGGACAGGAATTTGACCGTTTCTCTCATTGAAAAAAAAATAATTCTGGTAATTCAAAAAAGTATCTGGTAGCAATGATGTCACCGATCTCTGGAAAGTAGATTTAGATATTGGGAAAGAGTCTGTTTTTTAACAAAGAAATTCAAATAAAGCCTACGCTAGCCCTTAAACGGCTCTCATACAGATTTGTGTTTAAAGAAAATATTTGTTTTGCCCTAAGCAAATTGTATCAGCATCTGTGAGTTAAATGCAAACATGATTGTTATTGATTGGCGCTCTTTCCGTGAGCTTAAAAATTATCTAAGACCTCTATCCAAACGTGTCCCACAGTGATAGCTGGATCGACAGATTGTCGGTTTAAAGATCTGAAACGTGCACAGAATGTGTTCAGCTGTTTAATACGTAGTTTAGACATTCAGAAGTATGCATGTAGAATTTAGAAATGTGTTCAAAGTTAACTGTTAATTTTAATATTTGGTTTGGAAAAGCATGTTATAATGTTTTCACTAAAAAAAAAAAACTATAAAAGCAGGCCAGTGAGGGTTTCAAAGAGTGAGTCACGTGGTCTGATGTTCATTTAAAGAAAACATTCTATGTACACTTAGTCTGAATGTAGGCAAACCTATATAATCCATCAGTTTCACTCCTGGGTACATACCTAACAGGAATGTGTACATATGATGTCCAAAAGGCACACACTAGAATGTTCATAACAGCATTCAAAATAGCCAAACACTGGAAACTACCCAAATGCCACCAACAGTAGAGTGAATACACTGTGGTGTATTCATATGATGAAACCCTATACACTCACAAGATTTGGCAATCGCCAACCACATGCAACAATGCTGAGGATCTGACGAACATTGTGTGGAGTGAGAGGAGCCAGGCATGAAAGAGTAATACTACATGGTCCATGTATGGCCTATATAATGTACAAAAATAACTCTTCACCTGAACAAAGAGGTCAGGGGGTACAGTGAACAGGTCATTGGAAGCCAAGGTTGAGGATTAATGATGTAATATATGGATACCATAAAGAGGCAGAGTATCTCTCAAGCTTGTAATTCTGAGTGTAGCTGAAGCAAAAATATTTTCCTGTATGGAGAGAGACAGATTTCCAGATACAAATCATATATAGATATATATCTATTGCAGCTTGTAAATTCCTTTTTAAGAGAGAGAATTTTCAGGCAATTAACAGCTCCGGGTAGAAAAAGTCTACTCACAGATTTTAAAACTCTTTTTCAAAGAAATTTTTTTTTAATGGCCAATAGGCACATGAAAAAATGCTCAACATCACTAATTATCAGAGAAATGCAAATCAAAACTACAATGAGGTATCACCTCACACGAGTCAGAATGGCCACAAATGACAAGTGCTGGAGAGGGTGTGGAGAAAAGGGAGCCCTCCTGTACTGTTGGTGGGAAGGTAGTTTGGTGCAGCCGTTATGGAAAACAGTATAGATATTCCTCAAAAAATTAAGAATAGACTTACCCTATGATCCAGCAATCCCACTCCTGGGCATATATCTGGAGGGAACTCTAATTTGAAAAGATACATGCACCCCAATGTTCATGGCAGCAGTGTATACAATAGCCAAGACATGGAAGCAAGGTAAATGTCCATCGACAGATGACTGGGTAAAGAAGCTATGGTATATTTATGCAATGAACTACTACTCAGCCATAAAAAAGAATAAAATAATGCCATTTGCAGGAACATGGGGACCTAGAGATCATCATTCTTGGTGAAGTAAGCCAGACAAAAGAAAGAAAAATACCATATGATATCACTCATATGTGGAATCTAAAAGAAAAAAAATACACTATGACCTCATCTACAAAACAGAAACAGACTTGCAGACATAGTAAACAATCTTATGGTTACCAGGGAAAGGATGTGGGAAGGAATAATTTTGGGAGTTTGAGATTTATAAATGTTAGCCACTGTATATAAAAATAGATTTTTTAGAAGTTTCTTCTGTATAGCACAGGGAACTATGTTCAATATCTTGCAATACCTTTTAATAAAAAATATGAAAACAAATACATGTATGTATATGCATGACTGGGACGTTGTGCCGTACAGCAGAAACTGACACATTGTAACTGACTGTGTATGTCAATTAAATAAATAAATAAATAAATACTACCTGCCTGGATGCCCAAGACCAAATAAATAGAAAAAATAGAGTCATCAGAAAGGAATGTCTGCAAAGGAAGATTACAGGAAGGAGAACCACAGAGGCCAATGAATACTAAGGGACTGTCGGCCAGACTCTGTCCTGTGATGGACTTTTCAAGTTACCCACTAAACACTCTTCTAATTTAAATGAGACTTCTGGGGAGGGGGAGGGTATAGCTCAGTGGAAGAGCATGTGCTTAGCATGCAAGAGGTCCTGGGTTCAATAGCCAGTACCCCTACTAAATAAATAAATAAACAAACAAACAAACAGACAAAAAAACAAACCTACCTAATCCCCTCTCCACTGACCCTCTTAAAAACTCACAAAACAAAATAAGGCTTCTGAGTATTGGTCTGACTTGAATGTTCCTCCACGTGCTCTATACAGTCTAAATTTCCACTTCAGTCTTTGTCAACCAAGTAAAGATTAGATTTTTTTCTTAGAAAATGCCCTTTTGTGTGTTTGCAAATTATGATTCTTAATTCCCAGCAACCAAGTAAATATTAGATTTTTTTCTTTCTTAGAAAATGCCCTTCTATGTGCTTGCAAATTACGATTCTTAGTCCCCAGGGAGGGAGGTACACCCTGGGCGGTGCTGCATTTATCTTGGTGAACATATGATTTCTTTACATCCGGACACCATCCACGGCCAGAGTCACACCTTCCCTTTACGAATGCCCTCATTTCAGAGGTGGGGCTGGAGGGATGAACAGGGGAGAAAAGAAACACCACAGTGATATGACAGGGACCCAGCAATTTCTAAGAGATGTCTCAACCTCTGCAGTATCGAAATACAAATAAATAAATAAATTAATTAATTAATTAATTAATTAAATAAAGGCCCTGTTCGAATCAGGACCGCAAACTCCTCAGGAGCCTCGTCCTGTCCCTGCGTCTGGTGTTCGGGCTGCCCCGTCCCCTGGCGTTGCCACTGATCTCTCTAGCAAGGCCTCCCAACCTCTGACAGAGACGAACAGAGCCTGCATCCTCAGCAGTGACCTTTTCCCACTTGAACGTTTCCTCTGGCGTCGGCTCTCTCTGAGAGTCCGAGAGGCCGGGCCTCTGCGCTGGATGCTGCGGGGCATCCTGCCCGCGGCGCTATTGAGGGAGGCTGCCCGCAGCCCGGAGGAGGAGGCGCGGTGGGTCCCCCGTGGTTGGAGGGGGAAGAAATACAAAGGCTTGCCAGCAAATCCTTAACGTGGAAGTGGCCTCCTGGGAAGCCAGGGAAGCTGGCAGACTAACCTGGGTGGAGGCATCAGAAAATGGAACAGCTATTTTTAGCACAAGGGCCTGGCATTGTGAGGGATGCTGCAAACAAAGCCTTCAAGGAGGGAAAGAGAAAAAAAAAAAAAAAGGGACGGTGGCTACGGCTGTCAGCCTTGTAGGCAGGAGAAAGTAACTGCCTCCCACACGCACTTAGCAGGGTGGTCCGCTCCTGCCCGAGTGAATCAACTATTTTTAACCAAGGCATTGAGATCAGAAGCCAGTTGTTCAGTGATTCACCAGGATTACAACTGAAAAAAAATGTCCAATTCTGGACTGTCCATTTGTCCATTCTGGCCGGTAGAGCCAGTTTTCAGCTACCCCAGCAAAGCAGGTGGAGCAAAATCTCAGAAACTAGATGCTCGGCTGCCTTCCTGAGAGCGCAGAGCCCTGGTTCTCCTGCCAGCCCTGTCGTAAAAGTACAACAAAACAAAACAACACACGCCAACACAATCACTGGAAAAGGCACGTATTCCCATGACACGCACTGGTCTCACCTTGAGGACATCAAAAATACTGCCTTTAGCGTCTTCAAATTAGGAAACCCCTTTGATCTCCTGACTGTGAGCAAGTTAGTGTTACTAACTTGAATGTACACATTCCATCCATGCAGATGATTTACTGTTGCTTGTGTAATTGTCGGACCCCAGTTGGCTTGGTATAAGAGAGAGCAGTACCTGGGGGGCACCTGCTGGAAACCCAAGGGGAAAAGAACCGCACATAGGAAGTCTCTGGATAGCAATAATTCTAAGAGAAAATAGAGACCAACTCCAGAAAAATCCACTGAGCATCTTCCACGTGCCAGGGATTGTGTGTCCAACACCATAAAGAATACAAAGAAAACACGTTCTCTGACCTTGAGGGCTAAAGAGTTTAATGGGACTAAAGACATAGACACACGTGCCAATAAATGAATGCTTAAATAATTGTTGGTCACTGTGTGCTCAAGAGATATGATTCAGTAGGTCTGGGGGGGTTCCCCTAAAATTTGCATTTCTTGAATGGTTGTAACAGATTATTGTGCACCAACAAATTGGGGGACAACTAGTCCGGGTACTTAAAACCACAAACCAAGTGCTCTGGGCGCACCAACATAGAATGAAATCAGGTGAAGTTTTGTAGAAGTAGTGGAATTTGAACTGGGATTTGAAAGTTTTTAACAGGTGTGGGTGGGGATAAGGCAGTTCCAGAATGAGAGGAAACGTACCTTATGTATTCATTTGCACCTCTGTCCACTGAAACCAATTGGCAGTGCCCTCCAACAAAAATTAAAACATGATTAAAGAAAAATATAAGAGAGGAATGGAGTTAAGAGAAGAAAGGCAATGACAGCAGCCTGCAGTACTCAGTATGACTTCTGCAAATGAGCACATGAGCCTGACTTTAGGACACCTGTCATTGTATAAACAGTGTCGACAAACACAGCCACTTAGAAGGGCACGTTCAAGGAACACCAAGGGGTTCAACAAGATGTTGGAAAAATAGATGGGGAAGGCTACAAAAAACAAGGCTATTCAGCACCGTTCTGCATGTCTACATTGTACAGTCCTGTATTCTCCCAAAACACCTATTCCATGCCTTCCTTTAGTGTTTTTAAATGGCGCCCCAATTCTCTGATACCTCTCCCAATGAGAGATGAGCTCTGTGTTTCTCCTCCTTGACCGTAGACTTGCTGATCTACAGGAAACAGTAGAACTGATGCTTTTTGAAGGCCAGGCCTTAGACACTGGCCGCCTCTACTCCCTGTCTCTTGGAACACTCACTCTTAGAACCTAGCCACCATACTGTGAGGAAGACCAGGCTCACAGGATGGGCACACGTTCCAGTTAACAGACCCACTGTGATCTCAGCAAAAAAGCCATTGTCAACTGCCAGACACGTAAATGAAGAATCTTCCAGATGATCACAGCCCCCAGCCATCAGGTCACCCCCAGCCTTCACATCTTTCTACTTGAGGCCCCAGACATCCTGGAGTAGAGACACATCCCCACCCTGCTCTGGACAGATGGGGAAGGCTGATTCCTCGAGTCCATGTGCACAATTAAATCATCAAGCCAGGAAATTTTGAGGTGGTTTGTTACACAGTGATTGGGAAACACTTCCTTTTATTTATTTCCCCAGTCTCTCGACTCCTCCTCTGAACACGCCCCTACACACACACACACACACACACACACACACATACACACAGAACTATTTTTCTCATTCTCAGTAAATAGCTTTATTTTCCACTTTCCAGAAAAATAAAAGCATCAAAGTGGAACCCTGTTTGTTATTCTACTTCCACCAAACATATCCCATCCCCACCACTGTAGCCATCCTTCTGTTACAGCAAGAAAGCTCTTTTCTATGGTAATCTGAGAGGCCTGTGGGGGGAGAGCGGAGGCTGGGGATTCAAAGCAGAGCTCTCTCAGAAAGCTCACTTTATCTTGAATTCAACCTTTTCTTTCTAATTGAGTCCTTCCCGTTCATATTTAAATACGTCCAGCTAGTTCTCTTTCAACCTCACAAGCAGCCCCGCCCAGACCCCACGTCTCCGTTCCAGCCTCTGCCCTGTCTCTTCTTCCCTCACGGAGCTGAAGGCGCCAACCATCTCCCTATTACCTTCTCTCTCGCTCACTTTTCCGGCATCTTTAATCTCTAATCTGGCTTCCACCCCACTGTTCCTTCTGAACAGTTCTCACTAATATCCCAGGAGATCTGCACTCCACTAAATCCAGGGCCTCCTCTGTGACGCCTTGAGCTGCACGCAGCGAGGTTGAGAACTGCCCTCTGTCTCGGTCCACTGGTGCTGCAGAGCAACGAACCACAGCCGGGGGCGGGGTGGGGTGGGGTGGGTGGTGAATAACAGGCATCTAATTCTCGCAGTTCCAGAGGCTGGGACTCCAAGGTCAAGACACCTACACAACTGCTATCTGGCCAGTCCCCACTTCCTGGCCTGGGAGTGGCTGTCTGAGAGGCCAAGGGAGCTCCCCGGGGCCTCTTAGATGAGGGCACTAACCTTATTCACGAGGCTCCACCCTCATGACCTAGGCACCTCCCAAGGGCTCTGTCTCCTAATCTCACACGCTGGGGCTGAGGATTTTCATATTTTGAATTTTAGGGGGACACATTCAGTCCACAGCACCCTGTCCCTTAAAACACTTTAATTTCCCTCCTACGACCCTGGCCACCACCTTCTCAGTCGTGTTTGCTGACTCAGTGTCCTCCACTCAGCCAGTAAATTTTGGAGTCTCCTCTCTCGGCCTCTGTCCTCACTGTGTACTCTTTTCCTAGGAAATCACATCCACATCCTCAGTTTAATTACCACATAAAGTCACAACTTCATGTTTCCAGCCCAGATCTCTACTGCGTGGTATAACTCCATATAGCAGACTGCCTATTTAACACTTGTCTTCCCTCTTAAACCGGGTCCTCTTCCAACACTTCCAGTCCATGTGACTGGTACCCCACGTTCAATTATCCAAGCCCAGAAAACTAGCAGTTATCCATAGCATCTCCCTTTCTCCCCCACCACCATATTCAGTTTCTCTGTAATTGCAATCCTGAACACCAAGCCCCTGACCACACCAGGGACAAGACCAGTGCTTCTCCGAACATAAACACTGAATGCTCACCAAATCCAGGTGGCTGCCTCTCCATGCTGCTATCATATGAGTGTCCTGCTCACTCGGGGGAGGGGCGGGTGCTTCCCTCATTGTGCATCTTAACAAGCCTGAGTCGAGAGGTTGTGACCCCTCTCCCACCCTGTGGTGCTAGTGTAGATGGCTCTTTTCCCCTCTTCTCTTTGTTCTCTGTTTTCCTCAGACCTTCATCATAAAGATGAGATCACTAGGAAACATTTAACCTAACTCCTGACTTCTGCTCTACTGAATGCATGTCATGCTTTGCCTACCCATTGATTCCTTTCTTGGATTAAAAGGAATAAGGATGAAAAACTACGTAGTTAAAGAATGACTGACTCTACTTCCAGTGTCCCCTTAGTAAATTTGCAAGTAGACCCTGAGGATGCAGGTGGAATATATGAGCAAGACAGAATCCAAAGGAAGATCAAGAGAGGTCAGCAGCCCTGCATGTAATGGAAAAATGAGAAGACTCTAGCCTTCCGCCTTAATGATTAACTGAGATTGTTTCTCCTTTTCCCTTTAAAAACTGTCACACCTGAGCAGATCTTCAGAGTTGGTCTCTGGACATGAGTCCACCTTCTCCCCAGATTGCCCGCTTTCTGATTAAAACAACTTTCCTTTTTACTGACACTTGTCTCTTGAATTGTTGGCTTTTGAGCCACGAGCAGCTGAACGTGATTTTGGTAACACTAGACCTGTCTGCACTGCCCTAGGACACACTGTGCAATGGCAGACATGCACTCCTGCTACTGATCCTGTCCTCTTGAGTCTTGGTGCCTCCTGCTCCACCGGCTGAAGTGGGTCTACTTCTATTTGTCTTCTAGCAAACTCAGCTGTGGATTTTGTTCCTAAAGGAAGGCTCAAGGTCTTTTTATTCAAGTACTCCAGGAAAAGGTCATTCACAAGAGCGTGAAGCACAGGAGACACACAGTGACCGATATTTGGGTTATATCAAATATCAAGCACAACCAGAGGATTTTTCCCCCAAAAGCCTAGAGATGAAGGAATTAAGCCCTTCATTGCAAGACACCACATGCAGTAGTTAGAGCTGGAATCCCAATGTGGTGTTGCACTGTTACAGTTTTGCAATTTTTAAAAAAGCTGTAACCTCTTTCAAATAAGCATTATCAATATTCCTGACAAACAGGCTTTCTAAAATCTGCTTAACGGGCTCACAAGTCCACTTTCTCACAGTGTGCAGGGTAGCACAAGGTTTTTCCTCTTCTACCCGGACGTAATGAGTCTCTTTCTCTATTGTTGGTAACAAGCCAATTCTCAGAACGGATGCAGGGTAGCACAAGGTTTTTCCTCTTCTACCCGGACGTAATGAGTCTCTTTCTCTATTGTTGGTAACAAGCCAATTCTCAGAACGGATCACGGGTTGGACCTGTTTCTAAAGGAAAGCCTCTCATGTTTTAAATTGAATTGTAATTGACTTACAATATTATGTTAATTTCAGGTGGACAACATAGTGATTTAATATTCTTATAGATTATACTCCATATAAAATTATTGTAAAATGTTGGCTATCTTCCCTGCACTGTACACAACATCCTTTCATCTTACTTGTTTTACACCTAGTAGTTCGGACCTCTTAATTCTCTTCCTCACTCTTCCTCCCTCCACCCCTCATCCCAATGATAACCATTAGTTTGTCCTCTGTATCTGTGAGTCTGTTTCTGTGTCATTATAGCTGCTCATTTGTTTTATTTTTTAGATTCCACATAAAAGTGAAAACGTACACTGTTTTTCTCTGTCTGACTTACTTCTCTAAGCGTAGTACCCTCCAGTTCCATCCATGTCATTGCAAATGGCAGAATTTCATTCTCTTTTATGGCTGAGTAGTATTCCATTGTATATATACACATCTTTATCCACTCATCTGTTGATGGACACTTAGGTTGCTTCCAATTCTTGACAATTATAAACAGTGCTGCTATGAACACTGGGGTGCATGTATCTTTTCCAATTAGTGTTTGCATTTTCTCAGATATATACCCAGGAGTGGAATTTATGGTCATACGGTAGTTCTATTTTTAACTTTTGAGGAACCTCCATGCTGGTTTCCACAGTGGCTGCACCAATTTACATTCCCACCAACAGTGTAGGAGGGGTCCCCCTTCTCCACATCCTCACCAGCATTTGTTGTTTGTGGTCTTTCTGATGACGGCCATTCTGTCATGTGTGAGATGGTACCTCATTGTGGTTTCGATTTGCATTTCCCCGATGACTAGCCATGTGGAGCACCTTTCCATGTGCCTGTTGGCCATCTGTACGTCTTCTTTGGAGAAATGCCTATTCAGGTCACCTGCCCATTTTTAAATCAGATTGTTTGGGGTTTTTGATATTGAGTTGTATGAATTCTTTATATATTTTGATGACAGAGGTCATGGCGATGTTTTGGGGTCTGTCTCCTCAGGAAAGCCTCTCACTGTGCTAAGCGGAGGAACTGGGATGTGATGTCTGCCCAGTTACTGGCTAGTAAGTAGTTCTTTCTTTCTTCCCTGCGATGCAGTTCTTAGTAAATGACAAAGTCTTATTTTAAATTCTGAACCCATTTTCTTAATTTCTCCCAAACTAGTGATTACTAATTACATCCCTTTGAAAATCTTCCTGGCCCGTGCAGGCATCAAACACCCATAACCGCCTTAGCATCGAATTCTATGAGCCACCTGAGCTGCTCGTTCCAGACCGTCTGCACAAATGCAGTTCTGGAAACTGAGTAAACCAAAGAAGACTCGCGTAGCTCTGAAGATGGGATGCGAAGATGTCATTGGCACAGCAATTCCAAAATTTTGTGGTGAGGAATGAATGAAGCAGAAATCACCTTAGACATCCAGAGAATCCGCAGACTAGAAAGTAGGAGAAATGGAACAGAAGGGCAGATGTATTCATGTCATTCTTGTCTACTGATTTTTCCCCTGTTCATTAATTTTTAAAGATTTTAAAGCAGAAGTGAATTCTCTGCAAAGAAATTAAACATTATAAGCGTCAGTTTAACTGAGGATAATTAATAACTTATATTAACAGCTACGCACCCCATAGCAGTGGTTCACTAAACTCATACTTTATTTTAAATCATCACCAGCCATAGACTTCTGCCCCACTAGAAATCCCAGGAGATGAGTGAGTTGCTTTCAGATGAACATTTCATAGTCAGGTTCCAATAGCCAACTGGAGGCGAAGATCTAAAAACATAACTAAGAAGCAGCCCATTGTTATGGTTTCTAAATTTGGATTCCGTTTGGAAGGCTGTAATAGTAAGAGCAACTGTCACCTGACACCTCTGGTGTGAAGTAATGTTCTGTAAGCTTTACAAGAGCAGGAAGCCAGCCTGCCTCTCCCCGGAGTCTAACGCCCCAGCACAAGGCAGATACTCAGGGAGCATTTGTGGATTTGATGAATAAATAACGTCTTAAAAGATTAGCCCTGGGATACTCCGAGTTTTTGCCATCATTTCAAAGTAAGCCCAGGTCTTTTGAATCAAGCAGCCGCCAGACCAAGCTCTTCCCTTTGTGGTTTAGAAATGGAGCGTCTCTGCACAGCACTTAGAGCTGTCACGACCCCGGGGACCAGATGGCTCCCTCCTCTGTAACACTTGCCTCCCGGGGCGGACAGCCTGACGACATGGGACTGGCACTGTTTCCTCTCAGTTCTTCATAACTACAGTCAAGGCCTCCCGCAGGTGATACTTTTTGGAGCACGCACGCTCTAAATAGCGCCCACGAGATGAACATTTGAGCGGTAGGGAGAATTTTGAAGCAGAGGAAAGTCCCCCAAGCTTCCCAGTGATGTGGTTTAAAATATTCCCAGAAAGCCGTCAGTGCTGACACACAGGTCAATACCCATTTCTCTAGGCTGGGCTCCCCACGCCACCGAGAATGGCAGCTGCCACGCCTGCCTGAGTGCCGGACTCGAGTCGCAGGGTGGGGCTGGGCTGCTCCCGCCCAGCGGCCCAGGGGAGCGGGCGGCCGCGGCCGCGGGCTGGCTTCCCGGGCACGCCGGCCCCCCGCCGCTGCTCACCCGGCAGCCTACCTCACCCATGAGCGTGGTCAAGCTTGCTTGGGAAGAAGTAGTTCAAACCCTAATTACTGGTCAGTTCAGAATGTCCATCTTTTTGTAAAGGAGTCCATCATTTTTCAGGTCAACTTGAAGACCGGGGACAGAACCGATGTCACTGTTTCACCGTGTCTGTCTCCAAAGGTGGTGCACTGACCATTGCTCCCGGGACAGCCCTGTTTGGCCTCCCGAAGCCATCTGGGCCAAGGCTGTGTAGATCCTGTAGGTCTTCGCATGGTCTGTGTCTCTCTGTCCCGTGCTCGCTCACCTGAGCCCTTGTCTTCGTTTCAGTGATGCTGGAAACTGCTGTGACTTTCAGGCAAAATTTAGAGCAGATCACAGGGTCTATGACTTAGTGATGTGGGGTCCCAGCTGCTTTCAATCAAATTTGGGGGAGTTTTAGATAGTAAGTGTGTGTGTGTGTGTGTGTGTGTGTGTTTAAGGAAGTTCAGGGGGAAGGGATGGACAATTGTCAAAATAACTTAAACAGATCTTTAACAAATACTGCATTTTTAACAAATGCTCTCTGTCTGAGTGACAGACAACAGCAAGCTTACAAAACCACGGCGAGTCAACGGAAGGAGCCATAAAACCAACTGTGAGGGTAGAGGAAAAGCAGAGGGGAGCCTGGGACCTCTGCCGTCAGTGAAAACAAGCTGCAGACAAGGACAAAGTCCACTTCCTTAGCCCCTGAAAGGAAACTGAAATTCCAGCGCCAAAGGAGCAGGAACTGCCCATTTTGGTCAGCTTAACTTTCTGTTCTTTTCTTCTATTTTGTTTTTTCAGTGACTATCTTTGTTAAATTACCCATGATTTAAGATGATAGACAGGTAGACAGATAGAGTTAATGTATATGTATTTTAAATCTATGAAAGTTGAGATAAAAATTGAGTAATATGCAAACAGGTGTGAGTGTTTATACATGCGTATCTATCTGAATAGATGTTATGTACATAATATATACAAAAATCTCATTTTGCCCTTGCTTTGTTACCTAGATCATTTCCAAGTCTTCTGCAAAATAAATATTTGCCCTCACTTCAGGTTTTGCTCTGGATAATTTAAAATAGCACTTTGGGATTGACCAGAAGGGGAAACAGACAGAGGATAAAAGGCCTTCAGTAAAAACCCAGGGTCTCTCTCTGGTTAATCTCACCTTAAATCAGCACAGCCATCACCTTCATGTCCCCAAGGGGAACAAAACCGATATGACTGCATTCATACGTCATTAAGAAAACACACTGGGGTTGGGGGTAGAGCTCAGTGGTCGAGTGTGTGCTTAGCATGCATGAGGTCCTGGGTTCAATCTCCAGGCCCTCCATTAAATAAATACATCAATAAATAAATGAAGTTAGCTTTATCTTAAAAAAAAAAAATACAGTGTGTCCCAGACACACACTAGTAATAGTGAATGTTTCTGCACTGCTCTAAAGTTCCTCAATTTTCCCTGCACGTGATGGCCAGCAGTCATCCTTACATCCTTTGTTTGTTTGTTTGTTTTTTCTTTTGTGTTGCTGCTATGAAAATAGAGTTTATTAAAAACATCCCTGTTCTTTTTTGAGGAGCTTTCACCATTACCTTGTCTTAAACTAAAAAATAAAGAAAAAAATAGTACTTGTAAGTATGATTTATTTGGTTTTTCAATGGAGGTGCAGGGGATCGAACCCAGGACCTTGCGCATGCTAAGCACGTGCTCTGCCGCTGGAGCTGTACCCTCGTCCTCATCCTCACATCCTTGTGAGAGAGATATTCTCAATATTGCACTCAAAATACTGCATTTTTAGAGATGAGGACGTTGAATCACAGAGATGTTTAGTACCTGCCAAGGTCACGTGGCATCTGAGCAGCAGACAGGTCCGAGGACACAGACGGTGAGCCTGTGGTTTATATGAAGTGGATCATCCAAGGTGGAAAGTAAACATAAATGCATACATCGTCACGAGGAGAACACTAGGAAGTCTCCCCTGAGCACAGGTGTGTTCTAAGGGTGGTAACCTGTTTTACAGGTTTCTTTGGCAGTTGGCCTGGTAATTATAAGGCATTTGTTTTCAGGTAATCAGTTAAATGGCATATTAGGGAAGTTGTTCAAAACCTGAATATAGTAAATGAAAAAAAGGGAGGTGGGGTGGGGGTGGGAAGCACTAGGAAATTACACAGCTTCTACCAGGGTTTAATCTGCTTTTTAAAAATGAGTTGCTAGGGGGCCATGATTGTCTCTAATAAGCTTGAATGAGATTTACTGTAAAAGTGATGGGCAATAAGTAAAAGTGATTTACTCCTTCTGGAACTTCCACAGCCACATCTGTTGCTAAGAAAGCAGGAGTCAGGAAATAGCTCAGAGCTGCCCTGAAAGGGGTCACTCTGATCCCGGAAAACAAGGAGACGAAGTTTGTCCTCACTGGGAATTACAGACTAGCAGGAAATCAACAAATATTGTTTTAAAATATCATGAAAGGGAGGGGCAAGTGCTGAGAAAAAGGAAAGGAAGGGAGGAGACAGGATGTCACGGGGTGCTGTTGTGGGCAGGGTGGGAAAGAGATGTCTCTGCAGAGGGGACAGTTCCATCAAGACAATAGGAAAATAAAAAACAGAGCACTTCAGAGACATGAGGGAAAAGCAGGTCCAGAGGCCCCGAAATGGGAAGAAATAAGAGGGCTGGTGTGGTGGGAGCAGAGTGAGGAGGTATGCAGAAGCCCAGTCCTGGGAGCCTCTCAGCCCACAGGACGGAATTTCATTTCATGATTAATGTACTCAGTGTGGTTCTCCAGAGAAACAGAACCAGGAGGAGATTATATACAGACGTCTGTACATTGACACACACACACACAGGGAAAGATTTTAAGGAAGAGGCTCGTGTGATTACGGGACTGACAAAATGGACACCAAGGAGAGGCAGTGGTGTGGTTTCCATTCAAATCTGAAGGCCTGATATTCCAGTCCAAAGGCCAAAGTCTTGAGATCCGGGAAGAGCTGATGGTTCAGATCGAGACTGAAGGCAGGAAAAACAAAAATCAATGTCCCAGCTTGGAATCAGTCAGGCAGGAGGAATTTCCCCTCCTTATGAAAGGGCCAGCTTTGTGTGCTAGTCAGACCTTCATCTGATTAGATGCAGCCCACCCATATTAGGGAGGGCAGCCTGCTTTCATCCATCTACTGATTCAAATGTTAACCTCATCCAGAAACACCTGCACAGACACACCCAGAGTGTTTGACTAAACGTTTGGGTACCCTATGGCAATTTTAAATTGACACAGAAAATGAACTTTCCACTGACCAGAGTCACAGAGCATGGTAATTAACACTAAGAGACACCCTGCAGGCTGCGGGAGAGACACCACTGTAGAGTGGGTGCTGATTCAGAACCTCGCCCCAGCCACGCAGGTCCTGCCACCCAGCTGGCACTGTACCTGAGTCTTCAAAAGGCCACTCCAGCATTCTACTGAGCCGGCTGCTTTGGGGTGGTGGGAGAGTTGCAAGACCAGTGGCGTCCATGAGCACAGACCCACTGCCGCTCTTCATCTGCTGGGAAGTGAGTTTCTGGTTCAGAAGCAATGCTGTGTGGGACGCTCTTTGACCGAATGTCTGGGCATCCCGTGACCCAGTCAAACAGATGGGTGGATCAAATTAACCATCACAATAAGCTACGGGGTAAGACATCACAGGGTTCTGAGCAGATCATTACATGATCGGGTTACATCCCAGGAGGCTCAGCCTGGCATATGTGCAGAGAACAGAGTAGGGGACGTAAGAATAAAATCAAGGGGGTTCTGGCAGGAAAGAGCTGATGGCTTGGACCAGAAGGTGGCGGGGGGACAGAGAGGATGTATTTTGAAGGTAGAGTCTACCAGATGTGGTGATGACTTGTACGTGAGTCGTGAGAGAAGGAAGAGAGTCCATTCCAAGTGTGGGGAGCTGTGGGATTCACTGGTGACCCATGATGCCTGACTAACGTAAGGACCACTGTGGCAGGGGGAGAGATTTGGGGAGGAAACTGAGGAGTTTGGTGTTGCATATGTAATAATAAAGATTCCCACTAGAAATCAAGTGGAGATTTAGAGCAGACAGCTGGATCTGTGAGTTTAGAGATCCAGAAAGACTCCTGGGCTGGAAAGGTAACCTTGGGAGTTCTCAGCCAGCGTACAGTTCTTTTAAACCCCAGACGTGTACGCAGTAGGAGAAGATGTGTGGAAAACAAAGGAGAGTCCAAAGACCGAGCCTGTGGGTGCTCAAAGGTGAGAAAGAAGCAGGAGTCAGCAAAGGAGGCTGAGGAGGGATCCACGGTGGGCCTTCTGTGTCCCCAGCTGTCTCTGCTTAGCATGTGTTCTTTTAAACAAGAAGGCCCTGAACCAAGAGAGGACAGGGCATCTGAGTGAAAGCTGGGGGGGAAGCACACTCTGCCCTCTTTGGAGGAAGGCTTTGGGTGGGATCTGCCTGCCACGGCACAAGGGGACTCCAGAAGTACGGCCACCCTTGCGGGGACAGGCCTGCGGCGTCTGTCACTCTGCTGCAGTCCAGGAGCCTCCCCCAGGGCGGGGACAGGCCACGCGCCTCCGGGCAGAACTCTCACCGTCCTTAGGTCTGCTTCCGCCTGAGTCCAACATCCATGCGCATCCCAGAGCAGCTCAAAACGCCAGAGTAAGTCAGCAAGAGAAACCTTTCTCCGTGGCGCACGAGTGGATTTTCCTGAGTCTTTCCCAAGCTATAAAAAGATATTTCAACAGACAGGAAATAGTTTCCTGATGGACACACTGTCTCCTGAGGGAAACTTCAACTTCTCGGGAGTCTTTCCAAGTTTCAGGTTGGCTAGAGAATCATCCCACCGTCCTTGAAAGGCTTCCTGAGACGCCTTCTCTTGCGTAACTAGCCGTTCAAGTCACAAGCAGCGTGATACGATCCGAACCTGACCTTTTAACGTCATCCAGCCCGTGGGATGTCGCCATCTTTACCCCTAACTAGAAACGTTGTTTTAATTAGCTCGGAGAATCAGGCCCAGGTATATTTGGAGATTGTTTTCCCCCAGTAGCTGCTAGTAGTTCAAGTGGCGAAATCTTTTCCAATATGTGGTCTGTTTCAAAAAGATCCATTTAACATAGCACGTGTATCAGTTCTCTCGCGCTGCAGTAACAAATGACTGCAAATGTAGCGGCTTAAACAACGCAGGTTTATTCTACGAGGGTTCTGAGATCGGAAGTCTGAACTGATGGGACTGGTTCCTTCTGGAGGGTGCCGGGGAGAATTTGTTCCTTGTCTTTTCCAGCTTCTTAGA
Organism: Vicugna pacos; assembly: GCF_048564905.1. NCBI lineage: Eukaryota > Metazoa > Chordata > Mammalia > Artiodactyla > Camelidae > Vicugna > Vicugna pacos. The sequence goes on along the minus strand of NC_132988.1, from coordinate 5,388,791 downwards.
AATCACTGGCTCAGAGCTGCATCACTCCAAATCCTGCTTCTGTCTTCACATCATCTTTTCCCTCCTTGGACTCCTTGTGCCCCTCTGTGTCCCCTTGAGATTATATTTAGAGCTCACCCACATGATCAGTATAATTTCCTCATTTCAAGATCCTTAACTCCACCACCTCTGTAAAGTCCCTTTGGCCATATAAAGTAACGGTCGCAGGTCCTAAGAATTAGGAAGCAGATATATCACCGGGGGGGGGGGGGGAGGTGGGGAGGGATGTTACAGCCTAACACACATGGCTTTCATTCATTTTGAACACGTGGACCAGCCCACACTATTTCTTAAAACAATGTCTTGTTTCACACATTACAATACAGGCCCATTGATAAAAACCAAGTTTCTCTGTCTGCCAGGCAACCTGCACAATCTTAATCTCTCATTTGAAATTCCGTCCTTTACTCTGATTTCCCTCAGTCACTCTCCTCTAGGACCACAAGACCTCATAACAATAATTCCTTCCTTGTCATGGCCCATTGATCCAGTCCACATGAAAACTAGCAATCCCCAGTACCTCCATTAAAAACTAAAAATAAATAATAAATATAAATAAAATAAAATTAAAAAAAATAATAATAACTCCGTATTGACTCACAAAACTGACAGTGCAGGTGTGTGGACAGGCTGAGGCACGGAGGGAAGCTAGCACCCAGTCACATCTGCAGGAATTTCCCGCTTGCTCCACCTCTTTGATTTGCTGTCTTCTGTTTTATCTCAGGCAAAGGCTGCTGCTTCTAAGCATTTGCCCACAAATGGCTACCAGAAGGGCCAGGGTGCCAATCGAGCAGCTTGGCAACCCTGGCAGAAGAACACACTGCCTCATTCCTGAAAGTTTGAGCAAAATTTCCAGAGAGAACTCTCCTGGGCTCAACTGAGGCCATGAGAACATCCATGACACAGTTCCCGTCCCTCATGGGACCTGTGCTCTGACTGGCCAGGCTGAGTCACGTGCTCTCCTTGAAACCCAGGGTGAGAATACGGTCCAGGTCACATAATGGAGAAAGCTGGTCTCCCTAACCCAAAGAAAGGTGCAATTAATAGAAGAAGGAGATGTGGATACGGCCAAACAAAATGATCAAGTCCACTCTATCCGGGTTGGACCTGAGTGGCGCCTTCTACGTGGAGCATGTAATGGTCTCTGAAGGCAAAGTTACCATTGCCTCTTTTTTTTTTTTTTTTTGCATTTTTTTGATTGAAGTACAGTCAGTTTACAGTGTTGTGTCACCGCGGCCTCTTAAAGCCAGATCCTTCCCCTTGTCCTCGGGCTGCAGTGTGAATCGGTTGTCTGTGGAGTTGCAGATAATACTAGAGTCAGAGGAGAGGGATCTTTTCCCATGCCGAGGGCTAAATCGTGAAAGGACGATTTTCTCACTAAAATGACCAAATACTCGAGGATTGTAAAACCACATCGCAGAAATCTGAGTCCATAGTCAGATCTGTAAATCCTGGGGAAATTTTAAAGAAAAGGAGTAATTCAGTTGTCCAACGGATTGAATAACAACAATGCTAACCTGAGGTGTAGAGCACAGCTCTCTCATTTGCAGTGAGTCACAGGATGGTAGCAGCTACCGAACCGAACTTTTGATTTTTCAAAACTCTCTTGACTGAATGAACTAAAAAGGGACTAATAAGACTTTCCATTTCATGGTCTTTAAAGGCTTTTAAAGTTAATTTTCACGAACTAGTCCTTGAAGTTAAAAATTTTATTCTTGAAGTCAAAAATCTAGATAGGGTTTTTGCTCTTCATCCAAGAGTAGATATGCATTCTTAGTTTGATTTAAATTTTTCTCTTATTTGGAAAAGATGACCCAGAGACATAGGAAAAAAATTTATTACATGGATAAAGGGATCTGCAAAATCACAGCGAACACATTTTTTATACTGATAATATGTGTTATTTCTATTATAATGATAGTCTTGGTTTCTCACCTTTCCTTTGTTACATGATCGTACCAGGCAGTATAATCAGACAAATGTATGCTGAATTAAGGAGCAAGCATGAAGCGGGTGCTACCCCCCGATTCTCCTGTTTTGAGTGAGAATTTTATTGCAGCTTGCCCACTGGAAACAACAAAAAGGGTTTTTTAAATGAGATCATATAAATCACTGAAAAGATAACAAAAATATCTAAACTTGTATTACAAAATGAGAATTATGTGCTGTTGTAATTAACTCGACCACATAGGATGAACAATAAAAAATACACCCTGAGATTCTGACATTCCAGCTCTTCCTGGGAACTGGTCAGACTGTGACACAGTTAAATGTGTTTTATTCTTTTGTGATTGAATTATCTTCTTTCTTGTTTTTGATTTCTTCTCTTTCTTTTTAATTTAAGCAACCTAAATGTCCAGAGACAGGTGATTGGATGAAGAAAATATAGTATGTATACACACACACACACATATATGTGTGTGTGTGTGTGTGTATATATGTATATATACATACAGTGGAACACTACTCAGCCATAAAAAAGAATGAAATCATGCCATTTGCAGCAACATGGATGGACTTACAGATTGTCATACTAAGTGAAGTAAGTCAGACAGAGAAAGACAAGTACCATATGATATCACTTACATATGGAATCTAAAACAATGGCACAAATGAACTTATTTACAAAACAGAAAGAGACTCACAGACATAGAAAAGAAACCTATGGTTACCAAAGGGGGAAAGGGAGTGGAGGGATAAATTGAGAGTTTGGGATTAACAGATACACACTATTATATATAAAATATATAAACAACAAGGTCCTACTGTATAGCACAGGGAACTATATTCAATAACTTGTAATAACCTACAATGAAAAAGACTATACATGTATATGTCTAACTGAATCACTTTGCTGTACACCAGAAACTAACACAACATTGTAAATCAACCGTATTTCAATAAAAAATAAAATAAAATAAAATGTTTCTATTCTTTAGCTTACAGTTGCATCAGGTTGGGACAAATGCAAGGTATTTATTCTCTATCTAAATTATTTTTTAAAGTTTTTTTTCCCTTCAAAGCATTCTGTAAAATTCCTGCAACACCTGTCTGCCACTGGGAGTGATACATCTCTAGGTAATCACATAAAACCCTAATAAAATAAGGGGATCCTTGTTGCAGCAGGTTTCTGCTCAGAGTTGAATTCATAGACATTCCAATCAGGAAGTGAAATGATTTTTAAAGGAATTCCAATATTGTTTGCATACACCAAGTAATAGTGAAAGAGACTCTACTTTAAATCAAATCAAGAGACTTCTGAAATGTGTCTCTCCCTCAGTGTGCCTTAAGTCTCTCTCTCCTTGTGACTCCTCACAGTCCCCTCAGATGCTAAACCCACAGTCCTTGCTGGGGTCCTGCCCACGCACCCTCTGGTCCTCTGCGGCTCAGCCCCTCTTCCAGCCAGTGTGTTATATGGTGAGATTAGCCTCTCGGAATAAACTGCTCAAAATCTACTTCCACTGACTGTGAGACTAGGGGCAGGGTAGAGCTCAGTGGCAGAGTGCCTGCCTAGCATGCATGAGGTCCTGGGTGCAATTCCCAGGACCTACATTTAAGAAAAGTAAATAAATAAAGCTAATTACCCCCTCCCCTCAAAAAAGAAAAACAAACAGACCGCAACACAAAAGACTGGGAAACTCAGCAGTTAAGTGAAAACAATCCCCAAGGGGCAAGAGATAGGAGATCCTTTGCAGAGAAAAACAAACTTCTCTAAAGCCAGAGGGAGGTCAATGGGGGAGCAGACGAGGAATAATATGCAGCCCCAAATCTTGGCCCTCGTGTTTCTATAACTTTCTGCGCTGGCATTGCTTCTTTCTTTTTTTTTTTTAATTTAATTTTATTAAAGAAATATTTGAGGTACTGGGGATTGAACCCAGGACCCCGTGCATGCTAAGCACGTGCTCTACCATGGAAATACCCCCTCCTTCTGCCGTTGCTTCTTGCTTCGGCCTGCGTGACTCACATCAGGTAAGACAGGGTTAGAAGGGGTTTCACAGCCATCTGCTTTTCACGAGGATAAAATAACTTCCAAACTGCGTCTGAACTAAAAAGCCTTCCCCAGTGCCCAGAAATCGTGGGTGCCAAGGCAGTTTCAAGGAAAACCATTTGTGCAACCTTCTTGGACATATTAGCAATTCAGTCGCTGACTGATCATTCACAGAGCCACGAGTGAGGTCCAGCCTCTGGAGCTGGCCTGGCTGGATTCACATTCCAGCTCCACAGCTTTCTAACTGCAACGAGGGCGAAGATGCTCATCTCCCTGTGCCTCAGCGTCTTGATATTATCTGTCTTACAGGGTTGTGACAGATCGACCTGTCCCTAAACGTGACATGCTTACGCCACGCCTGACACACAGGAAGGGCTCAGTGTATCGAAGGTATCACCATTCACGTCCACTCTCACTGAGTCTACACAGACACATTGCTGTGGGACAGCAGGATATTGCCTGCTTTTAGTATATTTACGGCGTAGAAAGATTTCTACAGGATGCAGTACACATCATAATGCTGTCCACTTCTAGGTTATTTACTTAGACTAGAAAATCATAGTAACGCTCAGAGTCTCCTGCAAGCAAAAGTCTGCGTCTCTGAAGAGAAGGTACGTAGAAGCTGTGTCCACAAATACCCAGGGTGAGCTTTTTGACTGAATTCACATTTGACAGACACATGGTTGGCCAGTGGTCCGCTTTTCCCAAATCTGAAAGGACTGCTCTGGGAACTTGGGATTCGGCATTTACGTTGTGGTCTGGCCTGGACCACCCCAGAGCTGTGTTGAGGCAAGGCTCAAAGGCTGGCCGTGGTCTTGCTGGCCCAGGTCACCCCCTCACACAGCTTGACAGTAACAGGCTTAGAGCCTCATTCAATTTTGCCACAGTTTCAGATGCATTTTGTTAGGTCCAATTTACTGGTTCTGAAGCTGGCTGTATTTTGGGACTTCAATGCTCTTGTTGATCATGGAAGCATCTTTAGTCTCTTCCCTTGTTTTCTGCTCCAAATTTGGATTAGCTTTTACCCTCTGCTCTAAGCCTTCCCTCCCAGGTTACAGCCTCGCAGTTTTCTCTTATCTGTAATAGAAAGGAGCAGTTAACAGGATAATGTAGTGCTCTTAATGTCAATGAGAAACGATTAATAGAAGAGTCTGGTACAGGTCCCAGCTCTGTGACGAATGATGGGTTGGTCTGTCCACATTTTGAAATCATAGTTTTCTTATCGAAGGTTTGACTCAGCTCTGAAAACATATGCATTTTCTGCTTTTTATCAAGGTGAGGACATTTATGTGCATTCCTATTTTTCTGAGAGTTTTTATCATGAAAGGGTGTGGACTTTTGTTAAATGCTTTTTCTGCATTAACCGATAAAATCATGTGACTTTTGGTTTTGTCTGTTAAGACAGTGAAGTTTGCTTTCTGACTAAAGATACGGTCTACTTCGGTGTATGTTGCATGGTATTCATTGTTGTGTATTCGTTGTTGTGTGGACTGCTCTGTAAGTGTTGATTCGATCTTGTTGGCTGAGGGTGTTCAGTTCTTTTACATCTTTGCTGAATTTCAGCCTAATTGTTTTACCAATTGGTTAAAGAAAGGAGTTGAAGTCTCCAACTATAATAGTGGATTTGTCTATTTCTCCTTTCATTTCTATAAGTTCTTGTTTCATGGATTTTGAAGGTCTGCTGTGTGATAGATACTCATTCAGGATTGCTATGTGTTCTTGGTGAACTTATACTTTGATCATTCTATAATACCCTTCTCTGTCTCTGGCAATTTTCTTTGCTCTCTTGTGTACTTATCTCATATTAATATAGCTACTCATGCTTTCTTCTGATTAATGTTTGCATAATGTAACTCTTCCCCTTTTTCTTTCAACCTATCTACACTGTTATGTATGAAATGATTTTTTGTGAACAGCATATAAGTGGGTCAGATTTTTTTAATACACTCTGCCAATCTTTATCTTTTAATTGGTGTATTTAAGCTGTTCACGTGTAATGCAATTATTTGCATGTTAGACTTTAAGTTTGCCAATTGTTTTCTGTTTGTTCTGTTTTTTTTGTTTCTCGGTTTTCTCTTCCCTGTCTGCCTGTGTGTTACCAGAACATATTTCAGTGTTCCATTTTGCTTCATTTAGTATTTTGGGGTGTATCCTTTTGTATAGTTTTTAGTCATTGCTAGGTATTCCATTATATATTTATAACTTGTAACCATCTCCTGGTGTCCTTATTTTACCAGTTTGAGAGAAGTATAGAAACCTTATCCTTATGTTGTTTTACTCTCACCCTCTTATAATGGGCTAAAATATTTTTCTACGTTCATTAAGAACCATATCTAGCAGTGTAACAACTTTTGCTTCAACTCTCAAACATAATTTAGGAAACCCAAAAGAAGAAAAAAAAGTGTTTTGTATTTATGTGTTTACTCTTGTCATTGTTCTTTCTTCCCTTCAGATGTTGCAAGTTTCCTTCTTTCATCATTTCTTTTGTTTTGAGAACTTCTTTTAGCCTTTCTTTTAAGGACACTCTATTGGCAAGAAACCTGATTAGTTTTTCTTCATCTGAGAATGCCTTGATTTCCTCTTCATTTGTGAAGTATATCTAGCTGAGTATAGGATTTTGTGTTGACAGCTCTTTGCATTCATCACTTCAAAAATATTGTGTGACTTCCTTCTGGCTTCCATGGTTTCTCATGGTGAATCTGTTATTCAAATTGTTTTTCCTGTACTGTTAGGATGGCATGTCTCTCTTTCTTTTCAGCCATTATTTTTCACCCATTATTTCTTCAAGTGCTTTTTCAGTTTTGTCTTCCTTCTCTGCTTCTTCTAGGACTCTGATGACAATAATGTTAAATATTTTGTTATGGTCCCAAGGGTCCCTGGAGGTCTGTTTACCTTTTTTTCAATCTATCTTTCTCTGCTATTCAGAGTTGGTAATTTCTACTGCTCTGTCTTCAAGTTCACTGATTCTTTCCTCTATCCCCTCTAGTCTGCTCTTAAGTTCATTCACTGAGTGTTTTTGTTTGTTTGGTTGGTTGGTTGGTTACCATATTTTTCAGTCTTAAATGTTCCATTTCTCTTTTTATATCTTCTATTTCCTTGGTGATACTTTCTACACTTGTTTGTTTCAAGCACACCTGTAATGCTTGTTGAAGCATTTTTATGATGAATGCTCTAAGACTTTTACCAGATAATTCTAACATTTTTGTCATCTGAGTCTTGGCATCTATTTATTGACTTTTTTCATTCCGTTTGAGATCTTCCTTGTTCTTGCAATGAGTGGTTTTCTTTTGAAACCTAGGCCTTATGTAATGGGATTTTGGATTTTATTTAAATCTTGTCTGTTTTAGTTCATTTTTTCCACAGGGGTGAACAGAAGTGGAGGGTGCACTGCCTCAAAGCTGCCAGATGGGGTAGAATTTCAAGTTCCCTCTTGACCTTCTCTGACATCCAAGGGGAGGGCCTAGGCATCACTGTTGGAGCTCCTGTCCCCTGCCACCCACCTCCCCGGCTGAGAGGGGACAAGGGGCCATGTCACTGCTCCCCTTATGGCCTCCACTGACATTATGGGGGGAGGACTGGCCTCATTCCTGCTGGTTGGGAGAAAAGTCCTGACTCTGCAGTCAGTGTGCTCAGAAACCACCGCAGCAGGGAGAGAAGGTGGGGCATCTCATTACTGCTCACACTGCGGGGCAGGTGTGGAAATCTACATGGTCTCTACCGACACTGCCTGGGAGGGAGGAAAGTCCCCACTCCTGTTCTGCTCCCTCTGACCCTAGATCCTAGTAGGAGGAGGCTGGCCTTGGAGGCCACGGGAGCCCGAGGACAGCGGAAACCAGGCTTCCCAACTAAGCCCTGGATGCCCAGGGGAAGGTGGGGCCCCAGTTCTCCCTGCAGCGTTGTACCGGAGCAGTGCAGCTGCTGTCTCCCAGTTTTCGGTTTTGCTGGCTGCCTGTTTCTTGGTTCTTTGGCCACAGAGCAGGCTTGTTTTGTTTGGTTGAATTCACTGGCGATTCTGGGTTGCCAGCTCCTGTAGCTCCGAGTCTGGGATGCATGAAGCATAAAGAAACCGGGAACATGTCACCTCTGGTCCTGAGGTCTCTAGCCAGCCTGCCTTCTTCTCTCCACCTTCCAGAGTCATCTTATGTTGGTTTTATATATAACGTCAGGATTTTTAGTTCTACTTAGTGGAAGGAGGAGAGAAAATACATTTATTCCATCTTCCCAGAAGCAGTTTTTATAAAACTGAAACTGCAGTAAGCTACTATCAACACTAGAGGTCTCTTCTCACACACTTTTGATTTTATTTATTTTATTTATTTTTTTGAAAGGCTAATTTTAAGCATTCTCAAACATAATTCTAAGGGACTAAATTGGTCCTTTAATTTATTTTCAATTCCTAAATATCCAAAATTTCTCAAATTTCATCTTGGAAAAAAAATCAGCTTTATCTAATTATTTTCTCAAGATTACATTATTCCGTGGGAGAGGCTATCGGCCAGAGTAAACCGTGGACTTATCACTCATCCACATTAATCAGTTTATTTTTGACATGTTAGAGCCATTAAAGTCTTTGAAGGAAGCACACTTACAGTAAGGTTTCAGAATTTCAAAATTAGTTTTATGATTTAGGTATCTTTCATCAAAAAGCATTCATTGAAAACCTAATTGTTCCCCCAACCTGCAGAAAAGCAATTTACAAAAACCAACCAAACAAACAAACAAAAAATCATTTACCCATTTTAACCAATCTTGTGAGCTGTACGGGACACCAGAGGTTATCATACTTGAATCTCTCAATTTTTGTTTACCAAATGCAAGCCAAAAACTGAGTTCAATGTTGCGTCTGGAAAAACTGGGACTTCTTGGGGCTTCCCCAGTGGATTGGCAGCTCCCACTGCAGCGTTGCCTGCTCTGACCTCTCACCCACATGCTTTCGCTTTCGTCTTCTTTCAGAATAAATTGTCACCACAGGAATTCTGAAGGAAGCTCCTGGTGCCTGTGGAAATATAGCTTTTCATCCCATTTCAAGGGTAGGTGAAGGTCATACACCAGGTGAGCCTGTGGCCGCCTAATTGAAACCCTGTTTTTATCTTCAGATAGAGGAATTCCCATGACTTCTAACCGGACCAGCAGGATTTTACTCTTAAACCTCTTCTGCATCTAGAAATCAGAAATCACCATAACAAAACATGGAGGTCATTTCAAACTGAGCTTCCCTAAACTTTTGACCTTTTTGCTTTTGTGAGTGAAGAAAGTGGTGGAAAAAATTTTCTTCCAATAGAAAGCTTTTTAGTTGCCTATTATTCAGAACTGGTGGTCTTGACAGCTTAGGGGGTAAAAAAGGGCGTCAAAAATCTGCATAATGAAAGACATCCCCTGCCATGAACTGTAAGAGTGATATATGCGCCTGCTGGAGTTTTCCAGAGCCTTCTCCTCTGGCCACCTGCTGACCCCTGCCTCTACTTGTGAACTCACCCCCAGAAGCCAGCACCTGCTTCACCTCCCTCATGCAGGGTCTGGAGGAAAACATGAGATAAGAAATGCAAGCAGGATATGAAAAGTCCAAAGTAATGTTTAAATTTTCTTTGTGAATAAACTTTAGTCATTTTACTCTACAAGTTTTTTTTTTTTTTTTCCTTCCCCAAAGCTGGAGGGAACATTGCTGAAGCTTGTCCATTTGCTGGCAGTGTGGTAGAGGGGTTTGGGGGGCAAAAACAGAACAACATGTAAGACACATAGCAGTGTAACTTAAAGTGCTGGAGGAAACACGAGGGCTGTTTGTACTGACAGTGAGAGGACAGAGGGAAGAAATAAACAGCTCCAGGTCCTGAGCGCCTTGTCTATTTCAAAAGCAGTGTTTCCTTTAGGCTTAAATGAAAGGACGCCACTAAGCGCTTCTAAGCAGAAGAGCCAAATGAATCGATTTACATTTAAGAAGGATGTTGCTAATAGTTCCTGGACTAAGGGGTGAGGTGAGGTCACAAGATGAGTTGGAAGCCGGAGCCCAGGAGAGACACGGTGAAGCCCCGCACCGAGGCAGTGACGGCAGACTAGGACTGTGGAAGATGCTGAGCAGATGGGACTTTGGGTCCTTGGTTCTGTTTGGGGGGGAGAAACGGGAGTTAAGTGTGACTCAGATTTTCTGAAGGAGAAAACTGGATCGATGGTTTTAAATGCTGTTGTTGTTGTTTCGTATTATATTCTCCTCAGTCTCTAAGAATAGACCTCCTCCTAATTTTGATTTCACAGTTTTCCCAAGATGTGCGAAACCAAGTTCCCATTATGCACTCGTACCTTGTGTGAAGTTGTAAATCATCTCAGACTAATGTAATATATAGTATATCCAAAATTCAGCGTTCAAAAATAATTGAAAAGTGAAAGCATTTTATGTGGAAATGGCATGATTTCTTGAATGTTCTTCAAAATAATCCACTGAGAGAGCAGGGGTATAAAGGGATAAAAACGAAATAATATTGGCTTCTTGTGAATAATTGTTGAAAATGAGTGCCCAGAGGAGTGGCAATATACTATCCTCTCTACCTCTGTGAATGTTTTAAAGTTTACATAATAAATACTTTTAACTAGTTAAAAAGAAAATTAAATAGAGGTACAATTTCTAAAAAAATTTTTTCTAAGGAAATTTTGTCTCAAAGTAAAAGCAAGAGAATACCATTCTGGGAATTGGGTAGTAATGGCTGTTCAGTATTTTTCTTTAGTTTTGTTTTTATTGAAATATAGTTAGTTATGATGTGTCAGTTTCTGGTGTACAGCACAATGTCCCGGTCATGAAGTTCAGTTTTTTAATCTCTCTGAATTTCCCTATAAAAACAAGCAGAGAAACCTCGAAAGCAAAACCAAAGACGGAGATGTACTAAATTACTATCAGTGACTCCCTGGAAAGTACGGTGGACTTTTCTGAGAATGGCTGCAGAAACAGGGCGGGCGACTGATTAGCAGATGTTGTTGTGCAGAAAGTTCCATAAGGGATGCAGGATCTGAGGATGCTGGGTTGGTGCAGGGGCTCGTGTCTGTGAATCCCCTGCAGTGACAAACCAGACCAACACTCCTCGGCACAGCCCTGCATGGAGAAGTTGCTCAGAGTAGAGTCGTCCTTGAGAAGGACAGGATGGTAGGGGTGAAGGAAAGAGAAGGTCCAGATAAGATTAGGGGAGAGGAACAGGAGAGGAACATCCCACACAGTTCTCTGCTGTACTTTTTATTACTTTCTGAAAACAACAAAACAGAGAACCCTAGCGTCATGAAGTCAGAAAAGCTATCCTGGCTCATTAGTCACTCTTAAAAAGACAGAAATACTCAATTCACTTGAAAATGAGCTGCAGAAAACAATTTATCAAATTTCAAACCAAGTTGTTATAAATAGAAAGAAAAAGAGAATTGGGAGTGTATTAAATCCTTGCATACTATGAAATAGTGCCAGAAATTCAAGCTAATGCAATGAAGGAAAACTTTAGCCTTATAGTTCAAAATACAGTTAAAAAATAATATAAGGAGAACTATGATAAGCATTGACAGAACATGAAAAATTGGAATTTTTAAAAAATTGCATACATAAGAGTATACATAGAAAATGTTAAATGAAAAGCAAAAGGACTGAGAACTTATTTAGAAAAAAATCATTTGAGAAAGAAAGATAAACCAAAATAAACACAATAACAAACACAACACAAAATACTAGGGAAAGTAAAAGATAGCAAAGGAGGAAGTTTGTTTAAACTTTGCTTTTTATTGAAGTGTAGTTGATTTACAATGTTAGTTTCAGGTGTACAGCAAAGTGTTTCAGTTATACATACACATACACATACATTTATGTTCTTTTTCTGATTCTTTTCCATTATATGTTACTGCAACAAGTTGAATATATTTCCCTGTGTATATATAGTAGGTCCTTGTTTATCTATTTTATATACAGTAATGTGTATCTTTTAATCCTAAACTCCTAATTTATGCCTCTTCTGCCCTTTCCCTTTGGTAACCATAGTTTGTTTTCTATGTCTGTGAGTCTATTTTTGGTTTGTAAATAAGATTTGTATCATATTTTTTTAGATTTCACATATAACTGATATATGATATTTGTCTGACTTACTTCACTTAATATGATAATCTCTAGGTCCATTCATGTTGCTGCAAATGGCATTATTTTACTCTTTTTATGACTGAGTAATATTCCGTCATATATATATATATATATATGTATATATATATATAATCTCTCACATCTTCTCTATTCATCTGTCGGTGGACATTTAGGTGGCTTCTATGCCTTGGATATTGTAAATAGTGCTGCTATGAACATTGGGGTGCCTGTGTCTTTTCAAGTTAGAGTTTTCCCTGGATATATGCTCAGGAGTGGAATTTCTGGAGCATAGGGTTAGTTTATTTTTAGTTTTTTAAGGAACCTCTTTACTGCCCTCCATAGTGGCTGCACCAATTTGCATCTCCACCAACAATGTAGTAGGGCTCACAAATGAGGAAATGTTTAAATATTGAAAGGAAATGAAGAAAGAGGTAAAAAAGGATTTGATAGAAAGTGGTAGACTTAGAAAACAGTAAAAGAAGATCTAACGTGTATATAGGGGGTCTCTGAAGAGGAAAACCAAATAATTCAAGCAAACAGATGCTGAAATCTAAAATTCAATAGAACTTTCTTTAGGGGAGATGTGAAACTATTTATTGACTGTTCCACTTGCTTGTATGTATAGTAGCCAACCACTCAGTGCAAGATTTATTCTAACAGAACTATAGTTCTTCAGGGAGTAAAATGTCCTGTAGGCACATAGAATTGGCCCTCCATAACCAAAGGTTTCATATCCAGTGGTTCAACCAACTTCAGATCCAAAATATTCAAGAAAAAACTCCAGAAATTTCCAAAAAGTAAAACTTGAATTTGCCACACACTGGCGACCATTTACATAGTGTTTACATTGTATTAGGTGTTGTAAGTAATCTAGGGATGATTTAAAGTATACAGGAGGGTGTGCTTAGGTTGTATGCAAATATATTATATGCACCATTTTATTAGGAACTTGAGCATGTGTGGATTTTGGTACCCATGTAGGGGTCCTGGAACCAATCCCCCATGAATATCAAGGGACAAATTGTACTTAAAAGGAAAATAAATTCAGTTTGTCATCAGATTTTGAGTTAGCACTACTTTATGCAAGAAGACAATGGCATGCTCTTTTTAAGATGCTCAAGAAAAGAAATGTGAGCTAAGGATTTTAGATTCAGCCACATGGAATTTCAAGTGCAAGATCTTTCCCCACAAATCTTTCTTAATGAAACTTCTAGAGAACTAACTTCAAACAACCAAAATGACCAGAGAGACAGTATCGTAAAGATGGTGAAATATAGCTAAGATTGTGAACCTGGCCCACCCATTTCAGGAAAATCTCTATAATTTTACACCAGACCACAAACTTTGGCTTATTTCAAGCCAAGAATTGTTTGCTTTAGTGGCTTCAACGTTTCTAGTTTAGATTCAGACAACTAAGTCAACTTTTACCAGCTTTGTAGGGGAAAATATTTCTGGGAGACTTGGGAAACATTTCAAAGAATGAACGTAAACTTTTAGCAAGCTGTAGGTAATGAATGTCCCTTGCTGCCTGATAAATTGCTCCTAAAACCTACCTACTTAAAACAACAAATAATTTCTGTGGCCAAGAACTGGGGAGCAGCTTAGCTGTTTGTTTCTACCTCAAGGGCTTGCATGACGTTGAGGACAACTTGTCTACCAGGGCACCAGGCACCTCAAAGCTTCGCTGGAGCTGAAACGTCCTTCCACGCTCACTCACGTGGTGTTGGCCGGCCAGTTGGTCAGCACATGGGCCTCCGCCCGGGCTGCCTGAGCAGCCTCGAGGCATGTCAGCGGCTTTCCCCAAGAGCTGTGCTCCGAAAGAAAAGCATGAACCCAAGACAGACGTCACTGTCTTTTACAGTCTAATCTTGGACGTCACATACCTTCACTTCTGCCATGTTTTGTGGACCAAATGCAACATGGAAGGGGGCACAAGGGTACAAAAACCAGGAAACAGAGATCACTGAGGGCGACTGGGGGGGCGCTCAGGGATGTCAATTTCTCAAAGTCACATAATTGGAAGGAGGAAGATCTGGATTTTAAACCTAAATCTATGTGACTTCAGAAATTATTCTATTTGTAATATATTCAAACCAAGATGGAATGTGGATCATTCATGTTCTAGATCTTTCTCTTGTAATTAAACGACAAGAAAAATGGAGCTAACTTTTCCAAGGGTCCCATACCTATTCTTTCAACAGATAAATGGGTTTCAGCTGGCTCTCAAGTGACCTTGGATGTCCACACACACATCTTCAAAGTGCAGCCTAACAGCTTAGCCGCTCACTGCTTCCAGTAGAAACTCATAATTTTCACATGTAACTTAAGTCCGTGTGTTTTCAGTAACGAAGCAACAGAATGGTCTGGATTACAGGAGCCCACCCTACATTTTAAGGAAGTGGTTTTGTTGACACTTTTCATTATACAACATCAAATGCACTTTCTTGAAGCTATCACTGCCAATCTCAGCAGAAACGTCTTCCCCCATTGAGAAGCTGTCAAGTTTACAATAGCAGATGCAGATTTTCCAAATTCTAATTTTCACTTGACGGCTTGTATTTTATTGTGGGCAGCAAATACTATTAGTCGTTTTCCCTGACATGGTGGGCTAACCTTTTTCATTTTTGGAAAAAAAAAAAGTTTATCAAATGTCTTAGTCAGTTTGGGCGGCTATAATAAATTACCATAGACTGGGTGCTTATGAAGAACAGAAATTTATTTCTCACAGCTCTGGCGGCTGGAAGTCTGAGGTCAGGGTGACGGTGTGGACGACTGCTGGAGAGAGCGCTCTTCCAGGGTGCGGCCTGCTGACTTCTCGTGTCCTCATGGGTGGAGAGCAGAGGGAGGCAGCAAGCTCTCTCGTCACCCTTATAAGGGTGCTAATCCCACTGATGAAGGGCCCCCCCCATGACTTCTCCTAATCTGACGACCTCTCCCAGTCCCCCCTCTTCATACCATCACATGGGGGAGCAGGGTTTCAACATGAATTTTGGAGACACAACGTTCAGTTCCTAACATCAAATATCTGAATCTGAATAATCACAGTCATTCCTTTGGAAAAAATTGTGTTCCTGAAATTCTACCCCCACCCTCCAAAAAAGAGAAAAAGCTAGGTACCTTTATGCTCAAAAAAGTGCATTTTTAAAAAACCACTTCATGGAGGTATGACTGGTATACAAACAAAACATTCCTGCTTCAGTCACTGCAGAAGCACTCTATTTGTATTTCCATTTCTTCATCCAGAATGATAAAAAGGCAAGTACTCAAGAGACAAGATTGCATGAGGTGTTAAAAATTTTACTGCCTCATCAAGGCCTGGTGAGTTTTTGTTTGTCAGTTTGTTTACTGCAAGCACGTGATGGTGACAACCACAGTGACCACTAGGTGGCCAGCGGTTTACACACCCATGCTTTGTACCATCCGTGCAAACGTCAACACAGAGAAAAGAGCAAATGTGTTAGTATTATGATGATTTCCAAAATGACAAAGTTTATAGAACTTTTGACCGGGCAGACCTTGAAAGTGCCTTGAGGACCACCGCTCTGAAACTGTCAGCATCCTTAGACTCTGATCACTTAAAGCCTTTCACCTGAGTTGCTGAGGCTTTCTGACCTTCGCCTTAATCCTGCTGCCTGAGCCCTTGGTCTGGGCTCAGCCCCGGCTCCCTGCGCTGACAGTGACCTCAACCACATCCCGTTTCTGGGAGACTGCATGCTTCACCCCAGTCCCAGGCAGCTCA
The DNA here is from genome assembly GCF_048564905.1 of Vicugna pacos. Lineage (NCBI taxonomy): Eukaryota > Metazoa > Chordata > Mammalia > Artiodactyla > Camelidae > Vicugna > Vicugna pacos. Next base: position 5,372,930 of record NC_132988.1, on the reverse strand, counting down.
ACCCCAGGATCCAGATGCTTGGACCAAGAAGAATGTTAACAGGACTGTGAAAGTAACATTGGCATCGATTCACTCCAAATTACTTTTGGAGGGGAAAGCAGTTTGGTTGTTTTGCTTTGTTTTTTCTCACAAATCTGTATCTTTCAGGTTTGGTCATGTCCTGGGACTCTTTAAAAGGTAAGACTCTTAGCAGAGGACATCTGCCCTGTCCCCTGGGCAGCGGAGGCATGAGAGCAGCACGTGGGAGGGGGGGTCCCCAGTCTCTCCCCTCCCCTGTCGGGAAGGTCAACAGGAGAAGAAACACTCAGGGAGTCGGGACTCCCCACCAGCCGGCGTTCACCCTGCTGGTCCTCGGGGAGTGACTTTTTCAGGTGAATCTTAGAAATTCCACATTGTACATGTTCTTTTCTGAGGCTAGGTTTGCATGGGAGTCAATAACTATAATTTTCTTTAGAAATAATAATCATAACTGTGTGGTGCTGCGGCCGAACCCCTTCCCCACTCACATCCCCAGTCTGTCCTCTGCTATGTATTCACGTTCTGCTCTGCTACTTTGTTTCTTCTGCGCTTTTGGTCATTTAGATGCTATCAAAGCAAACTACCCGGTGATCCACGATCACACAAATTCTATCATTTGAGAGTAACTGGAGGGTACCCTGGGCTAGAAATAGCTTGCTTGCAGGTGGTTCTGCCCCCAGGGAGTTGAAACCTGAGCAATGACCGAAAGGGATGGGTCGAACGTGTTCTGGAAAATGCGTGGGCTCGGCGGTTCCCTGACGCCGGGCAGGATGCGGACTACTGGCCCCACCCTCCGGCCCCAGGTTAGATCAGCGCCTCTGTCCACCCTCCCTCTGCCTCTGTCAGGGTGGCTGCTCCATCTTAGGCACTCAGAGTAGGAATTTTAAGTCTTGTTTTTTGGGTTTTTTTGGGGGGTGGGGCGGTGAGAGCAAGGTTTCATTTTTTCTTTAATTTCTCATGTTCTGTTGAACATCAAATTCTATTGATTTTTTTCCTTTGAATCATCTTTGTTCCTCCCTCCTCTCTGGGCCCCATGCTTCCGGGCCCGGGTTACCCGCCTTCTACTCGCTCACCCTTGTGTCCTGGACTCCTGCCCAATCAGATCTGCGTTTCACAACGTCGTCTCATCACATCCTTCCTTCTGCTCCCCTGCTTCCTTCCTTTATTCCTAGCACTTACGGATCCCCTAGAATAACGAATACCATCTCTGTGGAACACGTTTGTCCACGTAATGTCACAGCCCCTTACTCACTGCAGTGCGTTTCAGGGTCTCCTGACCCCGAGGCCCGTCCAGTGGGCGCGGGTCCTCGCTGTCCAGGCGCCGCCTTCCGCAGCCCCTCCTCCCCCCGAAGACCTCAGGACGGAGCTGGAGGCTCTTCTCTGGGCGCCTCACTCCTTGTCCATCCTTCCTTCATCTGAGCTTCCACAGCGCGCAAAATTTAACTCCAAACAGTCTATTCTTTGCGCTTCTTCGTTAATCTTGCATCCTCGCTGTGAAGAGTCACTTATCTGTCAGTTATACCTAAACGAAGAAAATATAAATATTTGTAAGTCATTTTACTTCTGAATATTCAGCAGTACTGGGCAGTTACAGAGGCTCTTCAGTAAATGCATGTTCGTTGATTGTCCAATTTATCTGTATAACACGGGCCCTTCAGGGGCTGGGTAAGATGTTCATTTGCTAAAACCTTTGCAGTATCTTGGGCACTGCTCTGGGTGCCGGTACAGTATCCCAGGCACTGTTCCAGGTGCTGGGAACGGCGTGGTTACTGAGAGAGAACGCACGAAGCACAGGAACGGCGCTCCATCCTGGTTTCAGGAAGAACGAGGACTATTTGCACACAGAGCCCAGATGCAGGGAGTGGTTCTGAGACCAGACATCTATCTCGGTGCAATGATGCCCCAGCATTTGTTTGCTCCCCAAGAAACAGGGGTCTGTTGCACTCAGCTTCCAACACCCCTGCCTTTAATTCATCACTTTCTTGACCTCATGGGCCTCTCCTTATTCACGATTTTTGTGTGTTCCTCATTGTCCTTGTCTCATGGCTTCTGCATACTGACTTCTTTGATTACAGCCTTTGCTCTTTTTTGCCTTTGCAGAGAAACTCCCCCAAAGAACGTGATGAGTTCAAGTTGGCTGTTACTTTCTCTGCCGGTCTTAGTGCTCCTGTTAGAATCTTCTAGATTGCTGGCAAGCCTGCATTGGCAACTCTTGGACCAGGCATCGCCTGTGATCTGGCTGTGATTGAGGCTGCTTGATAAAATATTCATTCATTATCCTGGGATCACTCGATAAGTCTTGCCCCTTAAGGCCTGAGAAATGGGAGACATTCAGCCAAAAGAAGACTACAATTTGAAGGCATCTTGGTTCACTTTAGTCTTGTCTGTAAATATCTGGCATCAAAAAAACTACCTGGACCATAGTCAGTGCCCATGAATGAAATGAGCTCATTAAATGACATCTGGTAGACCTGTGCACGGCTTCATCTCAATGCTACATGTGACACTGACTTGATCCTAAATCAGTTTTATAGTCTGATATAAATTAAGGACACCCTCAAATATTGTGATATACCTCCACTCCACTGGCTCCCATCAGACCACACGGCAAGTCAGCTCCTCGGTCTTAGGCCAGAGACTTCATGTTATTAACAGTTTCTACATTTAAGTATCTACAGAAAGAAAAACATGGGACTAGCTTTTATTTTTGAGGCACCGAATACCCTAGATTGAATTTCTTTCCCTAAATTTACTTCAGATTCTGAATTTACTTCAGGTATTATATTCTCTGCTTGGACAATTTTTCCCACAATGAAAATCGTTATGGTCTTATTGATTGCCCATGAAATAAAGTCTTTTCTAAGATCCTTTAACCTAGCGTGAAATGTTTTGATCACCTTTATCAATGTTCCTGTGATGTAGCCATGGCATTGTTAAAACTAACTGGGCAGTTAAGTATAGTTGCATACATAGGCAGGAATTTTATTGTGGTTGGCTAACACATGCGTATTAAAAAAGTGCAATTCACAAATTATTTTCTAGTTGCAGTCAGTGTTTTTGTTTCCCTTTTAGCAGGGTAAATTCTCATTCCCAGTCAGGTCTTCCTGAAGTGTCTGGCCACCTAGGACGCAGTCTGCCTTCCTCTTCTCCATTCTGTTACTGCCCCTTTCAACCTCTCTTAGTTGACATTTTTAGTGAATGGCCTCTCAAATGTCCATCGACAGATGACTGGATGAAGTTGTGGTATATTTATACAATGGAATACTACTCAGCCATAAAAAAGAATAGAATAATGCCACTTGCAGCAACGTGGATGGACCTGGAGATCGTCATTCTAAGTGAAGTAAGTCAGAAAGAGAAAGAAAAATTCCATATGACATCACTCATATGTGGAATCTAAAAAGAAGGCAAACTTATTTACAAAACAGAAACAGACTCAGATACAGAAAAGAAACTTATGGTTACCAGGAATTGAAGGGGTGGGGGTGGGAAGGGATAAATTGGGAATCTGAAAATTGCACCTCTTTGGGAGTGATGGAAATGTTAGCTATCTTGAGCGTGGCGGTGGTTTCACGGGTGTAAATACCTATCAAAATTCATCAAAATGTACATCTATAGTTTCCTGTACAGGAATCATACCACAATAAAGGGTGTTAAAAATAAAATAAAAATAAAAATTATCAGAAACAAAACAAACAACTTGACCACTCAGTGCTGCACGTCCTTTACTCATTTTTAAAGGAGAACAAGATCAGGGAACCAAGGACTCGGAGGGCTTCCCCCTTCTCTTCGGCAGGAATGTCAGTGTCATCACGCCACAGGGAAACCATGAGCACACAGACCTACCGTGTGTGTTGACACTGGCTTTCGCAGCAGCTCACATCCTTCCAGAACATTTTGAGAGAGATGATCAGTGACCTGGAGATAAAACGTATTAAAGTAGAGATGAGCATAAACTCTACGCCTCCCAGGAGGAAGACTGGATTAAAGCGGAGGGAAATCGTCAGAGGCTTTCATCTGCATGTGTGAAAACAGAATTAGGTCTGGTTAGCCTTTTTGATTAGGGAGGAGAGGACTAGGGGGTCCCCAACTCTTTCTGCCACACGCCTCAAACTCGGCGAAGTTCTGTTATTAACAAGACACAGAGGAAGCTCTGTCACTGGCACTGATGGCACACTGATGGCATCTTACAACCCTAAGTGGAGACAAATCTTTGTTATTTAAAGGTAACCTGAAACATAAACAGGTAAGAATACCCATCATGGTTGGTTTGCCATTTTCCTGTATTTTTAGGAGAATACAAAAAGTGGTAAAGAGGTTATTCTTCGGAACAGCAGCTCCTAAGTATTTTTCAGAACACATCTGAGAACGTTAAGCTTTCTGAATGACAGAAATTTAAGGAGCACAGAGGTGGCTGTTTGGACAGAGGTTCCCTGAGCGAAGAGCTCTGGAGTGAACATGAGGGAGGGGGCTCAGGTACGCTGGCACTGGCATTTTTAAAGGTCCGGCTGAAGCTCCTGGAATGGTGTTAATTCTCCCCATTGTTCCGGTGGCCAGATTTTCCAAATTTACCACCATCACCCAGACACGTCAGGAAGGGTTTTAGGTTTGGCATCTTCCCTTTGGCAGCAGGACTGAGCTCCTGACTCCTTTCTAGCCTCCCTCATGACCCCTCCCATTTTGTGCAGGTGTTTCCACACGCTCCACCCGATGCTTCCTGGTGAGCGATGGTGGGGCTTTCATTTACATCTGTTCCAGGGAAGGAAACAGTCCTTGATTTCAGAATGTGCTCAAATGGGTTGCTGCCTCACCGCTTCTTACCTTATTAAGTGAAAGTGCCCTTCTAACAGACTGAAATATTCTTCCAACTTACTACACCTTAGGACTCATAGACAGAAGAGTGATCTTTGATATGCTCATTACAAGTTCCAAGTCACTCGCTGGACTGTGTCCTTAACGTAGTGGTCATGACCTTGAATGTCAGTTTAAGTTCTCTGAGAGCCGGTTTCTCAGCATGTATACTGGGAGTCAAAATAGTATATCCCACAGAGAATTTTATTGGAAAAGGGTTGGGAAGAGACAAATGCTATGTAAATAGTGATAATTATCATTTTTCACTGAATCTCAAGAGACATGATGAACCCTGGACATGGTTTGGTTGCTGTCAATGTTAATACACCAATTTCTTTTCTCTGAAAAGCCACCTAAAAGGACAGACTATTCGGGCAGTTTTTAGGCTAAATTGTGCCAATCTCCTCAGCGCCCTGGGGCCTGCTCCTGCAGTGAGACCTGAGGGCTCCAGTTCCTCAATAAGAAAAAGCACGCACGAGTCACTAAGAATATAGGTAAGGTTTTATGTTATATTTATTTATTTTCCAGCTTGTACAAACTGGATGTAAAAGCATAAACATAGTACATTTCTACCATTTTCAACAAAAATATAACCAATATGTACAATTATTGTATTAAAAATACAAAAGGGATACAGACTCCACCAATGTCTTTCTAAAAGACATACAGGGACAAGTAGTATCAAAAGTACGAGGAGATGACCAGTTAACTGTACAGTCTGCACTTGACATCACGGAGCGAACTGAGCTTACAGTCCTAGGTTCTACGATTACTGGATGCTTAGGTAACGTTTGTGCAACTTATGGAAGAGCCAGGTTTCTGTCTTTCTATCTGCACATGAGGTCCACAGCCTACGTAAGGAAAGAGGCCAGCGATGCCTATTACACGTGAGATTACAAATGCGTAACTGACGACGTGGCAGGTGAGCAGGTCGACGAATGCCATGATACAGAAGAGAATTATTAAATAAAGCACTGACGAGTGTTGGATACAGTGAAAAAACACTGCAATTCGACTTTTACAATCGGAAGCTATTTACGTTTATCTACTGATCAATATGATCAGCTGAATTTAATGGGGAAAAAAAATCCAAGACCAGCAGTTCCTCACATTTGAGTACTACTCGGATTGGCAGCCTTCACTTTTCCGGAGTCTGTGCAAAAACAACAAAAGATAGAGAGGAGGGGTGACTTCGGTCGTTGGCGTGGGGTGAATAGCAGCTGTGAGCGGGCGGCTGCCACTGAGGCCTTCGCTGTCTCAGCGTCCAGAAAGCCACTCACAGGTTAGTCTTTGGTGACTAACCCACCTCGCGAAGGCTGGCGTCTCTTACCAAGCGTTTGAGCTTCTGATCTTTCTCTTGTTAAAGGTGTCCATTCCGAACCAGGAGGCCGTCCCCTAAGAGCAGCGTTGACAGCTGGCGTCCGCACGGCATCCCAGCCGCTTTCACTGCCATGCTCTCCAGTTATCAACGTTTCTCTTTAGAAACAAACAAAAGAGTCCCTAAAACTAAATCAACAGAAAGCAAAGGAACATAATTTAAAAGACGTGGGGTCGGCCGTCCCTCTAGATGGCACAGGATGCGCCCTCAAGTGACACCGCCCCGCGCTCCGTAAGGCTCAGACACGGGACAACGGAGTCCCAGCTCCCTCCCCGGGCCATGTGCAAACAGTGTGCCGGCAGGTGGGCCCCGGCCGCTGGGGAAGGGGTGGACCGGACCCCGGGATCTAAGGGACTGGCTAACACCTCCTGCTTCAAGGACAGGGCACTTGCCGGGCACAGCCACCGGGACCCAGGAAGATGGGCTGTAGGCCGGGTCTTCCTTGCTCTGGGGGTTGGGGTGGGGACCACACCCTGCCAGGCATATTTGGTTTTTCAGTCACCGGCCTGGACTGGCAACCCTACTTAAAGGTTCAAAATAATACTGCAATCAGATGGATATAACATTTACTCTCTGAACATAATCTTTAAACTCATTAAAAAAAAAAAAAGAGGACATTGTAAACAAGTGGACGAGCATGGTTCTCAAAGGATGTCACTGTGTCTCTGTCTTCCTTGGAGGGTTAAAGGCCCTCAGTGTCCGGTGGCTCGCCGTTCTCATGATGCCAATGCAACCACGTGCTAGGACTGGATTGAAATCTGAGAGGAAGACGCTCCGGGTCTTTCTGGCGCGGAGACGCTGTCGGAGTTGGGATGTCGGAGTCTGTGGGGCGCGGCAGGCGGGAGCTCGGAGACCGCGGCGCTGTGCATTCAAGCAACAAAGTCGGAAAAGTGCCAGGGCGGTTTCTTCACAGTATTTCACATGCAAAGGGGACAGTACGAGGGGGGAAGAAGCCCCATGCTGCTTTTAAGGCAGGGAAGGAGGCAAACTGGTCCACCGTCCTCGGAGTGTGAGTCCCACGGCCGCGACGCCGGGGCGTCTTCCTGCCCTCCCCTTCGGGCGGCGGCTCCGGGCCCGGAGACGACCGAGCCTCAAACAGCAGACACTTGCTCATCTTCTGCCAATGTAACCGCGGAAGGAAAAAGAAAAGAAAAGAAACTCAATGAGCGAGCACATCGGTTCTTGTGCTTAGAGAGAACACAACCCTGATGCACTATATAAAAATACTATTTTTTTTTTACTACAGGTCACTTAAAATCTTCTTTTTTCCTACATAATGATTAGTAACAATAAAAAAATACAGATGGAGCACATCTTCAAATATATATACCTTGTATATTTACTGATTGGAAATGTATTAATGATAAATTCCCTGAAAAAAAGTTATAAAACAGCCTGTTACTTTTTAATAATATATACTGCATACACATAAAAAAGTCTGGGAGTGGGGAAGGTATAGCTCCGAGGTAGAGCACGTGCTTAGCATGCACCAGGTCCTGGGTTCAACCCCCAGTACCTCCATTTAAAAAAAAAAAAAAAAGATTAAAAGGGGTAGGGAAAAAAAGTCTAGAAGGATATGTAACACAACGTTAACAGGGTTAGCCTGCAAGCGGCAGGATTCTACGTAATTTTCATTGTGTTTGCTTTTTTCTACAATGATTATTTGCATTATAAAACATGTTAAACCTAAAACAGGAAGTGGGGTCGGGGCAGCATGGCTCCCGCTGCTCCCAGCACGGCCATCTCGGCCAGAGGAGGCAAAAATGTTAGAGAGGAGCGGATTTCTTTATCGGCGCTTCGCTGGGAACTACTAAGCCTGCAACACGGCATTTCCACAGAGAGCCGAGAACGAGGGGTAAACCCAGCCATGCACACCCTCGGCTACAAGTGACCCCTCTGCGGCCTTGAGTTCTTTCCTGCGCCGCAGAGGACCAAGCAAAACGAAACCCCTCGGACAGAAGAGCGGGCCACGACTGCAACCCCGAACCTGGCCCCCGACCCCCGAGGGACCCCCAAGGGCGCAGAGGCCACGGGGAAAGGGCATGTACCGTCCTCCTCAGCGGAGAAGCCCGGGCCCGCATGCGGGCCGAGGCGCAGGTCCCCGTCGCCAGGCCGGTGCCACTGCGGCCGGGGGGCGGGCCGACCACCACCAGGGGGCGCGGGCGGCTGCGGGGCGGGGGCCGCGGGGTCCGGCGGCCGGGCCAGCATCCGGGAGCGCTGCAGGGCCACGGTGTAGTCCGGGGGCTTCCGGGCCGGGTGCGGCGGCGCCTCGGGGAAGTCGGTGATGGGGATGCCCACGTAGCCGGGTGGGGTGGGCGGGGGCTCCCGGTACCGGCCCTCCTTCCGCGCTGCAGTGAAGACAAGGCAGGGCGTTAGGACCGCATGGGAGGGCATGTCGCCCCGTTACCGGAATGAAGGAAATCAGCGCTACGACAGCACACAGTGGAACGGGTCGAGAGGTGCGGGCAGGGAGAGGACTTCACTGAACAACTGTTCACCGCGGTCATCTCCGTGGGGGGGGATAACCCAAAGGGGGAGACCTGGAGCTCTAAACCGGGGGCTGCAAGCGTCTACACCTGCCGAGTGGTAACCAGGCTGACACCCAACCCTGCAGTTCATCGGTTTATCGCAAAAAGAGATCAGAAGACAGCCAGTTCCACGCCTGGGACCCGTGACGGGTGCCCAGTGAAGGTTCCTTCCTCTCTTCCTGCCCCTCCAGGCGAGGCAGGCGGTCCCTCTTTGCTGGGCACTTTGTTCCTCCCACCAGAGGGGCCAGTCCATGGTACTTTCAGGTCTTGGGCTTCATTTGTGAAAACAATTTGGAAAAGTAGGACAAAACATGATGCAAATCTAAAAATTCTAAATTGTGTATATGTAAGGTACGTATTTTCCTTAAAATCCTTCCCATGGACAGATGACTGGATAAAGAAGGTGTGATGTATGTATACTACTCAGCCATAAAAAGTGAAACAATGCTATTTGCAGCAACATGGATGGACCCAGAGATGATCATACTAAGTGAAGAAAGTCAGACAGAGAAAAACAAATACCATATAATATCACTTATGTGGAATCTGAAATATGATACACATGAACTTATTTACAAAATAGAAGCAGACTCACTGACATAGAAAACAAACTTACAGTTACCAGAGGGTGAAGATGGCAGAGGGATAAATTAGTTTGGGACCAACAGATACAAACTATTATATATAGAATAAACAACAAGGATTTACTGTACAGCACAGGGAACTATATTCAGTATCTTATAATAACCTATAATGGAAAATAATCTGAAAAAAAATATATAACTGAATCACTTTACTGTACACCTGAAACTAGCACAATATTGTTAATCAACTATATGTCAATTAAAAGAAAAAGAAAAAGAAAGTGCTTTAAAAATCACGACCTAAGAATAGGTATTAACTGTTGTCTCCTTACTCATCTTGAAAGGATATTAAATTTGACAGCCACCCATGACGATTTGCATGATAAAATAACTGCAATCTCCCTACTAATAAAAGTGATGTCTGTAAAGGGTAGAGCCTGGAATTTCTCACTCTGTAGCCTACTGTGTAGCCCTGCTCTTCAATTAGATGCTGAACATGCCAGAGAGTTTATCCCGAGGAGATTAAGGAACCGTTAAGAGACTTCTCAAGAGAAACAGCATCAGCAAGGTGACAGTGTTCTGTGTACTGAAGAATTCTTATCCAGGCGCTGGTGCTCTGAGTGCTCTGTAGAGTTCCTTAAGTCCTCACACCAGCTGGATTGGTACAAATTATGAAGCCCATTTTACAGATGGGGAAACAGACACAGCTGAGTGCCCCACCCACTGTCACAAAGCGAGGAAGTGGCAAAGCAGGGGTTCAAGCCCCCACCTGCCTGACTTCCGAGCCCTGACTGCATTCTCTCTCAGGCCCCTCACCCTTGTTCGGTCGTGTGCAGGGAGAATTTGTTTAGCACAGAAACAATTCAGCTGCATAACAAACATCAATGGAAAAGTTTTAAATATGCAAGGTGTAAAGTTCTAAATACAACTCAAGAGAACAGAATAGAAAAATGAAACAGTTAAAACCACTCCAGTTAAACAAAAAATTCTTCCTCTAGAGAGGATGGCCATCCTTCCTGATAATCTTCAGCTGGGAAGATCAGTATTAGACCAGATAATACCAGTGATGACAACCTACTGACGTCAACAGCTAAAGTGCACTTAAAGTTAACTGTACTAGAAGCTGTTTACAGGCACTGGACCACAAGACCCGGGCTCTTAACCACTGTTCATTTCAAAGTCCTCCATGCAGGGCTGATCTGGAAGCCCTACCCAGCCATGGGTGGGACAAAATGAGGAGAAAAACCACAAACACTTAATAACTTCACTTGCAAAACCAGTTAGAGGAAAGCCACCACCCAGATGGGACCGTGCTCTGCAATCAGCTTACCAATGAGCCCTTTGGCAGCGCCAGGCGTCACGGCTACGTGGGCCACCCCGGCGGCGGGCTTGGTGTCCTCCGTGGTCACGGCTGGCATGCTGCTGCTGCTGTCGGCGTCCATGGAGACGTCCTTCCCACCCCTTCGCTTTATTGTGCCTGTGTCCCCTTCCGAGTCTTCTCCCCAGTACCCCGTGGAAGACGCCCAGCTTGCCCGGGACTGGGCTTGGTCCAGACTCTCTCTGCTTTGATTCTGCCTGCTGTACTTTGTGCTGTGATCAGAAAACATGATTTGGTCCATATGGCTGCTCGTGCCCCAGAGACCTGCAGCATCCCCGGAATAGTCAAAGTGAGGGTGTCCAAACGGGAGTGTCTCCCAGCTCCTCTGGTGCTGGATGGTCTGGATGTTGTCGTGGGAGCCACTTGAGCACGACGTCCAGCTCCCTCGGCCGCTGTCGGCTGCATCCAGTGACGCCCGGTCCCCCTGGTCCTGGGAGAGCTCCTCGGTGCTGGGAGAAGAGATCACTGTGGCCGCGGCATACAAGCTCCGGCCCTCTGACAGCGGGGCATAGGACCTAGGGGGTCGGAAGACACAGAAAAGGAAAAAAAAAAAAAAAACAAAACCAAGGGGAGAGAAGAGAAAGAGGGAAAAAAGCAAGACTGTTAACGAATAAATCTATAAAACCAAAACACTTTTTCCCAGAAAGGCAGCCTGCTTTCATCCCGGGAGGAGGATGGAAGATTCCCCATGGTACTAAGTCATCCGGAAACTGAACATGAGAACTGGGGTGGGGGTGCATCTCTCAGCCCGTGTAAACAGACACACACAGCTGGAGGGAAGGGTGGGTTTTCCGAGCTGGGGGAGCACCAGGAGGTCAGGAAGACAAGCCCTACCCCAGGCTGAACTGGTCCGGTTCCACCACTGGCCGCCGCTCCGCCCGGCCCACGCCCAGGCCGCTCTCCACAATGCTGACCGAGTGCCTCTGCCGCCTCTCCTCCTGCAGTGAGGCGGGCACCGAGTCAAAGGAGGAGTTGCTGACAATGCTGGATCGCGATGAGATTTCGCTGTGCCCGGAATCCGAGAAGTTGTCCACAGTGCCGCTGGGAGCCAGGGTGTAGCCTGTGTGGAGACACAGAGAGGTCAGCGGCCTCTGCAGGTTACAGCGGGCAACTGACATGTACCCAACAAAATACACTGATACACAGGCCAGAGGCACCACCACTGAGGTGGGGAAAAACCATTTGCTGGGGGAGATCAGGTGACTGAGATCAAGGCAAATTTTTATTCAAGTGAAATTTAGCATCTTTAATGAGAGTTTAGAGAGGAGACAAGAAAACACTGTTATACAAGACCAGAATTTGATGCTGAAATCAGGGCACCACTCAACTCTGCTTAGCTCTCTTAAATATAAATTTTACTCCATTAGTCTCTACAAAAGAAACTAGGAAGAATGACTACGATGATGTTTAAAAGTATGTTTTTTTTTCCCCCTCAAACTGCAAAGTCGGTCATTTTGTTTTCACTGAAGTTTTCATTCTGAGAACTTAATGGCATAGAGTAACTCAGCTGGAAAGATCCACATTATCATTTTAAGCTGACATATGTTAATAAGAAGTAAGACCTGAAGAAAACGTCTTTGGATTTTTGCCATTTGATTCTTCAACACTAATAACATATTGGATAAATCACCTAAAAGCCAATTGTTTTGAAGGATACCATGTACAAAATCTCCATTTCTTCCTGGCCCGTCACTATGCCTAAACAGAGGTCCATTTCCTGGCCGGCAGGACCCTTCACTCTCCTTGGTTGCTAAAAATAATTCTGAAAGTCCCAAAGGAAGAGAAGCCTGTCTTGACATTTTTAAGGAAAAAAATCCAAATCTTCTTAGCACTCTTTTTTTTCCACATTACTAATAATCTCATGTTACTTAAAATACTGATTTTATAGGATTATATGTACACAATGCAAATTTTTCCACACCATCTACCTAATTAAAAAGAATGCAATCTAGAGCACCTACATGTTGCTAATTTACTCTCTAAATAGTACTTCCCCATCCTTTCAGTTATTAATTTCTGATTTATTTTTTAAAGATGGCACAGGTCTCGATAAGAATGAGTTTATCTATGAAACATCTTGATACAAACCACAGCACCAATTCTGACAGACAAGATTTAAAGCCTTCCCTGAACAGTCTGCTCAAACGCACATCTCCGCAACAACACTCGGGGGACCACTCGACAGTGGGCGGAGTCTCCTGTTTTCCTCCGCTAACGAAGGGTGGGTGTGGCTCTGTGAGCCCCGCGACCCTGCGCAGTGATCCCTGTTACTGTTCTCACGTCCAGGAGAAGAGGAGGAGCTGGTGAAGTCCGACTGCCCGGGGCCAAAAGTTCTCGGCTGACTGCCACTACCACCCACCAACAGGATGGGAGAAGGACTCAGGCACACCCACTGAACCCGGAGGGAGGCCGATACCCCGCGGAACGTGCAGAGCTCTGAAACAGCGGAGAAGTCCGGCAGAAGAGGTATCCGCTGGGTCAGTGAACTCTGACACCGTGTTAATCATCTCTCTGGCCTTCCTCCGGGGAAAACTCTCCTGGCCTTTTATTCCTCTTGGCTTACACCTGCTCGATTAAAGGGCGGGACAGAAAGGGACCCTCAGGGCGATAGAGCAGAACGTTATCTAATGTTGTAAAGGAAGACAGTGGTACCCTGAGAACGGCAGTATGAGTGCCTAAAATTTAATCTCCTTAAAAATAAAACAAGAGAGCAACAAAAACAGATAATCAAGACCCGTGTTAACACGATGAAAAAAATTAAAATGTTAGTTTTTTTTAATGTTTTTAAAGCCCTCTGCTCTGTAATTAATGCTATGTGATCATACTTAAGTTAAAACAACTGTTAGTGTAGAAAAACTATTTATATATTTATAATCAATAAAACACTTAAATGAATTTTTTAAAAGGCCTTAGTTATATAAGCTTAACGGTATTTATTTATAAATATAGTATTTAAAATAATCAACATTCTCGCAAATTTATAAACTTGGAAGAATTTCAAGTTCAGGCGAAAGGGGAGAAAAACCCACGGGGTGTTACACATCAGATCACTGTAAATGACTCTCCTGTCAGACAGATGTAATCTACCACTCTGGAATCGCTCACAGCTGAAATAAAAGAGGTCAGGTGGTAACCCAGCCTACCTTTCCTCGGAGAACTCTGTGGAGAAGTGGGGGGAGAGGACAGCTGGGAAGACGCGTTTGAGATTGTGTCTTCTGCTGGTTTCCTGTGGCGTTCCAGACTCCCTTCTTCGGACAAAGAAAGGATTTTCTTTAAAGCTTGTGGAGAGTTGATGCCTAGAAGAGAGAGAAATAACTTCAATACGCATTTCCAAGACTGAAAAGAAGTAACGTTAATGTCTAAAAACTCTGGTGTTAAGATTAACACTGCATTCAGTGTCAGCCTATTTACAATCTCAGTGCTATCTGCACGCTGCGAACGGCGAGCTTACATAAGGCGCCGGGGACACACAGTGTGGCTTCTGACTGGTGCCTGCCCCAGGACTAGCACTAGACTGCTTCTGATCTTTTACTTCAGATTCTCAATCTTGATCACCGCTTTATTCAAAGCCATGTTAGACAACAGTGAAGAAAAAACAGAGACAATGAGGGGGGAGGGTGTAGCTCAGTGGCAGAACATGTGCTTAACATGAGGTCCTAGATTCAACCCCCAGTACCTCCATTAAAAAAAAAATTGTAAATAAATAAATAAACCTAATTACCTGACCCACCCAAAAAATACTTCAAAAAAAAAAAAGACAGACAATTTGGAAATACTTTGAGAATGAAAGTGATGCAGCTAAGAGTATTTATTAGAACTCAAGTTTGAGTTGGAGATGGGTATCTTTGTGTTGTTGGAAATATTAGCTCTCAGAAAGTGTGAATGATGAAAGAAAAGTGAAGAGCCAAAAGGAAGTAGCCAGAAAGACTAAAAGTGGGCTAAGGGAGTCCCTGCAGCTAACATGTGATCAGACAGCCAGACAGGAGGAGGCCAGGAGACAAGAACGAGCCAAGCTCGGAGTGGGTTCAGGAGGGAGCCATCCAGCACCAGGGGGTGGATCCAGGAGGTCGGGGGCAGAAGAAAAAGGATTATTTGTGCCAATGAAGGTGATTTTTTTCCCCCTTAAAAAAAAGTACTTTTAGAAATGAGGGAGTCACACACTGAGATATTTTACAAAGCCTCCAGTATTAATGGGCACTCTCAATTGCCTTATTTTGAACAACAAAGAGACATCAGGGAAGGTGGTACAGCTTGAAACCACCTCAATCAATGTTAGTTTTAATGTCCTTGGACTGAACAGGGTCCATGAAAAAGGAAGCAATGAAACTGAACAAAGATTTAATCCTTTATTTCATCTCCTGTAAGTGTGTGATGCTACTTTAATACAATCTTTTAAAAATTGCTTTGAAAGCGATCTTTTAATTACACGGACAGATACTAACATATACAGGATACGTGAAAACACCAGTTACACCAAAGCTACAGGAATGAACGGTGCTAATGTGGCATCCTACATAGACTGAAAAAGTGCTGCCTTCAAACAGCACGGACGGCCGTGAAGATGCTGTGATGCAGAAAACCGTTCCGGTTCATAAGAGTTCCAGTGATGACCAAGACACATATAAAAAGTGCAGAAAGTATCAGAACAAAATGTATTTCATGAATGGGGGCGGGTGCAGCATCTCTAACATAATATTTTATATTACATGACTTTATATACTTAACTATCATAAGAAGACTGGACTATTTCATCTACACTCCTAAAGTTCATAAATTCAAAAAGGCCAAAAAACATGTGACAGATTCTCTCTGGGAAAGCAGGGGACCACCTCCTCTACAGTTGGGCGCACCTACAGTTGGGCCAACAGGCTGTGTTTTGTGAAGAGGGAGGCGGGTGAACTTCCGTATCAGTTTGACGTAAAAGAGGCCACAGAAGTCAGACAGCAGGGGACTTGGGACTAGGAGGAAATTAACAAGGCAGTGGACAAGAAATGTGGTTCCATTCATTTGTGATGTGGGGGCAGCACAGACACTTGGAAGAGGAAGTGTTAAGTAAAGGGAAAATGTCTCGCTCCTCCCCAGACTCAACAAATGGGACATTTGTCCATCAGGAGGAACAGCCGGAGATGGAGCCTGTGAAGGACCCACCCGTCCTCAGCCCAACTCGTGAGGACGGGTGCCCCTGGGCGGGGGTTGTCTCAGTTACCAACACCCTGTTTTGTCTAAGTAAACTCTTCACTGCAAGCTGTTTTTTTTTTTTTAATGTCCTTCCTTTTACCAACTTTGTTTCCTTTTACATATATACAGAGAAAAAAAACCAGAACATTTTATGAAAAATAATTTCGTACCATTTACATAAAGGGACTAAACTAGTAGATATACCACTTTTTTGTTTTTTGTGGTTTTCCCTTGGAGTGGGGGAGGTCATTTGGTTTATTTATTTATTTTATGCTTACTTTTCATGGAGGTATTGGGGGTGGAACCCAGGATCTCGTGCATGCTAAGCACACGCTCGACCACTGAGCTCCACCCTCCCCACCAGACATCACTTTTAGTAGGAAAGATGAAGCACGACTTGGCTCCTTAACATTCAGGAGTTGATGGTTATTTTCCTCCCAAGTTGCAGAATCAGTGATTTGACAAACGAGAATTCACCTCCAGACAAATCCTTTCACTTAAAAATATTTTGCCTATGTTCCAGCAACTTTGATCATAAGGCCAAGCTAGCTGAAATAAGGCACAGGGGCAACTTCTGTACTCGCCAAAAATGGAACGTGTGGAAGCACAGTCTCCCCAGTTCATGCCTGCGCCCGCACCGTTACGACAAGATTAGATGAACGGTCCTTTCCACTGGGCAAAGTCAAGCTTAACTCACTGAGCAGTAATGTCCCATTAAAGGGTAACGATTGGGGGGGGGGGACTAAGTTCCCGAGACAACATTACCCAGGACAGGAAAGGACAGGATGGGACAAGGTTCCTCATCCAAGAAGCCTGATGGTGAACAGCCCGAAGACAGCATGAACCTGGTCACCTACCGAAAGGTGGGAGATCCTTCACGGGAACTTTCTTTCGAGAAGGGTAAAGGGACACGGCGGGGACCTGCAGGCCTTGGCTGATCTTCTGCGGCGGCTGCGGTGGCGGGGGCTGGGGCTGGGGCTGCGCCTTCTGCTGCGACCCAGCCCTCGGAGCCACTGGGGAGGTCTCAGATTTGACGGGCTTTTTGTCACCAGGATTCTTAGGCACTGATCACAATTGGGTGTGAAAACAGAAAAAGAGATTTAAGGAGTTAGTGGCTACACATGAGGTCATTTTAGGAATGCATAAACATCTTCTGCGGTGCAAATACTAAAATATGTACATTTTTCCTGCTGCCTACCTAAAGGGCAGAAATGGGGGCGAGGGAAAACCCCTGTTACCCAAAAAAGGCATGACAAGACACAGATTCACTTCGTAGAACTCACCCTCTCAAAAGATGTTTGTACTATTAAGTACTGCGTTAAAAATACAAAATAGAAAAACATGGATAGTTCAACATATTATATGTATGTCTGCAAAAAAGCAAATATATGGTATTGTAACAGGAAAATTGTTACGCGTTGTTTTTCTAAAATGGCACCCAAAATTCCTCGACCAAAATCCCTTATATATATTATGAGCTTAGGTTTAGTTTAATAAGTGACATTGGCTGCGATCTTTTTTCTCTCAAATTCTCTCTCCTATGAGGTAGAATAAACCACGTTGCCAACAGCAGCCAGTACTGCTTGGGTTTTATACCGAGTGTCTAATTCCAGGGCAGAGAGAAGGCAGAACAATTTAACAGGGCAATTAAACGCTGTGTTTTAAGTGTATTAATATTCCCAACCACCCCATGATGTATCATACTTCCTTCAATTTACATGTAAAGCAGCTGAGGTTCGGGGAGCTCAGTGACCTGCCCAAGGCGACACTGTTAGTACGAGGAACACAGGGTTTGCGTTCAGACCAGGCTGACTCTGGAGGACAAGCTGCTCACTCTCTGCCGCAGAGGTTTTATTAAAGTTTCCCGGGCAAGTCTACTGACTCGAATCTCACAGCGTCCGACACTGACCCTCCAGCGAGGTGGTACCTTCCAACCTGCCCACAGAAGCCCCCCAAGTGTCCTGCCTGGAAAACGCCTCCGTCTTACAAATTCCGATGCCGAGAAAGAGAAAACAGCCCCATTTCGGGCCTGGCCAGGCGGTTAAGGCGGGTGGGGGAGGGCTACCAACGGGCGGCGCCGTGCTCACCGCGGGGCAGTCACTGCGGGTGCGCGGGCGCTGGGGGTCGGGGGCTCCTGCGCACCCGGTTCCGCGCCGCTCCCAGCCTGTCCATCACCTGAGAAGTGGGAGCTGCATCACCTGTGTCCCCGCCCCCACGCTAACCCCGAGGTGGGGGCAGGACCCTGCCGCTCGGTTCAGGATGCGGCGCGGCGGGGGGGGGGGGGGAGGGGGCGCGCTCCCCGGGCCCCCCCGCCCCGGCGGCTCGGAGGAGACACTCACACGTGCTGGTGGCCGGCTCGCACTGCAGGGACAGTGTCTGAAGACTCTCCTCGTCCATGTCCAGCTCCAGATCGGACAGGTACTGCTTCACTTTCCGAGCCATCTGGGCGTCCTCGTACAGCTTCTTGGCGTTGAGGAAGGAGCTGCGGCGCACCCGCTTTTTGTGGCCGCCGGTCGGAGCCACGTCCAGCACCGCCGCACTTGTGCTGCCCTGGCTCAGGGACCTGGAAGGCGGAGGGCAGGGATGCGGCTCGCTCTGGCCGGGGCTCACGGACCCGCTCCAGACGCGCCGCGACCTCTAGCAAGAGTCTATGTGCAAAAAGGTCACAGGCCTCATTCTGGTAAGTAAACTGTTGCAAAGGAACATTGCATAATGTAGATTCACATTTTTTAAGTTTAAAGAGATTCATATATACACTATAAAAAATATATATATATGTTTGGCACCTGTTGGGTTCCAACTAGAAAATTCTGTGTTTCACCTCTTCGGAGGGTTCAAGGCAGCTCCCTTGCTGAGGCCAGCAAGTCATAATGATGACACATAAAAGCTCATGCAGGAATAATACACAGTCACAGTCATGAAGAGTGACACTGAACTTATTTCTCCTAAAGAGGGCGTTTTACATCAATTTAGGTAAATTTAGCCACAAGGTTCACAACGGTTTTCTTATCACTTGGGTTAAATGTAGTGAGTTTTTTAAGTGACAGGGTCAATCTGTTAATAAGATGCTCATGCAAATGTAAAAACATCTGTATAGAAACTAGCACATGAGTTGTTAAGAATTATTTTTTTTTTTAAAGAATTGGTTTATAGGATGAAAACAGTAGTTAGTTGAGCTGTAAAAATTTTTAGTTTTTAAGACCTCGGGGCACCTTCTGCATATATCTACTCCTCAGGGATCTGTGCAACAGTATTTAAGTTGCACAGTTTTTCCTTCTAACCTCCTTCCTCCCCTCATCCCGTGTTAGACTTTTTCCTTTTCAAGACACACAAATTATATTAAAATACAGTCTTTCTGAAAGCTCAGAGGGATGCCTGGCCTACAGTCACCCGGAACAATCATCGATCGTTTCGCAGCTCCTGTGGGTCAGGACCTCAAAAGTGAAAGCCCCAGGAGATTACACATGAAGTCAGTTTGAAACTGAAATTCTGCAAGAGCCAGAGGGTTAGAAAAAAAAAAAATGCAAAAGTGCAAAGCATCAGAAAACACAGCAGGTAAGAAAACGAGGCACGTGGGGGACGCGAAGTGGGCGCGGGTGCGCGGGGTCTCCACCACTTACCCCAGACTCCTCCACTTCTTCTTCCTGTAAGTGAGAGCCGTGGAGATTGAAGCGTGGATGTAGAGAGAGAGAGACAGAAAGATCACAAGCTCAGAAGGAAAGGACTAGACTTCCGGGTAAGCAGTCCTCGCAGCCCACACACATCAGTCGCCTCACACACACCACCTGACCAGCGATGTTTTTCTGGCTCAAAAGACAAATGCGTCTAAATCATTTGTTGTAAAAACCCCTTCCCGGGGTTAATCGTTTTGGACTGCACGGACAGCGAAACCCACCGTGTAGCGGGCCAGACCACACTGTAGGGGTTATTTACGCATTTTAGTTCAGACTGTAGGTGATGAGCTTAAGCTATGCACGTCTGAAAGAGGAGGAATGGCTGTGCCTCGCCTTAGATGAAAGGTGTCTGAAGGGCAGACTGTTTCTCGGCAGCCAGAAGTGCCCTCGAAGCGGGCTAAGGCGTTCACGCTGAGTCAGAGCTCGGGGGTGGTGCTCTGCAGGGCCTAAGGAGCCTCGCCAGCTACGGATATAAGTGTCCACAGTTTCCTTGTCTGTCAGGAAGCTCTAGCCCAACCTTCCCCAACCCCGCAAGCGCTGCTGAGGACCACACACTCACCGGGTCCTGAACATGAGGGCGGGATCCATGTTAACCGAGGCCATGCGGCCCACATGACGGATCTCTTTCGCAATCATTCTGAGCTTCTCGAAATTGACCAGCCCCTCGACCTTCGAGTCGTTTCCTGAAATTGGCAAAGAAGGAAAAGGGAGTCACGTGGCCTGTATGCTCCGCTTCCACCAGTGGGGCCCGAGGTCCTGCACTCTGAGTTTTACCTTCGTGAAGGAAGGTCAGATCCTTCTTGATCACTGGGAACAGGGGGATGATGGGAGGTTGGAGGTTTTGGCTGTTGAGGACATTGCGGTATTTCGCCATGTTTCTGGAAGGATCAAACAGGTCTTGGAGATCCTGGAACAGCTTTTCGTACTTGTTGGGAAGTTTTTCCCACGTAGTTCGTAGTCTTGCCACTGGTGCCAGGTTTAGGCCGCTGAGCAGAAAAAAAAGAAAAGTGGTGTGAAGTTAAACAACTCATCCTTAGGAAATGAAGGGAGTAAAGTCGTGTGCTGTCTATTAACATAGAACACCTCTGTGTGTGCCTTGTGTACTCGGCAGGTCACAGGATGCTTAAGAAACGATGAATAATTCTGGGTTAAAAGGACTTACTGTACAGCACAGGGTTTTACAAAATCTTGTAAAAACCTATAATGAGAAAGAACCTGAAAAATAATATATTTATATATAACTGACTCACTTTGCTGTACACCTGAAATACTGTATATCAACTAGACTTCAATTAAAAACATAATAATTCTGGGTGATGAGAATTGAAGATAGAAGACAGACAGGGACAAGGGACCTTACTCATCCTCCCTTTAAAACCTTCTGGTCTGTTTATTGTGAGCAAAACAACCAGAAGTTGAGGTGTCGTGAGGGCAGGATTTAACCCCGTTGCTTTGTCTCCACACACAGAGATGCTCCTGGCACAAAGCAGGCGTTTGATAAAACAGACCAGCCAGATACCTTACAGTCATGACATAAAGCAAAAGCCTTAAGAACAATAAGGGTATGATCAAACTCCCAGACAGAAAAAACGACTGACTCAATTAATTATTAATCACTCATCACCATCAGCATTGCTAATTGTTTCCGTCTGTGTTTCCTTCCAGCTGCAACTGCAGCACTTAGAGAAGAAGAAAATTAACCTTTAACACTGGGCGTCTGCTGCTTTGTGCTGGCTGATGGGACCCCACATACATTCTCTCACTCAGTCTGCTTGATAGTTCATGGGGTCACTGTTATTATATTGAGAAATAAACTGACATTCACAGGAGTTCAAATAATTTGCCTGAAGTCACAGAGCTGAAAAAGTGGTGAATGTAATGTTCTGGGCTCCAAATCAGCATGCAAGAAATTTTATTCTTTGTTTTTATTTTTAAATTTTAAAAAAATTTTATGTATTGTTTGTTTGTTTTTGTTTGGGGGGGGTAATTAGGTTCATTTAGTTACTTACTTTAATGGAGGTACTGGGGATTGAACCCAGGACTTCATGCATGCTTAGCATGCTCTCTACCGCTGAGCTATACCCTCCCCCAACCAGAGATTTTAAATGAAGGATGGAGATTGGGGTTCAGAGAAAAAGAATGGTTCAATATGATTCGATTAAAAACGACTACACTCGTACAAATGATATGGTTTTCCTGGATTTCTCTATTTTTTTCACACTTCTTTAAAAATTATTTTTTAATCCAGATT
Source organism: Vicugna pacos (assembly GCF_048564905.1). Taxonomy (NCBI): domain Eukaryota; kingdom Metazoa; phylum Chordata; class Mammalia; order Artiodactyla; family Camelidae; genus Vicugna; species Vicugna pacos. Next base: position 5,351,090 of record NC_132988.1, on the reverse strand, counting down.
CCCAAATCTATCCTATTTCACTTTTTTTTTTTTTTTGCAGGGGGAGGCAATTGATTTCTCCTTGTTTTTAATCTGCAAATGGAATTGAGTCTTATGACAAGCAGGCGCTCCTACCTGATGATGGCAAACATCGAGTTGAAATTCTTGCACTCCCTGCAGTGCAGCGCTATCTTGATGAAATGCTTAATGATTTTCATCCTTTTCAGCTGGTTCGTCTCTCGCAGAATTTCAGATGCCACCCAGAACGTTTCCTGGTTAATGACTTCTTCAAATTTCTTCAAGTTGGCACAGCTGGTTTTGGACCTGAGCTTAAATAAATCGTCAATGTACTCAGTAGGCTCGATGTTGCGGAAGAGCTCAAAATTCCGCATGGAGAGCTGCGTGGCCACTTCCACGGTACTGAGCTGCAGCAGCGAGATCTGACTCTCCCTCAGCAGCTCCTGGGCGTCTTCATCCGAACACAGCGTTTCTGTCTCCATGTTGTTTTTCAAGTAGTACCTGGGGAAACAGGATTCAGAGGCTAAGCAGCCGTCTCCGGGCATTCCTTGAAGCAATGATGCTACCTCCAGAAGGTTTGTGAGAACGCTCAAGCGGACGATGGAAGGACCCCGTCCGACAGACAGAGAAGGCAGCGGCCGCCCAGTCACCAGACCACACGACCCCGTCCAGAGTTGTGGACGGAAACTCACACGTCACACCAATTTCACCGGCACCAGCTACAGTCCATTTGCTCCTGTCTTTCTTTCCCTGCCTTCTAGATTATTTTGTCTTTTTCTTTTTGCCCGAAGTGACAGCTCAATTTAAATGATCAGCTTAAATAAGGAAATAGGCTCTCAGGAAGGAAGTGGGAGAGATTCAACACGGGTCATCAGTTTCCCCAGAGAGATGCGTGACCTGAGACTACTGATCAGTCCAGGTTTACCGATTTATTCAAATACCAAAGAAACCTGGAAGCTGCTTCCCTCTCTGATCCAATGAGTAGAACAGCCCCAAAACAGATCTCAACTTTCAAATATCTGACTTTCACAAAAACCTTACTAGTTAAGTGGGGCAGGTCTGATTCCTCCGTCCGATGAGGAAACAGAGGCTCCCAAAGATTAACGCCAGCCGTAGAGACGAGAACTGAGTCAGGATTCCTGTCTTTTTGTAAGCAACTTGCTGAAAACAGAATCCAGATGTTTGCCCTGTGATTTGTGTTTTTTTTTTGATTTTGTAGAAAGATGCTTTCCTTAAGCCAAATTCCATAAAGGGAGAAACGGCACCAGTGTGGTGGGTGTCCTGCCAAACTGGCCTTTTGCATATTTTGCCAAAGCCAACAGGTCAGAAAACTCACACCGGGGGGCCTGGTCACTCACGGATTTAACTCTCTCAGTTCTGATGACTCACGAGGCCCGTGAGGGGTATCCGCTTCTAATTTTCCTGAGTAATGACTGTGAATCATGAATCTGCCCCCTCAGTGGAGATCTGGAGAACGCCATCATGACCACAGGTCTACCAGTGCACATAAAACCGAGAAGAACTGACCTCCTAAACCAGCACCACCTGCTCATGTCGGGGCTGGAATGAGGCAAGAGCAAAGAAGAGTGAGGAAGTCATGGCTGGGGGAAGGAAAACAGATGTTCTGGATGGGCTGAATCAGGTTCAGGTGTGTAACATGGAAAAGTCAAGTATAAAATGAAACATTCCACATGGCGAGAAAAAATGTGATTTCCAAAAACACTTCATTTTCAGGAAGTGCAGAAGCTCATCACTGTATGAGAGCCACACCTAACTACCTTTTCCAACTTTCTCTAATTTGTGATTTGAGGATACAAATGACATCTCTCTGTGGAAATACCAATCAAGAGGCTGACAAAGTTAGAGGTGATGTTTTCCTGCAGGTATGTGTGACCCGAGCACTGAGGCAGCAGAGGGCCGAGCTCGGAAGCAGCTGAGGTTTGGCTCCAGAGTTAAGAAGTGTTGTTCAGGGCGTCCTGAACAGTGACAGGCAGTGTAGCCAGGCTCGCCGTCTCACATGTCCCCGCCTGGACACGCAGAGCTCCCGGAGAGCCAGGCAGGCAGGAGCAAATGCCAGAGGACATTACTGGGAGACGCCTTTGTGGATAAGCATCTCCATGGAGAAGGGGCACCTGGCTCCCTCTGCCTTGGCCAGCCTGTGTCCTGACTGGGACGGCACTTCGGTCCCACTGCCCCGGTTCTGCCCTTGTTTTGAACAAGTTCCTAAGAGACCCTTGCAAGAGTCAACAATCTACTGTGTGCATTTCCTTTGAGATGGCAATTCTCAGGGAATGGGGGAAGCCTTCTTTTTAATCTGCAAGGGTCCTTCTCTTAAACACCCTTTGACAGTGGTCCCCAGACCCTGACATGGGTCTGAAATGCGGGTAAAGCAATCCAGCAGGAGGGAGAGTGTGTACCTTCCACTCAGCTGTATTCTGTCGGCAAGTTTGGAGAGCTGGTCTGGGAGTCTGCGCTGCTTGATGACCCCCTCGGGGGTGACGGAGACCTCACAGAGCGAGTACTGGTCCGGGGTGGCGGTCACTGCGAACTCCCGGATGGCCTGCACCACCACCTCCTTCGCCGTGGTGTCCTTGCTGATCATGAGGTACCGGCTTTGCTGGTCGGCCTTGAACACCCTCAGCACTTGATCTGGCAGGTCTGGGGGAGAAAAGCCGCACGTCAGGGGGAAGGACTGCAGCGCATGCTCATACAGTCAGGCGGAGTCAAACTGAAAAACATCTCCTTCGAAAAGATAATGCTGAACTTGTCTCTCTGCTTTCTTTAACCCTTCTTCAGAGCCCACCAGTCAGCACAGTGATCCGCTGTGTGAATGCAACGGTCCCCCTAGAAAACTGAACTGGCCACAGACCTAGGCAAGCAGATGATAGCACAATGGCCCCGCTTAAGGTTGGCACGTTGGCAGCAAAAAATGATCCAGTTAAATCTCAAGTCCACCTTGGTAATACTGACGAGCCCATGAAGTTGACCTAACGTGCCCCCTCCTCTTTATTTGACATGACCTCGCCATGCCTACCTGGTACGGGTTAAATTCCCTTTATGAAAGTGGACACAAAGTCAGAGAGATTAACTTGCTCATGGTCGTGTCAAATTAGCCCGAAGAATAAAAGAGCACCAGTTTCAATGGTTTAAAATTTAAGTTTATCCTGACTTTTTTGCATCCCATGTGGTCCATGCCAAACCAAGGGAGATGCATACAGCGTCACTGGTATGTTAGGGAAAACTGAGACAAGAAGACAAAAGCAGCGTCGTCCGCGCTCACCTGGAGTGGTGCTGAAGTCCAGGATGCGGTGGTGGGACTGCAGCAGGTCAGGGTTACTGGACGACAGGGTCCCGCTGACGGGCAGAGCGGCCGGGATGTGCTTCGTCTGCCTCAGTCCCACTATGCTGTCATCCTGAGACTGACCGATCCCAATATCACTGAACAAAGAGGGAAGTCAGGAAACCAACGATCAGCAAGTGAAGAAGCTACAACTCCTCACTGTACAGGAGGCACCGACAATAAATAAACCGTATTTCATATGACTCACAGTTACTGTAAAAATGTCATTAATAAATTTGGTTGTAAATTGCAAAAGCAATGACTGCTTAAGTGTACCTACTCCACTGATGTTCCTGAAGTTCATACTGTGTTTCTCTAAAACCTATGTCTTCTTAACTAGACAAATCAGGACAAATATTAGTAGTTTCTGAGTACAGAAATACATTCAGGAAAAGACAAGTTCTAGTTACTCATGGAAATAAATTTAAGAAAAAGCACACTTTAAAAAAGGCATTTCGTCCCTCAGATGATGACTTCTGCCTCAGAATGATAAGTTGTTTTATAATTTTATCTTTAAGAACTGAAGAAACTGAGTAAAATGAATAGAGGGAAAAAAAATCCCAATTTCATTTTCCAATGTTTCTGAGAAATAAATGAGATCACGGTGGAGTCAAATGTAAAGAAGGCCTGACACAGACATTATTTCTTGGTTGCACAGAGCATAAAGAAGCAGTGGTGCGTGGTGACATTTCTTGGCATCAGAGAAGAGGCAGTGAAGTCCAATGACTCACTTTTAACTCTCTACTCAAAATTTCTACTTAAACATTTAAGGTCCCAGAGAAATACTGCTTACTACTGCTGGGTACAAACTTATTTCCATTTATAAAAGCCTGGGGACAACTCTGAAACGTGATTTAATAATACATAAAAATTGTTTCTAGATTTGAAGGGCCAAATGTTTCCAAAACAAAACATCAGAATAAAACAATAAGTACACACAAAACACAAAATAACTAGGTCACAAGCGTGTGGTTATAGTTCCGACCACTTTCTACGAACACCTTGAAATGAGGAGAAAGAAAATCACACCAAGGTTGGGAAGTAAACCAAGGTGTCACAAATAAAATGAAGACACTCAGAATCAACTAGACTGTCAGACACTACAGCCTGATCATAATACCTGTCATTTTTAATGGATGTCCAAAAAAAAAAAAGTCCAGCAGTATTCTTCCTCTTTGTTTTTTAGGGGAAATGGAAATTATAGAGGCAAGTAAGCAAGGACAAGGCTAAAGATGATTTGAGTGTAAGCTCTTCAAAACACACAGGTAAGCCCACAACAAAATTCAGTTTCCACTGAAGTGCATAGAGCCATTCATATAAAGACAGAAAGGAGGGATGTTTTGAGAAACATTAAAAGCTTCCCAGTATTAGTGGAATTTTATTTTTCAACCATATAAACCAGTCTTTACTGCCAAAAGTACTAGATGCTGTGTATGACCTGAGACAACGTCTGCGGACAGGGCCAAGGCAGAGCCCGCGGGGCTGACGCTGCACCGTGCCCGGTCCCCTGCAGGCGTGCCCACGGAGCCGCCTTCTTCAGCGGCTTCTCGCCCACCTCTTCACACCCAACAGGGGCTCGAGCGCTGCATCCTCACCTGTGTCTCTCCTCACCTGTGTCATCCATCTCCCCTGGATGGACAGGACGCTGTACTAAAGACTGAGACCTCTAAGCACACCCTCTCAGTGCTTGGCCTAACTCCCTCATGCCTACTGAAGTTTTCCTGACCTTTGTTAACTTTCTGCATAGACTGTTGACTTTTCCCCTCTTTCCTCTGGGGTCGGCGGTCTGGCTCCACGGAGAACCAGACCTGGGTCCTACAGTCCGCCCGCCCCACCGCCTCCCCGGTCCACTCACCTCACCCCACCGTGCCTCCCCCTGCCAACCTGCTGGCACCTAGGCTTCTGTAATGGTGAGTGACTGAGAGGAAAACAACCAGTATTTCTAGAGGATTTATCCACTTGACTAGTTAAGCAGCTTTGCCCCCCGGCCCCGCAAAAAATTGTAAACATGTGCTAATTTCTAGGAGAGAAAAGTTTAAGTGGTGACTAGGATTAAATCAAGTCTCTCATACCGATATAATAGAGCCTACAGTTTACTGGGTCTTCTTTTAAATATAATCATTCTTTTCACTTCAGTTCCACTGCCATCGCATGTATGGGTTATTTAAAATCATTTTCATAATAAAGTATTTAAGTGAGTCCTACATGTTCTTCAGGGCAAATTATTTAAGATGATTCCTCAGTGCTTTAAAATCAACACATGTCATTATTATCCTTTTTTCTTTTCCCTTTTCTGGCTTTTGAGTATCTTTCTAAATACACGTAGAATAAAATCATTCAGAGTGTTCTCCCTGCACCGTGGATGGATTACAGCCCAGCTCTTACATATCACGTTTCTATTAATACTTGCCAGGGTCACGCTGACTTCTGTTAGATGTTTTTAAAGGTTCATATTTAGCTCATCAAGTATGACTTTACGGTATTTTTTGTTACTGTGCTGCTAATAAATCTACACTAAAGAGATTTATTATTTAGCCACTTAAAAATGAGTTTTTCATCAAGAGAGGTCACTTTAAAAAAAATCGATTCCTGTTTTCTGTAATGCCAGCAGGCCTAATCCACTGTCTCTTAGAAACTGGGTATAAACACACGCTCAGGTCTATAAATAAAACCACCATGCTCACTGCGAATCTGCAGGACTCTGTGTAGCTGTCTCTTCTAGCTCATATGAAACCACCAATCATTATAGTTTAATGGGGAAAACACAAGTTTGACAATCAACCCATCAAACTGCATATTCTAGGCCATTTCTCTAATCTTTGGATGAAAATTTTATCTGAAGGGGAAAAAGAAAAAAAATTTAGTGGAATAAGATCCACTAAATTATCCAAGAAAACAACCTTCGTGTTCTCAAGTTATCTCTTTTACCACTGCAGCTTGAGGAATAGATAATAAATGAACTCGGGGTACCCATGTAATTCAATATTTAAAAAAATTTTGGCTGATGGTAATTGAGTTTTGTAAAACATTCACGGACACAGAAGGAGCTAAAATGAAGAAATGAGCGTGCAAAGAAGCAAAGCTAAAAGAGCGTGACACCTGCCGCTCGGTCTGGTCTGAGCTCCCGGCACACGTGAATAGCCAGGAAGGGACTGGAGAATACACGTGACATTCAGGCCACAGAGCCCACCGCGGGGAGGGATGGAGTTCTGGGCTCAGTTGCTGACATCGTGGCCAACGTTAAATGACTGAGGACAGGAGAGGGGAAGAAAGAGAATGGCGAGGGCGAGCAGTAGCAACTAGAGGCAGGGATGGTGGCTGGCGGAGACGGGAGAGAGGACACCCAGGAACGGGCAGACGGGGGCAGAGACGCCGCCAAGTTACGGGGAGACAGGAGCAAACACATTCTTTTCAAAAGTCCAAGCGAGAAAAAGAACAGTACAAGGGAGGAAGTGCTAACTATCTCTGATGAAGACTGAGATGGGCAAGTAAGGGGCCAGAATGGGACTGAAACAACTGGACTGTTCAACACCGCTGCTGAGAGCTCAGCCATCAAAACACAGAACACCCTGTGGCCCCAGGTGCAAACCTGGTCACAAAGCCACTGCAGCATCGGGGTGCAAACCCTGGTCACGTGGCCGCTGCCGCAGACCCTCCTGACACAGCAACGCCGCGCACGGAGAACGGATACAGACACTTACTTATATGGTTTCTGGGGCAGGATGCTAATCCGGGTCTTGTCAAGTATCTTTTTTAGCTTGTTCCTTCCCCCAACGGTGTTGGCTTTACTTTTTTTATTCACTTTCTCCAGTCCTATCACCTGCTCCACGTCCACGGCGAGGTCGGGGATGGAGTAGCGGCTGGCCTTTTTGATGTCTCCAATTTTAGGGAGGTGAGGGGCGCCGTTCCTCTTCTCTTCTGACAATCTTGTGAGAAGTTCTTTAAATACTGAAAAGGAAGCAAACGCAGCAAAATGCCCGTGATAAGAAATCTGGACAACTCAGAGGCAACGGCAGAACTTGGAAATGGATGAGAAGTATAGATTTCAGCAATCAGAACTGTGATCCTGTAGAAAAACACCGCCCCCATGAATGAAAGACACCAAAGCTCTGTCACTTCCGCCCAGAATGAGCTACAATAAAGGAGTACACTCTTTAAATCTGTAGGCATTTAAAACAGGTATCAATAAAAACATCGATAAAGATAATGTTAGGGCCCTCAAGCAGAGTTTGATTTAGATCTGATTACACACTTGTGTAATTAATTCTATATCTATGCATTTTACTATATGTTTTCAGTTCTTATGATGTTTGGATTATAAAAATGGCTTTTTTCAGAATTAAAACCTAAATGTAAGTGGGGGAGGGAAACAGCTCAGTGGTAGTGTGTGTGCTTAGTATGCACGAGGTCCTGGGTTTAGTCCCCAGTTCATCCTTTAAAAAATAATAATAAATAAATAAATCTAATTACCTCCCCACCACCAAAACCAAACAAACAAGAAATTCAAAAAAAAAAAGCTTAAAAAAAGCTCCAAAAAACCTAAATGTAAAAAAAAAAAAAAAAAAAACCAAAGTAGGAGAAAAATAAAAATATGCAAAAAATGCAAAATACTTACCAAATAAATTGGTTTTCACAGTGATAGATAAGTGTGTGTTATTTCTAAGAATTTCCATGGCTTTTGACAGCTGAATATTTTCAAAGTTTTGACCATTTACTTCTAGTATCTAGAAATAAAAGTATAAAATTAATTTCAGTTTCCCAACTGACAGGGAAAATAAGACTGGCATTTGCCCGGACGTGTGGTTCTAGAAGTACCGTACCTGGTCCCCTCGTTTCAAGCCCGCTTCGGTTGCCTTGCTGCCCGAATCCACACTGTCAACAAAGATTCCAAAGCCTTTCTCGGAGCCTCCCAGCAGGATGAACGGCAGCGGGGCTTCTCGGGATGGCTTGGTCAGCGTCATCAGCCTTCTTTTGGCTTTGGCGGCACATGCGATGTTTAACAGCCTTAGATGGCCGCCCATTTTCTACAAGAGTCGGGAAGGAGTGGTTTCAAAGGTAGGCTGAATAAAACAGACTTAGAGAGGATGGCTTTACAGAGTGAGAAAAGTATTACCTCTCTTTCCAGATTATTTTCAAATTCTTCTAGAAATCGAGTCATCGCAGGATCCCCTTCAAAGTCATTGAAGTGATTATTCACCCACAATAATACTACCCGTGTAACCTGAAAAATCAATTATTTTTTTAATAGGTTTTCTTCTTTTCAGTGCTAAGAATCTGTGATTAAAGTCATTTCAAAAGATATCCAACAAACCATTCACCTAATAACAATGAAAGAGAAAATTAACAACAAAACCCTCAGATTTTAAACATAAGTAGGGGGAGGGTATAGCTCAGCGGTAGAGCGTTTGCTTAGCATGCACAAGATCCTGGGTCCAATCCCCAGTACCTCTGTTACAATAAATTAAAAACAAAACAAAACAAAACACCTAATAATCTGCTCCCCAAATTAAAAAAAAAAGAGAGTATGGCCTTCTGAAAATATATATTAATACTATGAATGCAGACTTCATGTTGCTTTGCCAAGAAGGGTTTTGAATCCGTGAAGGATGGTAATTAACTTATATCTCGCTTACTCTCAAAATATATTTGAAACAGGTCACAACAAAAACAAAGCTATGCTAAAATCAAAATAAATTAATATAAGACAAAAGAAGACAGAAACTAAAAACTAAAGGAGGGCAGACCAGACAAAAGGAATGAACAGCATTAAGCCGAGAATCATCCTCAAGGGAACAAGCTATAAAAGGATGCAGCAGGTTAGGCGTTATTGGGAGTTTCTGGTTATTTGCTCACGTTGAGATTTGGGGGTTTTTCATACCTATAATTCTGCATAAAACTGAGCAGCCTTTTCTTACCCTGCACACACACTTTAACTGAGCCCCACACCTTCATACAACACACACACACACACACACACACACACACACACACACACACACACACACAGCTGTGGAGTGCCTGCTTTGTGCCAGCAAGAACTGACGCTTGTTGGACTGTGAGTTCCACGAAGGCAACTTTGTCTGCTATGCTCTGTGGGCATCCTGAATACGTAACAACACCTGGCAGAGAGTCAGTTCTCAGTAAAATTTTCCTAAATGAAGTGAGTATAACTGCGACTTTAAATATAAAAGTAACTGTTTCACTTCATGTGAGTTTAATTTTTTAAATTTTGAAAACCAAGGCAGAGGAAATTTTCCATAGCACTGTTTTCAAACATTAAGCTCTTCAACAAAGAGGAAAGTTAAGCCTGCTGTTCTAGCAGCAAAGAAACAGAGCTGAGGGTAGACAGTTAATTTTCAAGCTACAGTTGAAAGACTATTTACAGTTAATATGCTGTGACCAATGATGGTGTAGGACCTGACTAACCACTCAGGAGTCAAGTCTTGATATTTATATTAATTTTTTTGTCACTTACTATCACTACTGCTCATTTTTAAAATTTAGGAAACCTGGATGTTCTGCTCCCCTCAAACTATATTCTTACCATCCGACCTTTTTGTAAAATTGAAAATTTTGCAGCTGAGAAGCCAACTTAAAAGTCTACAAGCCATATTACAGGTTGGAAAAAAGAGATTCACAAATCATAAATTGAAGACCAGCAAGTACCACCACCGCCAACCTTTAAGATGCATTCAGTGCTCACGCTACATAAAGAACACGGCTACTGCTGCTTATCCTCACGGTGACCTCGAAAGGATGTTGCTTGTTTATTTTACAAGTTAAGGGATGAGTGCGGGAGGGTCAGAGGTCACACGAGGTAAAGGGTGGAGGCAGTACTCAATTGAGCTTTTGTAACAGAAAGGAAGACATCTGACTCCACATTAGACCTGTTCCTTTGGCTCTAACCCTGGGCTCTGCTTCCTGGGCTCAGTCATGCTGGTCCTTCACCTTTTGTAAAAGAATGTTGCCTAGAGCCTGAAACAGACAGGAGAGCCCATCCTCAAGGCTCTGACCTTTAAGGGTGTAACACTTTTCCATTCATATAGAGATAAAAAGTTGCAGAACAGAGAATAGCATTTGTCTTGTTAGAGGTTTACAGGGACACCATGAGCTGACCCACGTGGACAGCTGCGGGAACAGGTAATTCCTACACCAAGAAGTTTGCAACAACCAACCACACCCTTTCCCTTTTATTGTAAAAGGAGCCTGAATTCTGACCTGGGGAAGATGGTTCTCCAGGACAGGTGTCCCCCATCTTCTCGGTCTAGCGGCTTTCCAAGTAGAGTGGTTTGTCCTTGCCCCACAGCCCATGTCCTGACCTACTGGCCTGTCATGGGGCCAGTGGAACAAGCTTGGACCCGGCAACACTTTACGGCTTCACAAAGGGCTCGGCTAAGCTCCCCTGTGCCACAACTTACAGGATGTGAAGTGAAGTGCTCTGCTACATACGTAATTTCTCGAAGACTGCAGGGCTAGCCTCCTGTTCTGGATTCCCACCCTGCCTCTCTCTCCCAAGTCTGCTGTGTGGAAGGATTACCTCTCAAACCCCTTACAAGCACAGACTCTGTCCTTGAAAAAGGGCTGGACCGAGCTGCGGAGGGTGGCCTGTGCAGAACTGCACCGCCGGGGCCTGCTGGCCTGCGGTATCTGATGCTGGGGCGCTGCCCTGGTGCCAACTGAACACTAATTCCCACCTGGAGTGCACGGGCCATCTACTGAACCCAAAGATGCAGAGGCCCACGTAACTTCGGTGTTGGGATGTTCAGCGGTTGTGTTGTAACAGAATTTGCAGCAGAAGTAAACGTTCAACATTTTTTGGCCAATGTCTTGGCCTTTGCATACGACAAACAAACAAACAAAAACAAACATTTCTAGGGATGAGCTTAGAAATCTGGAACAAGAATTAAAACTTACATTACTTTTTTTTTTTTTTTGCTTAAAGTCAATTCTCTTATTCTATTAGAATAATCTGAACATGACTGGTGTGAAAAATACATATACACTAAGTCTCTTCAACTTTATATCTGACTGTTTCCTATTTAAAAGAAAACAAGAAGGCGTCTTCCAACCTTGTCCCTGAGGCTCGGGTCGTTAAACCACTCCAGTAACTTTTTGCCCACTTCCATTGGGCTGGAGAGGAAAGTCCTGTAGGTCAGGAGGAAGTCTTCTATGAACGTCGGGTCCACCACCGAATGCTCTTCCACCAAGTGCATCGTCAGTCTTTCTGAGGTGCCCTGTAACAGATCAAAGCTTTGGTCACCATCCTGCGCGAACGGCATCTATTCCGTATGATTTCATATCTTCAATATGAGATGAATGGCATCGTGATACATCTAATAATGAGTAACACTCAGGTAAGACAAAGATTTATTACAATTGATAACATTTAAGAGAAGTTATGCATAAAAATGGGGTGGGGAGCCATTTCAAACTGCCATAACCAATACTACCAAACCCTCCCTCCCCTGGTGGGGGGAGGTGTGGTGTCCTACCTTGATGACGATGTGTCCCTTCCTCGTCCCAGTGCGATCAAGCTCCCGGTGTTCTTTGACCATGACAATTTCTCCTTCCTCTTCAACTTTCTGCATATTCTTTTCTACCTGGTTGAGAATGCGGCAGTAATCTTGCTGGGCTATGCAGACAAACTGGAACAGAACAGAAGCCCCATGTTAATGATAAAGTGCTCGCAGGAGACCGAGCGGTACTGATAATTCAGTGTGTTAATTATTTAACGCTGACATTTTTCCATGTCTTTTCCATACTCTCTAAATGAGGGCAGTAATGAACCTTAATCAGACTTCTCTACTTTTTCATCTATTTCTTCCTCGGTCAAGAAAAGTTTCATTTTTAGAATATTTATATGTAGTTTATATTAAAAATCCTAACAATTAAAAAAATCAGAGGATAAAATTAGGAGAGTACTTTCTCAGGCCCCTTCTTTACAATGGGGGAGGTGGGTGGGCTTCAGGACACAGATACAAACAAAATGATCATTTAGTGGGTTTTTTACATTTGAAAAGATTTTGAAAACAACAGTTTTAAAATAAAGATGGTTTTAATAAAAGACATTGAAATTCAAAGATACCTATGCAGTAGAAAATGGTAAGTTTGCTAATTATATTGATAAAAATTATTTTATCAAGTCTGTTCAAAAGGTCCACAAAACAAGCCACACATTGATAAAACTCAAATCCCTACTCCTTATAACTAGTGTCAAGATTAATTCTTCCTCTCAAAAGAAAGTTAACAAAAATATGCACATTAAGCAACTTCTCCTCCATAACCCCAAATGTAAAAAATTTCAGGGCTCAGGGCAAACTATTTAATTATATTTCTTAGTAGTTTTAAAGAAGTTAAGAATGAATTTTAGAAATCACTTATTACACAAATTAACCAGAGGCCAGTGAGGAGACAAGAATAGAAAGTAAATAAAAAGTATTGTCTTCTCTGAGTTTTGAATAATTTATTCTTATTCGAAGAAACCATTTAGGAATAAAGAAAGGCTGCACATTTCTTTTTCTCCTTTACAGTGAAAAGATGAAAGCAGGGAATGGTTAAGTCACAGTGTGGATAAGATAAACGATGCTACAGCCGTCTAAAATCGTATTTTCCTAGGACAGTCAGAGTTCCGGTTCCATGTTCATGATATTCCTTAATTTTTTTAAAGATGCAAAACCAAATGCTGTGATAATGATGTAAATGACAGTGATGACATCACACCGGTAGCCTTACAGCGCTTTCCCACTTCACCCTCCCCATCATCACGTGAGGAAGGCACCACCACTACCCCCACTGTAAGGTGGGGAAACAGCTGCACTTCGGGGCGCTGATCTGCCCAACGTCTCACAGCTACATGCTTGCTACTTAGAAAAAATTACACATGCGTATCAAAATCTCGGTATATAACAAAATGTTAATAATTATTTCTGAGCAATGCAAACTACAAGCGGCTTTTGTTGTTTAAGATGCTTTTCTGTATTTTCTATACTTTCTGCAAAATCAATAAAGCTTTTTTTTTTAACAGAAGTAGCAGCAGCGGTTCACACTCAAGAAATGGCATAGTAGGATATTAAATTTCTTCCACTAAGTTGGTTGATGTATAATCTCACTAATTTTTCTATTAAGGGTTTAGAATCAAAAATTAAAATTCAAAAAACATAGGCTTTTCTACTAAGTAATTATGGATAGCTAAATTTTTTAATGCCTTAAAAAAAAACCCAAGCTCATATCCGTAACACTGACCACAAGTGTATATATGTTTGAAATATGTGGTCCTTAGTTTCTTGTCCCCCGAAATTTTTTTCTTCTTTTTATAGGGAAACAAAACTGTTTCTCAGGCCTCCAAATAATTTTAGGTGTTCTTTCTTATACTTGGTTTCAGAGAATATAATTATATCATTTTCTCATTTATCTAAAAAAGAAATACACCCCTGAGTTAAAACAAGTAGGCAGATAGATAAAAACATGCTTTTTAAAGAGAAAGGTATGAAAATTAACCTTCTTGACTAAGGACTTAAAGAAATTAGAGTAAGTTTGACTTGAAATGGTTAATGTCTAGAAAGACATTTCTGGTATTTCTCCTGCAGCAAAATGAAATCTCATTTAAAAAGGAAAGAAAAAAAAAAATCCCAGACTGAATTTCTGATAGGGCCATACAGAACCGGTATCTCAAAAAAAATACATTTTAGATGACAACATTTATCTATTTTTATTAGCAGATTTATTTTTGCTTGAAGAAGTTTATAGATATAACATGAAATTTATAGGTAAAATATAATTTTAACTGGCGTGATTAAGCTAGTTGAAAATTTGTGAGTTGCATATGTAATTGTTTTAGTGAGGCCTTATCCTTTCGGACAGCCGTGGAAGTACTGTACGGGCTTGGCCCTCTGATATGAAATGAAAATTCAACCAAGATTCCACTTACAGAAGGTCAAAAGCAATTTACGTCACAGGGTGATTTTCTTCTGGGCATGTGACCTCACCATTTATAGTTAGTAAAAATATGAAAAACGATAAAAGAATGAAGTAATACTAAACATCAAGCAACAGAGAGAACAGTCAACTTCCCAAATGTCCATGCAACTGCTTTTGCCTCCAAGACTTCTTTAAAATTCAAAGCATCGTTAGCTCCACGGTCTCAGGAAGAGCTGAGTGTAAGAGACGCACCATACGAGGTGGGATCTGCTTACTCTGCGGTCTGTAAGAAGTTCACAGCCAACTGCTTACACAGGGGTCCGGGGGTTCATCACCCCCTGCAGGGTGCGGGGCAGGGCTAAGCCAGACCTGGGGGTCACCGGGAGGCCTAGGACATTCTGTCCGCTTCATTCAGTAACTGTTGACTGACTGCCGTGTGCTCAGTGGAAGGACAGACACTCATGGAGAGGGTTTCGTGGATGAATAAAAATACGATGCCTCGTTTCCTTTACTTCCCCCAACAAGAGGAGGACCTGACAGGTGCACTTTCTGGCAAATAAACGACATTATAACAGAAATACACTAAAATCTGACCCCAAATAAGCATTTGCATTAAAATCTCTAAAGTCGCTCTCCATTCCTGTTCTGAGTGGAGGGGCAGATGGGTCGGTGGGAGAAGGAGTAGTTGCTGAAAGGCCTGATTTCGTGTGCCCTCCCAGCGTGCGGGGCGGACTGCAGGGGGGAAAGGCGTCCTCCAGCAGACGCTGAGCCCTGGACCCCATGTCCGCCTGGGTCTCACATCAAGAGCGGTGGGAGCCTAACACTATCTTGATGGGAGCCTTCCTTTTCAACTGAGAGTTTTCTCCGGGAGTCTGCGTTGCTATCACCCTGGATTTCCCACTGATTCCTCATCCGGAAATAGATGAACTCTCTGCCTAACATCTGCCTCCTCCTCCTTTCCCAGAACTCACAGAAAATATTCAGTCTTACCTGGGACATCTGACACTACTTAAGTACTCTGCAATGTTACGTCGTGTAATATTTTTATCAAGTATTCTGAAACATTTCTATGCCTCCCGTGTCATTTCTGTTCCACGATTATGAAATTTCTAACAAGGAGGGTTGGCCAATTAAGGGTGGTAGCTAAATTCTCTGAAATAAAATAACCATTACTCGCCCTTTAAGGACACACTGACTCAAATGCCCTGTTGAGCCTGACTTGTAGGAGGGCTCAGGGAGGAGCTGAGAAGAGACAGTGGGGTGGGGAAATCTTCAACAATTTTCTAGTTCGTTTTGACTCAGCTTGGCTTCTTTTTTTTTTTTTTTTTTTTGGAGTATAATTCTCAAGCTGAAATATCACATATGACCCCTTTTAAATACACATTCTGAGGCCGAGTAAAGACCTGGAGATTTACCTATCATTTTCTTTCCCTCTATTATGCCAAGCAATTGGGAGCTGACTCTGTTTAGAATGCCTTTCTGGCATGACATACTCACAACACTGAATTCATGGCCACTTTTCTCTCTGTGGAGCTCACTGAAGGAGTCACTGAGCACAATTATTCTCTAGGTAAGATGATTTTATTTATAGCCATGGTCGTTTATCTTTTTAGTAAGCAAAATGCTCAGAATGAAAATTTAAATGAACACTGTTTTACATTTATCAGACATTATAAAGTCAATGATGGTCTTTTAGAATAAACTATATTCTGATGTATTTCAGACAGTAGACTAATAAATACAGTGAGCACTTAACATTAATTAGTCTAAGTGACATCTTTTGGCTTATTTATATTAAAATATTTTATTTTTCAAGGGCAAATTTTTTCAGAAGACATAAATCATAAATACTGAATGGTAATAAAAGCACTCAAATTTATTTTACACTAATATGGAGGTTACCAGTTGTAGCAATCTAATTAAATTTCACATTTGGCCTCACTATTATTTCTAGGCTTTTATTGAATGCTTTTAAATAATGAATATTAACATAATATCAATACTGCCATTTTTCTTTTCATTAGCAGTATTTTTTTCACTAGCAAGTCTTTCTACTGATTCATGCTATGATTAATTTTCATGACTTCTAAAATCAATTCCTTATCTTGTATGTATTTAAATAAAAACACTGCATAACTGTTTCACATCATCTTTACTCATCTACATATAATTTCTTTTCATAATGGGCATTTTACTTTTACATTTTTTGTTGAATAGATGATCAATTATTATTGATGCAAATTTTAAAATAACATATTTATAGAACATCTTTTTTAATAGAACACATTTATAAAACGCTTACTTTCTTGGAGTTTGAATAATTTTAAGGGAGATTTATTTTTAATTTTCTAAAGCATGGTAATGCTAAAAGCAATAGTCCTATTTTAAAATCACCTTTATAAATCTAGAAGATGACCTGCTCATACAGGCAGAAAAACCTTACCACTACTGCATATATAAGTGTTCTTTATTCAGCACCAAATATACATTCTTAATGACAGCTTATACCTGGCAGTCATCCACCTTGGTCCTCATCACTCCTTTCATGTATTCTTTGTCCATGGTGGGAGAGACACCAAAACTATTCCCCATACACAGTATTTCCGCTTTTCCGTCAGGATAAGTCACTTCCACAGAACCGTTCAGAATCACTGACCAGGAGTCCAGCTGGCTCAAACAGGGAAGACAGAGCAGAAAACACCGTCATGACCGTGAAGCAAAAAGTGCTAGGACAGTCCCTACAGATTATTTAGAGCTTGCATTTCAAAGAGGGAACAAATGACCCAAGGCCAGTGGGCCGATCGCCAGGGTCCCAGGGCTTTCAGACACCTGCACGGGGCACCAGGCACTCCGCTCTCCTCGTGACTCAGGACAACACGAGGAAGAAATTCCTTCTGTTCCCCCCAAACACATGAAAACAAGATAGAATGATCGCCAATTGAGAGCATCATCTTGCTTTGACAAGAGGCATTCTATTCTGAACTTTTAAGTCACAAAGTCTGAAAAGTTCATGCCTCCCTATATTTCCATCCACATTATATGAAACACTGCAAGTACTGGGAGATAACACGAGGGATTTGGAATACTGGACCCAACGATGAGTGTATCGTAACTCTTGAACTATGCAAACTTGTTGCCGCCCATCGCTTCTAAAGGGGGAAGCCTGAGGGCTGGCTTTCCGTTCACGCGCTGTACGGGGGTCCCTACGGGGAAAGCCGCCCACACCTCTTCGCCGTCATTGAGCACGATGGTCCCCGCTCTCTCCACCACCGCGAACACCATCACCGCGCACAGCTCCCGTCTCACCGACATGGTCATGTTGGCAAAAGCGGGCAGCTGGTGCATGAATTCCAAGAGTTGTTCTGAAAAGCAAGAGACGTGCATTAAAATTACAACTGTTTTAAAAAACAGGTGCCAGCGGAGAACACTCTAGGCTTGTTTCTTCTTAGAGGCCCTACGATCCTGCCTAGTCAGCCGTACAGTGACTTTGAGCATCTTTAGCACAAGCTGAATGCCCTGCAGTTATACGGACAATTCTGCCACGGTGGAGAGGGTGACGTTTCCAGGCCAACCCAGGAGCTCCAGGACACACTGTACCTCAAATTCTAATGGGAATGAAGAAATTCATAAACATCAAGTGGGGAATCTCTATCGAAAGTGAGCTATGATGTTATCAAGGCTTATTAAGGGATGAAATGATGGGCGGAAATGAAACAGAGCTCTGAGAATTCTCCAAAAAGTCAGGAAGTCTGGTCCAGTGTCTTCTGGGCGACTAACTGGGTACCTGGAACAGACAGCAGGAACAGCCACCTGGACTCCCCTGGGACTTAGAAACCAAGCAATATTTTCTATGGAGCAGACAAATCTGGAAAAATTAAGCAATTATAAAATTTACAGCCTGACATGGTAAGTGCAAATGAAAATTGTTCTCTTATTTCTCATCCTGCAGACTGGCAAAAACAAGGTTTGACCATCGCCCCACTGGCGATGTGGTGGAGAAACGGCGTCTGCTCTGGTCCAGTTCCAGCAGCTGTTTGGATGGGTGACTTCAGTCTTCCCAAGCCCTGTGGTATCTATTCTTTTTTTTTTTTTTGAGGGGGAGTCTTTAGGTCTGTCTGTCTATTTATTTATCCCTAGTTTTTTTTTTTTTAACAGAGGTACTGAGGATTGAACCCACGACCTCATGCATGCACATGCTCTATCCCTGAGCCATACCCTCCCCTGCTGTGGTCTCTGTTCTTGATTTTCTCCATTGTTCGGGAGCTTTCCTACGTACTTCCTAAGTTCCTTCCCGACCCCTCACCATGGCTCTGTGCGATGCGTGGTTTCTTTCTCATTCCCCAGGGAGGAAACCGAGGATGAAGGTCATCTAATTAGGAGGCAGCAGGGCCAGGATTCAGAACTGCCTGCCCCCAAAGCTCACGCTGGGCATTATGGGTGGTGGCCAGAGCGCAGGGTGCGTGTCAGACAGCATCCAAACTTGTATTTCTTGGGGAAGGCTGATTCGTTTCCCCGAGGCATGCTTTTCTCATCTGTAAAAGCATCACACGACGCCCACCTTCACTGGGCAGCTCTGAAGATCAAATGCACTCCATGTGGTAAAGTCCTTCTCGCAGAAGAAACGCTTGACAAATGAGAACTGCTGGCTGGTGCTGTCACTACTGTCCTATTCATGGTGTCATTCAAACTTCCGGCTAACTAAAAATTCCAACTACGCTTTCTCTTGCCCCCACATAAGGAAACTGTCCCTATGCACGCTGCTTGTATCTGTGAGGATTTAGTGACAAATTTCATGTTAGTGGATATAGTTTGTTCCTTGCAAAAAAACAACGTATAATACAAAGATGTATTCCGTGAAAACATGACATTTCCACAAGGTCAGACTAGGTGGTTTTTACTGGCCCAGTGTGGTAATGTCTGCTCTGGTGAGACCCTACGTCATCCCCCGTGTGTAAGACTCTCATTACCCGGGGTGGCTTTGGTAACCAGGAGGACAACAATGCTAAGTGGTACCCAGGGAGCGGGTCCAACAAGACAGAGTTCTTCAGCCTGACCTCGACTGGCGTGTCAGGAAATCAATTCGCTGCTGCAACCAGCATTTTTAAAAAGGAAGCAGCAAGAGAAAGTACATCACTTACAGGAAGGATTCGTTCTGGTTAGTGAAACTTTTATTTCTGGAATGAGCAGACGGGCTCATGTCATGCCATAAAAATCTCTCTCTACCTGAGGGCAGCGATAAAGCAGTTTTGAAAGCCACTGCAGGAGACGCCCCAAACGGCTACACACGGGACGTGGGACTCGTTTCTTTACAGATGCCTGGCCTTTCTCTATGAAACAGAAAGGCCGATGGACACATCGTGGTCCTCGGACTGGGGCATCGATCGGTTCTGCTCTCACTGGCCTCAGTTTTCTTTCACCATCAGCCCCACCTCCACCATGAGGTATTAAAACACTAGGTACAAACCACACAGTTTGTTTTTTCCTCTCCTAGTAAGAGCTGAAGGTCCTTGGACAAGCAAAGATGTATGCTCGTAAGAAAGACATGAGAGCAGAAAAATAATTGTCAGAAATGTTTCCGGTTTAACATACTATTATGTTAAGACAATGATAAAAGTCAAATTACGGCCACAGATGACTGGAGAATATAAAGTATAAAACGTATTCACTATTACTGTGACCTGAAGGGCTCGCACAGACATCTGTCTTGCTTTTTGTCAGTCTCCTAATCCCTCGGTGGGTCATGAAATCAATTTGTGATATATGACTAGTGACTAACATTAAAGAAATACAACAGGATAGGTGATGTCTGTGCATCAAATAAGGATAAAGAACAAAGGACACAGAGGAGATGTGATAACAGTAAATCTACAAAATTCTCCAGCCTCGACTGAAAAACTAAAAATAATCAATTGCCTAACCAGACAGCATCCAAGGGTTTTTAAAAACTCTCAGAGATTCAAAACTGGTACCACTGGTTCTGTGATCACTTCTTTTCCATTTTTTTTATCACACTGGAGGATTACAGCAATTTAAAAAATAAAGAATATCTATCACCAATCTTTAAAAAAAAAAATAAACACAAAATAGAAGCATTTGACGGTAGGGGCTCAACATAACCCTGGTGAGGCCACAGGAGCGTGTGGAGTGGAAGCCGTGACACTCCGGGGCCAAGAGGCCAGAGGCTGGAGGGGAATGAGACAGTTCCCAGGACGTGCGGAGAGAAGGGGCTGCGACTGGGAAAACCAAGACTAGCCTATGCTGTACTGCTTGGAAGACTCTGTTTGAGTAACACATAAATACGATTTGTCTTACTTCCATAGGGAACAAACATTCCTGTTTATGAAAAATATGACATTAAAAAAACCCTTTTTCTCTTGTCAATGTAACACAAAGAAAAGCCAAATAATCAACTTACAGACAACAGACGCTTTAGCCAATTCAGAAAACGATCTTACTTGCTTTGGTTTAATGTATGTAAGAAGTAATTAATACTGTGAAGATTTTTTTTTTTTTAGAAAATCTGTGGATTCTGTGTGTGTGAGGTATACTAAGCAGGAAAGAAAAAAGGAATCCTTTGAAAGGGGTCCAAGCAGTTCTCTACCTTAAAACAAAAATACTAAATTCATAACCATTCAGTAATTGAATACTTAGTCACAAGTTACCGAGCAAAAATAAATAATGCCCCTTTTCTCAAAGTATGGAAACAAAGGCACACCCAAGAATCTATGGGAACCCAAAAGGAAGTTTGTTAATTCCTGCAGTTTTAAAAATAGGATTAAAGAGGAGCAATTTCATTTAAACTAAACTTAAAACACACCACCCCATCGCTTGGGGAGGAAGGAGGTTCGGCAGGCAGGCACCTGGACAAAGCATCAATTCCACAGATGTTTGTCGTTCATACGAAAGGTGTCTGTATTAACCAAGTGCAGGAGGGTGAGTGAGACATAACAAGAGAAACAGCAGACAAGGTAAACGTTCTCACATGTGGCTGTTCTGAGGAGACAGAACACGGGATCTCCCCCAGACCTCGTGTGGGACAGGCAACATCATGAGGCCTTAGCTGTACTGACACCGATTCACCGTTTTAAATAAAAGTATATTTGACAGGACTAAGCATCTGAATCATCACTGCTTACCAGTGAGCTGGCACTCAAGTGCAAGCAGTGCACTCAGAGATTTTATCAACAACCCCCACCCCCCAACACCAGCTTGGTATTCATTTGCAGGACTCAGCATAGCTCTTGCTTTCTAGAAATTCTGGGAGAGAAAACTTCTCAGATACGAAGGGAAAGCCTTAAATTTCCAGGAATGACATGCTACCTATTTTTTTAATGATCATAATTGTCTTCCGTAACTATACTAAAGTGAGCATATGAGAAAAGGATAACGACATCAAGCTGTTCATAAACAATGTTCAATCTAACTTTTAAAAGACCCTGTGAGCAAGGATTCTGGATTAAGAGGGCCAACTGAACACATTTCCGATGTCACTGTCTCTTTAAAAATTACAGTAAAAAGAGTTTTAAAAAGAAGTAGGCAGGGACAAAGAAGAGAGGGAAATACATTTTGGACAGTGGAGATCAGAGGAACATGTGGATTCAGACGCAAGAAGGCTCAACTCCGTGTCTTCGGGGGTAAAACAGAACCACTTCACTTCATGCTGCAAAATCCTTAAAAGACGTGTGAACTAACTACCAGCCCCTTCGTAACAAGGAGTGGAGGCAACGCAGAAGGACGTGGGCTAAAGTTGGGGGGGGGGGGACTCTGGTTATCTAATGCCCGAAGCCATACCGATTTATCAATTTCTTCCTAGCTTGGAGTTTTTTTAAAAAAAAATGTGTCATGTGTATCTAATAAAAGGACATTAGGGGAAAAAAGCATAGTAATATCATTCATAACAGCTTAAGTAGAAATAAGCAAAATGTCCATCAGTCAGTTCATGGATAAGTAAAATGTGGTGTAACTACATAATGAAATATTATTTGACTATAAAAATTAACAAAGTACAAAAAAGAAAAGAAAAGAAAGTCAGGGAAGTCAGGGGTGGGTATTTGAGAAGCAGTTCCATCCATCCCTCATTCCAACCGGAATCTAGGGGTTAGCCATTGGCGAAGGGATGCAGCATGCGTGTCAGCACTGGGGGAGGCCAGCCCCGCTTCTCCCTTCATTCAGGTCTGAGCTCCTAAAAAGGCATCACACCAACCCGTCCTTCCTCAGAAGGCCTCCTGGTCAGTGCCCTCCCGGTCACACACCCCGAGTCCCCATCATAACCTTCAGACCTGCAGCGGGACAGGACCAGGACCTCCCCTGCTTCTTTCCCACTGAGCCACCAGGACCCAGAAACCCTGAGTCCAGAGACTGAATGGTTACAGCCCCGGAACAGTCATCTGTAAGTAGTCAGCGACGCCTACCAAGGGCGTCCATGGTGGCTTAGATCTCTAAGCCAAGGTTTGGGTTTTCATCTTTGACTCCCCCGTGTGCAGAGAGCTGAAGTGGCACAGGTGTCCCCTCACACAGAACGAGGTGTCTGGGCTCGCTCCAAGCACAAGCAACCGGTCGCCCACACATACTGATGCCCACAGGGTCCTGCACCTAACCCAGGAAATCCAGTTCCCCGAATTCCTCTCAAGTAGACATTGGCCCAGGGAGAGCTGTGGGGGGTGGCGGAGTGGACAGCCTGGCTCGGGCAGGGGTGGCTGAGATCTGGACCGGCTGTGGAAGCAAAGCTTTTACAGGACAATCTATCAGCTGCCTCTTGACCAGTGTTTACATGAAGAAGAACTTCCTAGTTCACTAGGAATGGTGCTCCCAAGAAAATTAAAAGAAGAACCATTGTTTGGAAGACGACTTTTATTTTATTTTTTGTCATAATGTAAGCAAGCAAAGGGCTCATGTGGAAGGGTTTTATTAAGCAGCTGTATTATTTGTAGACTCTTGAAGGTACTGATTGAGTAAAATGAATCTTTTTTTAAGTTTTTTCAACAAATGTCAAGGGACGTTTTTAAATGAATGACCCCTTAAAGCCTACAAACCCGGGCTCTGTGATATCAGATGACTTTCCCTCTGTGTATTTTTTTTTCCTTTTTAGAAAGCTGTATTAATATGCATTTACTCTGAATTGCTCTGGGATGCATTTTCGCACCCATACTTACCAATGTCGTCATCCGTCCTGTCAATGGGGTCCTTCTCCAGGCAGTCCCTCACAATGTCCCTGCTCATCAGTGGGTCTGAGGCCCTCTCGATGTCCTCTTCATCGTCATCGTCCTCAGAGTCCACGGCGGTCTCTGGCAACCCACTCAGGTCCATATCACCAGCCTCACTTTCCGTGGCCTGGAGACAGACCGAAAATTGATAGATTGATGGACAGAGAGAGACACACAGACAAATAAACAGACTGTGTCAAGTACACCTTTTGGACCCAAAAGAAAAACAAGTCTAGTGCAAAACATCAAACCCCTTACTATATTAATTTTTCCTTAACTACGTTACACATATTCAGTAGTAACAGATCTTTCTGCGCTAGGCACTACATAAAAGAATGATGGCAACAACATATAAGTGATTTTACCTCTTACTAAATTTTTAGTTAGGATTAATAATTCTCTCTCAATAATTTTGACTTCTTATCTGAGCTGTTTGAAACATAGCAAAATAAGAAAAAGGTAAGTCTTTGTTTTCACTCCATTTTTCAAAGAGAATGGCTTAAGCTAAGAGCTTAAGGGTGACAGTTAATTTGGAACAATTTCTTCCCCAGGAGAATAGGTGCAGATTTATTAATGCCAAGAAGACCGAACCACTTCTCTGTCATTAGATGGTCTGTATGAAAAAGTGAATCCCAAATCACAGGTAACTTGATAAATATGCAAACAGAACATTTAGCCTGATGATCACAATGTCTACTCTCCAACTATAAACCACCAAAAGTGTGAAGGACCCTACACTCCGAGCAGTGACGCAGTCTTTCTCCCCATTCATTCCTCAACATGGCTGATGGTGTCACCGGTCAAACTCCAAGTCGTCAAGGTACACCTGAATCTCTTCTCAGTCACCAGAGCCACACATTTCAAAACGGCGTCTCCTGTCGGGCTCTCTCAAGCCTGGAACAGCTATCCCCGTTGGTTATTCTGCAGCCTTTGTGATTATTATCTCAGCAATCGCACGCCTGTATCGCACTGGCCTTACTGGACATTGTGTGCCCAGCATTCATTAAGTGCTTAAGTGTAGTAAGAATGGGTATGATTAAATATCAACTATATTGATCTTAAACATCACAGACATGTTTTTCCAGATAAAATACTGACCTCTTAGGAAGACTTCATGATAAAACTATTAACTTTGTCGAAAACGTAACATTTACCAACTTCAAGTAGCTCATAGCTCATATGATCTTCAACGACAATAAACAAATCTATTTTTAAGAACAGGCAAACACTGATTAAAATAAATAAAACTGTAAATATAAAGTGTTGAACCTGACAGTAATAAGCCAACACCAAATACAACATGCCAGGAGCTGCTGTACGTGGCTTCTGTGTAGTAACTCATTTCATCCTTAAGACAATCCTACGAAGTAAGTGCCCTTATTAACTTCTATTACTCTGCAAACATCCAGGTGAAGAGAGATTATTTTTCCACGATCGTGCTCCTGGTAACTGCGGAACTGAGAATGGAACCAGGAGTTCTGGCCCCAGAGTCAGAACTACAAGTACTCGGTCTCTTTATATAATAGACACTCAATACACGCATCCTCCTAGACGATCTACACTCCGTCTATAATTCAGTTTAAGTCAAGTTTACAGAAGAAACTGTATTGTTTTTGTATCAACAAAGCTTCACCTTTCTGAAGTCTTGGTTTACATTACAGAACACGCTATTTAAGTCTACATTTTGAAGCAACGCAAGCATCAGTTAGTTTTTTTTTCTACAGTTTAACAGCTAGAATTTTAATCACACTTCGTTCTTTAGGTACAACATCCTGAACGGAAATACAAGCATCATAAGAAAAACCTACGGGGAAGATAACCGAAGACAGAACAGGTGGAAGGGGACAGCTTAACCTCTGCGGAAGCTGTGTCCACAGGGGCCTTCGTGGACGACTGACGGGCCGGACCACGGCCAGCGCTGCGCACGTGGGGGAGAGGTGAGGCTTAGCTCGGCAGCACACCCCTAATTCGGACTGTCTCTGGATTCTAGCATGAAATTGAAAACACAATTGGATGTGATCTGGTCAGCCGAGGCCACAGTCAGAGAAACCAGGCCAACACTGCTGGTGTCACCGCCCTATTTCCAAAGCCTAAAAACGTGACCGCTGGGTCAGGCCTGCTATGATCACATCTCACCCCAGCTGCGCTTTAACAGTGACGTTTATTAGCCATCACCTTACATTTTCAAATATACACTCAGTTCTCTCTTCATACATTCTGTAGTATTAGCCTGGAGTGAGGAGGCATTGTGGAAGATGGAAATTAAAACAAAAAACTCTTCGAAATAAAGTTATATAACCTAAGGTTTTTCTTTAATTCTTAAACATCTAACATATGGCAAGAGATGAGAGATATATTTTATACCACTCCAAAGAAACCATTACTATCACTTAAATGAATTATATTTACGTCTTAAATAGAACCAAGATTTTCAAATGTAAGTTGGATTAATCTTTCCGAAACTGAACTCTCCACTCTATTTGTGTAAATAACCATTAACTGTTTTCTGTTTCTGCGATGTGGACTCCATTCTTTAAGAAACAAACAATCTTCCAAATAACATTCACTGAACATTCATTTAAAATAAATACCCATTTCATTTTAAAATATATAGAATTCCTTTAAATAATGCATTTTAAAAATTGATTTATTTTTTAGGAATTGACTTTTTCATAATCCCACTGTCTGATGAACAGTGGGACACGTGGAGACTGAGTGGAGTTAAAAGGTTTAATGACCCCTGACTGGTCTACAGGAAGAGAGTGCTAAACCCGAGTGCCTGGAACGTGGGGGTCACTGAACTTGCACCTGCTGGATGAGCAGACAAACCAGAGGTCAGCAGTTCAGGTCTCTGCTCCAGCATTCACTGTGTGACCTTAACCAAGTTGTTGGACCTGTGCAAACCCAGCGTTATCCTCAGGAAACCGGAGTTACACCTTGCCATCCCTAGGGCTGTTCTTGGGTCAAATAAGGGAAAAGAAAGCCAGTGACAGCCTATACCAAAAGTCCCTTCTGCGGGGGACACATTTTCACCTCAATGCCTGCACACCTTTCCCTCTCCCCACCCCAGCTATGAGCCTCACACACAGTTTATATTGGCAGAATTTGTCCAAAAAACCCAAACTCTGTTAAATATCCCAACCCCTGACATAATGTAAAAATTTCTCTCAGGCTAACTGCATCTGTTAAAATCTGGCTAAATGGTTCACACAGCAATTATAAAAATGGTGACTGAGCCAGCACGGAGTGACCACCACGTACCTAGCTCTACACCTGATGCTTATAATCGGTGATAATTAATCTTCATATCAATTCAACACATCAGGATTGTTACCACTATTCAGATGAGAAAACACCGGAACATTGGACACATTGTTCAGTGTAAACAAAACAAAGCCGAGTAATTGTACCAGGACTCAAGATCAGGTCTGACCAACACAAACTACTGAACACTTGCACTCTAATATTTCACCCAGTTTTCTAAAGACTGTCTTCATGAAGAAAATAGCTAAAATATAATAAAGCAATAAAATGTTTTCTGCTTCACTAAGTCGCAAAACATAAAATGTTGAACAATTTATATCTGTATATAAACATAAACAAAATGCCTGAAATTTTCCAGCTTCCTCCAAATGACAGTATTGCTAAGATTAATGCCAGTCTTTAAGCCCTTTTATTCTAAGTAAAGACACACACACATTTTATATTTAAAAGGTATCTGATTATATTGGTCTTGGGAGCAAAAATAAAGCCACTTAGGCCAATAGCTCCTGTCCTAAATTAATGACTCTTCCACATGGATAACAGAACAGATTTAGGTGCACATTATAGTTAAATAGTAATATTCTCAAAAAAAAAAAAAAACCTCTCATAATATTCTGAGATCAACGCTGAAAGCTCTATGATTTATTCAGATCAAAAGGGGCTATTTACATTTTGTTATTATGAAAGCAGTTCTTAAAACCAGTTTCATTTTGCATTTTTAAGGGATATGAAGTAAATGAAGAAACAGAAGAAACAGTAAATGCCACAAAGCTCTAGTGAAGTTATTGAAGTAAAATAAAAACAACTAACTACTACGCATTTATCATTATGTCCTTAAAAATCACTCATGAAAACCTTTTTGCTTATTAAATATCAAACACCCACGCCTATCCCCATGGTCAGGAGGGCTGCTTAATAAATATTCATGATGGAAATAAATTTATGTAGAAAGTATGAAAACACATTTGGAAATAAGTACAACGCTTGCAGTAAGCTCTGTTTGTGTATCATAATTTATGCTGTTCCTAATCTTACACTAGGAATGTTTTTTTTCTATTTCAATAAAGGAGATACATATATATGCCTAAAAGAACAATCCTTCAAAGCTTTTAATGTAAACTGTTAGGTTTCTTTCCAAAAACTACAATCCTAACAGGTGTAAGAATGTCTATCTATAATCATTTATTACAAGGAGCTAAGTCAGCGCTAATTTAATAGGAAAAGTAGCTTCATATTTAAATCCTCATACACTCGATTACTAATGTCTTAAGTATTTTCTTGTAGGGCATAGACATTTGCACGGTCTCTTCTGCAAACTACCTACTCTTGTCCTTTGAATACTATTATGTTGTGAGCTGAGTATTTTCCTAATTAATTTGCATAAGTGAAACTATTCTGACTTTAAATCTTTGTCTCAATTGATCTTCTAATTTATTAAAAGTTTTGATCAGTCATTATGCCACTAAGAATTTGCTAACTCTTTGGTTTATCTGGAATTTAATCTTAATTATAATACAAACAAGGATATTAAAATTACTCCCCTGCCCTGAAGACCATGTACTGACTAACCTCGCTGCACGGACTCGTGAGGTTCCCTCTATTACGTGCTACATCCTTATGTGTGGGTTTCGTTTTGCTTGAACCCTCTGTTCTAGTGATCTGTCCATTTTTGTACAATTATTTCCAGTCCACCTAAGTCACTGCTCTGATCGTCACTCCATGTGACCAGGACCTTATCATGGCTGGAAACTGCATGGTCTCCTGTCACCAGCTTAGGCACTCACTCTGCCTTCTGTCACCAATAACCTCCTATTTCTCAGCCTGCTTCCACTGCCTCCCAAGGAGGCCTTTTATTAAACAAGCACGATTCTCAGTCTTCCAGATTCTCCGTCCTGTGGCTCGCCCTCACACTTCCAGCTTGTGGTCCCTAGTCCAATGGTGCAGTCACCTTCACTGGACTCACCTTTCTGAATGCCTACAACTTCCTGGCCCTGCTCCAGGCTCCAGACAAGACAGATCAGTGCCCTGTCTTCCTGAAGCTGCCACTCCGGGAGGCAGGTATGGCGACTCAGCAAAAGTAATCATCGTTTTGGCTAAAGTCTAAGGAAAAGACTAGCCAGGAAAGGATCCAAACTGTAGGAGAGGACCTGCTTTTCAGAGGGCAGTAAGGAAAGAAGTCTCTGAGAAGACAGTCCTGGAGAACGAAGTCACACAACGGTCAAGTGAGGAGAGAACATTCCTGACGGAAGGTCTGCAAATGCAGAGTGTGGCGTGTCGCTCCCACCTTCCTCGCACTACACTCTAACGAGGCTGTAGTCCTGGAGAAGCCAAACCCCTGCCTGCTCCGTGCTCACCGCACCAGGCGGTGGGAAATCACTCCGCATTCGAGGGCACCAACCTGGCTGAGCCTTCAGCGCTCTGGTCAGTTTGCTCTCCTCCTCTCTGAAACTATTCTCTCCTTAAACGTTCCCACCCGCCAACCCTCTCACTCTGAACGGAGGACTCAGACATGCCAGACAGAAACTCCCTCAACCCCAAACTCCCCGCTCCAAGCCCACCATGGCCTGTCCCTAGTAACACAGAGGAGGTTTCTTCCTGAAAGCTAGTGATTCCACTCCGCTCTTGAATTCCCTTCCCAGCCTCTCTGAAACATTATTCTGTCCTCTTCTCTCCTGCACACAGCATTTGATTTCAACCTCTCTGTGCCCATCTTGGGAGCATTTATACTCGCTTCCAACCTGACAGCTTTCTCCCCAGTCAGAACCATGCAAAGATTAAAGGGTTGCCTGGGGGAGACAGCTGCCCATCACTGGGATGTTCAAGAATAAACTGGATGTTCGAGTGACAGTAAAGTTGTGGAGGGTTCGGAGACAAGATTGGTCCCTGAACGAGTTGCACCTGTCAGATTTCTTCTCACCTGAGAGTTTCTGATTTAAAGACAACAGACATGGTCTAGTGAGGATTTCCATGTTGTCTGATATAATCAGAAACTAAATCTTTGGATACATCTATGGATCTTTCCCTAAGAAGGATATAAACTTAACAGGCTACACGCCTGTCGTCAAGTTTGAAATGAATAGCCTTGAAACTCAAGCGAATTGGATCACAATACACAGGGGTCCTCTTTTCCACGATAAAGTCAGACTGCAGGCTGCAAGCTCCAACCCAGTCAGAGTGACGTGGATTTCTCACCACAGTCTGTGTCCTCAGAGGTCCTGGTGGTGGCTGGGGACAGCAGAGGTACCACCAGGAATCTCCCCATGACCTTACCCCAACCTACCCAAGGGAGTGACACAGAGCCCAAGTTCCCTGCAGGATCAGCGTCGATAAATTCTGTAGACAACCTACTTCACTCCTATCACATAAATTTACCTTTCGGAGTTCCATTCAGGCTTGCATTGTACTTGGAGAAAGCAGTGGTAACTGCTCCAGCCTCGAGCTGTGTTTCTGTTACAGATCTTTAAAATGTATAATCATCTCAAAGTGTAGAAGACAAAGTGTCCATCGTGATGTTTCAAGTAACATAAGCTAAAGCAGAGCTTCTACACACACTGTCCTTTGCTCTGTTACAAGGGACACTCCTGAGTAAACGTGTGAAAAAGTCAACTTCTAAAAACTAGGCATTTCGAGGGGTTGGAGGAGAGCAGTTTTACCCTGATCCACCGCCTTCTCTTCTCAACGTTTGAAAATTGGATTACTTCCTGTACATTTAAGTACAAGTTAACACTTAATGCATCAAAGTGGAAATTTGAAAGGTTACTTTAAAGAGTCAAATAATTATATTTCTTATTGCAAAATAATAAAAAAGTTCTTAATTAGCCAAGAAGCTGCAAATAATTGCTTTGTGGCTACCAATTCTCGGTCAGCGAGCTTTCAACAACACTCCTGGAGTACAGAAAAGTGTGTGCCTAATGGGCCCTTAAGAGAAAATTAATTTTCTAAGATCTACTAAATTTAGGGCTTGAACAGGTATGTTTCGCCCTGATGGTATTCTGATTGTTTAGATGCTTTTAGTAATGTTTTCTAAAAAAAAGAAAGTTGGCACTGCTTGAATACATCAATGACCCTGAAACACTCCAGTGTTTCTAAAGAAAGGTTTTTATGGCCAGCTCGTAGCACAATTCCTAAGAAGCAGAGAATTATACTTTGTAAAGTGAGTATGATGTTCTTTTTGGTTGAAACCATACAAAACCCCATATTAGCTTATATACTGAAAGACTCCCCAGAAGGACTTTTTTCTGCATATTTTAGTCACTTTTCCTAATTTTTATTTTCTAAGCGAATGAACTATTCCTTAACAATTAAAATTATTTTGCTTTTAAAACATTTTTGAAATCCCATAGTTCTGGTTTCTTTTCTATCCATCAGTATCCTAAGAATTTATTTTAAACATATAACTCAACCTATAGGCAAGAAAAATAATGCAAGAAAAATAATTCAAAGAGCCAATCTTAATAATCTCTTCCTTTTTAAGACTTTAATAAGAAAAGCTTATTATAAAAGCATAATTCAGAAGTTTTCCCCTAAAATTTTAGTCAAGAAAAGAGTCGTACACCTAGTATGGCTACAGTCAAATTAATAAAATATTTGGAGTCAAGGGAAATATTTCCATTGTAGCTACTCTATTTAAAATTCTCATGACTGGTGACAGCAGATGCAAACACAATTAGACAGTTGTTCTAATTTAATTTAGGAAGTTCTATTTCCTAAAACGAGCATACAGTGTACTGTATGCCTGGGTGAAGCACAAACACTAGCACTTCGTGTACACGTATGCACGTGTAATATATGCACATGTATTTACTCTACACATCCTATCAATGAAGAATCACGGAACCGCTTAGGACACAAGAAAACGAAGCGAGTGACGAGGAAAACACCTTCTTACCTGGTAGATGTCAGAAAGGCTGCTGCTTCCGGAGTCACTGGTGATACTACATCCTGAGTGGCTGGAAGAGACGTGGGTCACCTGCGGGTGAAGACTATCAGTGAGGTGCAGCTTTGTGAAGTCTGCAGGGAGCTAGGGAAGGAGGAGGGAAAGCTAAGGTCACCACTGAGTCAACAAGTCCACGACGACACTGAAAAACCCCAGCAGGCTCCACCCCACACCATTTAGCCAAAAGTACCGGCAGGAAAGTTCCTTCATTTCTGAAGTTCACAGTGCCTGAATAGTGCCCTGTTTCCCAAGAATCACCAAATAAAACTTTTAAAGTTTATGGGCATTCGATGAGCCTTAAATAATACGAGATTCAGGGTTCAGACGGGTGGGTTTGGTAGTTCAGAGTAACCTGGGTGAGCGCTATTGGGTGAATCCAATGAGCTACAACTTTAAATTAGACCCCAAGGAGCAGATGAGCCCACCGCTCCTTGTTTGGCAGCACAAACGCAACTGGTGGCAAGAGACAGCTTCGGTCAGAAAACACATCTGAGGTTCATCTACCCCCAAATGATGTTTAAAGGTTAAAAAAAAGTGAGCATCTTAGAACTGAAGGAAGGTACTGTTACACAGGCAACGACGCAAGCTCTACGGAGAGAGACAAGCGCGCCCTCGGAGCACTCAGGATGCAGGAGGTCACGGACAGGGTTCGCCTGTCTACACAGGCACGTAAACATCACTGTTCCACTTGCTCGTGTTTCAACTCCAGGTAAAAAGGCGTCTATTAAGCAGATTCACTGAACATCCCTCCAGTCTCTACCACTCCCCCCACAGAGCAGAGAAGATGCATTGGAAAGGAAATATTCCTACATTCGCCCATGAAGAAAGTATTTATTGAGCCCTTTCCTTCTTACTCCCTGCTAGTCAGCGAATGAGATGAGATGCTAAGAAAACACTGCCCAAATAATATTACACTCTGATTCAAAGCTGTTATCCATTCTTCTGAATTAAAAAAAAAGGGCACTATTTATCTATAATATCACACACGCAACTGGCCAATAATAAACATGACATTTCAAAACACATGCTAACAGACACCATGCAACACTGATAACACCCCTCCTTCCTGCCAGCATTTGGATTCCGTCCGGCTGTTGAACACTAACAAAATAAAACCGAAGTAAGAGCTGGTCTTATTAATATTCCCTTCTCTCCTCGGACAACCTCATCCCTTCTTCCCTTCCAGTAACAAGATGCCACCTCACAGTTTAGATTGTCTCACAAGGGAGGTGACTCAGGCTGATGACACAGACCAATGGGTCCGATACCTCAGGGTTCCAAATAAGGAGGTAAAACGTATTTATAACCACAGCCCTTCAGAACTGACTCAATAAATAAATTATGATACTCAATGGTATTTAATACAGTCTGTACAGTGTAATACTTATTAACATCATGGGAGACAAAGTACACAAAGAAAATATGTAAACATAAATTTATTAGGGGGCATATGATCAGATGCCAAATAAACGTAAAGGAATGCATGTTGGAGGAGCTCAGAGAAGTGAGGCGTTCATTGAAACGTGTGAAATCATGGCAAAAATCATGTAGCTCTCACTATGAATTTAACTGATAACTGAAGATGCTGTGAAACAGATAAAATTGGGAAAACAACAATTTCCCTGCAAAGGAGTAGAAAGGAGAAAGCCTCTAAACTGAGGATTTATATATTTTTATTCACAACGTAGAATAGTGAAAAGTTTGCAGGATTTCTTCAGGAACGATTTGAAGACAAGTTTGCCGAGTTATATTAATGACTGTGACTTTACGGGCAGTTGACTGATAGAGATCAAATATTAAAATAACGTGTTCGGAGCCAGGATCACTGTCCTTCACTATCTCAGCTATGTTTCCATTTAATGCAGTCAACTCACTGCAGAAGGCAAAGGAGGAAGCATTACTCAACGGCTCAGAGATTTCCAAGCGCATCCATCGATACATCACATAATTATGGAACGTAAACTGATTCCTACTACCGTTTATAGACCTGAGGTTGGCGTGTGCCACACAGTGCGACTTTTAAAAATTAACGTCGATATGCCAAACAAAGGTGTATCTAGCTAATGAATTTTCACTCATTGGCCAATTATTTACTCAAGGCTCATAGGAACGCTTCTCTTCAGCGTCCACCAGCTGGTCGTCTTTCCCGACTACATTCACTGTGTGGAAGCATTAGGCGCCTTCAGGCTCCAAATCTAACAGAAGAGACGCGGGTCCAGCCTTCACAGTCCACGGCTACTCATCTACGCTACTCACAGCCACAGGGAGCGGAATTCCAGGGCTTCGTTAGGCTAACAACCACAAAGACTGTCTACAGAGAAAAGAGGAAGTATTTCCACTCTTAAGAATTCAGTTCTATTGGATGAACACTGATTACCTACTCTGTCGTACACCGTTAGGGACACGAGGCACCAGGCTGAAGACGACACTCCCAATTCCAAGTGTGACTCCTGCAAACCAAACGGTCACTGAAACAGACGCAGTGCGCGACAGAGAAGTCAAACATCCTTTTTTAAACACGGCTTGTTAGCTCCCCTCCACCACCCGTAACTCTTTGAAGAACAGAATGAAATCATGTTATATTAAACTGAGGGTTAACACATACAAAATTTAGCCTTAACTATTTCTTTCTTTTAGAACAGACGCCACGCTTGAGCTGTTTTCCCATAGGTTGGGATGGCAGCCCCGTGACTGACAGGACTCATGAGCTGAAGTTCCACAACTGGAGAAGTTGTGGGTGCTGTTTCCAGAAAGGAAGAGCCTGAAAAGCGCAGTGCGGTCCAGCTTCCCTCTGCACACTGGGGACCTGAGCCTGGCCTCGGGAAATGGTCCTTCAGAGGCAAAGGAGCCGGATGGGAACTGGGAGTCAGGGAGCAAACACAGGTGCAGGCACCACGCGTACGCCTGGGGGCAGAGGGAGAACGGAACCCGCGGGCACAGTGACTCATTGTCTGAGTGGAATATACCAAACAGGGGCACAGGCCGCCAATGACTACAGATTCACGCATTCCAAGCTTTTCCAGGCTTCATCCAGTGCCTACTTAAATTGCTATCAGTATACTATTTAATTGTGTTTCAGATTAAAACGGGGCTGTGAATTACCTTGTGACTTTAGCCACTGTTTAGAACAGAAAATACTGTATGATATCACTTACATGTGGAATCTAAAAAAAGGAGAATCTTATTTGCAAAACAGAAACAGACTCTTAGACATAGAGAACAAACTTGTGGTTACCAGGGGGAAAGGGGGGTGGGAGGGAATAAACTGGGAGTTAGAGATTTGCAGACATTAACGGACATATATAGAATAAACAACAAGTTCATGCTGTATAGCTCAGGGAACTATATTCGATATCTTGTAGTAACTCATGGTGAAGAAGAATATGAGAATGAATATATGTGTGTTCCCCTATGACTGAAGCATTGTGCTGTACACCAGAAATTGACACAACGTGGTAAACTGACTACACTTCAGTAAAATACACACACACACACACACACACACAAAGAGAACAGAAATTCTGTTCAAAAAATAAGAAGTTTTTGAAGTTGGGACTACACATAGTAGTTACCTGATTAAATAACGAAATAATTAAAATTAAATAAAATTTAAATAAAGTGAAATAATTAAAGGGGAAATTAATACATTTTATACATTTTGATCTTAATACCAACATATTTAACAGTAATTCACTAAGAACACAATTCAAAGGAATCTCTTATATTTTTCTTTGTATCAATTAAATGCTTTTATTTTAACATTTGATTATATGAATGTATTACTGCTCAAATTCTTCCTGGATCAGGCAACCTATATTCCTAAAAATATGGTTCTTGACTGTGGTGGTGGTTTCACTAGTGTATATACATCTATCAGAATTCATGAAATTGTACCTCTGAAATATGTGTAGTTTACTGTACAGGGATCATACCACAATAAAGGTGTTAAAAACTATGGCACTTGTGAATCACAACTGTAGCCAACTACTGTCAGGCAAATGACTGAACCATAATTTAGTCATGAAACTGCCCATCACATAAGAAACCACAAGGGTAATATGTGTTTCAATCAGATTCTTCAATGCATAAAGTAAGCATAACCTTAGTATTAATCTTAGTTTTGTAAAACCTGCGTGCCACTGGTACAAGAGCTTGTTTTGTTTCCTTTTCTGGGAGAAGCAAGGATGCTACAACGATTAGCTGTAAGTCAGATACACTGCAGAAGCCTTAAGGCTCACATGTGAGCATATCGCGTATGTGACAGTCTTTGATTTATTAATTAACCTAGTGACTGGCATCTACGAAACGACCAGCTAGTACATGAGCTCTGTTCGGACCTAAATGCAGCGAGTGGCTGTCCTGAAGGCTCTGACACCACAACAGCAGTAAATACTCTGCTGAGTTGGTAAAAAGTCCCTGAGAGCGGTGACAGCGCAGCAGGGACCAGGGTGCTGCCTCACATCCCCTTCCTTCTCTCCCCAAGAAACCTCTGGTTCACTCTTCAGCCCTACAGGAGAGCGTCGCCGTCCTACTGGCTGTGCACCTGAAACGCAGGGGAATTTCACGTTCCACAATGCACCATCAGCATCAGAGGGTCGCTGAGAAATCCAGCAGTTAAAACAAAAGAACACTGCCACCATTACGGACATTTATCTAACCGAAAAATTTCCCAATAAACCCTAGAATCAGTTTATTTCAAGACATAGATACAACGGAGCATGCAAGGCCTGGGGTGACCGTGGGCACCCATCCAGCCTTCCCAGCAGCTTATCCTGAGTAACAACACTACCTGAGGATCACACCTTGTGACTGGACACCAGCTCCATAGTAAGATATATCATTAAGAATGGACCCAAAAGAGCACGGGTTTCCCCAGACCGTTACTGGAGTTCCCTGAGAGTTCCCCACGCTCAGGTTTTCCAGGTCTGCAAGGAGGAGCTGGAATATTACTGGACACAGTCCCCTTTATCTCTGAGGTGTTAGTGAGAATACAGTCCCCCATAGTTTCCACCCATCCATCATTTACTGAAAACCTGTGCTGTGAGGATTAATTGAGCGATTGGGCAGAGAGCACCCAGGGAGGGCCTGGCACACAGAAACCAGAGGGCAAGCGCGTCAGCCCGAAATCACCGTGAGCGGACTCCGTGGACGGCATGGAGTCTTCCGGCTCTAGGTTCCTGCCGGGATCTAAGGCTCCACTCCAGCGGGTCACTGAGCTGCCCCCAGAAGGGCCGTGGTGGCCAAGGCCATCTCACCCACATTAGAGCTCAAGATGTGTTTTAAAAGCAAGTCACACTTTCTCCCTCCCTGTGTGTACACACATGCTCATATACACACACACCCCTCGTTTTTCTTTTACTGAAACTGATCTTTTCTGATACCACTGGTTCTCACCTGCTCTGACCGGTTTCCACATAGAGCTTGAATAGGCAGGAATATGACTTAGTAGCTCATTTTAAAGACCACTTTATAATACGGCCAACGCTGATTTCTCTAAAACATGGTATTTCTTTAGGAACACCAGAAAAAGTAAGCATGTGGACCCCTGAGTATTACTCAGCAGAAGTAATCTGTCTTTATACTCACTGCGGACGTGGTCTAGATTAGGGCTCACCCTTGAATACTGCCTCCATCAGTATTGCACAAAGCGTGGAGAAAGATTTCTGCACAGTATGCAGTTTCTTTTGTTTATGTATACATATACATTTAAAGGCAAGAAACAAAGTTTCCCCCAAAGTGTCATGAGAGGATAATTTAATAAACTGATAGATCTAATAATATTTCTCATTAAAAGGCCTGGAGATGTTTTTAAACATCGGAATGACTATGCTTTATAGGAACAGTTCTACAAAAATTGGCTTTATATCTACGGGAGAAACCTGCCTAAAATTAACAATTTGTAAGAACTTCACATTCCCCCAGTTTCCTGCCAGGCTCAGAGGACACAAGCCTCTTAGACATATATGGAGTTATCTCCTGTTCAACTTCCTCTAAGTCAAGTGACCTTGAGCAAGCTGAGTAACTTCTGTGTACCCGAGTTTCT
Source organism: Vicugna pacos (assembly GCF_048564905.1). Classification (NCBI taxonomy): domain Eukaryota; kingdom Metazoa; phylum Chordata; class Mammalia; order Artiodactyla; family Camelidae; genus Vicugna; species Vicugna pacos. The sequence continues at coordinate 5,313,390 of NC_132988.1, read as the reverse complement.
TCTGTAAAATGAACATAACACAGCCCAGTGACTAAGTGAAGTAACTTGTGGGATCCACCTTGCAGACGTCTCTCCCTCTTCGTGCCCTCTGCCATTTTCTAGGTAAGGTCTTCACTCTCCCAGGTTAGACAGTTTCTAAATTCAATGGGGAAGGAACCATAACTAACTTACTTTTGACACTGTCATACCTACCACTACCATTCCAGTAGTTTACTTACTACATACATTCCCCCTAAAATCTATGGGTTACATTTTAAATAAATCATTTATTTACATGGAAGAGCTCACTGCTTAGAGTACTGCACTAAATTTTTCAAAGTAAATGACCTCGTTGTCATGATATGCTATGGTTCAATTACTCTCTTATACACACTCAGATATTCATAGCTAGAATTCTCTCAAAGTGCTAACACTTGGGGAGTCTGTGCTTCTGTGTGCCTAGCTGTACTACATGTGACTGTAAAAGCTTCCACATCAGTCCTGTATTTGGCCAGGACAGGTACTGCCAACAGGTGTGCTTCAACTGCAAACCAACACTCCTGCCACCCTGAGCGCACTGCCCCCTGGAGGGCAGTCCAAACAGAACACCTCCACACGGGCTTTAACATACTGTTTTGGAGGGAGGTGTAACACAGAGGATCTGACATTAAGATACAGCTTATATACATTAACATTTCAGGGGGTGAGTGTAGCTCAGTGGTGGAGTGTGTGCTTAATTAGCATGCAGGAGGTCCTGGGTTCAATCCCCAGTACCTCCATCAAAATAAATACACAAATAAATAAAACTAATTATCTCCCCCTTCCAAAAAAACAAACAAGTAAAACAAAATTACATTAAATTAAAAAAAAGAACAATTTAAAAAACCTGACATGGCTTCCTGCCTAAACAGAAACCTTTTTATGTTAGAATTAGCTTCTGAAATGCAGTGAGCTAGCCCTCTCCCCAGGGCCAGAAGGCCACCCTCACGGGTTTCAGGGCTGGTAAATCATAAACTTCACTGGCTATGGTTACATAAATTACAATCTGTCTAAAATTTCATTCCTACATTTATACAATGCGGATATTCTGAACCCAAATAGAATACCTAGGACCCCTGCTGAGGAAAATAAAACTAAGTTACCTGAAAGGCTGTCAGTCACATGATTGATGTTTTCAAGCAAATACTTTCTAAAAGCCTTTTCTCTTGGCTGTTGAAAGAAAGCTCACATGAACTTCAAAACGGAAAAGCAGAATCCCTTAGGATGATGAGAAAGTGTAGGATCTGACTTAAACATCGTATGTGCCAAAATGCAAGGCTGTGCCCCATTTTTCTCCAGGAGAGGCAAGGGTAAGACCCCTGGCCACCAGCTACCACATGCCAGGCCTGGGCCAAGCACCTGCAGGTACACTAGCTCGTTTAATTCTTACCAGCATCTTACCAAGTAGTATTACTACGAACGTGTTAGATCGGAGGAAACTAAGACACGGGAAAGTGAAGTGATTTGCACCAAGATCACACAGTGAAAGGTGGCCGGGTGCCAGGCCCTGGACCTCACACATGCAAGCATTAAACTTTAGTGTATTTATTAATCTATTAGTTGACTTGAAAACACTCACGGATATTGATGAAATGCCCAAATGGCTGCTTATATCAATTTATTAATATAATTTCTTATACAAATTTCAAAATCAGGTAGAAAAATCGTACTTTGAAATCATTCTTCACTCTTTCTTTCATAACACAAATTTACTAAAACTTCACATCTGCATCTCCAGAATCGACGATTCTGACACCACGACACTGCTTTCTGAGTCATCCCTCCTAAATTGCTTGAGAGTCACCACATTTCTGAATCTACATGTGATATACTGGGCAGCATTACTGAGGCCCGTTTTTCATTTGTCTTGCAGGGTCTTAATGAAAACCATTGACTATAAGCTCTTCTTTAAAATGTTATAGTAATATCCAGTGTTTGCAATTTTCAGGTCGCATAGCAAAAAATCATCATTAAATCCGTGTCAAACATAAAACTTCTTTAACTCCTTTCTTTATATCAGGCTCACCACCCGACCCTTATGGCATTCGAAGCCTGCATTGTTTGATGTCATTTCTGTCTTATGTTCCTTATCGAAGAGTACTTTTTCTAAGGGGGAAAAAAGGTAATATAAATTGAGAGAACCTTATGATACAAGAAACAAAAGCAACTCCTCTGGTAGTTAATTCTGGCAGAGCAAAATCTTGTCTGATATATAACACCCCTGACATTTGACAATCAGAAATAAAGTATGCACACACAGACACACACACAGTTAGTTATAATACAAGCTCATCAACTAATTTCATCACCTTAAGGAAGGACACCTGGCACAGAGCAAACAGTTCTATAATAAATACCAGAACCACTAAAAGTCTGTCATCTGAAAGATGGCTGCATTTTTTTCAAAATGAAAATCTTTATCTGGGACCTAAAATAAAACAAACTAATTTTCCATAGAAATACTGAGATAGTTCATTAATTATCATGTACATATCACCAATACACCAATGTATTAATTACCCTGTATATATCACATATATGTCCTATTGTCTGCTACGAAACACAGCTTTATGACGGTGTGCAAGTCACATCCATCACATCCTCACTCCGAACACACGCAGATGCCCAGCATATAATCCCGTTTCCTGTTCAGGTATTTGCAACAATCAGTAATCACTGATCTGCAAAGCACACGTTCCTCTGAGGGATTTCAACAACAAAAAAATTTCTAGATCATTCAGTCCAAAATGTTTTCAATAAAATAGATGGCAACTGGTGGCACCGAGTCGGGTGACTGACTGGAGAGTCATCTCCTGGGCAGCACCCCACCTACGCAAACCCCAGCCCCTCTGGACGTATTCCATTCACGCTGGTAGTAAGTACTGCCCTGGCTGGGGGCGCTGCTCTGTAACCGGCAGAGCCCTGAGTATCTGACGCCCGTGGGCTCCAAGACTCATCAAGAGCCCAGATTTGCTGCTGAAGCTCAGACAGCTCAAGCGGCTTGTCCAAAGGCCCAGGTAGGCAGCGTGAAAACGTGTAACCTTTTCCTTTGGATCCTGACTCTAGAAATCTCTTACCTTCAACCCAATCTTGACACCTATCTTCTCTCTTATTGAAACAGGAAACACCATAAGAAGCTACACCAATACAACCACAACTTCATTTTCTAGTACAAAAACCAACCCAATAAGTACACTTATAGCAAAATTTGTGATTATCCATATAGAATACTGCTCATGTTCTACTTGAGTTCTCGTGTTTTCCAGGACAGAGGGGGATCGCTGCCCTGGAAGTGGCCGTCCCCAGAGAGGGGGGCCACTGGCAAGACCAGAAGACGGTTCCCCGGGACCAATTAGACAGCAATGGTGATGAGCTCCCGCGGGACTGTGAGCAGCTGCCCCGGCTGCCCGGAGGCCCCCACGAGCACGGGGTCAGGGAAACAAGTGCTCCAGGTCAAGGAAAAAGGTTCCTACTGGATCCATGGATGAGCCCGGGCTGCCTTGTTTTTCAACAAAAATAAATAGCTGGTTTGGCCAGAAAGCCTCTCTCGGAATTAAAATCATCACCCCACAAGTTGTTTTCAATTGTTAAGCCACCTACATTCAAACACAAATGAGCCTGAGTCTCTTTACAATCAAATACCATAAAATGGCCAAGACGGGCAAGCTATTCACAAACGTCCTCCTCTTCCAGGGAGTACGACTGGACCACACGTCCCAACTCCCCTCACAGTCACATTTTTGTGCTGTAAACTGTGCCAGTACAACCGAGCTCCAGCCTTCGGAGTAAGAGCAAACAGAAGTGATGTACGGCGCGTCCACCCCCACTTACTACACCTCCTGCACACCCGCCACGCTCTCCCCCTGCATCAAGAGTCTCTGTTGGAAGACAAGACAAGCTTTGCACTGAAGGTTACACAACTCAGCGACACAACGGAGGGGCCGGGATCCCTGAATCACTGCTTAGACGGGAACTGTCCTCAGGGACCAAGAGTACTTGCTTCAGATTTTATGCAAAAGAGAAATAAACCTCTACTGTGTTGGAACCATCATGTCTTGTTTGGCTTGGAACCATGACTAGCATGATCTTCACTCAAATATAAATACTGTGATCATCTTTGTGACCTCTTTGTGAAAAATCGTCCACAGTGGAATTCCGAATTCCTGAGGGAGAAGTTGGGAGGGCTCTGATAACATCCTGACCACGCAGGACTGTGTGCAGTTTGCATAAAGCAAACATCAGAGCTCCGTGACTTATTCAGGCAAATGTGTGTTGCGAACGCACTTGATGCCGGGATGCCAGGCACTGTTCCCAGCTTCTAGGGCAGCAGTACATTAAGATAAAGTCCCTGCTTGCGGGGGTCTTACAACTCATGAGCGGAGACAAGTAATACAAGAATAGTGAAGGAAACTGTCAAACAGTGATAAAGAACTGCATTCAGCAAAGATTAAGAGAGACTGATGTGACAGAGTGACTGCATAGTCAGGAAAGATCTAAGATGCGATAATGAGATGAGAAAACGGTCTCATACTCTTAATACCTGAAGGGACAGTTCCAATCACACCATTTTACTAGGTACAAACACACACACACACGCACACGCACACATCACATATATATATATCTTCTACACAAACATATATATACACACATACTTTATGTAACACATACACTACACTTCACACATTTATAAAGTATATGTTATACTTATGTTTTGTCTTTGTGTCGAACTGAGACAAGTCTAGCCTATCACGAAGCCAAAGGAATACAATTACTAAAGATTTTATGAAAAAAAAATCACTGGGCTCTTTGTACAACCGCAAGACAAAATCAACTGAGAATCACAGTACCCTTATGAAGCAAAGACAGTAGAAAACAAATTTGGATTTGTTAAGTGCCCTGTGGGCTGGAGAGCTCGGATACCTACCCGTATTTCAAGATGCAAATATTACGTGATGGGAATATAAGGCTTCCAAAGTAAGTATTTGTTCTCCAAAAGTACCGCCTAAGAGTTTAAATGGAAAATTAAGTCTAGAAACCACCTACTGAGTCAATTGATTTTGAGGACTCAAGAAGTCATTGAGTAGACTGATTGCTTGGGAAAAAATGCTTGTATTGAAATTTATGCTGTACTGTTCTGAAAAACAGAAAGTAATGAAACTTTATCTCCCCAAGAAGAAACTTGGATGCACTCAAAATCCTTGCTTCCATAGACTTCCTGCCCTAGCGTCTGTGTGTGAGGGTAGGAAGCTGGGGGTGGGGAGGCGAGGCCGTCACACACATGGGAATGTGTCACGCAGAGGGAACCAGTTTGAAGCAGTAGCAGCCTTCCTACACTGGTGGTGGGAATGTAGTTTGGTGCAGCCACTATGGAGGACAGTATGGAGGCTCCTTAAAAAACTAAAAATAAATTTACCATGTGATCCAGCAATCCCACTCCTGGGCATATACCCGGAGAAAAATAAAACTCAGACACATGCACCCCAGTGTTCACAACAGCACTGTTTACAATAGCCAAGATATAGAAACAACCCAAATATCCATCAATAGGTGACTAGATAAAGAAGCCGTGGTGTATTTATACAATGGAACACTACTCAGCCATAAAAAAGAGTAAAATAATGCCATTTGCAGCAATATGAATGGACATGAAAATCGTCATTTTAAGTGAAATAAGCCAAAAAGAGAAAAAATACCATATGATATCACCTATATGTGGAACCTAAATAAATAAATAAATAGGACACAAATGAACTATTTATTATTTATAACTTAGATGATTGATTTCTTGAATATGTGTAAGCACAATTTGACTGTCCTTTATGATTGGATTATTGCATTCTTGTTGATTCTTATTTTGTGGTTGGCGACATTCCTTTGATAACTATGTAAGTTTAAAAAGCTAAAGCTCTATCTGTTCTTAGAAACAGTGATCAGTACACATTGTAAACTAAAAAAATGTGCATTATATTGTATATATGTATTTACATGCAATATAACATATATGTCCAGTCAAACTGTTAAAATTCTACCTAATAAAAGTGAAAAAAAAAGAAAAGAAATGAATAGGATAAAGGATACAGCGGGTGGAAGGTTTCACTGCCAAGGCGTCATCTGAGTAAAGACCTCAACGGAGCGAATGCGTCTGCCCTGCAGGTGCACACAAGGAAACCGGCACTGCACGTTCAAGGACATTGAGGGCAAAGGTCAAAGGCACGGCGGCCTTGGTATATTTTAAGAATAGCCAGGTCGGTACCAGCTCTGGGAAGACCATGGGGAATTAGATGATGGCTCTGGATTTTACCAGGAGTGAGATGGAGAGACTGGAGGTTTCTGAGCACTCATGATGTCTACATCGTGCATTTAAAACACTGTTCTTAAATGTTTAATGTAGAGATATGCTACTTTTTTGAGAACTATTTGACAGTAATTCCACATAACTTAAATTGAAAAAAGATGTGTATTACAACTTGTACCAAGAGGCCATCAGCAAACAAAAGCATCATGGCCGGTCTTGCTGGATGTATGCTGGGCAGTGACCACACTGTGAGGCTGTGTCTAAGTGGTGGTTTATGGGAACACCAGCCGTTAACTTTATTTATGGAAAATCCTACCCTACACCTCTTACATATGAGACATACACACACAGAGGAAAGAAACTGCCTAGATTCTAAATGACACCTCAGATTCTGCCTGCACTGGTTCCAGGTTTCGCTCAAACACTACACAACGGCCACTTTCTAGGGATGAGTCTTACAACTCAGCTAGACAATAATCTTTAAATCGAGAAATAATTAGACATTATCCCTCTTAAGTGACTAACAAAAATAGTAGGTATTAATTTTATGTATCTGGTATGCCAGTTTTGCCTTTTGCATCAGTGATAAAGATGCTCATTTTAGCATTCATCTCCGAGGACTCCAACGAGAAGACATTTAATTCCATGTTTGTTTTCAGGGACTTTCTGTGTCCGCTTTGCCCCACCAGGCCACTTCACTGCTCCAGCTGGGTCTGGAGGGCACCGGGCGAGAATGGACTGGACATTAGTGTCACATTAGTCATTACTCAGGGCCAGTGAAGACACATCCTGCACAGACTGCGTGAAGCCTAGTCGGTTTTTCTCTCCCTTCATCTTTCCTTTGTTTTTTGCTTGTTTACACCGGTCAGCGGTAGCCCCGTATCACCAGGTGAACAGTATGAATGACTGAGACACAGCCAAGCACGTGTTTCCATGTACGGAGACTCTTTCCTAACACTCCCACTCCTGTCAATGCTCCAGCTCTTTTCCTGACCTTCTCAGTCATGTGCAAAGATTTATGTGCATCATTAATCGAGCAACTCTCTAAGGAAGCTCAGTCTTCCTAAATAAACACCAACATCTCAAATTCTGTCACTCCGTCCAGCTTTGACTTTCCACAAATGTCAACTACTTTCCCAGAACTTTTCTGCTAAATGTGTACGTGTATGCACATTACTTTCTTATCTCAAGTTCAAAGCAGGGGAACAGAAGAGCACTGGTCTGTGTACATGGGGTGAGGCGCTCTTGTAACTGGGTTAATACAATCTTGGGCATCGTTGGTGCGGGTGAGCAAGTGTACACACACACACACAGCACTGACAACCTGACAGTGTCTTCAGATATACACAGTTTATCTGCCACGGCCAGAAGTCACACAGCCTCAATTCACCTTCAGCAAAAACGAGAACTTGTAAAACTAAGCAAGCTCCCACGGTGCGGAGAGACTCTGATGGGGGATTTGCAGGTATCACCCCACTCGGCTCTGAGGCCACCACCCGGCTGCTGCCCCAGCTGGCTTCTTGCGACAGTCTCTTACTTCTCCTTCCAACTCTTCTCCAGGTGGGAGCAGAGTAAATGTCCAGAGTGATAGAAAACTCAGCCCGGATCGTATCAGTCCCCTGCCAAGAGTCTCAGCAGACTCTCCACCGTCAGGGAGAAGCTCGCACCCACCCTGCCGCGCCCCCCGCTCCTCCTGAGCCTGACTTACCTCCCGACCTTCAGGCTCGGCACCAGGCGGAGGAAGCTCTTTGTGGCTGTTCACAGCGTCTGCTCTGTCCCCACCTCCTGTGTCATTGCTCCCTCCTGGGGGGCTGGCTCACTCTCCAACCCCTCCTGGAGGGGACGATCTTGTCATCAGATGCACCAGTGTCACCCAGACCCTGAGCACAGCTTGCAGCAGCTGCTGATCTCACAGCCCAAAACCTTCCCTGGGAGTCCAAAAGGGAGCAGGTCTGCCTCACCCCCGCCCCCTCCTTCCTCAGAGTGCCTGAAACAGCGCTTAACAAATACACCACTCTCTGAGCTCCTGGCCCTGTGTAGAGCCAAGGGGCTGAGAGAGGACCAGCTGGGGCTGTCTCTGCCCTCCCAGTGCTGTGCTCACTCCTTCTTACTGGCAGCTGCAGGGAGGATGCCGGAATAAAGTGACAAGAGGACTGACAGGGGAAGAAGGGTGAGGCTGTGCCGAACCGAGGCCAACAGTAACTGGAGCTAAGCGGTATGTTTTGTCTGCATTTCCTACAAGTCAGGGCAAAAAGAGTTGAGGACCAAACCTCCGGACTCAAAAATGTTTGTTTCCTGTCTGCAGATTCCAACAGAGGTGCCTGGCAGTGGAAGGGTGTCTGAACTCTCTCAGGACTGTCAGATTCACTCGTCTACTGAATTACTGGTCAAGTATTCACTGACCTACCGCCGCGACCAGGCCCTGCTGTAGGAGTGAGTTACCCAGGCAAGGACTTGGGTAACAAGCAACGAGGCAGGTGTCAGTCGGTAACTCAGAGACAATAAAGGTGGGAGATGTAGTGGATGGTGTGGTTGGGGGAGGGGGCCGTCTTAGACCAGGCACCTGGGACTGAGTGAGGGACATTTGAGACGGAAGGTGAATAAACACAAAGGACCCAAGCTCCACAGATGGGAGGAACAGAGGGCACCAGCCCTTAGGGAGGAGAGTGGAGGGGGCTCAGGAAGCTGGAGAAGGTCAAGGTAACTGGAGGGCAGGAGAGCGAGGACGGCCGAGGGGAGAGAGGACAAAGGAGCTCAGAGTCAGAGGAGCCAATCCTACTGAAAAGTAGGCGATGCAGCCACTGGGCAATTAACATGACCCAAACATGCTTTATAAATCCTTCTGTTGGGGTGGTGGGGGAGACACGTCAGGAGGGAGGGAGTGAGGTGTGCCCTCGGGACCACAGCAAACACACAAATGATGGACTTTCAAAATCTAATCTGTTTGGTCCAGCCATTATGGAGGACAGTATGGGGATTCCTCAAGAAACTAAAAGTAGACTCGCCCTATGACCCAGCAATCCCACTCCTGGGCGTATGTCCAGAGGGAACCCTAACTCAAAAAGACACCTGCACCCCAGTGTTCACAGCAACACTAAATACAATAGCCAAGACATGGAAACAGCCTAAACGTCCACTGACAGATGACTGGATAAAGAAGCTGTGGTATATTCGCACAATGGAATACTACTCAGTCATAAAAAAGAATAAAAGAATGCCATTTGCAGCAACATGGACGGGCCCGGAGATTATCATTCTAAGTGAAGTAAGTCAGACAGAGAAAAAAATATATCATATGATACCACTCATATGTGGAATCTAAAACAAACAAACAAAAAGACACAAATGAACTTATTTACAAAACAGAGACAGACTCACATAGAAAACTTATGGCTCTCAGAGGGTAAAGGGGGTCGGGAGGGATAAATTGGGAGTTTTAGATTTGCAGATACTAATTACTATACATAAAACAGCTAAACAACAAATTCATACTGTATAGCACAAGGAAATATATTCAGTATCTTGTAGTAACCTAGAATGAAAAATATGAAAATGAATATATGCATGTATATGTATGACTGAATATGATGCTGTACACCAGAAATTGACACAACATTGTAAACTGACTAAACTTCTGTAAAAAAAAATGGAGGAAAGGAAACCCTGACGGTACCTAGAGGGGCCTCTGTAATCAACTGTTTAACTTTCTCAAAAGATAAAAATCCCATCTGCATGAAGTACCATGAGGGTGGCTGGTTATGTCATGACTGCTACAACACTCCAGTAGTTAGTTCTGGCCTCCCATTAATCATGCGGGTGCCTGACCAAGTCTCTGAGGAACAAGGAGTCAGATGATAAAAACGCTCAAGTTATTACAGAGTGGAAATGTATCCAATATTCTAACAAAATGAATATTTATTTTGACCAAAATACCTAACCAGCGATTAGCATCAGGAGGTCATAAATTATCATATGAAATTGTGGGAAAACTACACGACTAGTTCCAAGTGGTTTGCGTGACGCAAGAAGATCATTTTCCTTCCTTTGTAGCTCAGTGTCCTCACCAGCGTAGATGCAGCAAGGTCCGTCCTACCCGCCTCACAAGACAGATCTGACACTGGAGAGCCACTGGGAAAGAGCCCTAGCAACGTAAAGCGCTCTGCAAGTGACAGTCCGGGTATAAAAGCACCGCCGCAGACCTGAAGGACTTTCAGGGATTCATTTAGCATGATCTTATTTCACGACCGTGGAACCACGCTGAGAAAAGTGAACTAGGGATGGCACTGTTAAAACTAGAATCCAGGCTGTGCTTTCATATAACAGAAAAAAAATTAATTTGAATATTTTCCAAATTATCTACAGTGTAAACTGTTGCATTAATATTTTTAACAAGTATTCTGAAGAAAATACTACAAGGGAAAGCAACCTGGAGTTCATCGCTAGTGATCTATTACGCTGTGGAAACCAGAATTAACACAGGATGAATTTTAACCCCAATTCCACAATTTACACATATTACCACAATTGCTTCTAGCAGCGCATGTAATTTTCATGATGCTAGAGGGTCGGGGTCCCGCCATGTAAGGACACAGCAAGCACCTTTATTTACCAGGTTTTGGCCTTGAATTACATGCAAGGCCTTCAAATGCAGTCTGACCTTCCACATAATCCATATTGATATTCTTTCTAAACAGAATGTCTGAATGTCTAAAACTTCATAGCATCCAAAATCCCTAACCAGCTTGTGCCAGAAATTTTTTGCTGCCTAGGTGAATAATATTTATTTCCATATTTTATGTAAATGTTAAAGAATTACATGACTCATAACAAAATTCTGATAATTAATCACATTAATCCTAATTTATCCTTGGGGTTGCTAATGTAAATAGTCAGGGGTGGGTGGCGGCTAGCTCCTTACCGCCTTCAGTCTTCATGCCCTACCCAATTTCATCTAAGTTTATCTAGGCGTCAGGAGAAAAACCTTCCCCAGGTGAAACAGGGATGTGCTCATTCTGATGTCTGCCTATGTCTGCACCACTGTACTGTTTATTACCTCAACTCATCACACATTCAGTAAATGCTTATTAAATGGCTTCTGTATGGTAAACATATTCTAGATGCTCCAGATAAAGTGCTCAATGTCACAGATGGAGTCTCTCCTCTCGCGAGGCTTGCGTTACAATGGGGAGAGACGTAATACATAAGCAGTAAAAGTATAAACAACAAGAACATAAAGATCATCATAAACGCCTGACCAATTAATTTTTAGTATGTGGTGTAACAGAAATGCGTGAGTGGCTACTCTGAAGTGGCCTGCCGGACCAGGGATCTGAGGGTCAAGGAGCCAGTCAGGTGAAGGTCACAGAAGACTGAATTTAGGTGCAAAAAACCCAAAACCAAAAAAACCCCCAAAAAACCCCAACTAGTGGGAAGACCGCACGGCTTGGTCTGTTAAATGAACCAAAGGAAGGTCAAGGCATGGGGGGTGGGGCAGGAGAGCAGGGAAGATGAGACCAGTCGTGCACAGCTCTGCAGGGGGTGCAGATTTTATCCCAAGTGACTGGAAGGTTTTCAAAGAAATGACACAGTCCAGTTTCTAATTTTTAGCATAAGCTGGGTTGCTGTGGGAAGAATGGTGTGGAGAAGGCAAGTGCCAGGAGTCCCTGGCACCAGCCCAGGCGAGAAGATGATGCTGGCAATCACGGAGGTGGTGGGAAGACAAGGAACTCAGGCTGAGGACGGAGGAACAAACAAGACTTGCCGAGGAACGTGGAGCCCGGGGCAACCTGAAGGACCACAGAAGATCCGTAGGTTTGGGGCTTTAATACTTACTAGATGGTAATGCCAAGGATGGAGAGAAGGGGAGAACTGGAGGACCCTAAGGGTTTGGTGCCTGTGTGGTTGGTTGGGTTTATGTTTTTGGTGGTGCCTGTGGAGCACTCGGAAATTATATGTTAGCCACGTCAAATCCAAGCTGACGACATCCACGTCATGGTATCTTGTGGGCAATGGGATTTTTTTTAATTGAGGTACAGTGAGTTACAATGTGTCAATTTCTGGGGTACAGCACTGTGTCCCAGTCATCCATATACATACATACATTTGTTTTCATATTCTTTTGGAATACACAGTCTTGGATTTCATGAGAATCAAACAATGGATGTCTGGTTTTGGGGTAAAAACATTGTAAAAGTTTTCTCATTAAGTGCTTCCAGGTTAATATATACAAAAATAATAATAAATGATGATCGAGATGATTATGATAATGAAGAGGATATTTTGCTCTATACTGTGATAGGGTGATGATTCTTGAAATCAACAAACAGACGGGTCATAAGAGGTAAAAGGTCTCGAGTTTTCTGTTCTCTTGAGCTAAGCCATTAATGTAAAGGTGTTAGATACATACTAGCCAAAACAAAACAAAACAAAACAAAAAAACAACGTAGTTGGGGATATAGGTCAGTGGTAGAGCCTGTGCTTAGCATGCGCAAGGGTTCTTGGTTCAATCTCCAGTGCCTCCATTAAATAAACAAACAAACAAACCTAATTACCTACCCACCCCTTGAAAAAAAGTAGCCCCAGAGGAATGAATAATGGAACTCATTTATATTTTAAAGAAAGGTTCGCTTCAACATCTAGGATTTGGCTCATAGACTCTCTTAAAGAATGTGAGAAATACCTAGCACCTCCTCCTCACGTATAAACCTAATAAAAGTCCAGGTGAGATGAACTTGGCTAGATGTGTGCCACTGGACAGGGGCCTCCATAAATAAAGTCTGCTCCTCCACGCTTTCAATTTTATCAACGGGATCAGCAGACCCCCGCAGATAGAAAGCTACTTCCTTTTACATCTCAATTCGTGGGACTCACTTAAAGACCAGAACCGAGACAAACTAAAGAGCAACCAAGACACCGATAACAAACCACGTCAGGCAAACCAGAGGTCTTCCCTCGAAGGCCATGGTCTTCTCTGTTGTCCTCTGATGCATTAAACCAGCTGTCTTCATATCAAAGTAGATATATGCGTGCCTTCACATATGACTGAATGGGGCTTATTTAATGTAGTCTACCAACTATGGGAAACTAGGGGATGAGAAACATATTCCAATTACGGAAAACTGGAGAAGGAAAAATGACAAATATCGAAGATGGAAAAACAATCTCCGGTCCAGGCAGAGAGAGTAAATTAAGAGACACCTTTCATTCCAAAGTGAGTAACTGGCTTCCAAGGAGTAAGGATGGGAAAGCTGATATGCTACACACTTGCCAAGAATTCTATACATTCCATATATCCCAGTCACCGATGGGTCAGATCTCTAAGATGTTTTGAAGTGAACGGACAACAAAAAAGTAAGATGTGATCAACTTTAACGCAGGAAAGGGGGTAATGGGTATGGATCTGAATGAGCACCTGAGAAGTCAGGTAGGGCATACCCCCACAGGGACACTGCTTCACTAATCTCAGTGCACATGACTGGCTGTGTGTGTGTGTGTGTGTGTGTGCACGCGCGCCTACATATTTCTAACCCGAATCCTCCTTAGGGTGGTTAGAGTTACTATGTACCTCAGGAAAAATTCTGGAAGTGTTCAACTTCACAATTTCTGGAGGTTCCTTGGGGTGATGTGTGTAAGAAGACGCTATGGAAGTGTCTCCCTCCAACTCGGCGGGGAGACAAGGGAACACTTGGGCGAGGAGGTTAAGCTGATCAGGTCGGTGCGCTCCTGCGTCAGAGAAGGCAGCGGGGTCTCTCCCGGCTGATCTGGGGCAAACAGTTCTGGAGGAACAATGGCCATTCTGGTGGACTTGTTATGGGAAGTCGGAAGAGGAGCCAACACACCAGGTTTGGGAGCTCTGATGCCACTTCCCAGTAAAGAAACTTCAGCCAGAAGTTGGTCACTTTTCTTAAATTGAAATATGTATGATTTCACTGAGAAACAGCCTAACATAAAATATGTTACACTTAGCACGTAAGAATTTCGGAGCTAACACCTCTTCTGGCACTGATTCTCAATTTTTCCTGCATGCGAATTTTGGGGGGAGGGAGCATGAACTCATGGCTGAAGAATCTGCCAACTGCCTGAATCGCGCTGCGGAGAAGCGTCACCGAGGAGCTGGGAATCTGAGTCACTTAATATCAGGCTTCAGCTAAATTCTTACATGGTTACATAACACCACTAATTTTTAAGAACAAGAAAGGGTTTTTTTAAAAATGTCAGGGCATTAGGATTTCCTCTGTTTTTCTCACTACAAAAATGTCTTGTCGGACCCTTCCAACGTCTATGCGTCTGTTCCTTATTGCTCTCCTCTTGAAGAATGAAAGCTCTCAGCATCCTCGGATAGATGCCCATTATCCACCTGACTCTCCAAGATGATGTCTTTCTGGAGGCTAACAACTCCTCTCCATGATAACACTGCACGTTTACAAAATAAGGGATAATACGAAGAAAATTCCACTGCAGTCGTTAAAATATCACTTGAATCCCAGTGGATTCACACATCATCAAACAACTGAATTAAAAATGACGAACCAAGCTTCAAACCCCGGATGCTTCACACCGTGCAGATAACACGTTTGAAGGAATAACAAAAGTTTTCACTCAAGCTTTGACATCCTGACATGAAGCAGACATAAATTTAAATTTGGGGAAATGAAGAGTGAACATTTTTGAAAATCAAGTTTTAAAAATCCTTTTGAACCTGTACACGATTATTTCCCCCAGATTAGCTGTAGTAAAATTAGAAAAACAAACATGTAAGTTCTATGCTTATGATTAAGCGAAGGCATCCTTTGGTGAAAACAAGTGTCACCAACCAGTAACATTAATTTGCTTAAAGCTGCAAGAGCTTTTTTTCCTAGAATTTTAAAAGCGATGAAAAAAAAAACAGATGAAAGAAGATATTATTGTGACTTAATATGTAACATTGTGTCTAGAGCAACAGGAAAGCAAATGACCACGTTCCTCTTACATGCTCAGCATTAAATTATCTTTTCAAGAAGCAAAGGCATTTTTTGAACCAATAAAGCAATATGTACAGTAAAGAGGTACAGAATTCCCACATCCTGGCCTTTAAATTGCTCTTCTTATAAGCAAGCAGCCTTTAGGAACCCCATAATGACTATCTTAAATCCCCGGAATCGCAACAGAAAAACGCTGTGGAGCATAATGCATCGTGGCATATTTAAATATGACCCCAAATTCCGTGCTTCTATAATCTATATTAAGTTGTAAGCAGATAAAGGCATTTCTACCTTGCTCGGTTCTCTAAGCAAAGGTTAAGCAGAAAGGCCAGCCCTAGGAAGAAACAGAATACATACCATGATAGCCTCTTTCGTTAGAAACGGCAAGAAGAACAGATTTAAATTAAGACTTGGTGTATAAAAGCTGAAAGCATAGAATTTGTATCCACATAATGAACTGATGTCTCCTCTAAAGACGTCAGATTGCTGTTCAGCTAAACTATCTAAAAATACCTCCTTGCAAACACACACACACACACACACACACACACACACACACACACGAAATGACTACAAAGACAGGTCTTACTAAGCAGCTCTGCTTGCACAAAATCACTTAATAAGTGGGGAACATTTTTAAAGTACTTATGAAAAATTTAATAGGCATTTTTCTCAGCAACTGTGATCTTTTATGAGCTATTCTGAAAACCAGTACCAATTTGAAAAAAAAACAGTCAATGATGGATGGTAAAGTCGACCATCATCGATCCAAGATGTTCAATCATCTTCTATGAACTTGAAATTAGAGAAAGAAAAACACATCTCTGAACTGTGGTCAACATTCTGCTTGAAAACCAAAAAAGGGAAACCCTCTGATTGAAAATCAGGAATCTAACTCATGGAAGCTATAGTGTGTCAGCCCCTGCCCCAGGTGTGGAATCCCCTCAAACACCCTATGAAGTAGGCATCACCAACAGCGCTGTGTGGACCAGGAAAACTGGTCCAGAACATTTAAGTAATCTGCCTGATGCCACACAGCTACAAGGAAGGGGCAGGACCCTGCGCCACGCGTGACTGACCCTGGATGTCATATCTAATGTCAGTGACTGACAGCCACATAGGCTTTACAGTTCGCAGAAAGGCTCTGAAAACGTCAACCCTTTTTATATTTTCCTTATTTAAACCTCAAGTTTTTCATGTGCCAAATGCGGAAAATCTCATTCTGTTCCTAGCTTTTGTTTTTGTTTTTGTTTTGTTTTGTTCTGTTTTTAGAGCAGAGAAAGGTTCATTGCAGGGCCAAGCAAGGACAGGCAGTTTGTGCTCAAAACACCTGAACTCCCCTAGTGTTGTCTTGATGACTGGAGAAAATAATACATGCAAAGCATTTAGCAAAATAATGTAACTATCACTGCAATCAAAACAACATGGGGAGGGGGACCAGCACTGTGGTCGTGATCTCCACTTCGAATCGAGGAACCAAACTTCACAAAGTTAAACGACTTGCCTACAGTTGCAAAGTTAGTCAACCTCAGAACGAGGACGCAAAGCAAGGTCCCCGTACGTAAAGCATTTTATTGTCGTCCTACACGGAAAACTTGGCTGGGAGAGTTCGTTCCTTTCTATTTCTACAGGGAAAGGGTCAGTTGAAATCAAGATTTTGCTTAAAGGTTCTCATCATGTGCATGAAGATGACTGCACTGGGGGCGGCAGTGAGTGAGCTCGGCTCCAGGGACAGTTCAGTGCGCGTCCCTCGTGCCCTCCAGCTCCAGCTAACACTTCAAAGCCACTCATGAACTTTATTATAAAGCAGCTAACGGCAGTATCTTTTCCCACGGCATCTCTGGATAGCACTGGCAGGAGGGAACAGACTGAAAACAGGAAAGAAATCACGTACAGTCACACGTACACCTGAGGTTAACAAAGCCAGTACTTGATTCATCCACTTCCAAGGATGTTCTGCCATTCTGCCCAGGACACGGCCCCGCCCATCTCCCTACTTACAGAGAACGGATACCCAACCCGGGGCCGCCAGCATGGCCAACACAAGACTGTTCTCAGCGCAAGGAGGGCCACGCGCGTTGGATTTCAGGTCACTTCTTTCCAGGTTAAAGCACCGCTTTCCACAAGTTATGATCATATTCCACGGTCCCAAGAACAGGTGTTAAAGTGATGCAAGTTAAAGAACCGTCAAAATTGTAACGAAGGTGGACCCAGTTATTATTCATATCTGTATTTTAAACGGCTAAGACAATGCTGCTAAGTCTGTCTGGCTGAGAACTCTTTCTCTGGCTATCGGCTAAAATTAGCTCCTTATAAATCAGTACCTAACAAATTAAGAGACTATTAATATCATTCACCAGCAAGTCAAAAACAGGATTCTTTCCTATATTCAAGTCTGGTATCAGAGTAATATGAGAGCGCTCTGGAGAACCACACAGATGGGAAGTCTCAGATAAGTACCAAGACCTTCCTGTAAAAAGTTGAATTAACAAGGGGAAACTTTCACGTAACGAGGTAATTCTTCAACACAAAATGGTATTCTTGCAATGCGGGCCAAGCTTCATGGGGGACAAAATATATTGCTTTTATTTCCTTCAAGATCAAAGGACTCTTTATTTTATGGTGGGCATGGCAGTTACCACATCACATATATGAAATCCCTCTGAAACGTACCCTAAAGGAAATCAACACTGAACGCAGGGGTTGGAGTCACCTGTTCTCAGACTTCCTGACAAGAATTAGAACCCACAGGATGCGTAGAAGACAAGGAAGTGGGGTATCCCTGAAATAATGTACTTGGAGCAATTTAGGCACCTCTTGTAGCTTCCAGAAGAGATCCCCACGTGCACACGTGTGTATGTGTGTGCATGTGTGTATGTGTGTCTACAACAAAGGACTGTCACGGGCTCCCCCGTGTCTTAGCTGTGTGACTTCGGGAAAGTTACCTGACTTCTCTACGCCTTGATTTCTTTGTGCCTAAAAAGAGGACAACCTACTTATGTTGTTGTGAGGGTCACATGATAACATATGAGAAGTGTTCAGAACTCTGCCTAAGAGCACAGGAAGCCTTCAACTGTAGCTAATGACGCTATTGCTTTTCTTGGGGGGGGGCTGTAATGCTGAACTAGTAAACAGAAAGCTGCTTGCTGAGCACGGACTTGTAGAGAAAAAAAGCAAATCAACTTAAGGACGCGTCGTCTAAAAAGAGGGAAAACCTAACACACAGCCTCTGACCCACCTGCAAGGCAGGTTTCATCTTCCTTACCTCCTGGATAAGCAACGTCTTTTTAAAAATATAAGAACTGTGCTTACTATGGGCCATGAATTACTCTAAGCACTTTACGGACGTACCTCTGATCTCCTCACGACCCTATTATCTCCATTTTACAAATGAGGATTCCTTGCCACAGAAAAACTAAACAACGTAGCTACTAGGGTCACTCGGCAAGTGAGGGCCAAGTCAGAACATAGCTCTGACCATGAGGCTACGGTGCTCACCAATCCCTTGTCTTCCTGTAGCTTTCTGCACCAAGGTGACCACTGCTCAGGTGACAGTTTTCATTACCACGTGTACAAACTATCCCCTAGACTGGGTTATTTTTACAGGTGGGTGACTACTGGGAGTGGCTTCACTTTCTGAGTGAGAGCCCCCCTCGCCCACGCACGGCTCGGTTCCGGGAACTCCTGCGGACCCCTGGGCAGTGACCGCAGGATCCAGGTTCCTTGGGGGCAGGAACAATTCAGCGACATATCAATGACACGAGCACGGCAGTGAACCCTTGAGGGAGCAGCACATCTCTACCCTCATCTCACCTCGGGCTCCTAGCTCCTCTGTGAGGATGACTCTGATGCGCTACTTAAAGCCTCCAAAATCTCTCTGTTCCAAATGCCTTTGTTTCACCCTCACCCAGCGGGTGGGCTCCCGCTGCCCGGCACCCTCCTGGCCCCCCACCTGTGAGACTCAGGGCGCAGGTCAGCAGGTTCCCTCCCGCTGCT
Organism: Vicugna pacos; assembly: GCF_048564905.1. Taxonomy (NCBI): domain Eukaryota; kingdom Metazoa; phylum Chordata; class Mammalia; order Artiodactyla; family Camelidae; genus Vicugna; species Vicugna pacos. The sequence goes on along the minus strand of NC_132988.1, from coordinate 5,294,118 downwards.
CATCTGGGAGCAAGTCTGCGACAGGGGCCACGACTTCCCGCCGAACAACCAAGACCAAACCCACAACACACTTCCCTCAAACCAGCGACTTTCTGTATCCAGTTCCACGACGACACGCCTGCTGCTGTGACCGTAACACACAAACACTGCTGTGTTAAGCGCTTAATCTCACTAATGTGGCTACCATAACATTTCACGGACTCAAGCATACACAGCTTCTTTTTCATTTTAGCATCTTTGAAATCAGGACCCATCTCACAGTCAGTGAAAAGAAAATACTAGGTCATTTAAAGTCAGGTGGACCGACCCACAGGGTCTTGGATTAGTCACTCTGTCCAGATCATCAGATGGTCTGAGTACCTGACCGGGACGCCCAGACTTTGGAACCCAAACTGCGAACACTGTCACCTGCCCCAACACACTTTGATTTCCTCATTCTCCTACCATTAGTGGCTTTCTGATTATGACATTCGTCTACAGCAGGAGGCCAAAGCTCTCGGACCCGACATGCAAAGGCCTCCCCGTCTCCCTCCAACCTGCCTTCCTCCAGCTGCCCTCCATCCCAGCCATGCTGGTCCCCTCACCGCTGTATGCAAACCCCTTCCACTCAGTGCTTGCCCTCATTCTGTATACCTGCCAAGAAGGCCCCCATTTCCATTTCCCTTCCACCCTGCTCGTCTCCGCTCCTCGCCTGCGGCACAGCTCATGCCTGACTTCCCTCTCCGTGGACCACTCCAGGCACACGTGACATTCCCGCCGGGCACTCCTTCCGCACTTCCCATCCCTCCTGCTCCCCCTGCCTTTAAATATATGCTACTCCAACCAGACACACAAGTTTCAAATCATATTTTGAAATCACTTTTATAGGACTTGGATAAAACCCACAAGGAAATGTTCAAAATGCATCATTAATTTTCTCTTTTCAAAAGGCAAGTAAGTAGAACACGTAATTTCAAAACAAACAAAATTAAACTTAGGTGAAAAAAAGCACAACATTCACATTACCTTCTGTATTTTTTCATCCCCACTACAGTCCATTTTTCCCAGTGGTTTGAGAACACTGCGGCACTCATCAGTGGGTTTCTGATATAAAAGCGCATTTCTTTTAATCCATATACTTTAATACCAATATAGATCTACTTCTTACTAGCTACTGATTTAGTAGGTACTCAGTTTGACAAGTTATTTCGCTGACACCGAAGGCACTTTTATTGAATGAGGACTGTAATCTATATTCTCCTCTTCTGTTCAAAGGCAGACCCTACATAGTCTTGCTCTGAGAAAAAACTGAGGCATTTAGGTTACCCACGGCTCTTTTTCTGGAGCAAAATGAACTTTTCCTGTAATATCACTACTGTCAACTTCTGTGATGTTTTCCCTTCAAAGACATTCCTTACATCTTATTTACGTCAGGTTGTTTTTTTTTTCAGGGAGGCATGACGAAAACAGGACAATAAAGGGCAGAGAAGTCTGGAAATACGCCAACTAAAGGAGCACAGTGAAAGGACGTCTGGGATAAAAGACAGACGTGCAGCAGGGATGGGAAGCGGAGAGGAAAGCCGTCCCGGGTGTTCACATTTCTCTAGCTAAGCTATTTAGAAGTTCACTTCTTTCTCTGTTGACACTTTAATACTGGCTTCTCGTATCTTAAACTTTTGCATAAACTTTAAGAAAAGCACAATGATGGGACTACAGCAAACTTTATTAAAACCACCCTGTATTCTTTCTTTCCCATATTGGAATGGAATTCCAACACTAACTAAAGAAGCTCGTAAGTAAATAACTTTTCCCTCAATTTAAAAAATATTATACATAATGCACTGATCATGTTATATATTAATATATATTATATGGCAAACGTTAAAACTATAAAACAGACAAAGCAGCTTGTGACAGAAGGTTCATAATCGTTACAACGTGTCTCTGAAGTAAGGTTGTCCTTAAATGCATCTTCTACATATATTTGGGGGCAGCCAGGTGGGTGGGGACGGAATCAAGAACAAATATTGCCAGACAAAATGCGAGGGTATAATATAAACAAGATTTCTACAATACGAGGATATGTATCAAAGTGTTACCAATGGTTTTATCTGGACGGTATAATTGTGATTCTCTTTCTGTCCTTGTCTTCACTTGTTTTCTATTTTTTCTTTAAAGAACATAAGTATAGCTACATATTTTTTAAATTAAAAATTATGCACAAAACTAAAAACAAAGTAATCACGGACAAACCCCAGACCAAACTGCTCCCTAAACAGCCATCACACAAAACAAAATGAGCACCGAAAATCAGTCTGGCTATTCAAAGGGTATCTCTTATAAATAAGGTAATAATTTTGAATTATTTTTATATTGAGGCCAGTGTTACCCCTAAAGTAGTATGCATGATTTTGACTTTTTAAAAATATATTTTTATTAAAGTATAGTCAGTTTACAACATTGTATCAATTTCTGGTATACAGTACAATATGATTTTTGGCATTCTGATTGTTTCCACAAATGAAATTAATTTCAACAAGAAACAGAAGGCCTTATAGATTAATACAATAATGAAGGTATTATAAAGCATTCATGTCTTTAAGTTGCCATTTCAAATGAAGAAGAGGGTACTTTAAAGAAAACAAATAAGTGTGAGGTTAATTAGCCATAAAGAAAAAGTGAACTCCATCTTTACAGCCTCAGTCGCTGGAAACCTGGAAGTGAACTGGACCCATCACCAACTTCCGCCAACCTTGCCCCCCACTCCCACCTCTCCCAGTGACTACAGACTCCTTTCCAGTCCTTCCTGACAACTCTAAGCACTCCTCTCCATTAATCTTAAAGGTACTGTGCACGTCCCAGTTCCACAAAGCTCAGAAAAACTACATGCCATGACACTTCCACTACAAATTTTTCTTGATTACTGAGGAAAATAAAAAAGAGTTTTCATGTATTAAAAATACTTAAAGGGCAAAAATGTCAGGATGAACTCATGCTTTTTTTTCCGAGGAGAATAGAGACCATCAAAAGATTACAATTCTACACATTTTTTATACCGTGTTTCACTGTCTTCTTCTACTACGAGAGGCGTGACACTGCGCACAGTGAGATGCTGATCTGTGGAAATAACCTATAAGATGCCCTCATCGTAACCTGCACTCCTAAGATATCTAAAACAGAGCAGCCAGAAAATCAAATGTTTGTCACAAGAGATCACACGTATCTACTGATACCCCTGAAAATTAGCCTTTATGGATAAACTACAGAATTCTGGCGTTTTCTACTGACCTCAATTAGAAATGAGATTATGGATTAATCATATTTACACAAGCCCACACACACACATGAAATATATGCATCTATACAGGTGGGGGGTGGTATATTTCATGTTATAATCAAACCAAGTCAATAGGATAAACCAGTAATGTACTTCTCTGGAGCTCACGAAAGAAGAACTCATACCTTAGTCATTCAAAGGTGTTTTTTGGATTATTGCTTTATTGATGAGAAAATTGCAGAGTTAATCCATATCTGAAATGTCCCTGAGAACAGCGTTTATAATGAACATGCAGGTGACTTGCAAAGAGGATCTGGTGCCCTGATGTGAAATCAGGAGAGCTGAAGCATGTGCGGGGTATTTGTACAATGACTTGAAGAACAAAAGAAAGACAGGTGGGGGCTGACCGATAAGTTATGCAGATATGGCGCATCACAGACTGCAGTGAAACAAGGTCAATCATTATACAGCATATACACGCTGTGCATTTACACATATATAGAGAGAGATGTGCAGATGTGTATGGGGGGGAGGGCATACAGCATAACTAATGTAAAATGTACAGCAGATGAACAACATAGAGCATCACGTCATCTACATATAGTGACGCTTCTACACAACACTGTAAAACGACTATAACTCAATAAAAAATGTTTAAAAATAAAAATAAATAAATACAAAATAAAATAAAATACATGAACAACGAGGTCCTTCTGTACAGCACAGGTAGCTAGAGTCAGTATCTTCTAGTAATCTACTATGGAAAAGAATCTGCAAGGGAATATGTGTATGTACGTGGATGACGAGACACGATGCTGTAAACCAGAAATTAATGCAACACTGTAAACTGACTATATGTCAATTAAAAAAAAAGAAAGAAAGGCCTGGGCTAGAGGTTGAGTCAATAAGAAAAAATGGCAGAGGCTGATAACTGACCAGTTCTATGTGCCAAGGGTGTTTCTAAGCCAACAGGAAAGGCAAGGCAGGGACCCAGGGCTTGAGGCGACCCCGTGTGTGGTCCACAGCACAGAGGGACACGCTGCTTTTGGGACTGTGCTCTGTGCCATCCTTTCTTTATGTACTTTAGAGTATAAATGTGCATTTATGGTCTCTTGCGTGGTTTTGTACAAGCTTCTTATCTAGAGTCCCGAAAACAGACACTTTTATGTAACTCACTCTGTGTAACACCTGAGGACAGTACTAAGCACACTGGCATGTTAATGCTGTGAATGGAAATAATCACAAACATATGTCAGGTCTTCAAAAAGGAAGACCATTTCTTAATGATGAAGACAAATAAGGAAGACCGAGAAACCAAAGATCTCAAGACAAGGAAATTAACAGAGGCCCCCCCGAGGACATTTACTAAATGTCATTTAAATCACACACACACACACACACACACACACAATGCTCTCTCTCTCTCTCTCTCATACATGGGTATATCTCTAGGTACATCCAGACACTCGTTTTCTTTTGATTTTAAAATCTAGTTTTTTAAAGGTTACAACTAAATCATCCAAATAAAACATATGGATAATGGTAACATGGTCATTTGATCCAACTAGCAAAGGTTTTCGAAAGTTTAGAAGAAAGAGACTGCTACAGACATGGCAGTAACATGTAACTTTTTTTTTTAAAACCAGGCACCTAATTGAGCATGAAAAAGTACTTCATTAAGTTCTGAAATTAAATAAAAACAATTTTATATGATTATTAGCACAGGAAAAAGAGGAAAACCAAACCATCGCTCTTGGCAGGATTCTTAAACAGATCACCTGAATAAAATATTTAAGAGTGTGGTCAGGCCTAAAATCAAGGAAATGGACAGAGAAATTCCAGGTTATATTTCAGGGATAATTATAGCTACATGCATTTACAGAGCATTTATTTTGGTTTAAATTAAGTATCAATATTTCAAATATTTAAAGTGTGATGTCTTAAATGGGAAATAAAAACTATAATTTTAATCATAGTATGATTAAATAGTTACAGGAGAATAACTGATATTCTAATATGATGCATTTGAGTGTTTTTTAAATTGATCGTTCTCTTTTCCACTAATCTTAGTTGATTTTATTTGTATGCAGTCTATATTTAAGTGAATTACTAAACAATATTTAAAAGCAAGGCTGGGAAGTGTGCTTGGTTTTTTGACTAAAAGTCAAGATTTTTCTTTAAATGTCCTACAACAAGATAGAGCTTTTTTCAGTCTTACAAGTAGTGTGTGCAAAGCATCGGCAAGTTTCTAAAATATACTTCTTTACTTCTAATGGGGTAAAAAAGATCTATTATTTGTTGCCAGGGTTTCTTGGCCCAAATCCAAGGCAAGGTGACCTTGTCCTTGAATAAAACAATAGGAAACTGCTTCCTCTCTGGCCTCTGTTCGCCAGCACAGTGGAAAACCTCCCCCAGAGGTAAGTTTATTTCATCTCAGGAAACGTATCTGTCATAATAGACACAATAAAGATCAGATAAAGAAAAGGTGGAGTCTTAACCCAAAAGAGGCATAACCTAACAGCTATAAATAATCCTGGCACTATTTCCTCCACTGCTCAGGAAAATGCATCAATCAAATTATATTAAAAAGACACTCTACCCAGTGTTTACAGACAAGGTCAGACTGCCATGCTAGGATAGAAGCAATTCTTTTTAAATTGAGTTTTCTTAACTCTTTTCTGGTTAAAGACAGGAAGGCGGGGTGAGAGGAGGGAAGAGGAGGTTACACTCCTGGGCTGCGTCTTCAAATTAGAGCCATTAATTAATTTGTCAGGGATCCTAACACCGTCCCTGCTGTCGTCTGTAAGAACCTAATTCCCGGGCATCACCCATTCCAACAGCAACGATCTCAGTGCATCCTCATCACCTAATTCCACGTCTCCTCCACGTCTCCCTGGCTTGGACTCTCCCCTGCTATCCTCCCAACCTGGAAAAGCCTTCTCTCCACTTGCTCTTAACAGCCGATGGACAGTTCTGAATTCCACCCACACCCTTCACACCAGGCGCGAGGGAGCAGGCGCGTTCACTTGATTTGGTGTCTCATCCGACTGCGAAGACCAAACCAACCGCCAGAACCACTTAGAAGAATTAGCAACATTAAGAATTATGTCTTGGCCAAGATGGTGGAGTAGACAGACTCACAGCTCACCCCTTCCCACAAATACACCAAGAATTACAACTACAAACCCACTGAATCGCACAGAATGCCTCCTGAACTCCGGCAGTGTCTCTCATTTCAACATAAAGGAGGATTCTCACCAAATCTGGTAAAACAACAAGTTCATCCTGTACAGCACAGGGAGCTATATTTAATACCTTGCAGTGACTTATGGTGAAAAAGAATATGAAAACGAATATATGTATGTTTCTATATGACTGAGACATGATGCTGTACACCAGAAATTGATACAACATTGTCAACGGACTATACTTCAATAAAAATATAAGTATATAAAAAATGCATCACCTTTTAAGGTGATTTTATATAATTCATTAAAAAAGAAGAATTATATCTGAAGTGCCACTAAATCATTACTCAGAGGAGGCCGAGGTAAACACGAAGAGACAGGAAGCCAATGAGCAAAAGTTGAGCAGAAGGCCCTGCAGGCTGGGGGGTGGGAGGAGAGGGAGCCCCGGGTGCTTGGAATCAGAGCATCAGAGCGGCTCATCCTGACTGGAAAAGGCACAGCCTGGGGAAAACAGGCTCCCAAGAGAGAGATGGTGGATGGCAGAGGGTCTCTGTGACCAGCAGGGATGGAGACTTACGGTTCAAGTGATGAAACTGGTACCTGTGGCCCCAGATGAGCCATGGCCAGTCTGGACCTCAGAAGTGCTCAGACTCCACCGAAGCAGAAAGGGGGGCATGGAACAGCAAGGCTCGGGGCTTCCAGTGGCACGAGCGGCCAGCTCAGGCCAGCAGACGTCACAAGTGGCACCGAGGAAGTTGAGGGTCCAGCTCACGTGGGAAGAGGTAAAAATGGAAAGTACATGGTGGAGCCAAAGACAGGGCAGCAGGAGGGAGAAGGAACCCCTGCAGGGCATTGAGCCCTGATCCCCCAATTCAGGTCTCAAGGTAACACTGCAGAGGACAGGAGCTTTATAAAACGATTCTTATAAAAGTTTTACAAAATAATTTTTATCATGATATTGTTGCTCTTTCATATAAAAGACTTAGAATGTCATGCATACCCAGAAAAACAAAACTGGCAGGAGAAAAACACTTTTCAAGTTGTGTATTCCAGCAGTTAACATCAGCTCTGATAACGCTACAACCTACACGCCTAATTTAGACTAAATCTGGCCACATAAGGAGAAGCTGTATTAGGCTGGTGATTAGAACAGGGCTATGCGGAGGGGGGGCTGGTATAGCTCAGTGGTGGAGCATGTGCTCAGAACGTGTGAGGTCCTGGGTTCAATTCCTGTACCTCCACTTAAAAAACTAACTTAATAAACTTAATTACCATGTCCCTGAATGTTTTTTTTTTAAAGTAGGGCTATGAAATCAGACATGCCTAAGTTCCAATGACGACTCCACCACTAGTCTATGGAAAGAAGTATTTTTTAATCACGCTAAGCCTTATTCCATCAGCTCTAAAAAGGTGGCAGTAAACCTCTCTTTAGAGGGCCGCTGTAGTAATTCAGTCAGACAATACGCAGTATCGCTGCTGCTGTACAGTAAGCGCTCAATACATGAGACCTGCTGTCATTCAGGCCCCGCATTTAAGAAGGCGTTTTCTTACGCACATCACTTTCTAAAATGTTTAATCGTGACTGAGGTCTTATTTATTATAATAAGTACAGGATACTACATGCATCAATAATTTCTATTAAAAATGTGCAACTGGAAAATAGATGGCCAGTTTGATAGTATCAAGTTGATTTACCTTAAGTGATTCATTCAAAAATTGTACAAAGTTTCTTGGGCACCCTACATCACATGATTTTCAAAAGCAGGCTTCAGGAACACTCTTGCAGTTAGTTAACAGAAGAGCAGGGGTGGTGGGCCAAGGGAGGGGCACATAGAACACAGAATGGTTGGTAAGTGGAGGGGGCACCACTGACGTCACCTCCAGGTTTTCCCCAACTTATTAAATAAGCTTGTGAAACTTTTTTCCCGTAACATCTACTCACAGTGTACACAACTAGTGTCCCATGGTAGTCTTCCTGCAAAACGCAGTTTTATACATTTCAAAAAATGTTAATCATCTCCTTTTATTTTCAAAATCCACCAAATGACAAGGCTGCTCTGAAGAACAACCAGAAGCAGTAGGCGGGCGGTAAGCACAGAGCCCAGTGTCGGGGGCGTCCTGGGGACGCACGGGTAGTGGCCTCAGCGCTGGCAACTGGACCCAGGGCAGGGAGCGGAGGATAGGTGATAAAATATGTGAAAGGTGCCAGTTTACTGGGTTAAATGGGACTTCGTTAGTCCCCAGATTCATTTAAATGAGAAATTCAACACTATTTCTCATACATCTGTTACGTGCCAGCAGCGGGGACAATGCACAGAGGAAATTCTCGACAGGAAAAGATTACAAGCCCATAAAATCTGAGAGTCTCACCAAGCAGAACAACTGGGTCCACCCCTTGTGCCCAACCATCACTTTAAAAAAGCCCCCAGTTTAACGTGTCTGCTTTTCAGTATCTCACTCCCTCCTAAAGTCAAAGCAGCAAAGCCACGTGAAAAGCCACAAACTTTTCAAAGAAGCAAAAATGGAAGTATCTGTGAAATTACTAAATATTATTCATTTAAAATTAGCTCTGACATTACCCTCAAAAAGCCTCACAGGTCAACAGAGGGGTGTTCCACGCATCTTTGCTCAAAAACCTTTTACTGAGTTCCCCATGAGGCGCAAGCCAGAGTAACAATTCACCCATTCAGGTCCTCGTATGTAATTAAAATCCTGGGGGCTCGCTCGATAAAACAGCGAAGTCTAGATAAGCAAAGGGCTCCTCAGCAAGGACCTCACAGCAAGACCCTAAGAGCATCACCCAACAACTCGGCCCCACAGGACGCTCCATGAATGCCCAACTCTGGTCCTTCAACGTGAAGCCAAAGTATCACAGTGGGTACCACTGACGTGGCTTCTAGACACGGCTTGCTTCAAAGCTGTTTCATGGCCAGTGTTACTCCTGTCATAGCGTTACCCTGGACTTCAGTAAAACATAAAGCATTTGTCAGTAAACAAGCAGGTTTTTGGAATAGGTGTCCTGGCCCACTATGCACTCTCTTTCTGTCCTGACGGCTCTTTCTCACAAATCCAGTGTTACATTCTCCTCCCCCACCAATAAACACTTCAAACAATTTTCTTTGCTCATTAAAATTATATTATTATTAATTAAATAATCCTGCCCTCCATTTTGGGAAAGGATATATGAAAAGGGCAAACAAGGAGCCCATGATCTGAACTTGGCTTCTGAGGCTCCCCACGCGTAGTTTAAATAATGCTCTCGCTTGTACCTGCAAAAATCATGAGTACAGTCGAGCGTCACGCCAACGGCCCTGTTAATAAAACCTGACCACAGAGGAGCCTCTCCATAACAGCCTTTTTTAGCAGTGAAGTTAGGTATGAGGCTGGTCTTCTTTTCGGATCTGATCTGAAGGTACCACCAGCATCGCATGGCGAGGGGGCTGTGCGCTCAGCACAGCGTCAGGACACGCTCCCAACACAGCCGCTGCCTCAGGACCATCCTGAGGTTCACGGGAAACGTGGGGCGACACCTTCAGAGTCACCTCGTCTCGGAAGACCTCGTGTCGTTAGTTAGTAATTCTGTTTATAATGATGAACAAAACCAAACTGTGTCCATCAACCTGGGCATCTAAGCATTCTAACTCATGGCCTTCTGTCTGTGAATTTTCAGTTTATCTCCATTTGCAAAGTTTAACATCTCAACCTTCCTAGAACACATGAAAGATCATTCCAACACCCTAGTACAACCCTTGCACCCTAAGACGACACCCTAACGCAACAGTGATGCCAGGGTGCAAAAACAGACATTTTAAAAATGCTTAGACTAGCTGCATCTAAGCTGCCTAAATGTATCTATGCATTTTCATTTGGGGGATTTAAATATATATATTTAAAACACATGAATTAGTGTGACGGCAGAAAACTTCCAATGTGATATAAAAGCAGCCTGTGAGAACTCACATCCCTGAAACAGGAGGCTCAGATTAGGTGTGAGCCACAGAAAAGTGCTTGTCACAAGCAGCAGTAGCTGCCTCGGGGATGTGAGCATGACAAACGCATGGCAGACTCGTGGGATCAATTATAAAGAAGCAATACTTGGGGCATTAAAAAAAAAACCGTGCCTTCACCAGCGATTAATCCACGTTCAGAAGTCCACGAGTCCCACAGATGGTCATTACCAAATCAATAACCAAACCCTCCCTCCCTCCGCAAACCCACATGTGAATCCCTTACTACACACGCCCGTTCCCAACAACCTTTTCATGCTCGCTCATTCAGTTCGACTAACAAAATATTTTTAAGAAACTATTCAAGTGTTAAGTGAAAGCCGAACTGTCCAGCTTTAATTTCTGATTATAAAAAGCAGCTGCCCGATATTCCCCAGCACCCGCGATCTTGCTTTACGTGAACTATTGGTCGCGTTTAAATTTTTCTTTTTTAAAACCACAGCAAAATTGGAAGGACGAGCCCGCTGTAACTTACCCTCCCTCCTCCAAGCAGACTAGCCTAGCCTCTAAAAGCCCTGTCTTCCCTGCAGAGACAGCGATGATTCCCATTTTAAAGCAGTTCTCTATGACGTGCCGTGGAAACACAAGCAGTACCCACGCTACTTACTGAGTGTTTCTCCTGCTGGCCCGTAACTCCATGGTTAGCTGGGGTTGCTAGTGGTTTCATAATGCAGAAACGCACGCTGAACTGAGTCTGCACATCATGTGCCAGTCTCTCGTGGATGGCAAGTCACCCTTTACGGCATTAAATTAAGAGAAAAGAGAAAAAGAAAGAGAGGAGAGGAAAAAAAAAAGACGGAGGAGGAGAGCAGGCTGCAGCTCCAAGTGTCACTACTGGTGAGCTCAAAACCCACACACTTGTGGACCAGAAAAGGCAACCGAACGACCCTGCCCGGCCCCATTTCTATAACGCTGAAACTCTATCCATCTTAGGCTACGACAAGACAGGAAACCTTATACAGCTCCCAGTCTTCCAAGAGAGCAAGATCATTTCTGAGACTGAAGAACAAGAGGCAAAAGAAAAGGAAAGGAGGAAAAAAAAAAAAGCTAAAATGGCTGACTGCACACAGTGTCCCCTCCAAAAGGCTTCATACAGAAAGATACGAGTCAGGGCGGTGCAGGCACCGGTCCCCAGCATCCAGCCAAGCATGGTTAATACTCTTGTTTCATTTGCAATCGCACACACGGACCCCTCCGACCAAGAAAGAAAGGGAGGAAGAAGAAGAAAGGAAGGAAAGAATCAGGGCAGAGCGTGTGAATCGGGACCTCCTCCCTGGCAGCTGAAGATGCTGACGGAGTGCTGACCAGTGATCTCTGCCCCACTCCACTAAACCAAGTTTGCACAATTAATCTCAGAGGCATGACACTGATGGACATTTAATCTAATGATGTCTGTCCCTCACACTCAGCACAAGCATGCCTGCCAGCACGGGAGCCACTCACGGAAACACGGCACATGCACACACACAAGCTCGAGCATCATGAGTCTGAATGCAACACACCGATATAATTACATTATTGTGCTTACTTTGGAGGACCATGGCTGCAGGCAGTTGGCATAGCAACGCACAAGGAAAGCCATTTCCTGGGTAGAGAGAAAGCTTCCTTCTCTAAATAAAAAATTCCTCTTAGGAAACAAACGGCATTGCTGCTTCCTGCAGAAAAGCAAGACACTGTAGTCTGTCTCTTAACCTGCAAGGCTCACACTCAATGCAGTTCTAGTGATGTAAGTGGATTTCTCTCTCACCCTCCCTCTCCCTCTATACACTGAAATATGCAGCTCAAATAGTCCTCACATTCCTTAAGGCTCGCCCCCTCCTCTCCTTAACCATTTCACTCATTAAGGTAGCGATGGACAATTCAGATAAAGTAACGAGCTCTTGCCTGTGTTCTATCAGCGGCTGTAGGTTAAGCAAGTCTCAGAGGGATGGGATCCATTGATTGCTGACTCCAAATAATATCACTGAAGACAGGGTGGGGAAACGGAGAGGGGACTTACTCGAACAGCTTTGAACTAAAATACGGTTTTTCACCAAGGTGAAGGCACGAGGGTGGACGTGACCCCTTCCCCACCCTCAAATATCCCTGTGCTCGAGGAAACAAGCGTCCACCCAAAATTCACAAAATGCACATTTAAGAGGCTTTGTATCAATTCAGAAGATGTGATTTTCACAAACACCCATGCACATGCACACACATGTACACTCACACAGCGCCTTGCAAATAATAGCAAAATAAACCCACCTGGGCTCTTAAAAAAAAAAAAGGAAACTGAATCAAACTTCTTTCAGAGGTAGGAAGTTGACATTTAATAAGGCTATGTCATTCTACCACAAACTCTTAATTTTACCCAGGTTCGCAGGTTATTTGAAGAGACAGCATTATAGTTGGCATTTCAACGCTGAAGCACTGGTCAGCTGCTCATAGTCACGTCCTTCTATAAATTGTATACAGAACAGAAAATAGATATGGAAAATCTAGCAACTTGAGTAACTGGGAAATCGCGAGAGCTTGCTAACTTGTGTTTCTATCTACCTACCTAACACCACACCCGCCACGTTAATTCTCTTTCCTTTCCCCTCACACCTAAAGCAGCCATTCCCTCCACATCCGTGTTTTGGACCCCATTCCCCCCGGCTCCACGCGCCCCTTTCAGACTGCTGCTACCCCTGCCCCGTCTCTCCCACGTGTGTTCAACCTCTCCTCCACAATGAGACGCTCTCTGCACTGGCTTTTAAATATGTTTAGGTCTCTCCCATCTCAAATACAAAGCAGAAAACCTCCCCCAGATTCCACATTCTCCCATGACTACAGTCCAACCTCTTTCACAGGCAAATCTCTTCAGAATCACCTACACTGGGTTCCATCATTCCTTCATCCCACTGACTTCTCAAAGGAAGGACCACCAGGGTCCTGTTACACAGTTGCGACATCCTCAAGTGACCCTGGACACCTTTCTCCACGTCCAGTCCATCACAATATCCCACTAGTTAAGTTTTCTACCTTTTCTAAAATTCAGATTTCTCTCCGTCTCTACTGCTATCATCCCACTTCAAACATTATTTTTTGCCTTGAAAATTGCAAAAAGTCTCCTTAATGAAGTGTCTGGATTTAGTTCTAACCTCATCCACTCAACCCATTTGACATTCTGTCTCTGAGATCTTTTAAAAATGAAAACCTGGCCATTTCAACCTAACCCACTGAGCTCCCCGACTTTCAAATTAAGATGCATCAATGGCCTCCTGTGGTTCTCAGCACACAGACTGCAACTCTTGTTACAGCCTGCAAGATGCACATGTTTTCAAGACCTACCCCATATTCACGCCCTCCAGGTCGCCTGGGCTGCTCCTGCTTCCTGGAGTGGGCAAGAGGCCCTTTTCACACACTGGTGCCCCTGCCTGGACTCCCACTGCACCTCTCAGCACACACTGGTGTGATGCCATCCAGTTACCATGATACTACCATGGCTACCCATACATATTACCAACACATTACCACGACACTGTGTATCGCTGCCCCATCACGCTGTGTGTACACTTATTCATGAAATTACTTAAGCAGTTAGTGTCTGTTCCCCTTGCTACACTCTGCTCTCCACGATGCCCGGCGCCATGTTTGTGTGCCACTGGACTTGCAGCGGCCAGAAGACTGCACGCTGTACACACCCACATTCTGTGAATGACTGAACTCCCAAAGGATCGGGAATGGACATTAGCAAGACCATATTTGATCTTATAAACTAGTTCCTATCAAAATCCCAAGTTTTTCTTTTTCTATAACAGACAAAGGAAATATTTAAAAGCAAATGGTGCTGATCTTTGACAAAAGAGAAAAGACAGTACAATAGAGCAAAGACGGTCTCGTCAACAAATGGTCCCAGAATAAGTGGACCTCCACATGTGGAAGAAAAAAAAAAGTCTAGAAACAGTCTAGAAACAGACCTTCCACCATCCACAAAAATTAACTAAAAAAGGATCATAGACCTAAAGGTAGAACACAAACTATAAAATTCCTACAAGATAATAAGAGAAAATGTAGATGCCTTGGGTACGGTGATGGCTTTTTAGATACAACACCAAAGATATGGTTCAAGAAATAACGAATAAGCTGGACCTCACTAGAATTAAAAACTTCTGCTCTGTAAAGGACAGTATTATGAGAATTAGAAGACAAGCCACAGACTGGGGAAAAATATTTGCAAAAGACACATCTGATAAAGGACCCTTACCCAAAATATACAAAGAACTCTTAAAACTCAACAATAAGACAAAACTTGATTTAAAAAATGGGCCAAAGACCTTAACAGAAATCTCACCGAAGAAGATACACAGATCAGTAACAGGCACAAGAAAAGATGCTCCACATCATACCTCATCAGGGAATGCAAATCAAAACAATGAGACACCACTGCACACCCATTAGGGAAGTCAGAATCTAAAACACCGACAACACCAAGTGCTGGTGAGGATGTGGAGCAACAGGAACTCTCATTCACTGCTGATGGAAAAGCAAAATGGTGCAGCCACTTTGGAAGACAGTGTGGTGTTTTCTTACAAAGCTAAACAAACTTCTACCTGACTACCCAGCAAACTCACTGCTTGGTGTACACTCAAAGCAGCTGAAAACTTAAGTCCACACAAACACCCGCACAGAGGTATTTACAGTGGCCTTTTTCATAACTGCCAAAACTTGGAAATCACCAAGATGTCCTTCGTGTATAAATAAACTGTGGTGTGTCAAGACAAGGAAATATTATTCAGCACTAAAAAGAAACCAGCTATCAAGCCATAAAAAGACAGACTTTAAATGCATAATACTAAGTGAAAGAAGCCAATCTCCAATGCTGCAGACTAGGTATGATTCCCACTATATGACATTCTGGAAAAGGCAAAACTATGCAGACGGTGAAAGATCAGTGGTCGCTGTGAGGGAGGGTACAGAGACGGACAGGTTGAGTGCAGAGGAATTTCAGGGAAGAGAAAACACTCTGCATGATATAGTACTGATGGAAACACATCATTATACATTTGTCCAAACCCATCTGTACAACATCAGGAGTGAACCCCAAGGCAAACTATAGATTTTGCATGAATATGATACGTCAATATAGGTTCATCCTTGGTTTAGAAAAAATAAAAGTACCATTCTAGTGAGTGAGGCTCCGTATCTGTGTGGGCAGAGATGGATGGGAAATTTCAGTATCTTTTCCTCAATTCTGCCATAAACCTAAAACTGCTCTAAAAAATATTAAGTCTTAAGGAATAAAATTCTCCTGCAAGCTACAAGGAGAAACCTTGAAGACATTATGCTAAGTGCAATAATTCCGTCACCAAAAGACAAGCACGGTACGATTCCGCTGATCTGAAGTCCCCAGGGCAGTCAACTTCCCAGACTGGGCGGGGACGGTGGGTGTCAGGGGCTGGGGACGGGAAGCGAGGAGCTGTGTTTAACGTGCGCGGAGCTCCAGCTGGGGAAGTCCCAGCTCCAGAGATGGACGGTGGCGATGCCTACATAAGGTTGGGGATGTATTTAATGCCACTGACTGTACACTTAAACATGGTTGGAAAGGCTAAATTTTAGTGTTACACGCAATTGATGACACACACAAATGAAAAGGGCGATCCAAGAACTAAATCATCAAGGTCTATACCTGTCACCCATTGAGCCCGTGTCCCAAGTGTCCCTGTGGCAGAAGCCCCCCTCCAGGAGGGTTTAAGTCAAATCAGCCCCATGTTGACAGGGGCCCACATTTTAGATGAAGGTTCGCCTGTCTCTGCTGCTCATGTCTCCAGAAAAACGTGATACTTCTCTGCAGAAGGAAACTCGCCTGATAGGGGAGGCCGACAGGTGAAGTGGAGAACCACACCCCTGCCAGGCGCCCCTGCCGTTCTGTGTTGAGACTCACATGATTTCTCTCGCCACCTGGCCTTGTGCCCAAAACCTACATATTTTAAAACTCACGAGTGCAATACCTAAATTTTACCACCCATTCTACCCTGTACATTTCTGTTATTTTTTTAACATTTCTTTTTTTGGGGGGGGTAGGTAATTAGGTTTATTTGCTTATTTATTTTTAGAGGAGGTACTGGGGATTGAACCCAGGACCTTGCGCATGCTAAGCATGCTCTCTACTGCTTGAGCCACACCCTCTCCCGATCTTGTACATTGAAATACAATTATACCAGGTTACTATGTGCCAAACACTGCTTAAGAAATGAAATACAAACTGGGGATTTAGGAGGATCCCATAGTATAGATTTTACACAAACAAACATAAATCACACTGAGCCTGAATTTGGGGTACGTTTACCCTGTTCCTTAACCACCTGGATTCAGCAAGTAGCATTAAATAGATCCAGCTGGAGAAAGGACCATGTAGCAACTTGCTGCCTGTGTAAGGAACATCTAATGACTTGCAAATTATCAGTAACAAAGACCCAAAAGATCGAGATTACATACACACTTCAAGAAATTACTTAATATAAAACCTTCCCAAGCTACAGTGAGAACCACTGCATTCATTCACTTTTTCCAACTAAAGTATTCCCTTTCTAATTACTATGAAATTGAGAAAAATGGTCTGTTCTCAGTAATTATTAACCACATTTACGATTAATATGTGTTTATTTATTTATAATATCTATAGTGTTTATCCATAGATCTCCATTTGCTTTACAAACATTTAATTAAGCTTGGTCAAAACCCAAGGGAATCAATAAAATAAAGCATTCATCTTTCACAGAAAAATAAACTGTGTAAGATTAAAGAGTTAGTACACAAAATAGAACTCCAGGTTTCTATTTCATTTCCTTTACTTACTCACTATCCAGATACTGACTTTTCCCTCTCTTCCCCCTACCCTAGAGGAAACACTATAGAGGTTGGAGGAAATCTGTGGGAGAGGCAGGAAGAATTTCTTCTTCGATACTGGGAACAAAATGTTCTACAAATCTGATTCCCAATGTTTTATTGTTCACCAAAGAGAAGACATCTAAAGACACTATTTTCTATATGACCAGACCAAATCCATTAAGTACTAAGCCAACGCAAAACACAGTTACCGTGCTCGGTATGGTCAGAAGTTTCACTTCTCTTTTCCTAAACCCAATACATCCCCCCATTAGCATTATGATATCTTTCTTTAAAAAATATGATTATCTGACAAATTCTTCACATCGTAACTCAACTCCTCGTTTCACATCATCTAGCCCAGCCCCAGGGGAACCTCAGACAGGCGTTCCCCCACCCCATTACGCGCACACACACCCTCCTCACAGAGGAGATCCAGGCTAGAATTTTTTTTTCTACTTTGACCAATAAAACGGTACTTCACATTCATTATCAAAATTATTTAATTATGAAATAAAAGGAGAGATATCAACACCAGGCCTGATACATAATAAGTGTTGAATAAATGTCTGAGTTTAATTTAAATACGGGCTTTAGACATACTAGGAATTGTGACTTGAATTAGCACTTTGTATCAGAAAGAGCTGACTGAGAGTCCAAGAAAGATTACCCAGCTACACTCTAAAGACAGGTTCCAAAGACATCCTGGGGCTATTTTTTCTTTAATAACAAAGTACCTGACTACAAACTGTTTATGTTGCACCTGATTCCTAACTGGAACACTAATGTAACCTACCTGTAATAACCATGCTCAATATTTACACAGACCGTGTTAGAAGAGGAAGATTAAAGAATGGCACGAAATGGAGACATGCAGAAAAACCAATAAAAATAAGCCTATAAGTCAGTAAGAAATTCCAACATAAAGATTGGGGGTTTTCAAAATGCACTTATTTGAAAAACAAACAGACTTTAACGGCTGATTTAACAAAGCTTACCTCATTCCCCAGAACCTGTTTTAAGAAAAGACCAGACTTCATCTCCAAACACTCAAGGTTCAGAGGCGGAGTCCTTGCACACGGGCTGCAAATCATTTCACCGCTTCTTCTCAGGGCCGGGCCTCAGCGTGGCTCCTGACTTCAGTATTTCATTGAGCAACATTCCAAATGTTAATACAGATGACTATCTTCATCACTAATTTGGCACGTGACCTAGTCCCTTATGATGAATGTTTGCACGAGCACCATAAATTGTTAATTATCCCTTGATTTTTAACACAAAGAGACATATTGGCCAGAAATATTGGAATATGGAATGTAATACTGGAAATACAGGAATGTAAGTGCACTGAAGGTGGGGACCACACCACATTATTTTATTTCTCTGATACTGTTGGTGATAAATTATGTTTCATCCCTAGTACTCCACACACAGCAACTGCTCAAAGAATGAAGGCAGAAGTGATTCCACTTAAACTTTTTCAAAAGTAAGCTGTGAAGTATTATCACGCCGGCTTTAAGATGAGGAGACAGGCAAAGGGCAGTTAGTTGTGCAACCTAAAAAGATGTCCAACGTGCTTGCTGACAAAATTCGGTGTTTTAAACAACTTGGCAGGTGCAAAGGGCAGGTGAAAATCAGCAAATCTAAATGTAATGGGGATAAATACAAACACCTCCAGGTGCACCATGCAAACGCCACACGTGCAAGCACAGGGCAGGGAGACGAGGCTGGAGGCCCGATTCACGGTGGGGCGGGTTGAGGCGGGAAGGGTTACCTGGCAGAGCGAGCAGGCCTAAAACGCTATGCGAGTCGATGCACGAGGACTTAACGCCCTAACGTCATGTCAGGCCACACCCAGACACACAAGGTCCGGAGCAGGGAAGACGGGAGGTTCTGCTGCAGCCTGCACTGCAGGGCCTGGCAGGGCTGCCTGTACTTCACAGCAGCCCGTCCACAGTGAGTAACTGTGACGTCCCAAACGGCAGAAAACCTGCATGATTAAGGTGTTCAGAAAAGTTCTAAGAAGTGAGGAATGTGTAACCTGGAGAAGAGGCTTAACAGAGCAGGTCTCTTTAAATAACCTGCAGCATGGTTACATGAAAACGGAATATGAATATTCATTTGTTGCTTTAAAAAATACCTAGAACCATAAACGAAACTGACAGAGAGGCACAGTTCAGCTAAACATCAGGAAGTTTCTTCAGAATTAGGTCTTTCCTACAATAAACAAGAACCACTGAGATGTACAAAACCCTCACTTTGTACCAGGCAGTAGGGGACAATTTTGACACACGTGATGTATGGACTGTCTTGCAAATATCAGTGCTAAGTGTAATTAAAGATCTTAGAGCAGAGGATGCCAGTGATGACGCAGAAAAAACAGATAAATTGTATTTAGTGGATTGACTGGGAGACTCCTCAAATCTTTTCAAGTTAAGGTCATCTTCCGGGAACACGGCTGTTCCCAAACACGGGCTGCAGCAAGGCGGGAGGAGGGGTAAAATGGCTCAGAACGACAGAAGGAGAGAGGCCAGCTGAACGGAACTGAATCAACCACGGGATAAGAGTTCCTGGTGGTAACTGCCCTTTATTCCGAGATCCCTGTCATCCTACTTTGGTGGTTGGAGAGGGATAATAAAATGCCCTTACTTCTTAAAAATAACAGTAATAACCAAACAATAGTTTAGAGGTTTTCTTTTTATCATCCCTCACTTTGCAAATTCAGTGTTTCCAAACTTAGAAAAAGGTAAGTAAAGGGTGATTTTCTTAATGGTGCCAATCATCTGAATTAAAAGTTGTACATAACTAGAAAATCAGTTTTATAGAAGGTTTTTAACCCCTCTGAAATCATTTAATACATGTTTTCAATATTATTAAATATCACCAACACACTTCCAGTGTTTTCTGGTGCAGAAGCTAATAGTTTCAAGATGATTTTTTTCCTTTAATCTCTAAAAACGACTACTTATAGACAACTCTAAGTTGTGCTGGTTCATTAGTCGTACTAACAAAAGATCTTCTAGCAAGATTTGGCTTGTTACTTACAATATGAGTGGACCTAACATTTAAAATACACCAATTAATGACACAGTCATCCTTTGTTATGTAATGGTGCTAATTAGCACTGAAAACCCTTTTCTGTATTGGGATGAGGTAGAAAGGTTAAAAGGGGAAACAATGCTGTGCTTTATTGGTGAGAGATGCGAGGTTCAAAAAGGGAAAACCTAACTGCAACAGAAAAGACTGATGAGTCAATCGAAGCCCAGCCCACACTCGGGTCCATCTCTTTCAAAGGTACTTAACTAGTCGGCATTAAAGTGGCTGAATTATTTGATATATCTCTTTTAGATCAAACTTAAAGTGTAAGTAACATAAAAGCAATGTATGTTAAATTCACTTTTAAAATATACTGATTTTATGTGTCGAGAACAGAAAAGACCTGTGTCTTTGTTTGGCTTTGCCTGAGGGACCATGAACGTTGAACATGTCACTTGACACCCTGACCTTAGGATGTTTATCTCCTAACTGGAGACACCATCACGGAGCCTTCAGAACTGTAGAAAGTTCTGACTGACGAAAAAACAGCAGCCATCTGGTATATATCATAAGCCTTCAATAAGGGTCAACCTTATTCCTTCCAAGATAGTCTAAAAACTCAAGTAGTGCTGAAGGGTTGGCCAACCCCCTCATTAATGCCGGACAGACGGCCGGGATTAACCCCCTTACGCAGATACCCTTGTATAGAATTGTTAACGCAGGCGAATCTATGATGCCTCTCCTAGAAATATTAAGTGATGCTAATTCTAGGAGTTGGACCCAAAGACAGCAGCACAGAACCAAGATACTGCTGACCCCCTGCTGCAGGAGCACAGCCCTGTGCACAAGGCACACGATGACCAGCACATGAGATGCTCTGAGCTTTCAAAGACTCAAGTGACCCTGCAGGAATTTAATTTTTAACAAACACGTTCTCATTTTTAAAATCTGATGTCTTCAAACAAATAGCAAAAGGTGTAAGTTTTCACAATGATCCAATCATCTCCATTGTAAAAGAAAAGGGGCAGGTTTTATACAAGGCAGCATTCATCCGCAGACTTCACTACTAGGAACAGAGCTGGGACCGCCCCTCTGATGTCATTAAATATATTCCAGACAGGAAATGCTTCCAAGTAAATTTGCCTGGAAAATAATTAAATATAGACGATTGTCTCAACATAGAAAATATTTTAGATGCCACAGAAATTTTTTAAATGTTCTCTTGAACAAGGAGCCAGTCGTCCAGTATGACCACATGAGCTTAACATGACATATTCCATCTTCCTTTTCATAAATGAATAAACAAACCACACATCTGATGTCTCCCTCTCCTTAAAACCTCTGAGAAGGCAGAGTATTTTACCCATTCATATTTTAGTTGCACTCTGAAATTTTCAGTTACTGCCATGCTGATATTTTAAAAGGATAATACTAGAATATTTAATTGTATATATCAGACAATTACAATTATTAGAACTGCTCACAACTGGCCCGGAGATTTATTTCCTGATTGTGCCCTCAAGTCACAGTTCACAGTATGAACACATAACCATAAACCTATAATGAAACACTGAACAGAGTAACGAGCCTTCATGCATTCGTTCTACACTTGACTCCAAGACAAAGTGGGACAGGACAGGAAACAAGAAATCAGGTATGACCTTCAGAAATCATCCTGGTTAGTTCAACAGTGTGGTAGACATAAGCAAAATGTGCTGGGCATTATATGAAATGCTTCCTAAAAAATTCCCTTAGAGCAAACATACAAAACCTGTTTTTCCTGATGGCTTGTATTTTACGGGTAACGTAAAGCAAAATAAAATCTGCTGGACCAAAATTTTTAAACATACCATTAGATACAGTGGGATTTATAAAGACAAAATCCAAAACTAGTAGATATTAACATTACACAAAATAGTAGAAAGCACAGCATTTACAATAAAGGTAAAAGTACAGTAGGGAAGAAAATGAGACCAGTATTCAAAGGGGAAATTTCTCTAAGTGAGAAGTGATGCATGAATCCATTGTGACCACTAACCCCACAGAATATTCACACTCATCTCAGCTTTTACCAAAGCACCCCCACCGCCTGAGACCCGGGAGCAGGGGCGCCACTTCCAGCCCCTCCCGAAGGCAGCCCTGCCCTTCCAGACAGTCTCCTGCAGCAGCTGACGGCCGACCCACACATTCCCAGAGCACAATCGTGAGTACCGAGTCACACTCTGTGATGACAAAGGAAACTGGCCACTAGTGTCTCAACAAAAGCAAGACAAGTGGAAACATCTGAAAATAGCATATTTATTTAGACAAAAAAAGCAAACAAAAAGAGCCAGTAAAAAGAGAGAGAGAGAAAGCTACTCAAAGTAGAGCCTAACAAAGACAGAATCCTGGAAAAACAGTACAAAGGTTTGAGAAGAAGTTTTAAATACATTGCTAGGTATTGGTTATTTATTTTGCACTATCAAACTGAAACAATTTGTAATAGATCACCCAAAAGATGTTGTTGAAACTACTGAGGGTGGTGATCTTTTTTGGAGGGTATGCGGGAGGGTGAGGATAGCAAACACTAGTCTTATTGGTATTAGTGGAAAACCAAAAGCTCATTTTTAAAAGTTACCCAGTATCAGAGTGGCGGGGTATAGCCAGTGGTAGGGTGCATGCTCGGCGTGCACAAGGTCCGGGTTCAATCCCCAGTGCTTCCGTTAAGGGGGAATAAAATTTAAAAATAAAAAAATAATTGTTACCTCACAGACGCGTTACAGTTATGACTAAATCACACTTTCATGACACAAATTTTTGCATAAAAATTGTAAGTATTTTCTAATTCCACATAATGGCTCATAAATATCTTAATAGAGAAGGGGAGTCAGAGAACTTTCTGGAGGGGAGAGGGGAAGGGACTTCAAAAATAAAATTCCTAAAGAGAAAAATGCTCTAAATGAGAAATGCTGAATCAATTATGTAAAAGTATCTATCTTTAAAGATTGCTACAGTAACTACAAAATGGATTGCTGGTAACCATCCAGTACAGTTAATGTATTTAGAACACAATTATTTAATGTAAAGCATTTTTAAATTCTTCTGATTCCACGCCAAGTTAGTTTGGGACCTTCCCATTTCCTCCCGGTTTCTACAAGGAAATTGAGCACAAGACGGAAAGGAAGCAAGGGAGGAACAAGGTCGGAGCCCAGGTCAGGGCCGCCCCCGGGCATGCCCTCGGAGTGCTCACCCTCACCGGGGCGCACCTGGGGTTTTCATGGAACACTCTTTCATTTTTTCTTTTTTTTTTTTTTTTTTTTAGTTTTGATGGAGATCCTGGTGATTGAACCCAGGACCTTATGCATGCTAAGCAAACATTCTACCACTGAGCTATACCCCCACCTCCCATGGAACCCTCTTTTTATGTGAAAGAATAAATAGTGGACAAACTGTGGCTATTCAGACTTGGGTATCTGGTAGGTATTTTCTTGAAAATGAACAAACTGAGCTTTTCACTTCGAGAAAAACAGCTGACGGCACTTTGGCAAGGATAAAATTTTAGCTTTCTAGTCAAAATTAGCCTTTTGGAAAACGTATATCCAACACCAAAAATTTGACAGCTTCCCAATAATTAAAGCCTTTTTTAATGAGACAGTAGTGATAGTAACAAATATGATTTTTTTTGATACTGAATATAACATGCCAAAATTTGGAAGACCTAAATTCAGTGACCAACATGTGATGTTAAAAACTCACGCGTGAGCAGAAAGACTCACTCTGTCTGTAAGACCAATGGGTTTTGATAAAAGAAAAATTTAAAAATCTCACCAATGTGAGCTTTTCCTCCTGCAACTGAATCTTTAAGGAATTACCACTTGTCAAATTTTGGTGCAGTGTATCAGTAAGACTATTTGAAGAGGCTGTTCAGAATATCCCTCCCTTTTCCAACTGCCTGTCTGTGTAAGGCACAGACTTGTTTCATGTACTTTACACACTCCAGCCAGAGGAGCTGCTCACAACAGACTGAACACGGACACAGGTAAGAGTCCTCTACTGGGCCAGACGTTCAGCGTATTTGCAAAACTATAAAACACGACCACTCCGCTTACGAATTTTTTTGTTTTGTAAATAGTTATTTTTCACTAAAAAGAAAACCTTTATGTTAACGGATGATGGGTTTATTATTTTTAACTAATCAACAAATATATATTTTTCAGTTTCTCAGTTTCAATTTCTAACATGTAATAATAATTCATGTAAACGAAAGCTGGCTGGAGCCTTCAAAAGGTTTCCAGAGTGTAAAGGAGGAGTTCCGAGATGGAAAAGTTTGACACCTGCTGCTCTAAGCGATGAACTAGAAAATCATCAGCCTCTTGGCTCTTTTTCAGAATCGTGCCAGCAGCTGTCCTTAGATTCCTCTGAGACAAAACCCTGTAAAATACTACCTCAGCTGAACCTTCTCACAACTTAACCTACCTGCAGTCAGTACCGATACTAAAGTCAGTACCGGAGGTTAGGCAAACGATCGTCCCGAGCAGAAATGAGGAGACTGAAGCTATCAAGTGCTCATCAGGGATGTCCACTGTCAAGGGCACATTACCATCAAGGGTACCAATGAGGCCCAAGTACTCCCTGCATCACGGTTGGCTGGCATGTGCTTATTTCCTAAACAGGTGGCGGGGGTGGGGGGGTATAGCTCAGTGGTAGAGCACATGCCTAGCAGGCATGAGGTCCTGGGTTCAATTCCCAGTACCTCCACTGAAAAAAAAAAGTAACTAAACCTAGTAATTATCTCCTCCCCACCCCGTCCCCCCCCAAAAAATGGACAAAATGATCTTCCTTCTAAAAGCTTTCCTGAATATTCCAAAATTCCTGATGATTCAAACAGCTTTTTTGACGGTTCAGTTTAAAAGTTTGCATAAAGAAATGGACAGAAAGTAGAAGGATGCCAGTATCAGTGAAAGGGAAATGTTATGGCTTATTTTGCGATTTTAACCTTATTTTCTAACACCCGTAAATGTCTTCTGGATTGTACCAAAACCACAGGTGACCAATTATGACTGCAATCTGCACAGACACCTGAGTAAAAGTCAAGTCAACCTGAGTATTTTCTTTTTCATCTTCAAACCTTTCCCTTTGGAATTACTCGCTTATCGCTTGTTCCAATTAACAGTTCGCTTTTCAGCCTCAGCCCACTCTGCGATCGTGGGATTTCTCCCCTGGGCCAGCAACTCTAAACTCCACACCAAATCCCACTGCCACCTCTGTCCCACTTGAAAGAGAGAAAGGGAGACTTCAGGAAAAAATAAGGCTACTTGACGCCACTCTAAGCCCATGAGAAACAGCTCTAATGCAAACAATTGTTCAGCAAGGCTTTTTTTTAATACATTCTATAATTATTTTTTCCAAAATATCAAAAAAAGTCTTCAGTCTACGTGTAATTTTAAAAATCACAAAGGCTACGAGGTACATCTGTCAGCTGGGCATGTGCAGATCACTCAAAAGTCTACTACCGATATTCTTAATACTACTGAACTGTACACTTGAGAATGGTTACGAGGATACATTTAATGTTTTTTAATAAAATTACATGTTTTTTATAAAAAAAGAAAAAAATGAATTATGCACTTTAAATGGGTAAATTGCATGGTATGTGAGTTACAACTCAATAAAGCTGTTTTTTTTAAATATGTAAGTTTGTTCCTAATCAGTTTTTTTAAAAATAAGGGTGGGGGAGTTTGCTATTGAGATATGGATAATGATTAATTTTTTGAGAGAATAAGGAGGAAAATTTATTTACGTAAGTATATACAAAATAGTTGGCATTTTAAAATTATTTTAATATGAATAGTTAAAACTTTCTTTTCACAAGTGATGTAAACCTAACAGCCATACATTGAATAACATGCTAAAGTTTCTTCCGAAGTTCAGTCAGCAGTATCTTCTAGCTAATAGAAAGGTATTTCAAGTTAATTATGTTTTAACACAGGATTCAAACTCAAAAGAGAACATTTCTAGTCACCCAATATTTCAAATAGTGAAAACAGATAACTGAGAACTGATAACTTAATTGTAAAAAGGTCAATTCAGCACTGCTGGGAAACAGGTCTGAATATCACAGTGGATTTTCCCAAAGAGAGGAGACACTTCTCAAACCAGCACGAAGCACTGCGAAATCTCATGACAGAGAAAAAAAAGAAATGAAAAAAGAAAAACATAAGAAACGAAACAGCTAAAGATGAAAGGACCTCTGCTGCTGAGACGAAAAGCTAAATTTTAGCCAAGTGTATTTAGAACGTGAACAGGCACAGAGAGCCACCAGTGTTCACCATCAGAGGCAGGACAAAGTGGCAGTGATCTTTCTGACAAATAAATTGCTTGAAATACTGCATGACTTGCTACACAACACCCTTATTACTTTCAATTTCCAAGTGCAACCAAAAGATGGGTCCAATTATGACATCAATACAAGCTTTCTTTCAGAAGGGAATGAAAGAGCAGTCACTCCCACTGGGCACGGGAGCTCGGCGGCAGCGATGATGTCACAGATAAAAATAGACACCCTCCAACAGAAGCTGCAACGCGTGTCAACAGCACACTGCACACGGCTCTCAGCTGCCTGGCGTGGATGTGCAAGGCGTGCTGTTAACAGAGCAAGATCAATCATTTTCTGTTCTGCACTAGTCCCTGATTTCACTTCAGTTTCTAACATACCCTACAGCGTCCTCTCTCCATCTGTATAAATTAAGTCAACACAAATACCTGATTACAACTGCGAGAGAGAGCAGCAGCCCCCCCAGTGCGAGGAGGCCAGGACCACGGCAGCCGCTCAACGCGCTGCACGTTGACAAAAGCAGCAGCTCCGGCGGCCGGGCTGGTGCGGCCACCTATTGTTCAAAGCCCTTTCCACGGGGAGCCTTCCGCAGGGTTAGAAAATGCAACATGACTGAGGTGGAGAGCAGCTAGTAAACCTGCTGCTGACAGGCAGGAGAAGCAAGGGACACTTTTGACACTTCCTTTTTTAAAAAACCCCCTGCTGCAGACGTAAAATGTCAGGCCTGCATACAACAAACAGTACCCACCAAAATGGGGCAGCACGGGGTGGGGGGGCACCCATCACTCCTAACAGTCTATCCACACCCTCCTCTCCATTCTCCGCCCCCAATTCTGTCTTCACGTTTCTACTGGGCTTTCCTGGATGAAAGATCTTCCTCTGAGCCAAGGTATGAAGGCCATTCAAGAAGCCAAGCCTGGCTCCTCAAGGTGCCCGTTTCCAAGCCTCCATGGTACCCGGACTTCCCTCTACAGCGCCTGCCCGCATGTTTATCTGTATTCTGTGCGAGACCACAGGGCAAGACAGGCAGATTCCGCCTCTCCTGTGGACCTTTACAGCCATGGAGACTGGCACACCTGAAGCAAGGCGGGCACAAACAGTCATTAAATGGATACAAACGTCTACCTGAAAATCCTAACTCAGCTCTGCTCTCTGCGATACAAGAAACAGAATACACAAGTTTTCTGAAACTCCATTCTATTACAATTCACAGAGAGGCAGTGATGATGGTATTGACGACAAAGGCTTTAGACTCAATTAAGCAAACAAATGCTTGATGAAAGAGTAAGAATGAAGAATAAAAATATTCAAATAATTAAGAAAGTTCCCTGTATTTGAATAATTTCTGTGTATGTATGTAAGGAGAGTTTAAGTATCACCATACGAATAAATTAGTCAGTGGGGTATGGTATGAACTGATTGTTATCAGTTAAACCCTAAGACTTGAATATTCCAGGAAATTTAGTAGGTACACATGTCATTGATACATTACACGAAAACCACGTTTTCTTACCGTTAAATAGCAAATACTGGATTAAACTAGGAAGACCTCAGTGCAAAGTTAAACAATAAGGGACGAAGCAAAGCCACGAAGTGAGGGAAACTACCGCCAACTTCTAACGCAAGAACAGCTCAAGTCAGAAAGCCTACTGTCAACTGTGCGTGATCACTGTGATTTTCTCATGTTTCAAGATCTGAATTTTTAAAATTAATGAAACCTACCAAGAAGTCCACAGCTGAAGATGAAACCAACTTAAATCATTCACTTTACAGAAAATCTACTTCAGAGATACGTAAGCTATATATGTACAGCCTAGGAGCGATTCTACAACCATAAGGAGAAACAGGACTTGTCTTATGTTATTAAAAGGAATAATCTTACAAGGACTCATTTTCATAAGCCTCAGAAGGGAATCAATCTATTACATGGGTGCTATGTTTTAAAGATATTTTATTATCATTGACATTAATAAAAAGTCAACCCCATGATGTTTTTGTGATATTACACTGTACTCAATTTAGGTTTTACACAGTATTTTCACGACTTTTGTACACCTGCACCAAGAACTTTAAGCTAAGCCTAACCTACTGAGGAAGTCAGCACACAATCATCCGACGGCGCCCTGAAGTGATGTTCCCGTGGCAGAGGACCACCACTGCAATGTGTAGGAGAGGTCTTTTTCCATGACTGGTAGGTTCTCTCTATTTCACAGATGTTGCATTGGGTGAAACTAGGTTATACTGTGTTTGAATCCTCCTATTTCAAATTTGTACAAAGGAAAGCCACACTCTGGGGGTCCTGGAGGCGTGGAAGTGGGGAGGCCACCAGCACAGCACATCCAAGCGTGGAGAGCATTTGAATCACGCCGTCGGCCTAGGGAGGCTGAAAACGGAGGCAACACCAGCTGGTACCTGTGACCTCCGCGGTTCAGATGGGACACGTTCTCTTTGTCTCCAGTCTAATGTCTCCGTGTAATGTTTGCTCTTTCCAAATGAGGAAGAGGGCAGCGCTGTCTTTTTTTTTTTTCATTTAAAATTTTTAAAAAAGGAGAGATGAGAGAGGGCAGACTAGCACCCACATGACTCTGATCGGGTGAAAGTTAAGGGCCTTCGTCCCGTTAAGTCCTCCCACCTCCCCCTCCATGTTCATCACGGAGCTCAGATTCCCCTCCCTGCCCAAACTCCGGGAGCATATCACCCATGAATGCAGAGAGGGCCTGGAAGCAGGGGTAAAATAAACAGTTCTCCCCCCAACCCTGCTCTGAACCTGCTGACAAGGTAAATCTGCGCAAAGTCCCAAGTCAGTCCAAGACTGGCCCACGTGTTCCAGCCTCGGCCGGGAACGCCGCAACTGCGCCCTGCCTCTCTGTTCCCTGCAGCCACTCTGAGACTGAAAACTCACCCACAGCCTACTTCCCGGCAGTCTCACACACAGCCTCAACCTCGACTCATCAAAATGTACGAAAACGCTGATGAAAGTCATCTCCCAATTTGCTTTCTCGCTGCATTTTAAAATGCTTATTCTCAGCAAACTCGCACATACGCCTTGAAAAAGCGACCCGAGAACCCTCCACGTGGACTACGACAGTATCCGTGTTGCTGAAGAAATTTACGATCACCTGATCTTAAATGCTGCAACACGTCTGACTTTAAAAGGTATGAGTAAGGTATACACCACAACTTGGTGCATATTTTAAATTCAGTTCCTAGTTCTTATTAGAGTAACTGGTCATTTCTCATATTAAAAAAGAAAAGAATTAGTTACATACTGATGCATCTTTTTTTTTAAAGTTATGTATTTCTAAAGTATACATTTACCAGATAAAAGCGCAAAACATTGGTGCAATTAAAAAATTTTTATACAACTTTATCGAAATTTTATCAAACTTAAAAACTATCAGTACTTTTTAGATTGACCACATTACTGAACAATCTTGCTTCTAAAATACAGTACTGCAATCATGCCACACTGTGGCATTTTAATACTTATTTTCTTGTATAGAACATAAAGTAACTGCCTCATTTTCATTTGAAAGCTTATACAAATATTTCGTGCTTTCCAACAAGGTTACTATAATAGCCAAAGACAATACACTGAGGGTAGACTTCTAATGTGAATTAAATTATTCATGATCTTTTTCCTGGGCAATAAGAAAATACAACCATAATACTTTACTAATTACTTAACCAATTAGTTTCCAGAAAGAAGTCAATTTTTCTTCCTTGACTCCAAATTCTCTGATAACCCCTAATTTGACCCAAAATTTCCAATGAGTAATACTGAAAATCATAAATTAGTCATGTGCTGGCAGGAAAAAAATGAGCAAAGATATTATCACAGGCCTTGATTAAAATACAGAATGAAATAACAGCATGAAACCTGGTTAAAAATAAAGCGCAAATAAGAAAACACAAGTGCTTTTAAATTATTTCCTGTTAGACTCAGCCTTTATTCTATCTGACTAAAATTGTACCAGTGGTCTCACAAAATGCACTCACATTGGGATTCCTGAAATTTAAAGCTTCCACCAATAGCCTTTAAAATCTAAGTTTCTGATGGATTTCCCACAGAAAAACTTTCACACAAAAAGCAACTAAAGACAGACAGTCAATCTGTCTGTCTTTTTCTCTTCATTTATTTGCAAAGCAGGTGAGTTAAGACCAGTGCTCTGCTTATTCTTAAAAACAAATAGGCTGCACTTGTCTTTCTTCAAAGTAAGTAGACAATTTATCCCCCGGTCTACACAAATAAAGCAGCCGTGCCTCCACCTAACCTGGGGAGAGCTTCAAAGTTTTAAGAGATTTTACTAAATCAGGGCAAAACACAAAAGAACAAGACCAAGCAAAACACATCCATACTATAAGCTCATTAGTTACAATGCAAATTCACAAATAAACGTGGGTTAGCAGTCGGAGACCACACACAAATTACAATACCTGGGATTTAGTGCATTCCTTTGAGCCAAAGTGAAATGAGTGCCATAGAGGAGGAAAGGGAAAGATGAACACTGTCAGACATGCTATAGGACATCTGCCAAAATGAAGACACTGTTTGTTACATCAGGTTAAGAAACGACCACACAGAATGGGCTCCTTGGGCACTGCTGTCCATGGTCCTTAGCCATGCACGCGAAATGCACCTGCAACCACCTGGGGTCACCTGGGCAGTTCAATCATGCGTCTTTCAGACAAACCTGTCCCCCTGGGTCCCTCCTCATGAGGGTTCGTTCAAAAAAGGAACAGTTCTGTTTAGAATAAGTAAATGTGCCTTAGGGCTAATGGAGAATAATGATTTTTACTTAACTCTTTTGATCCTGTGGTATCAAATACAAAGCAAAGTTCTGTTCTTTTCATGTGTTAAAATCATGTATTTAGGTAAGATAGTAATTATATAAATATAATTTAAAGACAATCTGCACAAAAAGACAGGATCTGGTACTTTCAATTATGACTGTCTTGTGGCCCACCTAAATTTATTTAGTAAAGTGGAAGCCAACATGTCACATTTAGAACACTGGTACCTGACCCACCAGAAAGCAGGTTAAATTTTACATCCTAGTACTGAATTTTCCCTCGTAAAAGTATCTGTTGACCAGATAAGACATTTAAAAAAACTTTTTTTTAAATAGTAATCTCATAACAATTTTCAAAAACTACACATTTTAAAAAAATCAGATAAAAAAAAAGGGAGTCATACGCAGGAGGTGACTTAAGTATTCCACAACAGGGGAAACAAGGGGGTGGGAGAGAGAAATAATTATAATATGCTCCCCCCCAACTTAAGTGGGACAAATATGACTATAAAACCAAACCGATCAGCTTTAACACTGAAATTTTAGTAACCCACACTATCACTAAGTATCTTACTATAAAATCTGATTTGGAAAAATAATTCCAAAGCAGAAGGAGTATTAACAGTATTAGTAGATTGTACTATTAATGTGGGCAACTATTTTTAATCCATATTTCCTTCTTCCATGATGCTACATCAACACTAAAAATACTACCTTTTTTTTATAGACAATGGTAACAAAAAACCTTTCATGGTTTTTTTTTTTTTTTAAATACCAAGTCTCTCTGACAGGCAAACAAAGCTGGCTTTATGAGGAGCAAAAAGAAACCCTTTCCAAACGGGCTCAATGAAATGATTCAACTATGAAATTCATGTTAAATTAAAACTTTTCGTGCATGGGCAGTGAGAAGGGTAGGCAGATAGCTGGTGGTCAAAACTCCATAAATATTCAAGTACAAAGGGCTCTCAGAAATAAAACATATAAAATATATCCCTTAAAGCTACTGGAAATTTAAGTACATAATTTTAAGCCTATATACATTTTCCCATGCATTTTTGCATTTATGTTTATTTGCAAAGAGAAAGAAAAGGCTAGGTAAGAAAAACAAATATGAAATATAAAATAGTTGTCAGTTACCTATCTTCTATCTTTTCACATTTTTATTTTATACTTTTATTCATATTTTTAATTTAAAATTAATTTCACAAATGAGTACTCAGTCAACAGAACTACAAGTATAGACAAACCACGTTTAATCTTATTATGTCATATGTAAAACTTCCAGTTCCTTTCTTTTTGAAAAGAGAAATCCTCAAACATATGTGCCACCCTTTTGGATGGGCCACCAGAGGACACGTGCACAATGCACTGAGCAGAGAAGGAGAAAGAAAAACGAGGCTCTCAAACTGACGATACTGGGGTCTCGTACACGTCACTCATTGTCTGTGCCTTGGTTTCCCCAAACATAAAAAGTAGTTTATTTACCTGATATTTATGACATAATTAACAATGAAATGTTTCAGACCGTCTGTAGGTCGGGCTTTTAAGAAGCATCATTTCAAATTACACTCTCGCTTCATCGTATTAAAAACAAAAAAAAATTTAGGTAATATTCTCACAGTGGTATAAAAAGCCATGAAAATAAGAAGTAATTTTTAGAGATCTACATTTGAATAAAAAAACGGGTAGAATACCTGCCCCTGGGAATGGGGAGGAGGCCAAAATTTTAGATTAAGGCAAGAACCTAAAAATATTCCAGTGACAATGGTACAAGCTGACCACAGAGCTGAGCCTCAGAGCACATTTTAATAAATAAAAAGGCTAAACAATGTTTTCTGATATCTTATTTCAACGTCCCTTAAAACTACTCCTATAATGTGTGTTTCCAGGAAAACCTGCATTTTGGATAAGTATATCACAGAAAGGAATTATGCATCAAAAAAAGAAAACTTAAATGTCTTTTCATGAGACTCCCTTCAAGAAACTAAAGATAAATGAAAGTATTGTATACTTTGACAACTTACCGTGTGATAGCCTCTCGGCAAAGGTGGTTTCCCCACAGGGTAAGGGTCCACGGTGTCGATAATTGTTTGTCTTTCGCCTTTCTGGTTGATTTTTCTGAATCTCCTTCGAGACTGTCGATGAGAAGCTTGACGCTGGAAATATTCTTCATTTTCATCCATATAGTCTACCTGAAATAAAATCCCCCAAAATTTCATTGCTTCAAATACAACATCCCATGTTAAGATCAGCTGCAGAATAAAACTTACAGATAGTCCACACTTGTTCATTTTGCAAAGACATTTGTGGACAGGCTATCTCGACAGACTTAAGCCTTTCTGAGCTTCTCCGGAACTAACTGGTTTTGAGTTAACTTTTCTTTTATAAAGAAGCATTTTCAGTTCCACTTGGGACAACATGGGTAATTCTTGAATTTCCTGTAGTTCCAAAGGGAAGGACATTTTCAGTAGCCTTTGTGCTGACTTCTTAGTGAAAGCCCTCACAGGATACATCATCACACATTAGGAAAGCAACTGTCCTTTGTCTTCACTAAAGTGCAGAGACCCTGATGTAGTTAATCTGTGTGAAAACAGAAAGCAAAAAAACCCCAAATCTGAAATGACTCAAACGCGCCTACGAGTGGAATGACTGTGGTGGATTACCGAAGGGTTTCCTCTTCCTACTTTCATTCTATGGATTCAGTTTCTTTTTTCATACATAGTGTTGTTTCAAAAAATAATTTCCTCATTTTCAACATTTAGAAAGTGATGAATGGAGGACCAGAGAATAAAAGTTAC
Source organism: Vicugna pacos (assembly GCF_048564905.1). Lineage (NCBI taxonomy): Eukaryota > Metazoa > Chordata > Mammalia > Artiodactyla > Camelidae > Vicugna > Vicugna pacos. The sequence goes on along the minus strand of NC_132988.1, from coordinate 5,259,878 downwards.
ATCAGGTTAACCCTCGTCCTGCTTACACGACGAAAACGAGCCTGCTCCCCAGGGAGGCACATCTAGACACCACGACTGTCTGTTCAAGGACTTCTGAGGATCATAAACCCTTCAGAGAAACACGAACCAGCAGTAATGGAGACCAAGATCTTGAGGAATTATCTCAAATGCTTCTCGAGACCTGTTGCTGGAAAGTCCTACGTCTCTGCCTCCACCCTTCCCATCCTGAATCTTTATTCGCCGGCACGCCACTTTCTCAGTTAAGGGTAAAGTCTGTGAGGTTTTACAAGAAGTTTTCACGTGCTCTGATGAGGAAGTTCTCATTTCTGACGAATGCCTCTTTTCCATCATAGGGAAGAAACCTACGTCTCCTCTGAAAATGGACTGCCAGTCATTCGCCAAATACTTCACCAAATGTGAAAGAAAATCCTCTGTCATCATCTATTTTCAGGTGTCATTCATTCACAAAATTTTCCTTCCCAGAGAGACACTGGACAGGGAGCACCAACTGAGGGTCTGTACAGGGCACTTCCTCCCATCTTCTTAGTTTCGTTGCCTTTTTTTTTTTTAAAGGGGTAAATATTGCCCTATCTTAACATTGCTTTTATATGAAAAGAAGAATGTGACAGGATTTTTTTTAAAGCATCAGTAAAAGTAATTATGTGGCTAACATCTCTTCTAACATTATGGTTTTCTACATACATCTTATCTCAATATACTTTTTAAATCACACAATTCAGGGCAGGAGTATAGCTCAGTGATAGAGTGCATGCTTAGCATGCACGAGGTCCTGGGTTCAATCCCCAGTACCTCTGTTAAATAAAAAAAATAAAGTAATAAATAAATAAACCCAATTACCTCCCCCTAAAAAACAAAGAAACAAAACAAAAAAATTTGTAAAGCGGGGGAAGGTATAGCTCAGTGGTAGAGCGCGTGCTTAGCATGCGTCAGGTCCTAGGTTCAATCCCCAACACCTCCATTAAAAAATAAAAATAAAGTACTGTGAAAATAAATAAATTAATTACACAATTCTGTTAAAAAGAGAGTTAAGACTCTCAACAGAGTGCCTAATTAGCATAAAAGTCCCCCAGATTTCTTTCAATTAGCTAAAGGAAGTGAATGGGGTTCCTTACGCTAATTGTTGCCTGAGTACATATCACTGTGACTCATTTAAAGTATCTCACTCATTCCAATCAGTATCTGGAGGGCTAAAATCCTGCAATTCCAAAATTATCCCCAAACTTCAATGAAATGGCATTATCAGAGACTGATTTATAAAGTTCAAGCACCATTTAGGTACTTGCCCTCTTTAACTTTATCATTTAACTGAATCCTATAAATAATTATAACAGTATGATTATAAACTCAAATCCAGAAAGTTACCAAATAAATACATCTAAAGTTATAAAATACACTATTATAAGTAGTTTGTGAAAATGCTTTTATTTCGTAACTTTCTTGAGGGGAAAGTCTCCACAGAAGCTTTCTTACCACAATCATTTCAGAAGGTTCGAGAACAATGCATTCACAGCCACGCCTAAAGCTTCCTGCAGAACGCTTGCCGAAACTAGAAAGAAGAAAAAATATTTAAGAAACATAAATTGGGATTTAAGTTAACACTTCAGAAATACAAAAATAAAAAACAAAATAACTACAAAAAACACACACTGAAGAAAGAGAAACTATCTCAAATCACTGTCCACACAGAATGACAGGAAACCATCCGAATTCTGATATCTCATGAATATTTTTCTGGAAAATTCCAGTATAATGTTTTTGAATTCACAATCTAAGTCATGCAGAATCATTATGAATGTGTTTTTGTGTTAGGCTGTTTCAGATCATTCCCAGGTAGATGAAGATTTAGGTTTAGTCTAACAGGGGTGGGAAATGAATCAATGGCAAACTAGAAAAATATCCAAAGAAAGTATAAAATGCATACGATTCTCTTCTACGACTTAACGTGTTTATGTTAAACATTTCTTTCACCTAAAAATGTACCTATTTTTATAAATTTTCAAATCAACTTATTCTAAATAAGTTTAAGGAAAAGGTATCCAAAGGCAGGGCATTTAGCTGCAAAGTGATGTAAGCGGACCTGCATTCTAAAAGCCCCTTTCCTCCTGAAAACTGCACTCGTGACCTGAGGCCCGGCACCGCCGCCCTGTCTGGGCAGGCCCCCACCCGCCGGGCAGGCTGACTCCCTCTGACGCGCTGTGTGCCAGCCAGAGCCATGGCGAGTCCTTAGCCGTCCTGGCTTGTTCTGCTAATGCCTGCCCCGCCCCTGCCCATTCACTGCTCCAAAAACCCTCCCTTCCCTCCAGCCAACACTTTAGGAAGCATTTTCCATAACCTATCTTTGAGAAAAATATGAGGGAACACCTCTTCCGGGGAACTATTTTATTGAGGATGTTCCCCCAAGTCAGTTAGACATCTGAGTGACTCCTATGGAAATTCCTGCTTCTCATAACTCTCTTTGTGCGTGGTGGTGCACAATGGTTCACATATTAGAACCCAACTTTGGTTACAAAAAAAAAAAAAAAAGAAAAGAAATAACCAGTAAAATGAAGAAAACAGGAAAAGTCAACATTCTCACTGTATCAATTTGGGACCTCCAGCTGACACACCCGACAATGGTCTAAACTGTACTCATTTGCAAAGTCATCAGGTTCAACCAGGCCCTCACTTAAGTAATTTCCTGCTCCATAATGCTATTTCTATGAAAATCAAAAGAACCATACTTAGCATATCTGAAAAATCCTTTAAAAAATATTTATATATACATTCATGCATACATATTTTCAAAGGATACATATTAAAGGGCTTTTTTAAAGTGGAAAAAAATTTGCCAAGAAAATATAATAATCCTATCTTCTTTGTCATGGTACTTCACATGCAATTAAAATGACCTAGGTTTTTAAATATTCTTCTCTTGGTTTACAATTAAATACCATTAAAATACAGAAAATCTTCCACACACACAGAATTTGGCTTCCAGTTCTGGAAACTGCCTAATTGTAATTTAATTTTTTACAATGGAGCTTATAATTTACTGAAACACTATAAACTAAGAAATAATCTCAGTGTGTTAGTAAAATATATAGCAGGTTTCATGTCATCACTGCCCATTTAATCCTGTTATAGGACAAGGTAAAAAAATATATAGTGTATGTTTAAGATTTATTGCTAAATAATATAGCATTAAAATCTAAAGAAAATCATATGACTTTAAGTTTTTCCTATTTTATTAAATTACAGAGCCAAACAAGTTTTACAAACATAATAATCAGATGACTTTCTTTTTTTTAAATTTCATGTAGTAAAAACAAGTGTTTGGAGTGCATACAATGTTCATATAACACTTAATAAAAAGTACAAAGCTGCCAGAATTGAGTTGCTTACAAATTTAGCAACAAAAGTACTAACATCCATCCACATGAATAAACTATATGTATTTATTTATTTTATGTCTAATTCCCTCACCAGTGACTCCCTCCTTCAGAATTAAGGCTATAAGTCTTACCAATTAGCCATTGGTTCAACTTTACAGCTAAGAAGATAGTCACATACTTAGTTGCACCAACACTATTCCTTTAAGGATGAAAAGTTTGCATCCCCTGAGACGTGCCACGAAAATATATCTGAGTCTTGTGTGTCGCGAGCTGCACTGGCACCTGGTGAAACTCTCTTTGAAGCCACGAAAGTCTCAAGTTCTCTGACCATCACACAGATGTGAACCACAGGAGAAATAACAGACTCTCATCAGACTGAGTCTTTGAACACGCTGAGGGGAAAAGGCGAATGCCCACAGAACACACTCTAGCAAGAGAGAATAAATTATTTCATTTATCCAAAAAAGCTAGTTTCAAACATAACCAGGAATCCAGAAGGAAAGAGAGGCCTCAAAATAGCCAAAGCGCAGGTGAATGCATGTGCTGGGCCTGGTGACAAGGCCTCACAGGTCCAGCCCACAGATGACTTACTCTTAGCTTATAAACAGGGAGGTGTGGTGGGATAGCTCAGAGGTTAGAGCACATGCTTAGCATGCACGAGGTCATGGGTTCAATCCCCAATACCTGCACTTAAAAAAAAAAAAACAACAAAACCTTACAAACTAGGAGTTATAAGGTAGGGATGGATGGAGAGTAATGGGAAATGTCAGCTAGAAATTCATCAAGTCCACAAAATATTTCTACTAACTGAGTCTTTGAAACAATAAATATATAAGCAAAAGTAAGTAAGCATCATTATTTTTATCAAGTTTTAAAAAAATCCTTGACCAAGTTCTATATAAATGAACTGTTTTAGAGAATAGAGTCCTGGATAAAAAAGGAAACCAGACAGAGACATGCAGGAGATAAGATGCCCCACATATGACATTAGGATCAATTCTTTTAACTATTTTAGATAATTTAGTAGCAAAACACAGAGAGGTATCTTCAGGTTTGCAAATGACACAGAGATGTTTGGACAGCAAAGCACAAAACAAAGCCAGTAAGAATACAGTACAAGACATTTCATAAAGTTTTATGCACGTTCAAAAGAGCAGCAGAAGACCCAGTCTGCACAAGGAAGTACCCTATGTGAAAAGGGATCAAACGCACACAGTGTGTAATATGATGGTGAACAACACAGGGTTCTCGTATTTTAGTTTAAAGTCAAATGAAAACCAGAAGTCTTTATCAGCACAGTAAACAACAAATAACAAACACACACCTCAAAACGATGGACACACTAGGAAGAAACGAAGAATGAAAACTACTATACACACCCTTACAGAAAACCACGTGAGTCTGTCATAAAGCACTGCCCTAGAAAAGTTTCTAGCGGGGGAAATACAGCACTCAAAAGTTTCCAACAAAAAATTTAAGGGAATCCAAAGGGTTTTCTGTAAGACCAGAGCAGAAATAAAAAGAACACTTCAGTCTTATTAATAGTAGCTGGATGTTGATAACGTTTAAATTTCTAAATCAGGATTTAAGAAAATTTCAAAATTATACAGATTAAATAAGAACTTGGGTAACTTAAATACACGTACAATCCTTGAGGGTCTTAAGAAAAGTCAGAAATAGAGATTGTTCCAAAGCCTTCTGACTCAATTCTCCTACAAATGTTCCTTGATGCCACTGTCAGAAATGGACAATTAGTCCTATCAAGGCATTCTTTTTTGTAACTAAGTCTTATAAGGGACATCCCAAAGTGATTTATAGATTCAATGTCGTCCCTATCAAAATCCCCCTCAAAATATTTTTTGCAGAAATGGAGAAACCAATCTTCACCTTGATACAGAATTGCAAGGGACCCTAAGTAGCCAAAAGCAACACGGTTGGAGGACTCACTTTTGATTTCAAAACTTACTACAAAGCTGCGGTCATCAAATCAGTGTGGTACTGGCTTAATGACAGACACTTACAGACCAATGAAATAAAACCGAAAGCCCAGAAATAAACCCACATACCTATGGCTAACTGAATTTTGACAAAGGTGTCAAGCTCATTCAATGGGCGAGGAACACATACACTTTAACTCATACACTGAGACAACTGTAACTCCAAATGAAAAAGAATGAAGTTAGACCCCTACCTCTCAGCACATAGAAAATTTAACTGGAAATGGATCACTGACTAAATAAAAAAGCCATAAACATTTAAAACTCTTAGGAAAAAACAAAAAACAAATAAACAAAATTTTAAAATCCAGATATAAATCTTCAGTACCTTGGATTTGACAATGGACTCTTAGCTAGGACACCGGAAGCGCAAACAGCAGAAGGAAAAACAAACTGAACGCCATCAAAATTAAAACCTTTGGTGCATCAAAGGACATTATCGAGAAACTGAAAAGACGGTCCACAGAAGAGGAGAAAACCTTTGCAAAGCACATGTCTGAGAAGGGTTTAACATCCAAGATGCATAAAGAACGCCCACAAGTCAACAACAAAGAGACAACCCAATTAAAAAATAGGCAGAGGACTGTCTGTAACAGACCTTCCTCCAAAGAAGATACACAAATGGCTAATAAGCACATGAAAAGCCACTCAGCATCCTTAGTTACAGAGAAGAGTAAGTCAAAAACCACAAGATACCACTTCACACCTGAGCCTAGATGTGAATGAGCTACCGGGGGGCTACAATTAAAAAAAAAACTGGCAAGTGTTTTAGAGGGTCTAGAGAACTTGGAATCCTTGTATTTTGCTGTCAGGAACATACCAGGGTGCGGTCACTGTGGAAAACAGTTTGGCACTTTCTCGAGAAGTTAAATACAGAAAAACAGACCCAGCAATTGCACCCCTAGATAAATACCCCAAAGTACTGAAAACATGGACCCAACCAAATGGGTATTTGCACACCATGTTCACTGCGTCATTATCTGCAATAGCCAAAGGGTGGAAACAACAGCGTCCATCAACAGATGGAGAAGCAAAATGTGAGATATACATACAATGGAATACGATTCAGCTACAAAAAGGACTGAATTTCTGATATGCGCTATAATGTGGCTAGGCCTTGAGTGCATTATGCGAAATGCAGCAGCCAGTTACAAAGTGAGAAATATTGTAAGAGGCCACTTATACGAAACATCTGGAATAGGGAAATTTACAGAAAGGAGACCTGAGGTTACCAGGGGTTAGAGGAATGCCTAACGGTTACAAAGTTTGTTTGGGGCCATGGAACTTAAGTTTTGGAAATAGGTAGTGGTGATGGTTGTACAAGTGTGGTTGTAATTAATGCCACTACATTTTAAATGGTTAAAAAGTCATATTTTATGTTGTATAATAAATAAAAAATACATATTTATGTTATTTATACACACACACACACCCCTCCTACAGACACACATATGCATCTCCACAATTTTTCTTAAAGGTACTATAAAAGACTTTTCAGAGGATTTTTGTTAGTTTCAGTGGCTTTGAGTTTTTTGGCAAAATTCAAGACTCGAATCAGAAAAGCAGTAACTCTACTTTGACCAAACAACAACCAGCCTTAGGGACAAAGAAGAGTTGAGTTTGATGACTGAACTGTACCACAGTAATTTAGCAATGAAGTGATAGGGCCTGTGGGTCAAAGAACTAGAAGACAGGCAGGAGTGGTCAACAAACGCTGAAGAAATATCGTAAACCAGTTTTGAAGAGTCAGTTATACCGACATTTTCCTTTCACCCAGCATTATCCCATTTTTAGTTTATTCCTGGCTGTAAGATAGAGGGTCCCCCACTGTGTCTCCACTTATTCATGGGGAAGGAGAGACAGACAGAGACAGAGACACACACGCACATCTCTGCTGCCCACTCCTCTTCCAGATACTTGCCGGACGCACACGACAGAACCAGGGTAAGCTGTGCGATCAACCCAGAGCTCACAAGGAACTCACGAAACAGAAAATGCTTTCAAATCGCTTATATTCTACAGAAGGTGAGTGCACAGAGGCCGTGGTAACAGGCAGGATCGTGAGCCCTGTGACGTTCATAAACAGGTCACATTTGCTTTCTAAATGCAACTCAGAAACAAAATGGACTTCTTGAACATCAGCATTGAGGGAAAAAACAGGAAATCGTACAGTACAGGGTCTCTCGGCCTTTCTTCGTGCAGTCTCACGCCTGAAAGCCTGCCACAGTCCAAGGCGCTCCACCAAAGGGCCTCAGCCATCTCTAGCGGGTGACCGCAGCACGTCTGACGCACGCCGTCCGGCTGCCCCGGAGAACTGTCCCTCGGGTTCAGTCTGCGTCTCCGAAGGGAACAGGCCGAGCCGCCCTCCCTGACGGGGCGGGCGGGATGCCCACGACCACAGGTGGACGCCGCAGCGCGGGGCCGGCCCCTGCTCTCGCCTCCCTCAGCAGCCGTCTCCACACTCGGCCACACACGCGCTCCGGTCCCCGGCGAGCTCGACGCGCAAGGACGGACCTCCGGACCCGCTCGGGGCGTCCCCACGGAGCATCCCACACCCCCGCGGGGCGCGAGCCAGCGATGGGCCCCGGGCTGCGCTGACAGGTGGGTTCTCACTCACTGGCCCGCGGAGTGAAAAAGGCACCATCAGCTTTTGTCATTCACAAGGCAATTCCAATTCAGCAGAATTACAAATGGCCATCAGAAGCTCGAGGGCTACCCTGGAACTGGCGCAGATTTGAATGTCAAATCTATAAAAACCGAGTCTCTGCAGGCAGCTGCTGTCAGAACGTCAACTACCAGAACATCTGCTTCTTTGAAACGGCACTCAGGACACTACATACCAAGATAAACAAAGATATTTTTAAAATTTAAACTCCTTCATTTTTAAAGGGACATAGCTGATTTTTTAACTTTTGGATTTAAATGTTTTAAAAGTAACTCCGTCTTCTGATACTTTTGGTCATTCTAGGTACACACACATTTGTGTCTAAGACACAAATATTAACACATATATAATAACTATCTTTCAAAACAAAGATACAGCTAACAATTATCAATGAGACTTGGTCTGAATATTTAAAAACCTGTTAGCCCTTTCTATACTTGACGCCAGCCTTTCACAAAAGGCCATAAAGTTAGAAAGAGATAGGGAGAAATGGAGAATATGGTATTTGTTTTTTAAAAATGCTGATAAGTCTTCTGATTCTACACAGTGTGAACATTTAATTGCTATAGTCCATTTAAATCCTTCTAAATTGTTCTGAAAAGGCACAGTGGATAGATAGCTTGGCTGCCAACTATTAACGCCACGTAATTTCAGAATGTCCTTATAATCTCTCATGAAACAAAGGTGACAACTAAAAGTGATGCAGGCTCACTTGGGGTCAATCTATTTAAAAACAAAAAAGAGCTAACCTCACAGCCAATGGTAGATGAAAAGGCCACTTGCAGCTAACAAGCAGATTTATTCCTAAATAAATTTATTCCCTCGGGAAAACTAATGTAGGAATGGCTGCTCCGAAAACTATTTAGCAATCCTGACTTTCATTCCCGTCAAAGTAGGTTTTTGTACAGAACAAGTCAGAAATTGAGAATTACAAAATCGTTCCTAAAGTTGAAACAAAGTTCCCTATTTTTAGTGGTGCAAAACAGAATGGAATGACAGTACCAAAAACATGCACACAAAAAATTACTAACGGTAGTCTTCTACATTAATGTAAAATAGAGAAAGACTTTGGTAGCCTGATAAACTTTCTTTCAAGTTCAAAGCTCACCACAAGCAAGCACCAACATCTGCAAACGTGAAGTCTTACCTAGTTTCCACAAGCGCCCACAGGCTGTGATTCACCGGGCAGGGCGCTGCAGGCGCTCCCTGAGATGAGGCCCCCCTGCCCTGCGTGTCTGTGGCCACATTTTCCCACCCAAGCTGAGTCAAGAGCACTTCCTACCGGTGTGAGTTTCCAGGAAAGGCCATCGCCGAGCACAGAGGCCTCCTCTCCCAGTGTCCCTAAACTTGCCCTTTGTCCGGGCCTCCACATTCTTGGTGGACGTCAGAACTGCCCAGCGGAATGCAATGCCTCAGTGTTGGAATGTAAACTTTTTCATGTCAGCCTTTACCCAGCAGTCAAACTGATTATACTGGCGGGCGATCCCAGCTTACAAAATGATTAACATTTTAATACCCCAAGACACCAGTGTTTCATATCTTTATTTGTAGGAAATGATCAGCAGTTACTGAAAGGTGCTCTCCTCCCTAAAAAAAAATCTAAGTAAATGACTGGGCTGATGCTCCTAAGCCAAGACCAGTGGATTTGTTTAGGACTTATCAAAAAATATCTACCCGACACTGTCTCTAGACAGCAGAACAGAGGTTAACACGAAGGAAAAACACTTGGAACAAGTCACTGCTGGTGTCCTCAATCCCATGGTCAAAAATCAGTAGAATACATAGGAATAAATTTTAAGGGAAGAGGAAAGTGGTTTGAAAGACACCATAAAAATGCATTTCACTTTTTTTTTGTTTTTACTATTTTGTCCTCACTCATTAGTTTAACAAACAAAAAGGAACAGCTACTTAAAAACATAAGCGGTGGGAGGGAGGGTGTAGCTCAGTGGTAGAGAGTGTGCTCAGCATGCATGAGGTCCTGGGTTCAATCCCCAGTACCTCCACTAAAAATAATAAATAAATAACCCTAAGTACCTCCCCCTCGAAAATAAAAACGAACAACTAATTAAATAATTATTAAAAATCCATATACACATCAAGTAGTCATATAAGCTGTGTGTGTGTGTGAATTACAAGCCATCCCTGAGCACAGCCTGGAATGGACTCAGTTCGAAGTAACCACGTGGGACAACTAACCACGTGGCCTGTTTCACCACCATCACCCAGCACAGATGAACTGAGCCTGCTCCTCCAAACAGCGAGTCTCAGCACTTAACCTCTGCTCCCACAGAGTGCAGGCAAGAAATGACAGGCGAACGTCTCTGAGCTGTGTCCCCCTACTTCATTCCTCAGTAGCCTGCTATCTGTTTGACTACAGAGAAGCCCTAAACGTTGGGTATTTCTGCCCTTAACATTTCAATTCCTTTAAAAAAGAATCTAACCTGCACTGTCCTCAGTCTCTCTGCAGCACCAGGTCCAGCCCTGGCCCTGCCCTCTCCCCAGGAACCCCCCCTCCCCAGGACCCCCTCTTCCCTAGGACGGCCCCCTCCTCAGGATCCCCCCCTCCCCAGAGCTGCCCCCTCCCCAGGACCCCACTCCTGGTGCGGAGCCCACATTCCTCCCGCCTCCTGATTTCCTGCTTCGAAGGCCCTCCGTGTGGCCACAAATCCGCATACCAGCCCGGTGACCTCAGCAGCGGCATGACAGCCACCCTTGATCGATCCCTGGGAACTCATCACCCACTCTCCCTCCTAAGTCAAGGGCAGGAGGGAAATCGGAAGTGTCGGCTCCTCTCCCAGTCTCCGAGGTCAAATGCTCAGATGTGCCCAGCCACGCAGTTTCGTTAGTAAAACATGCCTGAGCTGCACCCCACACGGCTCTCCAGCACAGGGATGCCCAACTGTATACCTGGCTTGAAGGATGACTGTGGGAAAGACTAGCATAGATTTAAATCGAAACAACGTGGGAAAAGTTGAAAGAGGCGACTTTGGCTCTTATTTTCCCTCCAAGAGAAACAAGGCGCTCTTACCTCGGCTATGTGGGGTGAAGAGGGCAAGCAGGTTTTCTCTCTTGCCACACACAACCTAACCAGCGAAGAACAGCCGTGTGATGATGACTACACTTTGGTGGTGTCTGTCCTCGTGACCAACGGCTGAGAACAGCTCAGCTGAATTGATCTGCCACTAGCAGTCCACTCGGTGGCACAAACGGGTCTCTGCTGAGCACAGGGCTTTGGGCACAGAGGGCAGCTGACCGGCCGGTCTAAAAGTCATGGTCCATAGCAGCTCTCCCCTTCAGCATTTAGACACACGCCTTCTCCACGACGCCTTGCTTAAATGTTCCCCATTTTACTGGGCAAAGCCCACCATGCATGAGTTGAAGAGACAAGGAAAGCCTGGCTCTAATGTCTGATTTTTTTAATGACCTGATTTTTATAAAGTTCATTAGAGGTAAAATAAACCATCACGTTAAACAATCGAACAGATCCACATAACTTGTTAATGAGAAAAGTTGTACATAGTTTCAAGTGAATGGGTTGGATTGGCCTTTAACCAGCAAAACCTGAATCGATCTCAAGAAATACTGAAACATCTCAAATAATGGCAACCAAATATGTGATATTCCTTAAAGGCTTATACAAATGGCACCGAAACCCCACCTCCAGCCTCCCCCAAATCCGGCATACACCACAGAAGCCAAAATAGCACGCACGTTTTTGGAAGACAGGACCTAAACCGTAATTCAGGCTACTTATATAATACCGCATCCATAAAATTCTTGAACTTAAAAGAGCGTATTTCCAAGAAAGGAAAAGTATAAACGCACATAGATATGTAATCTCTTACAACGATATCAAGCAATAACATGTCACTTTAATTCATCTGAATGAAATGTGGACATTTCTCACAAGCCATATTTGTTTCCTCTTGTTTTATAAATAACTGGTTCCTTCCAAGTTTACCAACAAGTTTCCCTGGCAATACTGTCAAACCTGTTTCAGCTCTGCCCTTACAGACTGAGGTAGCTCAAAACCCACTATGTATCATCAAAAAATACTATACTTAGGAATATATTTCGTGAAGGCTGTGCATGACCTGTAAACTAAAAGCTACAAAGGGGGACTTAAGCCTACAGAGGCTGATGATAATGGACCTAAACGAATTATGAAATATACCACATTCACAGTTTGCAAGGCTCCGTATCGTTAAGGCAGTAAACCTTCCCAAATTGATCTATACACTCAATGCAAACCCAATCAAACCTAACAAGATTTGACACTGATAAGCTGATTTGAAAATTTACATGGAAAGGCAAGGACATAGAAGAGCTAAAATGATCTGGATAAAGAACAAAATTTATACTGTATGACTTCAAAAGTTACTGCAACGCTACACAAATGAAGACAATGTGGTATTGGTGTAAGAATTGATACGTAGATCAACAAAACAAAGGATGGAGTCCAGAAATAGATCTGAAAAAATATGGTCTATTCTTTTTTTTTCATGGAAGTATAGTTGACTTACAATGTTGTGTTAGTTTCCAGTGTACAGCATAGTGATTCAGTTATACATATACATATATATATATATATTCTTCTTTATATTCTTTTTCATTACAGGTTATTACAAGATATTGAATATTGCTCCCTGTGCTGTACAGTAGGTCCTCGTTTTTCTGCTTTATATATAGTAGTCTGTATCTGCTAATCCCAAATTCCTAATTTATCCACCCCCCTATCCTTTCCCCTTTGGTAACCATAAGTGTGTTTTCTGTCTGTGAGTCTGTTTGTTCTGTAGATAGGTTCATTTGTGTCCTTTTTTTCGCTTCCACATGATATCATATGGTGCTTGTCTTTCTCTTTCTGGCTTACTTCTCTTAGAATGATGATCTCCAGGTCCATCCATGTTGCTGCAAATGGCATTATTTCACTCACTTTTATGGCTGAGTAGTATTCCATTGTAGAAATATACCACGACTTTTTTAACCAGTCATCTGACAATGGACATTTAGGTTGCTTCCAAGTCTTAGCTATTGTATTTATTGTTCATGAACTTCTGAGCGATGGCCATTCTGACTGGTGTGAAGTGATACCTCATTGTAGTTTTGATTTGCATTTCTCTGATAATTAGCAATAGCAAGCATCTTTTCATGTGCCTATTGGCCACCATATGTCTTCAGTGGAGAATTGCTTGTTAGGTCTTCTGCCCATTTTTGGATTGGGTTTTTTGTTGTTGTTGTTGTTATTAAGTTGTATGAGCTGTTTGTGTACTGTAGAAATTAAGCCCTTGTTAGTTGCATCATTTGTAAATATTTTCTCCCATTCTGTAGGTTGTCTTTTTGATGGTTTGTGGTTTCCTTTGCTATGCAAATGCTTTTAAGTTCAATTTGGTCCCATTTGTTTATTTTTGCTCTTATTTCTATTGCCTGGGTAGACTGCCCTAGGAGAACATTGCTAAGGTTAATGTCAGAGAATGTTTTGCCTATGTTTTCTTCTAAGAGGTTTACTGTGCCTTGTCTTATGTGTAAGTCTTTAAGCCATTTTGAGTTTATTTCTGTGTATGGTGTGAGGGAGTGTTCTAGCTTCACTGATTTACATGCAGCTGTCTGGTCTTCCCAACACCACTTGCTGAAGAGACTGTCTTTTCTCCACTGCATATTCTTGCCTCTTTTGTTGAAGATTAATTGACCATAAGTCTGTAGGTTTATTTCTGGGCTCTATTCTGTTCCATTGATCCATATGTCTGTTTTTGTACCAATACCACACTGTGTTGATTACTGTAGCTCTGTAGTATTGTCTGAAGTCTGGGAGGGTTATTCCTCCAGCTTCATTCTTTTTCTTCAATATTGCTTTAGTAATTCTGGGTCTTCTGTGATTCCATAAAATTTTAGGATTATTTGTCTTAATTCTGTAAAAAATGTCCTGGGTAATTTGGTAGGGATCACGTTAAATCTGTAGATTGCTTTGGGTAGTATGGCCATTTTAACAATATTAATTCTTCCAACATGGGATCTCTTTCCATTTCTTTAAATCATCTTTAATTACCTTTAACAATGGTTTACCGTTTTCAGTGTTTAAGTCTTTCACCACCTTGGTCAGGTTTATTCTTAAGGTTTTTGTTTTTTGTTTTTGTTTTTTGGTGTGATTTTAAAAGGGATTTTTTAAATTCTCCTTTTCTGCTATTTCATTGTTAATGTAAAGAAATCTAACACGTTTCTGTGTGTTAATCTTGTATCCTGCTACCTTGCTGAATCTGTTTATCAGCTCTAGTAGTTTTTGTGTGGTGGGCTATTGACTTTTAACAAATATGCCAAGGCAATTTAGTGGGTAAAAAATATTCTTCTCAATAAATGGTTCTGGAACCACCGAGTACCTGTATGGAAAAACATAAGCCAAACCTGAACCCTTACACCTCATACCATACACCAAAATCAAATCAAAATGGATCTCAGGCCCAAATGGAAAAGCTAAAACTATTAAATTTCTAGAAGAAAAACAAGAGGAAACCTTTATAACATCAAGTTAAGAAAAGACTTCTTAAATAGGACACCAAAAGTACAAATTATAAAAGAAAACAGACATACCAGACTTCACTGAAGTGGAAAATTTTTGCTTTGAAAAGACAATTTGGAAGAAAAAGACAAGCCACAGATTGGACAAAAAGTTTCACAAAATATATCCAAAGAAGGAATTGTACTCGGAACACAACTCACAAATAAAACAGTCAATTCAATTTTTCGAATGGTCAAAATCCAATTTAAAATTTTTTTTTGTTTTAAGTGGGTGAACTAACACTTCACCAAAGATACATGAATGACCAATTAACACATGAAAAACTTCTCAACGACACTCGTCTTCAGAGAAACACATAATAAAAGCACCGTGAGATCACCACCACATATCTGCCAGAACGGCTAACATTAGAAAGACGGACAATACTAAGTACTGGAGAAGATGTGGAGCAACCAGAATGCCTGAAATTTTCTGCTAGTGGGAGTACAAAATGCCACAGCCACTGTGGAAAACAGTGCAAGTTTCTTATAAAGTTAAACATACACTAACCACATAACCCAGCAGTTCCACTCCCATGCATTTATTCAAGAAGTCATGAAAACAGATGTCCACAGAAACAAATGTTCATGAACGCTGACAGAAGCCCCCAAACTGGAAGCAACCCAAACCATTATCTGCAAGTTATGTTTCGTAAAACCTTAATACTACCTCACTTACAAAATGCAACAGGAAAACTTATGCAATCCGGCATCCCCTTCATGTAGGAATCGGCAAGATACTGCACGGCATGTTTAAAATAAAACGAGAGAATTCTACACCGGAATGGGCAGTAAAACAACATTTAAGTTGTCAATGTCAGTCTGTACAGCCTTCTGACCCTGTAAGCACCTCTTTTTCATATTCACCCTATTTACCTATCCCTCCACCCTACCCCCACCCCCAAAGCCTTCCAGGTGACTCAGTGTCCAGATTCTCTCTCTCTCTCTCCATACTTCCTGTAGCTCCCCCTGTCTGGCAAAGCACGAACTACACCATGCCCTAACGCCAAAAATACTCACTTGACCTCAGATACCCACTCACCTCAAGGCCCTAGATTTGGTTACAGCTGTCAAAGGTATTCCACCACCAGACAGGCAAGTTCAAAGCATTCTTTATCTCATTGTTTCTCTTCTCTGTAATTTCATTACAATACATCAGTCAGTCCTAAATGACTCTGACCTGTGCCCCACCAACTTCTATGTCCATGAAAACACTAGTCAGGCCCTGGGCCTTGGCACACCAAGGTCCCTGGTGCCAGCTTTCCAGAATCCCCCAAGACCCTCTCAATGATCTTAACACTTCAGTGGTTATACACTGATTGTCTCATCAGTTCAAACCTGACTGACAACCTGCCTGTGAGCTCTGAAAATGAGAGTGGGAGGTCCAGCCAGACTGCAGTGACTGGACTCTCCAGGGCCTGGGCCTCAGGGCTGCACCCACCCTAAGCCAGTGTACCCAGTAACAAGCCCAGGTTGGAAACCTCTGCCTTGGTCACCCGCCTCTCCTAGCCTTGCCCCACGTCATCTCCTAGCCATCTTTACTGTCAAACACAAGGACCCTACTCCAGTGTCTTTTCCACTTATTGTCCCACAAGCACATCCCTAGAAAAGTTAAAACATCCCTCTTGTGCTTGAGTCGTTTTCAGGAAGCTCTTCTCCACTATGTTTGAAGGACTGTAATCATCCATATTCTGACACAGATAATGGGGGGGGGGGTGAGGGGGGAACAGACCCCTGCTTTAGCCACAATGATGTTTCCATACACAAAATTAACCATATTTATACAAACTGTATATAGCTAACTATTTATAAAATTAACATACAAAAGTTTACTCACTCTGTATCAATTATACCTCAACTGCGTTAAAAATTCACTTAAATAGGATAGTGATTATAAAACCTGGAAGACCCTATTCACAGATAACTCTTTACTCTGTGTTTCCAAAGATACATAACAAGCTGAACTCCAAGATCAGGTGACAAAGTGGTAAGCTGAAACAGTCTCAAGATTCTGAATAACAATTAATAATTATTTTAGACTATATAAACTACCATGGCAGCAGAAAACTCTGAGACAGATATATACATCCTGGAATACAGATGATTTAGCTTGATGAGAGAAAAGTTTTCCTATTTGCACAACTGAATTAAGTATGAATACATTTTTTTAAATTGAAGTTTAGTTGATTTACAATGTTGTGCTAGTTTCTGGCGTACAGCAAAGGGATTCAGAGATAGATAGATATATACATACATGTATATATATGTATGTATATATCTCACACTTTTTACTATTATGATTTACTATAGGATACTGAGTATAGTTCCCTGTGCTATACAGGAGGACCTTGTTGTTTATCTATTTTATATATAGTAGTGTGTGTCTGCTAATTCCAAACTCCTAATTTACCCTTCACCCACCACCCACCTTTGGTTCACAAGGGTGCATTCAGAAAACCACCACTAGGCATACATATATATACTTAAATATATTTCATGTATACTTAAATACTTAATGGTGGTTTTCTAAATGCACCCTAATGAGCCAAAAAAATAATAATAAAAATAAAACCTAGGAAAGTGTTTTGACAGATTTTGACCATTGCCCCAATTTTTAACATTATCTGAAAATGTTTAATAGCAAAAGTTATCTTAATGAAACTGAGACACTAAGCAGTTTATAGTCATAAAATGTAAAGTAAGCCATCAATAGAACAGAAGGTAAAAACTGTCCTTAAATATCTGACTCAAAAAATATCTCAGATAAAGGTAGAACTAAGAATATCTAGATCTGGAACAGATTAAACACTCAATACCAGACATTATATTTTATATTTAATTATAAAAATATCTAATTCCTATACATGAAGCCATTCATGTGTGGCAAAAGTAAGAAACACCTAAGGCAACACGTAATTTTTAATATTTTTGAACTCACAGTAATAAAAAATAAATGTTAAGCAGATAGCTTTCAAACTCAGGTTAAGTTTATTTAAACACTAACGTGTAACAGTGATCTACATGCCTAAGCTATTGTCTCACTTTATTTTAACTATTTAATTCTTGAAGTATGTTTAAATGACTTTTAGTAAATTGTTCAACAATACTAAAAAAAAAGTGGGGTACGTAATACAGAATAAAGTCATTTTCTTTAACAATCAAACATACGATTTTGTTTATTATATATAGTATATGCCTGTATATTATATATGTAATTTTATACTCATAGTAATACTTATTTATAAATATATAATTCAGTTCATAGTAAAATAAAAGCGGGTCCCTGAAATTAACTGAAATTTTTATTTTAATAAAGACATTCCAATTCCACCAAGTATAACTGGTTTCATACATTAATCTCTCTTAGCAATAGCCTTACTCTTTTTTATTTTGTCAGCATTCCCAATACTGAAAAGTATGTTTCTTGAAATGAAAACAAATTTCGTTGCTACGCATTTTAAGACACTGTGAGCTCATACGGGTGACACAGTAATTGCCACACCCTCCAAACCAAGCTTTCCCCCAAATAACTGTGCACAACCACAGGCTAGGAGTGCCTTCCCACTTGGCAGCAAACACCTCCAGCATTTTACAGAGAAAAAAATACTGTATTTCGCCACACACACACATGTCAGACTTTAAAATCTTTATGAAATACGATATTTCCTTTGGCCAGAGAAATTCAAACATCACTGCAAATAAGGACCTCCGGGGTGAGCTCCCACAGGCACTTACGCGAGGACCACAGATGACAGGCTCCCTGGCTGAAGACTGCAAGCGGCAGGTGCCCTGTGGAACCAGGTCCACTTTACACACAGAGACACCAGAGATCTTCCCTTCAAGGCTACTTTGTTGGGACACTACCAGCGCCCCTATTCCGAGGACCAGGAAGCCTGACTTGCAGGCACAGCACACCTGCGGTGCTGTAGTCATAGCAACCAAATTCCCAACTCAATCCGGCCACTGAGCTCCCTCCCCAGGGAGGGCTCTGCTCTGCGCAGAGGGAGTCACACGGGAAGGTGACTGGAAAGGGGCAGGTGTGGTCTAATGGGTGCTAAAATCACGTCCGCCCTCCAGGATGAAGACGTTCGGTACAGAAGCAGCTAAAAATACCACCGGCGGAATGTTTCAGTATATTCCGCGGTGCCTTTTACCCGAATTCACCGTCTTCCTGTAACTTAGACTCCTACCCCTCTCCTTTCAAACTGAACACAGGATACACTTCTATCACGCCCAGAACTCTCCCTCCAGGTCAAGCCAAGTCACCATCAGCTCCAGTCAAACCAAGCTCACCTTTGTTTTGATTTCTATTTGCCTTATTTGGAGCTCTTTCCTAGCATTTCTTTAAAATCTTAAGACACATGTTTACTTTATTTGGGTGTGTATCGGGGGAACACCTGTACGTGAGTCAAGCTCCAGCAGGAGGAGAAGAGGACAGAAGAGGGAGGAGAAGAGGGTCCAGGAAGGAGAGACACTGACAGAGGAGGAGAGCGGGAGGGAGACCAGAACGTGTAGGTAACACAGCCGCTGGCCCCAACTCCAGCATCCATCCCCTTTCCCCTTAGCAGGCTTTATCTCGTTACTTTTAGGGGCACAGCACATCTCAGAATACAAGCCCCGCAGGCAGGACGGCTGGGCTTGGCCGGGAAGCCGTGCCCTGAACTGAGGCTGAACAGAAGCGCTGAGCAGGGCAGACGGATGGGAGCCTGGACCGTCCTGGACGTGGACCTCCCAGATTCTCTCATGCGGGAGAAAACGTTGCTCCCGCTGTGCGCAAGCAACTGTCTTATGCGACCAAAATGAACTGTAATTAACACAGTGAGCAAACGACACCCGGGAAAACGCCGCCTGCCCTCTCCCTCGGCTGCACCTGCATGGATGGAGCAGGGCCATCCTCGGGCCCCCGGACGCCTTCCTCTGGACACCGCTGCCTCTGGTCTCCCCGCTCCTCCTCCTCTGCTCCCACCTGACGTTCAGTAAATCACAGCTTCTCAGAGTCATTTCTACAAGGGATTGTGTGAGCCCAATATTGTTAAGCTCTTTTTTTTAAGGGCAAGTTGAAATGTAATCCTAAACCAATACGTTCAACAAATATCTATGAGGTGCCTGCTATGTGCTAGGCACTAGAAAAGGGAAGTTGAGGAATGCACCCCATGCCTTTAAAGGGTCTTTGAGTTTAGCAGACACGTGGGTCCCACCCATGGGCGAGGAGGGTGGGGTGGCACCAACGGGCGAACGTCCCGGCAGAGTGAGCCCAGAGACGGTCTGAGCTGCCCGCACACCTCACCAAGAACTGTGGAGTCTCTCTGTTGGCAGCTGAGTGTCACGTAAGCTCACCATGCAAGGGAGCAACCAGGGAAAGTCTGAGCTTTTAAACGACAATATGGTGACACTGCGGAGGACGCCCTGGGGGCCTCGGGAGCTGCTCCCACAGAGCAAGTGACATCTGAGCAAACGCCCTGGCGGTGACGGAGGCAGGTGACTTGACAGATGCGGTCATTTCTAACTCTGGAGCGTGATTTGCCCCCCACCCAAAAAACACTGTCAGGGGAGAAAAGAGAGGTCAGAACTGAGACTCAAAGAAACGTCTACAGCAGGTGACAAGCTATTTATTAAAGCTGTTAGAGACAGGAAAGGCATCCTGGACAGGGCACTAGCAGCCCCAGGGCCTGGACACACCGTAACCCCTGCTCCCCCCGCCCCCACAATGCTGCTGTGGCAACGCACAAAGCCAGCAGCGCCCCATGCCCACGCCCACCGTGCCTGCCCCGCACGCCCGAACCTCGCCGGGGCCGGGGGCACTGACCACCTGCCAGTGACCACTAGTATCAGCGGGCATTCAACACTCCTGTCACAGTTTCTCTCTCCCGTCCAGACTCCTCAGCGCCCACCACTGAACCCCCTAGCCCACCCACTGACTACGGCTCTGACCGTAAGATTCTGTGAAAAGGGTTTCACCCACTTCTGCAGTGACTTCCCTCCTCCCTGCACGGAGCTCTCCCCACTGGGTCACTGCCATCAGCACACAAACACGCATCTTCGGGCTTTAAGGAAACAAATCCCCCTGACCTCACAGCTCCAGCCAGGACCCCATCTCCCTGCTGATGAAATGATAAAACCTCTTTCTCCAGGGCCCGTCTTCAGAGCACGATCTACTTCACTGAGGGGCTCCCCAGGTCACCTGTGACTCCCACGCTGTTACGTCCAAGGGCAGGTCTCTAGTCTCACCTTATTGATGCTCCCTGAAGCAGCGAACAAACAGACCCCTCTTCCTCCTTAAGACACTGTTACCCCTCGGCTTTGATGGCACACTGCGGGGGTCTCTGGGTGTGGCAGCCCCACGTCCCAGGCAGGCACACGGACACACCCAATAACACTGCAGGACGGAGGAGACAGAAGCATCCGCGGGCAGAGAGCTGCAGGTGAGCGGTGGACCGAGGTGGGGACAGACAGTTCAGGACTGCTAGCCAAGCGTCAGGCTGGGGCTCAAAGAGACACCACTAGTAACGGAGGGTGATGTCTGATTCTGTTTTTTGTTGTTGTTGTTGTTGTTGTTTGAGGGGGGAGTAGGTTTATGTATTCATTTATTTGTTTTTAACGGAGGCACTGGGGATGGAATCCAGGACCTCGCACCTGCTGGGCACACCCTCTACCACTGAGCTCTGCCCTCCCGCCTTGATGTTTGACCTGCGAAGTCGGTTCCATCATTTGCTCATCACTTTTGATCAGCCTTGTTGGTAAACGACCCTCCTGAGACATGAAGCTGCCAGCACACCACCCCTTGTAGTGATTAGGGTTAACAGATTAATATTTTGAAAGGGCAATACATTGATCGTTTACTCTTGACAGCTATCTGTTGAACCTAATAATTGCCCATCCTGAGAAGCAGAATGCTTTGGTGATCTCAATACGGGTGTGTCAGTTTTTTAACTGCTTCTGGGCTGGATGTGGGGGAAATAATGGTCAAAGATTGTGGGAAAACAGTCAAGTCCCAGAGGACTGACTCACTGTCACACACACACACACACACACAACTTTATGCATTCAGGTGTACATTTTCATCCAATTATGTATTCAGTTATACATGTGTTTATAAGTACAGATATTTTTAAGTTAAAACAGAAGTATGTTTCTATGACTCCCTGTCTAACCAACTATTTCATTAACTGTCCAACTACAGGCTCCAATCACCCGCTTCTGCAAAACACTGTGATAAAGGAATGTATAAAACAATGTCTAAGAGGTAGTTCTTGTAGCTATTAGTCCTTACTCATTCTGCTGCCATCCACTAACTGTCGGTCATTTCAAGTAACAACTGAATAAAGTGCGACGGCTTCTCTTGGGAGGAAGGAAGGGAAGAGGAAGGGTCGGGGAGGGAGGAAGACTTTTTTCTTTTAAAGAAATATTAGAAACTTCCAACAGTGCTGGCCATAGAGGAAACTGATGAAAAGTGTATGCTATCAGCAGTGCTCCCCTAGGGCAGTCTGCCCAAGCAATAGAAATAAAAGCAAGAATAAACAAATGGGACCTAGTTAAACTTACAAGCTTTTGCACAGCAAAGGAAACCATAAGCAAAACAAAACAGCAACCTATGAAATGGGAGAAAATATTTACAAAAGATGAAACTGACAAGGGCTTGATTTCCAGACTATATAAACAGCTCATATGCCTTAACAAGAAAAAAACCAAACAGCCCAATCCGAAAATGGGCAGAAGACCTAAACAAGCAATTCTCCATTGAAGACATACGAGTAACCAATAGGCAAATGAAAAAAAATGCTCAATATCGCTAATTATCAGAGATGCAAATCAAAACTACAATGAGGTATCACCTCACATCAGCCAGAATGGCCATCATTCAAAAGTACACAAATGATAAATGCTGGAGAGGGTGTGGAGAAAAGGGAATCTTCCTATATTGTTTGTGGGAATGCAGTTTCGTGCAGCCATTGTGGAAAACAGTACAGAGATTCCTCAAAAGACTAAAAACAGACTTAACCATATGACCCAGCAATCCCACTCCTGGGCATATATATCCAGAAGGAACCCTAATTCAAAGACACCTGCACCCCAATGTTCATAGCAGCACTATTTACGATAGCCAAGAAATGGAAACAACCTAAATGCCCATTGAGAGATGACTGGATAAAGAAGATGTGGTGTATTTATACAATGAAATTCTACTCAGCCATAAAAAATGATAAAATAATGCCATTTGCAGCAACGTGGACAGACCTGGAGAATGTCATTCTAAGTGAAGCCAGAAAGAGAAAGAAAAATACCATATGATATTACTCATATGTGGAATCTAATTAAATAAAAAAAAAGACAAATGAACTTATATATAAAACAGAAACAGATGTGCAGACATAGAATACAGACTTGCGGTAGCCAGTGGGGAAGAGGGTGGGAAGGGATAGACTGGGAGTTCAAGATTTGTAGATACCGACTGGTATACATAAAATAAACAAGTTTATACTGTATAGCACAGGGAAATATATACAAGATCTTGTAGTAGCTCACGGTGAAAAAGAATATGAAAATGAATATATGTCTATTCATATGTGACTGAAGCATTGTGCTGTACACCAGAAACTGACACAACATTGTAAACTGACTGTACCTCAATTAAAAAAAAAAGCGCATGTTATCACTTCATTTAATCCCGTTATAAGTTACTGCTATCTTCTCATGTAAGAAGGGATGTAAGACCAATGTGTTATTTTAAAAACTCGATGGGGGGGGCAGACTATAGCTCAAGTGGTAGAGGGCATGTTTAGTGTGCATGAGGCTCTGGGTTTGATCTCTAGTACCTCTTCTAAGAATAAATAAACAAATAAATAAACCTAATTGCCGCCCCCCCCCCAAAAAAAACTTTAAAAACTCGATGAGGACAGTTTTAAGGTGATTTGTAGTTTTTCTTTTGTTTTCCTATTTTTCCCATCCCTTCCTCCCCAGTTTAATCTGTGCCGTTCCTGTTGGATGTCGCCAGTACCTGAAGGAAAACCTCACCGGCCGTGTACCACTTCCAGAACTCTGACCCCCAGTTAACGTCCAATAAAGGTACCTTCCGCCAGTGAGTTTTTTTCAAAATGCCACACTCCATCTCCAATGAGGCACCACAAGACACAGCAAATGTGCACCCTTTCAAGAAGATGGTGTCCACGTGGAATGAGGGACACATAACTGTGCCTCCAGTCCCCACCCCACAGACACAGAATTATCCTTCCACTGTTTCACCCACTTCCACTACTGGGGGAAAAAAACCAGCAAGTTCTCAGCAATCAATTAACTTACCCCACAGCACTGGCAGGCAGAAAGGAGGCCTGCGATTTTTAGACTCAAGTAGCTCGTTGTTTGTCATGTGAATCGTACAGTATTCCAGCCTCTCAGAACTGATTAGCTCAATGTCTTGTTTCCCACTTATCCTCATCAGAGCTGCCAGCTCTAATTTAAAATGGGATTACGGCAGGTACCACGGCGTAATGTTCCTCCTGAGACTGTGGTGGACCTGGGATGGATGGAGGGAAGGGCTCTGGACCGTGGCTTGGCCGTCCCCGGAGAGATAAACAATACACGTGCTTCTCCCAGCCTCCCGCCCGTGTCACCTGAGACCCACCCACCTGCAGTCTGGGCCTTTCCAGCCTTTAAACTGGACGTCCTCAGCGATGCTTCCACAGCCCCTGCACGCCCGATAGAGCACCCCCCTACCCTAGATGAGCAATCCTGTCCTCGGGCTTCCACTCGAGGAAGGGGCTCCTCGCCATGTCTGCATTTCCTCCCAACCACGTCCAACAGTCTAAGTCAGAAACCCAACTCCAAACTCACTTATCTAGGAGCCCCCTCTGACTGATTACCACATACACTAAAATATTGTCTTTGATGGGATTTTGCACTCGCTGTGGACTTGGCTGCGTTAATTTACACTCCACCATGTAACAACCCCGAGGCAATTTCCTCATGCCGCACACACGACCACCTCACCTGCCCAGCCAGACCTTCGCGTGCGTGACTGTCGCTTCCACTGGGAACTCCAGAACCAAGGGACCAAATGGCAGGAGTGAATGCAAGTTTCAGCTGATGTTGGAAGTACCATGGAAATAACGCCTCAAAACTGCAATTCTACCAAACCTACTTTAGAATGAGGCAGAACTACCATATATATGAAAAGGGCCTGTGAACCAGCCCAAAACTGTGACAGCATTTCAAGGTTCAGCCTTCCCACGGACAGGGCTTTGCCAGTCATAGATGTAATTTCCTACGACATTTGTAGCGTTAGGTTACTCTGACTGCTAGGTCTGCAGCCTGACAAAACCTGGCAGCTGGACCCTCCCGTCCGTGCACTGCAAGCCTTCACCCGCCTGTGTAGGCCTTTGTTGCCAGGCCGTCTGGCTCCCAGTGTTAATTACCAACCTTCTCTTGGCACCTTCCAGGTTCCTAGGCTAACGGCTACCCTGGCCTTGTCTTTCAACCTTACGGCCCTGCCCTGGCACCACGCGGGTATGCAGGGAAGGGACTGTTGACCACTTGCTCAGGATATGAAAAATACAGACAGGTTTTAACTGTCAGAGCAATAAAAATACTGCTTGTTTATGATTAAATACAGTGCACATGATCATTTCACTTCTCTGGGGGCCCCCATGATAAAACTGACTCCACTGACAAAATCAGATTCAGTGTTTTAATAAGAGTGTTTTCACCCCACCCCCCAGGATTGTGACCAACATAAATTCAAAAGAGAGTCTGTATAATAATAATGCTTTGTGTCTTAAATATCTACTGTACTGATTTTTTTTTGCAAATACATGCAAAAATGATCACTACATTAGTTGAAAAGGATTCCAGCTGTGAGTTAATATACAACCTAGATAAACGATCTCCTTCTCTAATAAACAATCCAAACAGTGAGGTGAAAGTTTAGAAACACAGTGCAAACCTAGCTTTAGTATCTAAATCAGAATTATCAGCCTTTCCAAGGAGTCAGCAGCCAGAAAATCACATTCATCCAAGTTATGATACTGTGATTTTACTGTAAACAGGACTCAGCAGACACAGTGGGGCAATGTTAAAAGTGAGAAAACTTAAAGTACATAACAATTTCTACTACACTTTCTTAAATACACTGATTCAGAGAATATTAGGGCAATAAACTTTGTTGGTATTTTCCTGCCCATTATGTACAAAAAACCAAATACTCTTTAAAAACCACTTCTAAACCTGCAACTTCAGCTAAGATAATTTTCATCTATTGCTGTCCAGCCCCGGGGCTGCTGCAAATGATGCCTTTGAGAAAATTAGTGGGAAGAACTCCTTCCTCAACTTACTTCACCAACCTCTGCCTGTCACTGTCCTAACACACCAACCCACCACGGCTGTGGGTGTAAACAGCATGTCAGAGAGTTGTGCAGTGCACAACCTGAACAACTCAGTGACCACAACTGCTTCGTTCACAGGCTTGGGAAAACACATGCTGCTTATACTGTTTCTATATTCACCTACCGTGAGGGTCCCCTCTGGCATTTTTGGAAATGAGAACGAGACTAACTTTTGCTGGATTCCTGCGTTATCTCTGCTCACCATCTTTCTGATCACACAAAGATGCTGAATTTATTTTAAATTAGACTTTAGGAAAAACAAATATACCTATAAACTGCACCTTGTTTCAAGAACATAAATGGCACTCCAAACAAGAGCTTGGCTTTGTCTTAGGGCAGCATTATATGTAACAATATTACAAGTGACACCACAGTCACTTGTGCAAATATCCAAGTTTCAAAACTTGGTACACTTCAAACAGGTTTAGGATAAAACTCATAAAGCAACATTCGTATCAGTGAAACGGCTTGGAGCAGGGCCAAGTGAGCAGGCTGCCACTGACAGTCACAAAAATGCGTAAGTTCCATAAAAGTTAAAAGTCTTAGCAAGGAACAACAATCATGCTTGAATGACCAAAGTAAAGTGTAACCAAAACCCACTTTTATTTGTGGTTTTTGAGAGAAAATAAAAATAAAAATGAAAAGTAAAGGGGTGGGGGCGGGGAGAGCTCAGTGGTAGAGTACGTGCTTAGCATGCACAAGGTCCTGGGTTCAATCCCCAGTACCTCTGTTAAAAATAAACAAACAAACAAATAAATCTAATTACCTCTCCCCCCAAAAAACCAAACTCAAAAAAAAAGCTGAAATTAGTTAATTAATTTTAAAAATATAAAATGCTGACCTAAATGTCAACTGAGGAATTCAGTGACGCTAAAGAAATTTGGAAGCCAAACGACAGGCTTTCTGCAACGTCCATCACCCTTCTCGCTTAATGGTGTCAGGTGTCAGAGCAATTTCATGAGAAGTAGTTAAAAACATGAAAATGTCGTCCAAAGTACTTTGATCCAGAACTAACCGTTGGGGGTGGGGTATAGCTCAAGTGGTCCAGCGTGTACTTAGCATGCACAAGGTCCTGGGTTCAATCCCCAGTACCTCCTCTAAAAATAAACAAAATAAATTACCCCCCCTTCAAAAAAAAAAAACACTAACTGTTTGAGCTGAATCACCTGTCAAAATGAGTTGACACTTTCAAGAGAACAATCAGGTCACTTATTACGCGTACTGATAGCCAGTCTCCAGGCTGACAGGATAAAAACATGGTAAATGTGGAGTCCTCTGTGAACCAGTTGTTTTGTAAAAACAGACTGTTACTAACACCTAATCCATATTGTGCTTTAACCAAACCTCAGTGTTTCCTGGAATCACTAATGTCCACCTTTAACGCAGCCCCGTAGAGGCTCCTTCCAACAAGAACAATCTCAGTGCTATTCCTAAGGCCACATCTCCAAAGGAAACAAACAACGTGGACACGGCCGAGGCTGCCAGGTGCAGCATGAGGAAATCGCCTATATTTAGCACCGGCTTATCATTCCGCCTGGAACGCTACTCCAGCCTTCATGCCACAAGAGTCCTGACTCGCGAGCATCTGACATCCAGCCAGAGAGAGTCGCTTATGGCATCTTTGAAAATAATTAGACATGGGATCCAATGTGCTCATGAAACAAGGCTGAACTGCAAGTCCCCTTTCTTCTGGAACAGCAGCTTTCCGAACACTGGGTCCCCTGTCCGGAAGTTAGGACAAGCTGTGACTTGACCAGCTGACAGTGGCTGGTTGTCAGGAAAAGACCACCCCGGGCTCCTCTGCCGTTCTGGGAATTGTCCACAGACTTGTACAACAGACCTCGCAGAGCGATGGTGAGGAAGCCACCAACCTCGGTTCTCTCCAAGATGCATAAATTTTAAATCACATTCACTATAGCATTATTTGTAAGAAAAAGTATCAAAAATTTACCCTTTACAATTATTAACTGAATTGTGGGAAGTTCAAATAACTGAACATTAAACAGACATCAAAATGTATAAAGACGAAGACTTTACAAAGAGTTTTTGATGTTACAAGGCAAGTGTACGTATACATATTCTTTAATTGAAAGAGCAAGATATTAAACCATTTATAAAGCACGCTCTTAAGTATGCAGAACACATACACATAAGACTAGACTGGAAAAGCCCAGAGTATTCAAGAATGATGATCTTGGATGAGAGACTTCAGGTGGTATGTTTCCTTCTCTGTACTGCTGATGATTTTTAAAAATATCTTATTTATTTATTTTTTATTTTGTTTCGGGGGGAGGCAATTAGGTTTATTTATTTATTTCCTTATTTTTGGAGGAGGTACTGGGGATTGAATCCAGGACCTCATGTGTGCTAAGCACGCGCTCTACCACTGAGCTGTACCCTCCCCCTTGCTGATCATTTATATAGCAATTATGATTGCTTTTCACATTAAAATTATACGTAATTTTTAAAATATGCTGATGCTTGAATATTATTTGCCTATACCCACACCCAAGTTCAGAAACAGAGGCAGAGCCTCCAGGAACAGAACAGAGGGTAGGTCCTGTGTCGGAAGAGCAGGACAGTGGGCAGCGTTCCCTCTCTGCTCCTCAGGACACAAGCCCTCGAGCCACAGGGCCCACCCATGGGGGGCGCAGGCCTCCTGGGCAGAATCTGGGGGCACCCCCAGCAGCTGCACCTCTGGGCTCCTCAGTTATGAAAGCAGGTCACCCTCGCACCCACCCCGAAGGGCAGTCATGAAATTGCACGACTGGACAGACACAAAGCTTCTTGGACGACGCCTGCGAGCGGACAGCACTCCCTGTCAAAGCCCGAGCTGCTCTCCCATCACCGCATTCCAGGACGACTGTCACCTCCCTCTGGGACGACGCCAGCACCAGGACATCCCGCCCCTGCCGCTGTTAAGGACAACAGACCTGCCTGGCGTTCCCTCTTGTCTCTCGCCTCTCATCTCTGTGGCATTTCCTCCCTGATCTGTCGCTTTTTCCTTCTGCTAACTTAAGGTTTTGTTTGTCCTTCTGTCTCTAATTCTTTTAAGTGGTCGATTTACTGAACAGAGACAGACTCACACACAGAAAACACACCTACGGTTACCAAAGGGGGAAAGAGGAGAGGGACAAACTGGGAGTTTGGGATTAACAGACGCAAACCACTGTATATAAAGCAAAGAAACAGCAAGTTTCCACTGCACAGCACAGGGAACTAGATTCAGTATCTTGTAATCATCTAGAATGAGAAAGGATATGAAAATGAATATATACATGTTTAACTGAATCACTACACGGTACACCAGAAACTAACACAACATTGTAAACCAACTACATTTCAATAAAAAATAAAAAAAGAACCGCCACCACCAAACCGGCAGCAGGGCGCCTCTCCGTCGGGGGGCCGGCCGACCTGACCTGGGGGGCGCCGAGGACAAGGAGGCCTGGCCCCACGCTGGAGGCCGCGCTGCACCCCGGCCTTCCTCACTGCCGCCTGGGCCCAGCCCGGCCCCCTGGGCGTCCCCTAGAACAACAGAAACCACCTCTCCCGGCTCACTTGCTCTTCCTACAGAAACGCGCGCACATCTTCAGAGCACTGTCTTACCACGTCCCTGGCCCGTTCAGGAGGACTCATCAGGGCTATACTCTCACATTCTGATGAGAGTGAGGTTACAGGAGGTGGGGCAGGAGGGGCACAGGCCACCACGCTTTAATTAATGTAGTCAATTTAAAAAAAAATACTTCTTTAGTAATTTTAAATAAAGATATGAAATCAGTTAAGATTTTAAAAAGCCTTTAATCAAAATAAACATACTTAACTGTGAAAAGCGCACAGTTGGGGGAGAACAACTGAAACTGGGGGTCTCTGGAGCACCAGGACCCCTGCAGAGGCAGCCAGGCCAGTGCACGGCACCCCGCCCCGCCCACCAGACCCGGTCTGCAGGGTCTGGAGAAAAGACCCAGGCATCAGGGTCAAGCGTGCCAGCGCTGGGGACGAGGGCGCTCCACAGCAGTCAGCACAGGGGAGCCGAGTCCCTGGGAGGGCAGCCCCAATGGCCGAAGGGGGCCCTGCACACGGCCTGGCAGCAGACAGACAGGCGGCCACCCGCCCCGCTCCCCGCTCCCCGCTCCAAGTCCCCTGGCCCCGGGGACCGCTCCCTGCCTCTCTGCAGACTCGAGTGAAGCCCGTCACAGACACAGGTCTATTCCTGACCAACGCATGGGCGCTGCCTGACCTGGTGTGGTCATGTCACATGTGCAAAATACAAAGAAGTCAACGGAGAGACTCAGTCCCCCCACCTTTCCTCTGTCCTCCCCCTTAAGAGGCTGGAACTGGGGCTACAACATTCAACAGTCCTTTCTTAAAGATCTCTATGCCAGCAGCCGAGGTGCGGCCCCGCTCTGCCAGAAGAGAGAGGCAGAGAGAGGAACTCCACAGAAGGACGGCCAGCTTCGTGGAAGCGGGACCACAGAAACGTGTGCACAGTACCTGCTGCGTGGAAGAAACATGGACTCCTTAATGAACACGGAACCAGAGAGCAGGATATACCAGCAGGTCCCAATATCATCAGGGCTGAAAGAAAAGACAATAAAATTAGGTAGTTATCTCTAACCAAAAAAATAAAAATAAAAAACATACATAGCACCAAGTATAGTACCCATGCTAATCCTAGAATCCTGAAAAAAAATGAATAGCATAAAACAGGCACACAAAATATCATTATTTAGCTATTGGAGTCCGTTTTTTATTACCCAAATAAGCTACATGTATTTATCAGCATACTTAAATGTTTTAAATGTTCCTCAGACCTACAGCACTTTATTTTATTTTTTATAAGTTTTATTCTTTCATCTAATTTTTTCAATCTGAAAAGACTTCCCCTTGCTTCATAAAACAAAAAATATAAAGAGGTCAACAGTGAGACTCAGTTCCCCCGCTTTCCCTGTCCACCAAGCTCCCACGTCCCTGCACCAGATGTGCTGGAATTCTTTCAGAGTTTCCTTACACACACGTACACAAAAATGGGCCCATTCTTATGCCCTCCTCCACCTTTTTTTCCATTTTACAGCACAGACAGCATGCTGTACAGTGCTCTTCCCTTTGTGCTCTTAGAGGCCTTCTCATCAGAAGATGGCTTTCTTGTTCAGTCCAGACGTGCCTTGCTGGACTGAAGCAGCCCCCTCCTGCTGGCATTTCAGTGGATTTAATGCATGCAGTTAAAAGAAAATTCAGCCTGTAATGAGTGATCTTGTACCTCCAGCAGTAACTGTGATGAGTAACCAGAAGTCCAGCTGGGGGGTGAAAGGTCACACCCCCGTGACCCTGATAAACACGGCCAGGGGTCCTTCCCAGGCGGTGCACCCCAGAGGCTCCCGGCCTCCTGCAGCCCTCCTAGGGGAGTCTGCCTATTTGTCTAACAGACGTTTAACACCTCACAGTGAGGGCTGTTCCAGGTGACCTTAGGACACCTCACAAAACAACAACAACAAAGATCCCTGACCTCATGGAGCTTATATCCTGGGGAGACAATACACATAACAGACAATAAAAACATAATACATCAGTAAATTATAAGTCCATGCTCTGGGGCATAAATTAGTGGAGGGTAAGGAAAACAGGGGTGGGTGATACAATTTTAAATGTGTGATCAGGACAAGTCTCGCTGAAAGAGCCTGTCTGATCAGAGGAGCGGAGCACCCCTGGCCCGGGGCAGGGAGGTGAGTGCAGAGGCCCAGGCGGGCGGCGCCGGGCAGGGCGGCCAGGGAGGGGCTGGAGACTGGCTGTCATGACCTTCACACACCTAGGATCGACACTGAGATCTAAGCCTGTCTGGTGGTTGTCCGGCTTCCACATACATGCACATGACCCAGGACGCTCCTTTCAAACGCCTGTCCCAGGCTCTACCCATCCCACCCGGCCCCAGTGTCTGACCGCTGCTGGGAGAGCCATCACAGCACCTTTAAACAAATATCCCCGGTCGTTCTTATCCCTGCGCTTGTCACGCTGAACAACCTTGAGAAAAACTATCTCGGGATCAAGCCCAAATGAGAACAAAAGGCAGGGAAAAGTGACAGCCCTGTCACTGACCATGTCACGAGTTTCGTGGGTCTTATTCACCAATGTTACTTTAATTTTTCTCAAATAGTTGTTTTATGTCATTCAACTATGCGCTAAGGAGTCCCTCAAGGGCTGCTGAGATGCCTAAAGCTAGGAATCTTGGGATGACCATGACTGAGCATGTCCTG
Source organism: Vicugna pacos (assembly GCF_048564905.1). Lineage (NCBI taxonomy): Eukaryota > Metazoa > Chordata > Mammalia > Artiodactyla > Camelidae > Vicugna > Vicugna pacos. The sequence goes on along the minus strand of NC_132988.1, from coordinate 5,227,649 downwards.
GTAACCGAGTCTTCCAGCACCAGTAACAGGCAGAGGGAAAACCCTGAAGACGAAAGAGGCGTGTGCAGGAGGGAAGACCTCTGCAGGTCCCTCCATTACCCAGCCAGATGCTCAGAGAAGCCCTGCAACTTCCAGATGGAGCTGAGAGCCACAAGGGCAGGCCGGGTCCCAGCCCCCATGCTGCACCCCGCCACGCCACCGGGAAGCCACAGAGCCCTGCCTGCGACAAGCACTGAGGAAAGGGAAGACAGCCAAGCAAAACAAAACAAAACAGAGACGGGCCAGCAAAAACGATCAGCTCGCCTTCAGTGAGACCTGAGAGAAGGACCCGGAGCAGTCGTGCTGGACCGGCCCCTCCTCCAGGCCCACCGGGACAGGACGGCAGGTCTGGAATGGGATGGGGGTGGCGGCACACACCCCGCCCCACTCTTTCCCATCTTACCTCCTGCTGCCCTCAGCACAAGCCCCGCTGCTGGGGGGGCTCCTGTCTGTGCCCCGCTGCCTGGCCCTCTTCACCTCCTAAGTCAGCCTTCCTCTGCGGGGTCTCATTCCAGGATGCGTTCCCCACCCACTTGTCCTATTTTGTCCTTCCCTACCTCGGTCCCACTCCCAAGCTCTCTGTTCCCCACCTTCCCCCACTGGAGCTCCTTCAGGCATCGTGGACACAGGGCAGGATGTCAGTCGGTGTTTACTCAGGTAAATGGGATCAGCACCTGCTTCCTCTTGTGACCCAGGTTCCTGGGAGAAGGAAGCCCAGCCCCTCGGTGCAGCCCCCAGGAGAAGTAGGACGGAGCCAGGCAGAGAGCACGGGCTTGGGGACACACATCCTGTCCCAGCCACCATCATCCCGGCAAAGGGAGCTTTGGGGTCCAGCTCCCCAGCTGCACACGGGGATATCAGGCCTCCTTCACAACGTTACTTTGATCCAATGAAACAATATCCATCAAGGCCCTTGCAAAACAAGCGCATAAAAAACAAAGGCTCTCCTCCTCCCTTTTCCTCCCTGCAGGAACCAACCTACGACCTCACTTTATGCTCCCAACCCAACACAGCCGAGGTGACAACTGTCATGCTGTCCAGCCATACTGTGCTCTCCCCCTCCCCTGTGCCTCAGGGCCTTTGAACAAACCCGCTGGCCCAGTCTCACGGAGTGCCTTTGCCTAGTAAACGCATTACTCACCCTTTGAAGCCCAGGTCAACTACCACTTCCTCTGAGAAACGACGTAACATCTTCTCAATAAAGTGAGTCATCCTCCTCCTGGGTCCCCAGGGCACTCTGTACTTGGTCCCATGACCCAGCTGCCAGGGTGTTGTAATCACTTACTTCAGAAGTTTTCCCCCATTAGCTTTCAAACTCTTCTAACTCATCAGAATCTCCATACACACACCATATAACGCTCGACTGGCACTCCGATATTTCATTAATAAATGAACTAACAGCTGATTATACACCAACTCGGAGACAGTATTAAAGTGTCTGGAAGTCAAAGATGTGAGCTTCAACTTAGCAGGAACTGGGAAAATGAAGCCGGGCTCGGAGACTGTCCCGAGCAATACCCTGGATGCCCACGGGGTGGCGGTGTCTGCACGCTGAAGCGCTGCAGGTCCGCCACATTCCGGCTCAGAGGGGAGGGGGCTCACACATGGGACCACGCTGGGGTCTGCAAGGGGGCTGGGAGAGTAACTGCTAAATCCAAGGAGTCAGGTTAAACCAGTACCAGTGATCATTAGACGGCAAAGAAATGACCTGGGGGAAAGCTATTTCATTCAGTTGCTGATACACTGTGAAAACTTCAAGGCTGCAGGAAGGGGCAGGAAGGGGCAGGAAGGGGCAGGAGGGAGCAGGAGAAAGGCTGTCACAGAAGCCGAGGGGCAGCGGCTGCGGCCACGCGCGCTGACCCCGCGGACACCGGGCTGAAAGCCCTCCCGCCGCCAGCCGCCCGCGGACCCCTCACCGAGGTCTGTGCATTTGTGTTTGGGAGGAAGGTGTCAACCAAGGGAACCGCGGGGACGGTACCCAGACAACGACAAACCATCCGGGACCAGAGGTCCGGGCACGGCGGGGCCGGTCCGGGAAGGGACCCCTCCCGCGGGCGCGGACGGAGGGCGGCGGGCGGGGCGCGGGGCGCGGGGCCCCTCCGCGCCGCGTGCGCACGGCAGTACCCGGGATCCCACGCGGATGCGCAGCGACGGCTCCGCGAACACGAGTGGGTGCCGGGGCGGGAAGGTCCAGAAACGGAGACGAAGCCGCGCAAGGGGAGGGGGGAGGTCAGGTACAACGAACACCAGCTTTCCCGGCGAGCTCGGAAGAGGGGCTGCCTTCTCCCGCCCAGGGTGCTGCCCGTGCGCACCCGGGAGCGGGACTGCTGGCTCCACGTCCGGACCTAGGACACCAGAACGGGAAATAAGTGAAGGCCATCAGAGTTCCAGTAAGCAGGCGGAGACGGCCAGCGAGGAGCCCCGGAGGGCCGGGCACCGGTGACCCAGCTAGAAACACACCTGTTCCTCCCCTCTGTCCGCGGTCCCGGCAGCCTCGCCCAAGGAGAACGCCGGGAAGCAGGGGTCTCCCCGAATCTTCTGCGTCTCCACCCACCGCGTTCCGGGGGCTCCCCTCCCAGGCAGGCCTCTCCTAGCCGGAGCCGCTGCTCCAGTCCCGGGCCTCGGTCTCCGCCCCCGTGCTGTTACTACACGCTTCCGACCCGCGCAGACGCCTACTCTCAAGTATAGGACCATGCCAACAGCCAAAGTAGGAGTAACTTTACAGGTGACCCTCCACCCTTTCGTGGGAGTCGGCAGCTGGGTCTCCATGTGGACTGGCGAGCCCCTTGGACAGAAAGCCGGCCAGCCCTCTGCCCGCGGTAACAGCTCCTGCTGCTGCTGAGGGGGATTTCCTAGGAACAGAGTGTCCCAGGGCTGAAAACAAGTTCCAGCAGCCGCCACCTTCCCATATGCAGATGGCTTTCCTCTTTTTCACAAATACATTACATCACTTCTGTCACTGGATTTATCAAGAAGTTTAATTTTTTTCTGCTCCTCTGGTGGGTCTCTAAGCTTTAAGCTCAAAGACAAAATATGTATTACGTATTTTTGTAAGGCCAACGGCACAAAGCGAGCTCCCGGGAAAAGCTACTGCAATGGCGGCCTAGCGCAGGGCCCTAACGATGCCAGGTCAAGGTCAAAAGAAAGGCCAGGTGCAGGTGCCAGTTTTACTTGGGCATAAAGCGTGGGACATATTTTAGAAGGAGCTCCACCAAGAGTTAAAGTTTACATTTCTAACCTACAGAACAGCAATACTGCATGAGGAAAGTATACACTTCATAATATTTATACAGAAGTACATAATCATAAATTCCCACACATATGAAAACACATTTTAAAAGCAGAGGGTAACTTTTTTGTTCTAGTTCCTGAAAGTTTTAAATTATAAGGAAGTTACTTCACTTTAATTCTTAAAAACTCTGAAGGAAAAAAAGCGCTAGTTCAACATTAAGGTTTTTAAGAAAATTCTGTTCTCTTCTTGATACCAATTCAATTACAGGGGCTTGAAACCAGCAAATAGGGTAAATCAGTAACATCCGTAAGAACCCTGAAAGCTGATGGAAATATTAAGGCTCTTTCAGCTTTATTTTGAAAATATTTTATTTTAAATGTATTAAAGCATTTTGAAAATATTTTTATTTTTGAAAAATATTATGTTTTGAAAGTTTGAAGGATAAGTAGACTTTTTTTATTCATAATTCACTTAACCAGCAGAGTTAATAATATAAACTACTGAAAACTAGTAAAGACAAAAGTTCTGCAGGCTCCCTGTGCAGTCACTCTTAAATTTATAAAATCCATTTTAAACAGGAAGTGAAGGAATAATATTTTGCGAGTTACAAAGTTACTCAATAAACCCCCTTTTTTTTTTAAATAGAGGTACTGGGGATTGATCCCAGGACCTCACGCATGCTAAGCACATACTCTACCGCTGAGCTACACCCTCCCCTAATAAACTCTTAAGCACAATTCGTCAATGAGTGACTCAGCTGCACTGAGGGCAGAGACTATGTATCCAAGGGTTTGAAGAACAATTTATCAAATTTATAAGAGCAGCCAAAGTCAACTCTTTTGAAAACTACCAAAATTAATTTACAAATCTGCATCTTTCAGAGTTACGCACTGCAATTTCACTTTCATGACCTCTTTTCATCTAGAGAAAACTGGCATCCAGAAATGCTAAGGAAAACTTGCAGCTGTCAGATACCAAATTCAAACCAAATCTGCCCAGCCCAGCGACAAGGGCCCTGGGCCAGTTCACCTTGAGCCAGTCACCAGAAAGCACAGGAAGTAACGATGTCGACTACGTGTTACTTTAAACAGCTATATTTAAGAGGAGTTAGAGGTTTTTATTCACTAAGTAGTTTCACGGAAAATAGACACAAAGAACCTCACACCGAAGGTGCAGTCCGCTGTTTTATCAGGAAGTTAGACCATCATGAAGGTCGTGATCTGCTCACCTAGCAAAGGAGGAGCTCCCTTTGAGATAAGCACAAAAAATAACAGAGAAGACCAGGTGCACGTTCCTGTGCCGGTGTCATGACAAATGTAAATCTGAAACGCAAACACAGTCCCGGCCCGGGTGGGGTTTAGAGGTTTTAAATCCCTTTATTTAACTACTCTTGTATTGGCCATGAAAAGAAAACATTTTCATTCAAAGACTTACAGTATATACAAGTATCATTATTGCCAAGAACCCTTGGAGTATCACCATATGAGCACAAAGCAGTCTTCTGAAGTCAGTCTGCTTGTGGGTATGTGTGCGCACGGGTGTATGTGTTTGAATTTTCATGCTTCCATACAGGACACGTGGCTGAACATCCTTATCCTGCAAGTCTGTGCGAAGGCTAAGTCTTTACAGATATCACTCTTCCGAGTCAGTAAAAACTTCAGGATTTGCCTTTTCCTTATACACAGACCCAAGGAAAGTTACGGAAACCAGACAAGAAGGACATTTCAAACAGTGGTAACACCCTGCTGGGGAAGAAAGGAAAAGAGGTTTGAGATACTTTCTTAAGCAACCTAGGTGACAGATGAGCACTTTTGTAAGAATGTTCTAACAAGGTGTCTGTGGGAGGTGCGAGTGGGAAGGAAAAATAAATAATAAATAAATGTTATAATGAGACTTTGGTGTAAAATAAAATAAAAGTTTGGCCCCATCAGGAAGGAGAAAGCAGGACAACAATGGGATGAAAGAGCCAGAGGAAAACTTTGTAAGGATGGGAGACACTGGCAGAGTCACTAAGTGAGGGAAAGGGGACAGGACATGGGAGAGGAGTAACACCGTGGAAGGGGCAGCTCTTCCCCCAGGAGGAGGAATCACTGGAGAGGAGTAACACCACGGGAAGGGGCAGCTCTCCCCCCAGGAGGAGGAATCACTGGAGAGGAGTAACACCGTGGAAGGGGCAGCTCTTTCCCCAGGAGGAGGAGGAGGCACCGGAGGGAACTGTGGCCACAGGAAACCCGTGGAGTCTGAGAACAGAAGCAAAGTGGGGCAAGGCCACTGGAGGAGGGGAGCATGGAGGGAGGGACAGAGGCGGGTTGCCCAGCAGAGAAGCGAGGATCGGGGACAACTGTTGTGCCCAGGAAATCAAAGTCCCCGAGCGAGAAGCCCACCGAGCAGAGTGGGTGCTGCAGCGGGGCCTGGGGGCCACAGGTCGAAGGATGGAAACGAAAGGCCTGAGGAGGCTCAACAGACCTCAGTGCGGCTTTTTAAAATAAAGGAGCCACCTCCTCTCCTGCAGGGAGGGGAGATAAGCCCCTTAACCAAGTGCTACGGAAACTGTTCCGGAACCAAAGCATCCCACCCACATGTGTGTGGGAAACGGGCTGCGGTTCAGCCGGACACGTACTATAGTGTAGCTGCGTGTGCGTGTGCATGCGTGCGTGTGCACACTCTAAAACCAGGAGTCCAGTGGTTGAATTTCTGACCCAAAGGTTTCCAGCACTTTAAATGCAACTATAGATGAAACTGAAATGGTGAGGATGGCTGGCCATTTAAGAAAAAGTAAAGATAAAGGACAGATCTGTTAACCTCATTGCTTAAATTCTTGAAGAAAGAGCTCCCTGAACTAAAGTCCCTCTGGTTTGAAATGTCTATTATCCCACTTAGAACTTCCCAGCCAGCAACGCCCCTCCGCGAAGCAGACAACAAATGAAAGGCAGGCATAGGTGCCTGGTGCTCTCGCCCACGGTGTAAAGTTCAACCGATTTTATCTAACTCTCCAGTGTCAACAAATTCTAGGTTCTACACAGGCAATTCTAAACTCGAAAAATTCAGTTCTCTCAGAACCACGTCTCTTCCTGGATCTCAATACAATTTAAGATGGCATTCTGTCACTCTGCGTAGGTTGAAACAGTAACACTGTGGGAGTTACAGAGTCACTGCCCTAACTCCTTCCTAAAAAAGAAAAGTTTCAAGCAGCTAGAAAAACTGGGAGAACAAAACACAAATTACCAAAACAACGAACATGCAGTGGCAGTGATGTCAGCTGCAGACGTGTCCGTCCCTCAGCCTCACAGCAGCATGGAGGGGCGGGTGCTGTGACCACTGCTTCCATTTTACAGGTGAGAAAAACGAGGTGCAGAGGTGGATCAAAGGAGTATTATATTCACCTGGTGCAACTGTTAAAATCACAGGCTTGGAAGTCACCAGCACACAACACAACAAGGAAAATGAATACTCATCTCTGGGCCATAAAACCAAATTCTGAAGGTCTTTGATTTTCCGACTGCACTGCGTTCTCTGAGCTCCAGGGAGGACAAGAACAGACTGGCCATCTCCCCCAGGTGGTAACAACAACAGGTCCCCAGAGAGGGCTGGTGCTACTCCGCCATCACAGATTCATACCCACCGCAAGCACAAGCCGCGTCTGATTTTTCAAAAGTGCACTCACACAGACTGCTAAGAGCAGAGACGTGTCTGTTCAAGGATCACGGAGGAAGACTCTTCAATTAGCCTTCAACACAAGACTGGCCAAAGACTGGGAATCTGATTAAGTGAATCTACGATCCGTCTCTGGAAACTTCCGGTCTTACGAAACCGCCATCTACTGAACACCCGTAGACGTTTCACGGCTTACTGACACGGCCACCTAACTCTGATTAGTCACCAATGAGCAATTACTACAGTCAAGTCTAACTGCGGGCTGCAGCCTGATGCATTCAATCTAGGATTAGCCAAGACATGTGAGCAATGCTGCTGATGCAAAGCTCACATTCACTGCCTAACTGACTTCTTAGAAAAAAAGAAAAAAAGAAGAAAAAAAAAAAAAAGAAGAAAGCAGGTATATTTAAAACACTGCAATTGAACTTCCACTTACATGAATAATAGCTGGTCGTTGTTAGGAAGCTGGGAAGATGCAGGAAGAACAGCTAAGGGGCTTCCGTTGCCACCAGCAGCCCTCGGAAAGGCCAGCCCCATGGGAGAGGCGGTCCTTACCCTGTCAGCACACAGCACCCTTTTTTAACGACATGAAGGCGGCTGGGAAATGCTGGGGTTTGGGTAACAGCAAGGGCTGCAGAACTACAACGTCTGGGCCCAGACCCAGACCCTGCTTTGAGCAGAGAGACCCTGGGTCAGTTCCTCATCCTCTCCGAGCCTCAGTGCCTTCACCTGCAAAACGGGGTGATGGTAACATCTACCACCAAGACAGCCACAAGGGGTGAGGAGATCAAGGCACAGGAGGCACGGATTCGAGTATGGGACGGAGGGCGTGCTTGTTAAGTGCCTGCTGGTACCTCTTCACCACCACCCCAAACCATGATTCAGGGGGAAAGGACAAAATAATACAAAGCTGATGCCTGCTGGCACTCGACTGCTAAAGTAAATGTCAGCAATATTCTCCGGAGATTTCCCACCCTGTCATCAGTATACCCCTTCCATGGATGGCTTTTCATTGCTCCTAAAACAGAAGATTCCAAGTTATTTACATCTTCATTCCTTCAAGAATAAATACGTCAAGTGCATTTGGCCTTGGTTCTCTCACTACCAATTATGTCTTGGTTATTTACAATTCTTCCATATTTGAAGTATGTTTTCTAAGCCCCAGAAGATTACTTACAACTGCCTGCTAAACAGCCAAAGAATCATCCTAGCTCAGATCCACCCGCGTCTTCTGCTAAAGTCTGTCCTGACCCAGCCCCATTTCTCTGCCTTGGCCCAGTTTCAGCGTGGCCACCTCGGGTTCCTGCAGACCCCCCCAGACCTCCCTGCCCATCCCCTCCGCCTAACCCGCCCTCTGTACTCCAGGAAGACCATCTTTTGAGGGACGAGGGGGGCTGAGAGGCATCTGATCCATCATTTTGCTCCTTGAAAATGGACCACCCAGCTACAGATTAAAAGAGACTTAAGATATCAACCAATGAACAAAGTGTGCCAAAAATGTTCTGAGACAAGGAAATGAGAACACTTTCATGATGTTAAAGAATTATTAAGTCTGTGATAAGGCCTTTCTCTTTTACAGATAAGACACCTAGAGTAGCAAGTCAGGGTGAAGGGAGGCGTCTGGATTTCCCGCGCGGTAACCCGTCTGCTGCAGGCCGGGAGCTGGGTAAGAGGCGAGCCAGCACCGGCCCTCCGCGGACAGTGCTGGCAGCGCGTGCACGGGGCGGGGAACTGTTAGTCTTCCATCCCAATACTGCGAACACCCGGGAATTTCCATAATCAAATGTAATGCAAGAGGGAAGCCACTCATCCCACTCATCTCCAGTTGCCTACAAGACTCGAGAATGACTTCTGAACGACACACTCACAAGCAAGTGTGACAGTCGCCTGCCCCCTTCCCCGGCCCACACGCCACCCGCTGCTCACGCCAAACCTGCCAGAATGTTCACAGCACCAGGCCAGGCCCCTTCACCTCCCGAGTCCCTGCACAGGGTCCCTCCTGCCCGGGCGGTCTCTCTAGGCCCCCAGACACACTGTGAGCCCTGGTTCAAAGGGCCGCATCTCCGAGACCCTCCCCATCTTCCTGAAGCCCCCCTGCACTCACCCCTGACCCCAACCCCCAGTTACTCTGGTTCCTTAGCATTTCTTCTTCTGGTTTTCCTTTTTCTTTTTTTTTCCTATTTCTACACCCACCACAAAGGATTAGAGCCTCCTTAAAAGCAGAAGCTGTTTTTCATTTGTTTCAATAAATATTCCCTGTAATTTGCATGGAAAGCAGTAATTGTTTAGTAAGTGCTTTGAAACCCAGGAAGGAAAGTCAACAGAACAACAGTCACTCTGGCAAATGGCAGCGGCCACAAAGGCCCAGCAGACCACAGCGCCCCCGCCCTCAACACACCAACGCTCACCGTGTTCTTTAAAGAGTCAGCTGTCATTTTCTCAAGGCATACGTTACACACCTTGAAAGAAATAGCATCATCGTTTAAAGAAGAAACTACACCCAAAGAGATGCGGGCAGCTTATTTTCCTGTTTCTAAAAGAGGCACGAGCTGACTCAGGACACTGACGCTATCATTACGTCTCACCTGGCGTGGTCGTGAGAACATGTATTCTGTCCTGTTGAAAAGACTATGCACTATTTCTCATTCCACAATGATAAAAGTCAAAATGCCCCATAACGTGAAACAGCATCTCGGAACCACACGTCAGAGAAACACAGGTACAGACGAGAACTTATCAGCAAAGGCCTGTAAACTCTCCCTTTGTGACGGCAAGCAGCCGAGATGCTTCCCAGCCCTGAATTATGAAATAAACGTTAATGCAGAATTACGGCACTGCTGACATGGCCAGCTGTTCCTAACGCTTCTCTGTACTTTGAGGAAATCATTTAGTTGCTGCATCACACGTTGTACAAAAAGGAAGAAACACCTACTAGTATAAAACTTCATTTGCTTCGTGTCTTTCGTATCTCACAGTTTCACACATCAATCTGTAAAACAAAAAATAAAGACATGAGTTCAACATCTGTCATGAAAAAACAGACAAATAGTTTACAAGTGTAAATGAGACGTGCTGTAGAAAGTGAAGATAAACTTATATGAATAGTCACAATCATTTATTAGCCTCAAGACAAGTATTTCTGGTGCCTAGGTTAACAAAATAAAATAAAATCTGGTAAATTTTATGCTAACAAAGAAACATTTTGTTGGATGTCAACTTTGCCATGTATATTTTATAGGAAACAAAATCGTATGTGTTTTGTATTTTGTAAATGACATGTGGAAAAATTAATGTTCCCAAGGTAAACAGAAAATGAGAAGGAACCTAAAAATCAGAAAGGAAAACCTATTCATTTAAAAAGTGATAACGTCATTCGCAGGTCAACATTGATGTGACTTAACAGCACGGAATTTCATACAAAAGTAGGCTTGTATTAAAGTCAGCACTGGTATGACTAACGGCCAAATGGAGGCTTTCCAACTTAAAGATTTGTTATTTCAGCTGATTCATCCCTGAGGAAAAAAAAATCATGAAAGTTATGGAAAACATGAATGAATGTTTAAATATTTAAAATTATCTCAAAAACAGCATCTTCCAAAAGCATCCAATTATAAGCCCAAGTAAAATTTCCCAAAAGCACAGACACGCCAAAGAGGAAATGACCCCTCTCATGGAGGCACTAGTAAATGGAAGAGGCGGCTGCAGAAGTGATGGTTTCACCAGCACCTCTGTCCTGGTCAGCGGGGCTCCAGCCCCCGGCCTGTGACACACTGCTATCGACACAGCCACCTTCCCTCTGTCTGCAAAATCCAACGCGTGCCACACACCGTTAACTCTTCACTTGAAGACAACTCTCTGGCCCTGCTCTTCTCACCCCACCTTAGAGACCCCCCTTATCCTCTCAGTCCCGTCCTGGACACATACCACCTGAATGTCACTAACTCCAGGAAGCAGCAGCAAACCTTAAATCCACATCATCTAGCTTTCTTTCACGGACCGAATCATACTCATTCTTCAGAAGAGAGGATGACAGGCACAAGTAATGGGTCGAAAAGTCCTGGGTCTTAAATCATGTAGCAGGCGCTGCCTCTTCCCTGGATCTCGTTCGTCCTGCGGTGGACCCTGGCTCCTGCGAGCACACTGCTCCCCACCAGCCACTGCTCCCTCCCTCCGAATCTCTGCCTGTAACACAGAAACACACCTTGGAATCTCCTATTGTCGAGGGGAGGGACACTCCTGACCCCACGTCCCCTCCAGCTACTGCCCACATTCCGCTTTTCCCAGGACAGAAGCTCACCCTTCACAGAGGTCTACATACTCTGTCTCCACTCTCTCACCCTCCTCCTACTCCTCCATCATTTGGGCCTTGAAACTCAAAGAAAAATCTCTAAAAGTTACCAGCATCCTGTTACCTAAATCTTTTCTGATCTTGTATTAATATCACATCTCAGCAGCATTCGATGACTTCCTTTTCCTTGGAGCATCACCTTCTCTAAGTCTCCTGGTTTCTAAATATTACCCGTCTCCAGGGACCATCAGCCCTCTTCCCCTTGGCACCCCATGACCTCACCCAGTCTGTGATTTTACACTTAATGCATAAACTGATGTCTGCCGAGGCAACGCCCCACCCCTAACCTCTCACCGTGACACCCACTCATCTCAACAACTACTCCTGGCCGTGTAATAGCCAATTCATGTTCAAACGTCCAAGACAGACCTTGAGCTTCTTCCCCAATGATCTGCTTTCCCACAATCAGAATCCAATTGTTTAGACCAGAAACCTTGGAGTCAAGTCCCTAACTCCTGCTTTCGTCATATCTCACCCTCCGGCCACTCCTGTTTCCCAAATGCATCCTCCCGATTGACCAAGTGCACCATCTGCCCGTGAAAACCAGCCTGAGTCAGCGACAACTCACGACCACCTCTCACGCAGACCACGCACGCAGACACGGAGGCACAGCATCACACCCCTCTGCTTGCAGCAGGACATCCCGACTCCCCGTCCTGGACCGCAGGGTCCCACACTGCCGGCTGCACACAGCATCCTACGCTCGCTCGACCGCGCCGAGCCCGTTCCCACCGCAGAGCCTCCGGGACCCATCGGTGCTGCGAAGACCTTCGCCCAGCTATGCCACTCAGACGGTACCTCCGTTCGACCACAGAGTCGAAGCAGCCCAGGGCCCAGTCTTCCGCTGCCCAGCACGCCAACACACGAGCACAACGACACGGCCTGTCCACCTAGGTCTCGCCCGCCCACGAGGAACCAGCTCCGGGGTGGCGGGAGGCCCCTCTCCCTGCTGCGTCTACCAGACCGCGGGCACGCAACCAGAGCGGGCGACCCCACCAGTGCCTCTCACCAGTGCCGTCAGAAAAGCGTGAAGTCGTCCATATGACGAGGCTCTAAATAAACAGAAAGTACCAAAACGCCTTTTTGTCTTTCAACATTGTTAGGGAACGTTTTATCAAAAGCCTATTGATGTTCCCTGAATTCCTAGAGTATATTCATCATGATTGTGTGTGTGGGCGTGTGTGTGTGTGCCGTGTGTGTGTGTGTGTGTGTGTGTGTGAACATCTGTGAGAGACAGAGTCCAGCCGCTTCTTGTTTCCAGCTCTGAACGGCCCCAAGCAGCTCCTCTGCTCGGCATAGTTTTGGCTTCCACTCCTAACTGGGGTGTCCTCCTCCCCTCTGGTAAATATGCTGCTTCTAATTCACGTGGATTAAGGGAGTAAACATTACAAAAATAATGCTATATGGAAAAAAAACATAGTTTTTAAGTGAAGATCTGAACATCTTTACAAGGCACAGAGTGTGTGCTCTTAACAGCCACACGGCCGACTGATGGCACATCAGAAACTGCTCAGGATCAGTGCACGGCTTGCACGTGGGGGGCCCCACAGGGCATGGAGCGGGGCTTTCAAAGAAAAAAGCCGCCCGCTCTGCCAAGAAGACCACTGTGCCACTGCCCGGCACTGAATAAACAGACTTTGAAAGTCTAGATTCAGAGCTGCTTTTTTTTTTCTAAAATTAGAAAACTGCATTATGTGGAAGTCTTAACTGTTCTCCATTAATCCCAAGGGTAAAACTTCTATTTATAAAATCCAAGGAAAATAACTCATCTAAATAAAATGTATTTTTTCCCAGAAATGGTAGTTATGACAAAGCATTCACCCAAGTCACTGAATTTATCTGCACTTCCTTTCTTGCTATGATTCGCTTTGATACCCTGATCTTCTCCTAAAAAATGACTTACATTACTTTCGGCTGATGTTTTCCATAAATATGAGACAGAAATGACTTTTCAACACACGCCAAATAAGATAAACGTCCCACAGGAGCCTCCCTGTAAGCTCACGCCCACAGCGTTGGAGCGTCTCCAGAACACACTTCTGAAGATGTGAACACACTAAGCTATACTGTGGAAGTAATCAATTATTTCTAACCAAAATTCACCTTTGAAACAGCAGAAAAGTGATGGTTCTAAGGCTGGCTGGTGGGCATACGAGACTTCAGTGTATTGTCTCTACCTCTGCAATCTTGAAAATTTGCATAAGATGCATTAAAGTTTTTCTTTTTCTCTTGCGTAGAATTACTATTACCTAAATAGTTTTATAGCCACATATAATATAGACACATTATATAATCAATACACTTAAATTATGTGCACATGGCAATGACACACATTTGCATATTAATAAATTTGCATTTGCAGATTAACCTCATTCCGTTAAACAGACAATTGGTGGTACAATTTTTTCTTATGACAGCTGTCATCAAAAACATAAAATGAAAGACACTTTGAAAATTATTGTTGCTTTAATTTGAGCCATCTTCTAAATTCCCAATGGTTTTGCCCTTTCTAATAAAACTTGACTGAATTTTTAAACACTTAACCCACAATCTACTCTAATTTAAATTATTTTCATTAAAAATTTAATCTTAGAAGCATTTAATCCTCTTGACACTTCGCTCACTTAACAACTAAATATGAAACTGACATGCTCACAAATTAATTAGTGTTTAAACAGTGAAGGGGAAATACATAGAAAAAGCATCCCTTTCACAATTAGAGCCTGCTGCTATCAAAACTAGCAGGAGCTGGAGGAAATCAACCCTTCCCACGCCGTCCTAGTTGGTCTTTATATGTAAATCCATCTTCCCAAGGTCCTTTATTTTCTGTTCCAGTTAGGGTAAAATCATTGCATTATATAAGATGTTTTTGATTTTTTTTAATTTAACCCCAGATAACCATAAACAAGGCTGCTGTACCACCACAGAGTAGAAGTGATGAGATTTTTATGTGTGGACTGTACAAAAACAACAGTGGTGTAAACTGTGTTTCCCAGAAAAGGGCAGTCAGCTTCACACAATGAACGTACTGCACACAGAGATCTAAAACACACCACACCAGGGAGCTGAATCATTCTTTGAAGAGTTAAGAACATTCTGGTTTCTTAAGTATCTGCGCACTAAGAAGTAGATTTGTATTTGCCAGGACGGCAAATAATGCTCCGTTTTTTGGTATATTCACCAAGTGGTGTTCCTCACTTTAGGTGGGGAGGGCGAGGGGGAGGGCCAGGGGAGGGGAGAGGTTATCACTATGGCAGAAATGTCAAAAAATTCTGTGGGTGTACTTTATAGGGCCAAGTATGGACACTGGATGAGTCAGTGTTTTCATAACTTATCTTTAATCCTATTTCTAAATGACAATAAATGATCACAGAAAATTCTAGCATCCTGTTACTGTTCATCTTTTTTTTTTTAACTGAGCTATAGTCAGTTTACAATGTTGTATCAATTTCTGGTGTACAGCACAATGTTTCAGTCATACATCAATATACATATATTTGTTCTCATATTCTTTTTCACCATAAGCTACTACAATATCTTGACTATATTTCCCTGTGCTATACAGTGTAAACTTGTTTATCTATTCTATATATACCTGTCAGGATCTACGAATCTCGAACTCTCAGTCTGTCCTTACCCACCCCTCTCCCCCCGGCAACCACAAGTCTGTATTCTATGTCTATGAGTCTGTTTCTGTAATTTTATATTTAAGTTCATTTGCCTTCTTTTATTTTTTCCTCTGATCCCACATGAGTGTTCATCTTACAGTGGCTCACCTCAGCTGATGCTCCCGCAGGTTCGATAAGGCTTCCATACCATGCAAGTAGGAATACACTATTTCCAGATCCTGTTTGAAAGAAAGGACAGAAATAATTA